>NC_064921.1:424393784-425050867 GCF_023897955.1 Schistocerca gregaria
CACTCTGGCCAGACGAGATAAGCTCTTAAGCCGTCGCTTGGCCAAAAAAAGGACGTCCGGGGCTCAGCTGTCGTCTTGAGCTGGAGTTCTTGGTCCTCGCTCTTTTATTCATCCCTGCGAGTAAGCAGCGCACCTCTTTCAGCTCAACTTTTTTTCCTTCAGTTATCGAACGTCAGATTACCGTGGGGATCGACCAGTACGTAACGGAAAATCTTTGTGTAGTCAACTCATCGAAACTATTTTTTGTTTATAAAAAGGCGGCGTTGTGTTGTAGGATGTGTGTAGTAACGTGATAAAAATGATATTGAATAACTTCGCAAATACATCAAAACTGACGTCGTAACGAAATAAATATTATCGCAGAAAATTAACAAAGACTGTAATCAATTAATATGATCTGCGAATGTAATTGCAATCTCTGCTCCTTTTGCAAAAGCATCGCTCTCTCTTCCCTTTTGTTACTTCGTAGCGTAAGATGCCATTTTGTGACGAGGCACGAAAACGTGTAAGTTTCACGTAATATTTAGCCTAAATATAATCAAATATTACTTAAAAGTTCTGTATAATTTTATATGTACCAGGTCCTAGATTCATGAAGCGGCAAAATCAGTGTTTTATGCAAATTTTATAGGGGAACAGTGGTGTAGAGGTCAGCGCCATTGATCTAAATGATAACGGCCCAGAGTCAGAATAAATATCTTAATATTTGTTAATTTTGACAAATGAAAATAAATGTAAATGTAGGAGATTTCTCTTGATTAGCGGTTCTTCGTTTGAAACAATTAAAGTAATCATTTTTTCCAACATTGAACCATATTTGAGCAAAATGACTTCAGTAATATTTTTATGCTCACTTAATGAAATTGCAACTTATCTCCATAGGATTGTATTTTTACTAAAGCAAAAAACAAGTATTAACCATCAACTGGACTTGGCCACTGTTTCTATGTTTCGATACAGTGTATCGATACGCGGAACTGTTTCAGTGTTTCGGAACGGCTGTGGTTCACTGTTTCGAAACAGTGGTCTTTCATTCCGCCCCTGTCTCGGATAATCGGACCAGGTTCGATCTCGAGCCAGCCACAGAAACTGTATCGTTGTTTCAAAATAAGGCTGTTTCAGTCCACCTGTGCTTGGAACGGACTAATTATATCGGAACAGTGATGTTTCATTCCGCTCTGTGTCGGACGAGATTCGGGCTCGACACAGGTACTGAAACACAACATACCACTTCATGAAACACTTTCAGGAGTGCCGGAATCTTTTTGACAAGCAATAGCATGAAGCTTAAGATATCCGAAAGTAAAGCTTCGTTTCTAGCTGACTATCCTATTCCGTAACATCTGCTTTATAAACACTAACCAAACAATAAAACAACGCATAATATTCACATTCAAAATAATAAATATGTGAAAATCATTCAGTTAAATTACACTTTATTTGTAACATACGCTTCTCTGTTCATGTACAGAAATCGTATTAAGAAAAGCAAATAAGCCTACAACATTTTGAATAAAAAAAGGGATAGAGTGACAGTTATTAGACATATACATGAATTTGGTGTAGGTATAATTGCAAGCAATCTGTTTGACATATCACTTATAGTGTAATGGTGAACGGGAAGGGCTGGGAAGCATGGTGAATTTATAGTAACGGTTCGAAACACATTAAAAGACAAAAATTTTTCTGTTATATTTTGCTATTTATTCGAGTTATTTGGACTTATTTGTGAGTCTATAGTCACTGTGCCTATTATCCATAATGATTCCCTTCGTGTGCATGGAAATTAGCAGGATGGGCATATTACGCATACTAACGGAATGTGGGAATCCCAGTAGCATATCGGTTGTTTCTGCAGTTTTGCTCTCACCTCCAGTTCCGTTCGTGGTGGTTCTTCTGTCTTCAGCTATGGCTGTCCTCAGCCACTCGAAAAGTATGAAAGTCACACGACACGAAAGCAGCGCATTTGCTGCAGAAAACACGAAACTGCCAAGACGTCTAAATGGTAGTTTCATACTTTCTGCAACATGATTAGCTCTCTGGTACCTCATTTGTGTGTATATGGACATACTTATACAGTGCACAGGTTCATTAGATTACAAAACACGAAACTGTTTCACTGTTTCGAAACATTACATCGTACTGTTTCATTTGTTTCGAAACGGTTACGTGATTCATTTTGCCCATTTCTACCATCAACTAAATTTTGTGTGTTGGGGGTGGGGGGGGGGGGGGGGGTGGGGTGTCTTTTAATATAAAAACATCGTGTCGGGAAAACTATCTGCGAGAAGTATCACAACTGACTCACTGACGTAAATAATCTCCAGTTGTGAAGCAGACAGAATAACACTGCCCCCAACCTTGCATAACATATAAATACCAGTACATAAAAAGAACCACCACAAGGAGAGGGCAGTCATGTTTTAATATTCGCCAAAAATACCTATTCCCAACAGTTTAAAAACGTAATCCACATTGTTTCGTTCGTAAAATAAAGTATTTTCTGCTTGTCTCATCTAGCACTTTGAACGAGAATTCTATACACGGATTAAGTATTTTCTGCTTGTCTCATCTAGCACTTTGAACAAGAATTCTATACACGGATAAAGTATTTTCTGCTTGTCTCATCTATCACTTTGAACGAGAATTCTATACACGGATTTTCCGATACTTACTATCCACGAACTATGGCCGAGAGTTCTGAGATAAGATACCTTGGTTTCTGGCAGTTTCTCCAGGGTGAAACGGAATGGTATTTAACAATCTATGCCTTGGTTTGTATGACGATCTGCCTAGCCTAAACACATGAAACAGTAAGAGGTGAGAATGCCCCTCTCCAATTATTCATAGCAAACAGCGCAATGAAACATTTTATCCTCAGCTATAAACTGCACTAAAATGGGAGTACAAAAGGAAAAACCAGTTTAGATTTCAAAAACAGCATAAACTGTGTTGACATGTTTCACCTATTTCAGGCATTTTCAGAATTCATATAGAAACTGTGGGCAGCGCATTAGTCATGAATAGACCACGGATTTTTAGGTCGTAAAAAAGTGTTTAAGGCACCTAAAATAGGCTCCTTCAGTAGTTCATTTAGGCTATATGAAACCTAAAATAGGCTCTAATAAAAATGATGCAGAGAAAATAAAAATAAATTAAAATACACAGTGTTGACAGTATGAACAACTTATTAGTCATTAAAACAAGGAGAATGAATATTTACACAGTTACAGAGCACAGCAATCTACAACATTAATGTTGAACAGAACTCCAAATATTTTTAGTTCCTGCAAGATAAAGATCTCCGTTAAAAAGATGTGGCAATGATTTAATTAATACATTCATCGTTTCACATATTCTGACCATAGTTAGCATCACAATAAATAACCAGAAACTTTTCTAGGTTTCCTAGTGAAAAACTGTGGCGCTTGTCAGTCAGAATCAATTTATACGCTGGAAAAGAACGTTCTACATCAACAGATGTGACAGGGGCGTACTTCATTTTTGGCACATGTTGGACAGGAATGCTGCAGTCAGTCAGTAGTGCTGGATTTTCCACTAAGTATGTCGGCAGCTACACACAACTCCTTCAGGCCAGTGTTCTTCTGCAAAACCGTTTGCATTTTTGCCCGTACTTTTTCCCCTACTTCACCTGGCGCTTTATTAATTTTCATTTTGGCTTCTTCAAGCAAAGAAATATTGTCGTAATTAGGTCTCCCTGAGCCTTCTAATTGTGAAATTATTCTTGCCATAAATGCGTAGATAAGTCCCGTTTTAAAGAAGAATCTTTGAGTAACTTCATTGCTGCAGTTACGGATGCAGCATCCTCCGGTATATTTTCAACCACCTTCTGGACAGCTGAGAGATGCGTACTATAGTATTCTGCTGCTATAAGCCATGTGCCCCAGCAGGTGACAACATGCTCTGGCGGCAATGGGACATCTGGAAGCAGTGCTTTGAATGCCTGTATTCTTGATGGTGCTTTAACAAAAAATTTCTTCACCATAGATATTACTTTATTTACGTTAGGAAACTGTAACCTTACTTGCTCAGCTATGCGGTTGATCCCATGCACTACACAAGTTACGTGCAGCATCAATGGGTAGAATACTTTTAATAGTTGAAACGCTGCTATCATATATGCAGCAGCATCAGTGACGGCCAGAAGCACCTTATTCTCATCCACTCCGTTTGTGATGCACCTCAAACCCATTGTTCACAAACTGTGCTATTGTTTGTTGGTTAGTTTTTGTAAGCTGTTTTGAGTAAATCAAATGAGCCCTGGATGGAGCATCTGGATCTTACTTGCCAATAATCAGGTTTGCAATGTAACGACCAAGACTCAGTAGTTTCATCCACAGAAATCCATATACAAGATTCTCCAACATCTTCTCGGATTCTGTGCAATGCAGCATTGTAAGCTGAATCCACATAATTCTTACGTAAAGTTGACTCTGCAGAAATAGACTGATGGCAGTACTTCTCAAGAAAACCTCTGAAAATAGGGTCTTCTAGTTTCCGAAAGGGGATGTTTGCTACCACAAGTGCATGACACAAATCACTGCACAACTTGTTTTTTTCGGAGGATTCACCAGATTTATTGGTTAAAAGAGTTTGCTTCAATTTTGACTTTCGTTCAACATTAGCTTTATGTGCGATTCTATCTGCATGCTGAGTTAAGTGAGCTTTCTTAACACTCGGAACCTAATACGAGAGAAAAGGGACATGCAGTTTAGAACCGCATATAAAGAGTATTTCGTATTACTAAAGGATAGCGACAAAAAAAGAATCCTAAGTGACAGGAAAATAAGAAGTCTAAGAAAAACATCAACTAACTTCCATGTTGCACGCTTGGCAGAAAATAATTTTCCCATCTGTTGTATAATGCGGAAAATCTTGCAGCCACTGCCTTATATGAGTAGACTTTGCACTAGCTGTTTTCGGCATGGCGTATTATTCTCACACAGAAACTAGAATTTATTTTGCACTTAAACGTCAGTAACACTTAACACGTCGGTCGCTACACAATGTACTGATTTGTTTTCGCTGAGAAAAAGTGAACGATGACCTGTTTTCTTTTTTCCTTTTACTGCGGTGCATGGGAGCGGTAGGGGAAGTGCCGTACTCGTCGCTGGACATACGGCACCTGACAGATGGCAGCCCCTTCTGAACAAGCGAATGGAATCTACCGGTGCATCAGATGAAAACATCTCACTACTGGCAAATTATTTTTCGAACCGGAAAATTCGCGTATAATACCTTTCACGAAACAGAGTAGTTTGATCGGACTGCCTGTAGACAGCAGCGAGAAAATGCGCGAAGGGCAGTAATTTAGCTACAGAGGGCGTCTACGATTAACATTGTGATTTTTTAATCTGTGCTCAGCTTAAGGACTATGAAACCGTTTCTTTGCGGAAATACACAGCTGGCCAGAATCCTGCGAACGAAATATTTTCAAATTTAACATTTAGTACTCCCACATTCGATTCTAATGTGTAACTCAAATCTTTGATCGGTTCCCATTCGCTCACGGTAGTTAAGCACTGTCGCGCTCGGCGCGTGCTTGGATGGATGACCATTCAACCGTGCCGAGTGCTGTTGGTAGTAAGGCAAGCAAAGGAATTGTAAACAGTCTCTAACGACCTTCGCCTTCTACGAGACGTAAAGCCCTAAGTTTACTTCCTTTTTGTAATCCTTGAAAACACAAGAACTCTATGTCAGATTAACGAAATAGGTACTTTCTAGGATTTTGATGCCGAAATAGGCAAAATTAGGCGTCAACGTCGAAATACGCAATTTTAGGTCCTCTAGAACTAACGGTATTCAGTTTAGTTAGTCATGAAACGCATAAGTACCAACTTATATGCAGATTGGAGCTTGGAAAAAAAATAGGTTTTAACCTAAAGATCCGTGATCTATTTTTTTACATATGAATAATAAAACACCTATAAAGAGTATATGGTATTAACAGGGATAGTGATATAAAAAAAATTAAAAAGATCGAAGTGTTAGGCAAATACGAAGCACGAGCGCATATCAACTAGCCAACTTGCTGCACGCTGGGCAGAAAATATTTTTTTTCCATCTGTCGTTGTTGTTGTGGTCTTCAGTCCAGAGACTGGTTTGATGCAGCTCTCCATGCTACTCTATCCTGTGCAAGCTTCTTCATCTCCCAGTACCTACTGCAACCTACATCCTTCTGAATCTGCTTAGTGTATTCATCTCTTGGTCTCCCTCTACGATTTTTGCCCTCCACACTGCCCTCCAGTACTAAATTAGTGATCCCTTGATGCCTGAGAACATGTCCTACCAACCGATCCCTTCTTCTGGTCAAGTTGTGCCACAAACTTCTCTTCTCCCCAACCCTGTTCAACATTTCCTCATTAGTTATGTGATCTACCCATCTAATCTTCAGCATTCTTCTGTAGCACCACATTTCGAAAGCTTCTATTCTCTTCTTGTCCAAACTATTTATCGTCCACGTTTCACTTCCATACATGGCTACACTCCATACAAATACTTTCAGAAATGACTTCCTGACACTTAGATCGATACTCGATGTTAACAAATTTCTCATCTTCAGAAACGCTTTCCTTGCCATTGCCAGTCTACATTTTATATCCTCTCTACTACGACCATCATCAGTTATTTTGCTCCCCAAATAGCAAAACTCCTTTACTACTTTAAGTGTCTCACTTTCCTAATGTAATTCCCTCAGCATCACCCGACTTAATTCGACTACATTCCATTATCCTCGTTTTGCTTTTGTTGATGTTCATGTTATATCCTCCTTTCAAGACACTGTCCCTTCCATTCAACTGCTCTTCCAAGACCTTTGCTGTCTCTGACAGAATTACAATGTCATCGGCGAACCTCAAAGCTTTTATTTCTTCTCCATGGATTTTAATACCTACTCCGAATTTTTCTTTTGTTTCCTTTAACGCTTGCTCAATATACAGATTGAATAACATCGGGGAGAGGCTACAACCCTGTCTCACTCCCTTCCCAACCACTGCTTCACTTTCATGTCCCTCGACTCTTATAACTGCCATCTGGTTTCTGTACAAATTGAAATTAGCCTTTCGCTCCCTGTATTTTACCCCTCCCACCTTTAGAATTTGAAAGAGAGTACTCCAGTCAACATTGTCAAAAGCTTTCGCTAAATCTACAAATGCTAGGAACGTAGGTTTGCCTTTCCTTAATCTTTCCTCTAGGATAAGTCGTAAGGTCAGTATTGCCTCACGTGTTCCAGTATTTCTACGGAATCCAAACTGATCTTCCCCGGGGTCGGCTTCTACTAGTTTTTCCATTCGTCTGTCAAGAATTTATGTTAGTATTTTGCAGCTGTGACTTATTAAACTGATAGTTCGGTAATTTTCACATCTGTCAACACCTGCTTTCTTTGGGATTGGGATTATTATATTCTTCTTGAAGTCTGAGGGTATTTCGCCTGCCTCATACATCTTGCTCACCAGATGGTAGAGTTTTGTCAGGACTGGCTCTCCCAAGGCTGTCAGTAGTTCTAATGGAATGTTGTCTACTCCTGGGACCTTGTTTCGACTTAGGTCTTTCAGTGCTCTGTCAAACTCTTCACGCAATATCGTATCTCCCATTTTATCTTCATCTACATCCTCTTCCATTTCCACAATATTGTCCTCAAGTACATCACCCTTGTATAGACCCTCTATATACTCCTTCCACCTTTCTGCTTTCCCTTCTTTGCTTAGAACTGGGTTTCCATCTGAGCTCTTGATGTTCATACAAGTGGTTCTCTTATCTCCAAAGGTCTCTTTAATTTTCCTGTAGGCAGTATCTATCTTACCCCTAGTGAGATAATCCTCTACATCCTTACATTTGTCCTCTAGCCATCCCTGCTTAGCCATTTTGCATTTCTTGTCGATCTCATTTTTGAGACGTTTGTATTCCTTTTTGCCTGCTTCATTTACTGCATTTTTATATTTTCTCCTTTCATCAATTAAATTCAATATTTCTTCTGTTACCCAAGGATTTCCACTAGCCCTCGTCTTTTTACCTACTTGATCCTCTGCTGCCTTCACTACTTCATCCCTCAGAGCTACCCATTCTTCTTCTACTGTATTTCTTTCCCCCATTCCTGTCAATTGTTCCCTTATGCTCTCCCTGAAACTCTGTACAACCACTGGTTCTTTCAGTTTATCCATGTCCCATCTTCTTAAATTCCCACCTTTTTGCAGTTTCTTCAGTTTTAATCTACAGTTCCTAACCAATAGATTGTGGTCAGAGTCCTCATCTGCCCCTGGAAATGTCTTACAATTTAAAACCTGGTTCCTAAATCTCTTACCATTATATAATCTATCTGAACCTTTTAGTATCTCCAGGCTTCTTCCATGTATACAGCCTTCTTTTATGATTCTTATGCCAACTGTTACCTATGATTAAGTTGTGCTCTGTGCAAAATTCTGCCAGGCGGCTTCCTCTTTCATTTCTTAGCCCCAATCCATATTCACCTACTACGTTTCCTTCTCTCCCTTTTCCTACTACCGAATTCCAGTCACCCATGACTATTAAATTTTCATCTCCCTTCACTACCTGAATAATATCTTTTATTTGATCATACATTTCTTCAATTTCTTCGTCATCTGCAGAGCTAGTTGGCATATAAACTTGTACTACTGTAGTAGGTGTGGGCTTTGTGTCTATCTTGGCCACAATAATGCGTTCACTATGCTGTTTGTAGTAGCTTAGCCGCATTCCTATTTTCCTATTCAGTATTAAACCTACTCCTGCATTACCCCTATTTGATTCTGTGTTTATAACCCTGTATTCACCTGACCAAAAGTCTTGTTCCTCCTGCCACCGAACTTCACTAATTCTCACTATATCTAACTTTAACCTATCCATTTCCCTTTTTAAATTTTCTAACCTACCTGCCCGATTAAGGGATCTGACTTTCCACGCTCCGATCCGCAGAACGCCAGTTTTCTTTCTGCTGATAACGACATCCTCTTGAGTAGTTCCCGCCCGGAGATCCGAATGGGGGACTGTTTTACCTCCGAAATATTTTACACAAGAGGACGCCATCATCATTTAATCATACAGTAAAGCTGCATGCCCTCGGGAAAAATTACGGCCGTAGTTTCCCCTTGCTTTCAGCCGTTCGCAGTACGGACACAGCAAGGCCGTTTTGGTTATTGTTACAAGGCCAGATCAGTCAATCATCCAGACTGTTGCCCTTGCAACTACTGAAAAAGCTGCTGCCCCTCTTCAGGAACCACACGTTTGTCTGGCCTCTCAACAGATACCCCTCCATTGTGGTTGTACCTACGGTACGGCTATCTGTGTCGCTGAGGCACGCAAGCCACCCCACCAACGGCAAGGTCTATGGTTCATGGGGGGGCCATCTGTCGTATAGTGTGGAAAAACTTGAAGCCACTGTCTTATATGATGAAATAGGCACTTTTTAGGATATTAAAGCCGAAATAGGCAAAAGAGGCACTAACTTCGAAATAGGCTTTTTTAGGTCCTATAGAATTAACGCTATTAAGTGTAAATAGTCATGAAAAGCATAAGAACTAATTTTTATGCAAATAGGAACTCAGGAACAAAATAGGTTTTTACCTAAAATCCGCGGTCTAGTCATGAGTATTCGAAATCTCGGTGTCAACCTACGGCTAAGCATGCAGCTATCATATGCCTGCATGACTTCGTCATAGGTGCACACCAAAATATAGACTACTCATGACCAATGCGTTACCCGCAGTTTCTACACGAATTCTGAAGGTGCCTCAAAAGGGCGACACGCATCAACCTAGACTGTTTTTCCTACTGATGGTATATCACGGTTGCTGCGCCATGGTCACAGAGTGAGACGTTCTGTTTATACAACGGGTCTAGTCATTACTTCTCACGTGAAAGTAATCACATACTGGATGTTCGTGGGGAATAATGAAACAAAGGAATGGGTCGCTATTCCGATCTCAGCTTAATGTAGAAGCATGGCAATGTTTATGTTGAGAGCTCATGTAGAGGAATGTTGTATTTGTATTGTTTTGGATTAGTGCGGAAATTAAAGGAACGGAAAGATTCTGCAATATCTGGGAATTTTGCTGCAAAAGTTAGCATTTGGTTTGGTGTAAAGATCGCGTGGTCGTTCCATGACAGCAGTAGCCTACTATTGGCACACAAGGGGCTGTCCAGCGTCGTCAACATCTGTATACCAATGCAAACATTTTAGCACAATCTAGAAATCACTCTTGTTGCCAGTGCCAAGTAGCGCTATATGTGGAGGGAGAAAAGAAATTTGATTTCGGTTTAACGACTGCCATGAGAAGTTTCATGAACATGAAATATGCCAGATTTCCTGAATTTCGAACCTGGACGACTTGCTTCCTCATGAAAAAAACAGCAAATTTTTAGGACTTATACAATCTGTTTCATACCATTTTCTCGACCATCTCCTCCTTAGGATGTCAAAGTAGACATTTAGAGGGGAACCTTGGCTCAAGCAACCTTAGTTCATTCCTGAACTTTTAAAATAGGAATCTTCGTAATTTCTCCATGTATGATGTGTACAATGCTGAATTTTGTATTTTGAGTACTGTTTAAGAAATATGCTACCAGACATTTTTGTAACGGATAATTTTCAGATTTATTTCGAAGAGATGTGTCTTCATCTTAATTGGATCGGATATTCAGTTCTGCGCTACGCAAATGGTCAGATGTGGACAAAATGCTGAATAAAGTAAATTTGTCACTAAAGTCAGACACGCAAAACAAAGATCTACGTACATCAGTGGAATCTGCACAACGTGATCCGGCGGCAAACTCGTGAAGACTATTTACAACATATGCGCTGGGAAAGCTTGAAGAGTCACAACGCAAATCTGTTGTGATACACAACTGTGGAAGGATGTTTTGTAAGGATGCAACTGTTTCCAGATTCAAAGCGTTCTTTGAGTTACAAAAATCTTACAGGTATGGCACATAAACGGCTTGGCGATAGTATTCTTCTTCTGTGGTGTAAGGGACGTTGCTGCATGCTGATTGAAGGCGACAAATTCTTGGAATCTCTTCCTTAATGCTCAGTTTGGCGGCTTTAAATGAGTGTCTGAGGTTTTCTACAATTTTTAATTGTATGAAGTGACCAAAAGTGTTAATAAGTTCGTTTTGAATTAAAGTTGTATACATTATCTTCCCACCACTTGTCGTTAATTGGACTTTAAGAATATTATCTCTACTCTTGGCTTTGTATCTTAACAACGATTGAAAATTCCCACCATTTTCGTCCTGTTCTTCAAGGTTTACTCGCCCAGAGTCACGATCACCCCTCCCGCAAAATAGAATTGTTTGTATTATGGGAATTAGCAGTTTTCTGTTATTCTCAATATCCAGTCTTCTTTGGGCATTTGCTTGATTGATAACTCTTCAGTTTTTTTCTCAACTATAACTTTTGTGTTTTCAGCAACCAAAACGTATTTCTTATGATAAGTTCTCATGTTTGCTGAACATTTCCCTCGATTTTTTTTTAAATTGGTAAAAGCCTGAGTAACCAACGCTCCTGCTACTTGTGATCTTCTTTCCCTAAATTTTCGGTATGGGAAAACAACACGCAGTACTTGCACAAACATCCAGATTTTTCCGCTAACTAAGATCACCACGTAAACTCTTCTAGCCATTTCGTTTGAAAAGACCTAGTATGGTCTGTACGAGTAATGGCGGGAAATTTGTACCTAGGCTCAGGTTTCCAAATATTTTCTAGCAAAAAAATTCTTTTTTTCTTTTGTGAAAGACTGAACAGAATTGTTTTGACAATAGATTCCAATATCATACATACTCTTCCTAACTTAATCAGTCCCTCTATCCTCCGTATCTGGAACAATGTAATATTGTTGCATTAATTTGTGGTGTAAGCGGTGCTGATAGACAATAAAAGCGGGTTAAAAGCTGTGAGCTATCTGAGGAAGTTAACCTTGTATTACAGAGCAACTGTTTCACCAGGTATCCAGTCTAGCTTACCAAATTTCCAACCAGACTAACATTAATTATAATCTTTTAATAGTCATACGAAAACCCCTGATACATATATAAAAAAGAGAATTTAAGTAAAAAGAAATAAATGAGTTTATATTTGGAAATTTATTTTAACATTGATCATTGAAATTTCAGCATGTTAAACTTGAGTCATAACTAAGCTGGTGCCTTATTTAGGATTGTGAAAATGTGAGTTTCTAATCTTACGGAACACATCAAATATGGAGCCAAGATTGGGAGACTGCATACAACACTACATTCATAAAATAACACACAAAGAACGTTGAAACATATGCAAGAGGAAATTAACCACAACCAACCGATTCAATTGTCACCCAAAGAAGTCACGTTCGTAGCGCAATCCTGTCCGTCATGTAATTACCACACACTGGTATACTAAATTCATACTAACTCTCTCTGAAATCTTCCCAAAAAGAATAGCTGAGGGCTACTTTGATGATTGCACCACATGCTTCACGTGGTCAACTTGGTTTACACAAAGAGTGTAACTCCACAATAATTTTGATAATTAAAATAAATTAGATCGAAAAGCAATTTACAAAAGAAAAACCTCGAACTGGTTACTATCGTCTGACTACTAACCTGATGGATCAAACAATTGTATAAGCACGTGGTACTGGTCTCACAAAGTACACCCCACGTGGGTTGAACATAAAGAAAAGTTGCTATATTGAAAAATATTGTTAAGACGAGACGTTATAATCTCACGCACATTCGCATTTAAGATTGATGATCTTAGTTAGAGTTTCTGATCAACACGTGGTTCCACTTTACTCACAAAGTAGTGACAAAGCAACTACTGGAAGATATTCTGAAGTTGACACTCGAAATACACTGCGTTGCAATTTAAGATAACATTAGATATTTTAGAGCTAAAACCTGAAATAAAGGTGATTAAATTTTCAGTTAGGCTGAACTTAAGAAATCCATTGTCCTGCGGACTTAGCAGACACGCGCTTAGCCGGAGATCTTACCACTTCAGACGCTCGCCGCGGACAGACTGACCTGGCCCCCTACCGAGCGTGCTTCACAAATACAAACGGAAGTGACCAGAGAGGCAGCTCCCTATACCAACATGACAAGGGACGGACAGGACCATACTAAGAATAGAAACCTCTTCGCTTCTAGAAAGCGTAGCTACCTGTTCCGACGTTGGTCCTACTGTTGTCTAGCAGACAGGCTTGCCTGCTACCCTCAAACATGCAACTAGAAATACATTTGCTCATTCATCCTCTCACACAGAAAGGAAGGGGGATGACAGTATCTTATCATATACAGTATATAAAAGAAAGCGGATGCAGGTTCCGTATGAGACTGTGTGACATGAATTACATATAAATTGTGTTTTAAAGTGTAGTAGTATGACAGATCGTTCTTGTTTATGTGTAAAAGTAACACGTTTCAGTGCTCAGTCTCCTCCCAGATAGAAACACCACAGTAAATTTAGAAGAGGAATTTATGTCGTAAATGACAACAGATTTCAGAAATTAACATAAAAGGAATCCAACAGATACCTTTGAGGTCGAAGAAGCACGCCACTGAGCACGCAGCTGACTTCAGAATTGACACCGTCAAGTCTATTTGCACTTTGTCCTTTAGTAACACTACCAATTTCAGGAGTGTCTCCAACAGGCTTATTGACACTTGGTTTTTTGACGAAAAAATTTTGAGTAGGAGCTTGCCTCTTCACTACGATTGTGGTTCACTTGCAGCCAACTTCAATACACTGGAAAGCACGTAAACATTAACACTTAAAGCAGCACTATACTTAAATACAAGTACAACGGATGTCGAACAAACATTAATCTATTGTATTGTCGGTGTCCAGGTTCGGAAACTTGGCTCCTGGCGCCGTTAGATAGCTGTCGGTAACCGTCGCCGTTGAGACAAAGCCAACGTATGTGCAATGACAGTGGGTAGTGCCACATAGAAAGGGGCTATTACATCATTAAGTTCGTTCACACCATGACAATCACTACATTTGAACATGATAGTCTTTATAATGCCCTTTTACGAAACATTGTTACTTCCGCGGCATACCTACTTGCGCAAATAATCGGTATGACGCGAGAATCTCGCAAGCACTGCGTAGTGCTATCATCCTGCAACATTCCTTACCTAATGTATGCTGTTGCAATACAGTTTTGTGTTCCTCTATTAATTTACCCATCCAATGTTATGTGATATGTATTAATAGTGAACAAATACATCGTATATGTACTACGCACTTATAAACAAACTAATACATCACACGTCAGAAGTTTTTGTAGCTTTAAGCTGCTGGTGTGGACATATTTCAACTAACAGAACGTAATAACAAAAATTTTTGTCTCAAACATAGCTTCAGCGCATACGAGGCTAACATGTACGACGTCTGAACAGGATCTCTTAAAGCATCTTTCAGGTATTCCTTGTGGAGAAATCAGCTTAAATTTTCACAATTCTTCTTTTGCTTGTGCATTTTTTCCGCAGTGACGCAAGGTCAGCATGGTTAATCGGATTTGGCAAGATTACTTTAAGGCAGGGGTCTCCAAACGTTTTAGTCCGCAGGCCACATTGACTCCTCCACGAAGTCATAAGGGCCAAGATTTACCTTGTGGGATTAAAGCACCCTAGCACTCCACGATCACCGTGATGTTAGGCTAAAGGAAAGATGAAATCACAAAAATCTAAGGTTGTGGGAACGGCTAGCACTGAAACGAACTACGGTTTTTATTTAGTTACATAATTTTGATTGGTGAACGTACCTGACCGAAATTCTGGCGTATTTTATTCTTGCGAATTTCACTGACAAAAAAGTATGTCACTGCACATTCTTCACGAAAGCGTCCAGCAAAGTTAAGGAAATCTCAAAATCATCTCTAGCAACACTATTACTGCAAGACGTAACAGAGGTAGAGTATGTCAACGCATTGTTATTTCAAGCGGCGTAACAATAAGTTTAGTTATGTAGTCTTGTAGCGAGTAGCAGAGCCAATGTCGCGTTGTATTGGTCGCAATAGGCCTCGATACTCAGTTGTTGGCAGTATAGGTACCACCTCAAATATTTGGCGGGCCGGATACCGGGGATGTCCAGCCAGCTAACGCCGGCCGGTTTGCTGGCCGTAGTTTGGAGACCACCCCTGCTTTAAGGGGTGGCCGGATTCCCTTTTTGCCGCCACCCCATACTGTAGTGCTTCGAATATTTCCGCGTAAATTCTAGAACCATTTAGCCTTACTCCGTCTCGAACCCACGATATTTTAAATAGAAGTGTGAGAGAGATCCCGAACTGCTGCGCATTGCATGTTAGTGTGTGCAGGTCTAGAAACAGCCACGTGCAAAATATGGACGCGGCGACCGAATAGCGGCCAACAAGTGCCTGCTGTACGATCCATAGAGTTTCAGTGTATGTGTATAGAAGAGCCTGTGCTATTCTTTGCTGGTTTAGTGACTGTGATGATTGTTAAGTACAAATGAAAAAATGAGACTTTCAAATAATTCATGTGTTGGAGTTGCTAGAAGTAAAACATGTTCATATTTTCTGCTGGTTATTAAACCGACCCTGTTGTAAATGTATCTTAATAGAGTCTAATGTTTGACGACTTGGTTGACTTACACGAGTTCGAATATTTATATGAGAAATGATGAATGAAAAGAGAAATGTTTTGTGGAAGCTGAAATATACCATGACTGAACTAAAAGTATTCTTCGAGTACCAAATCATTTCAAGAGTAGAGAGAGAGAGTCTGATCCATTCTCTTAACCAGCCTTACTGTTCAGAAAAGAAGTTTTTGGAGATCGATGTGGCCAGCTATCCAGAGAAGATGATCGGCTGTGCATACCAGGTAAGTCAACCTATGGCAGAGAGGTGGGAAGTTTGCAGATGTCTGCGAGCCGTGTAACTGAGGCGGGGCGTGGGGAGCAGCCCAGTATTCACCAAGTGGGATGTGGAAAACCGCCTAAAAACCACATCCAGGCTGGCCAGCACACTGGCCTCCGTTCATAATCCATTGGGCGGATTCGATCCGGAGCCGGCACGCCTACCCGAGTCCAGGAAGCAGCGCATTAGCACTCTCGGCTAACCTGGAGGGTTAAATTTTCACAATTAAAAATGGCTCTGAGCGCTATGAGACTTAACTTCTGAGGTTATCAGTCCCCTAGAACTTAGAACTACTTAAACCTAACTAACCTAAGGTCATCACAAACATCCATGTCTGAGGCAGGATTCGAGCCTGCGACCGTAGCTGTCTCGCGGTTCCAGACTGTAGCATCTAGATCCGCACGGCCACAACGGCCGGCGGACGAGACAACATTGCACTACTGAGATGTGCTTAAAAAAATAATGGCTTTACAAAGACGACTTGGAAGAAATTATTAATTTCGAAGCATACGTGAAGAGCAACGAAGTAAAAACCTCCTAAGTACTTTGTATAGAGTTTTGTGTGAAAACTACATTCAAAAACTGTCTACTAGTTTTGAGATTGTACTATGAATATTTCTGTCAACTGCTGTAACCAGATGTTAGGCTTAAGACCGGCCGCGGTTTTTGAAGACAGATATACAGCTACGGAAACAGTAAACCACTCATACGTATCACTGGCATTGTCGTATATAAATGTGTCATTGCATTCATTGGTCGGGCAACCGACTCCTTTTTTTTTCTCCCCGAAATGATAAAGGGTGGTGTGCACGCAGTTCTTTCACGAACCTGTCTCATCAACGTTATAAACAGCAGTTGCGGTGATAACAGCAAGTTTTGTCTTTACGACAGCTATGAATTTCTCTACAGCATTGTCCATCACGATAACTAGTTTGGACAAGAAGAGAATAGAAGCTTTCGAAATGTGGTGCTACAGAAGAATGCTGAAGATAAGGTGGGTAGATCACGTAACTAATGAGGAGGTATTGAATAGGATTGGGGAGAAGAGAAGTTTGTGGCACAACTTGACTAGAAGAAGGGATCGGTTGGTAGGACATGTCCTGAGGCATCAAGGGATCACCAATTTAGCATTGGAGGGCAGCGCGGAGGGTAAAAATCGTAGAGGGATACCAAGAGATGAATACACGAAGCAGATTCAGAAGGATGTAGGTTGCAGTAGGTACTGGGAGATGAAGAAGCTTGCACAGGACAGAGTAGCATGGAGAGCTGCATCAAACCAGTCTCAGGACTGAAGACAACAACAACAACAACAACAACAACAACAACAACAACATTGTCCATTACTGGCAGCTGCTCTACATGTTTACGTGACGTAAACTTGGTAATTTTGTGACTTCCTATTCTGTACGATTCCTTGAACCTGCGTAGCCAGGTCGGCGAAGCCTGGAAATTACCAATGTTCATATCATATTCATTTCGGAGGGCCCAGTCTCGTGGATCGCCATCGGTAACGGTGCATAGCCTCTCACGAGCAGTTTTAAATCTTTCGAACAGTTTTTCATTCATATGGTTTCGGGTTTCCGTTTAGCGCACATTTCTTACTTCCTGTAATTCTGTTGTGGTTGGCAGGAGAGCCAACACCGTGTTACTAGAGGAGGCCGAAAGGCACGCGATTTAGCTTACGCGGGCTGGCGTGAGGGCTGGAACAGGACAAGGAAATTAGAATTTACAAACAACGGACGTAGCTGGTGGAATACTTAACTTTAATCCATTAAGGACGAACGTCGCTCTTGACGTTACATGATTCACAGTATCAATAATAACTGATAATGGCGCCTTGCTAGGTCGTGGCAAATAACGTAGCTGTAGGCTATGTTAACTATCGTCTCGGCAAATGAGAGCGTATTTATTCAGTGAACCATCGTTAGCAAAGTGGGCTGTACTACTGGGGTGAGTGCTAGGGAGTCTGTCTAGACTAGACCTGCCATGTGGCGGCGCTCGGTCTGCAATCACTGATAGTGGCGACACGCGGGTCCGAAGTATACTACCGGACCGCGGCCGATTTAAAGGCTACCACCTTGCAAGTGTGGTGTCTGGCGGTGACACCACAAATTCATTCTTCCATTTGTACAGTTCACACTCCGATTTTACGAAACTAAAACGCTTTTGCACGCTGTGTTACTTCAAACGTTCTTTCCCTCCTTCTTTTAACCGATATTTCACTGCCTTTTCTTTGTCGCTGGAAGCTGTTGCAGCACGTGTTTTTTTTAGGCTTGGAAGGTATTCTTCTTTAGAACTGTTAGTGGCACAGCTCAAGTTGTCCGAACCACAATTCATGGAATCTTTACAGTTATTTCCTATTTCTTCTAACGTATCCACAATTTCAAACGAAATGTCGATATCATTCGAATGAATGTCAAGGATATCAACTAACAAATGACACACATGTACGTCTTCAGGTGACTTCGGCTGGAAACCACGCCCTTCATATTTCACCATTACTAAATTGAGAACGTTAACTGGATTCCACATTACTGTGAAACTGGAAGAAAAAAAAGGATACTATTAGCATGCATGCCTTACGAAAGCACAAGAAATATAATTCAGCTTTATCTATATTGTCAATACTTACCAATACCACAAAAAGCAACTGATAATTTGTAATAGTTGTTACTTGAATGCCTAACCCGAGAGAATAGCAACTGTGCACTGTAGTGTCAGAGAAACTATCAACTAACGGTTACGTGAAACATCCTTTACAAATTACGATCGGGTTTTGTCGTGTTTCCTGTTTACAAGTGTACCGCCGACCTCGGCTGTGAGTGTGCCTAGTAGCGCAAGTGCAGTTGCTACAGCGCTAGTACATTTCTACCGCCGCCTGGCGCGCTACGAATTTGGCAATTTTCAGCTATTTTTTAAAAAAATACTTGCAGAGTCTCTTAGCAGCTAAAATTTTGACAGTGCATTTCTTTCGTAGTCTTCTTCCTGTGTAAAAAATTTCAGGGTAGGTTTCGATATGTCTTATTGGACCATTCCCTTGTCAGTTTGAAGCGGGACTCTGACGATTGCTCGCTCCTGTCGTTCTGCCGCCTCTCTAGGTCGAACGCTGCCTTCTTGTCACTGTGTTAGATCATGAAGCATCCATTGCTTCCAACATTGTCGATAGTGGCATTGCTCCTATTCAAATGACGAGCTATTTGCCGAGTACTCCAATCGGCTTCTTTGAGACCAACTATACGTCCCTTCTTATAAGCTGACATCTGTGTATATTGCCACTCACGTGCCTGCGAGGCATAGGTACTGTCTAGCTGAGTTCACGGAATGAAATTCACAAAGATTTTATGCCGTGGTGTCGACATCCCCCTGTTTACTATCCTGGTCAGTTAGGTGCTGAAATAGCGCTGCAGCGTCACCCATTCATCTAACGGGCGCCAAAGTTAAAAATTTTGCATTTTCCATCAATACTTGTGTGAATATCAGTTTTTGCCAATTTGCATAAGTCCTCCGTGGTGCGTACTTTCTCTCTTTCTTTCTCTCTCTCTCTCTCTCTCTCTCTCTCTCTCTCTCTCTCTCTCTCTCTCTCTCTCTCTCTTTTGCATCTACATCTACATGGATACTCTGCAAATCACATTTAAGTGCCTGGCAGAGGGTTCATCGAACCACCTTCACAATTCTCTATTATTCCAATCTCGTATAGCGCTCGGAAAGAATGAACATCTATATCTTTCCGTACGAGCTCTGATTTTCTTATTTTATCGTGGTGATCGTTCCTCCCTATGTAGGTCGGTGTCAATAAAATGCTTTCGCAATCGGGGGAGAAAGTTGGTGATTGGAATTTCGTGAGAAGATTCCGTCACAACGGAAAACGTCTTTCTTTTAACGATTTCCAGCCGAAGTCCTGTATCATTTCTGTGACACTCTCTCCCATCTTTCACGACAATACAAAACGTACTGCCTTTCTTTGAACTTTTTCTATGCACTTCGTCAGTCCTATCTGGTAAGGACCCCACACCGCGCAGCAGTATTCCAAAAGAGGACGGACAAGCGCAGTGTAGGCAGTCTCTTTAGTGGATTTGTTACACTTTCTAAGTGTCCTGCCAATAAAACGCAGTCTTTCGTTAGCCTTCCCCACAACATTTTCTGTGTTCTTTCCCATTTAAGTTGTTCGTAATTGTAATACCTAGGTATTTAGTTGAATTGACGGCTTTCAGATTAGACTGATTTATCGTGTAACCGAAGTTTAACGAGTTCCTTTTAGCATTCATGTGGATGACCTCACACTTTTCGTTATTCAGGGTCAACTGCCACTTTTCGCACCATTCAGATATTTTTTCTAAATCGTTATGCAGTTTGTTTTGATCTTCTGGTGACTTTATTAGTCGATAAACGACAGCGTCATCTGCAAACAACCGACGACGGCTGCTCAAATTTTCTCCCAAATCGTTTATACAGATAAGGAAACGCTAGAAACCACTTCTGTTTTACTAGATGACTTTCCATCAATTACTACGAACTGATACCTCTCTGACAGGAAATCACAAATCCAGACTGCCAGTAATATTGGGCTGCAATATTGTATTGTACAACATATTCACAGTTGGCTCTAGACAACGGAGTAATATTGCACAAACTGCTTGCTAAGTCTCGGGGATGCAGAAGTGGCGCATATGGATGCGAGCTTTTGTTTGGCCCTTGAGCTGACTTTGCGCTTGCGAAAAAAAAGAAAAATAAATAAGTAAATAAAAAATGAAAATAAAAAATTGGAAGCGAAGACGGCTGAAAGAGAGGCATCAGAGGAAAGGAAGACTGACACGTGAAACTGTACTAAGGGGCCTTGGGGATAAGCGTACTGAATAACCATCGGAGCTATCTGAGGATGACGCTCGCTCATTTGACGTACTTCTGCAATTAGTTAAATCTGTAATTAGGAACAAAGACACTCATTTGCGAGAGGTTGTTCCTGTAACCCAGGGTCTTGAAGTTACCTTACTTATGTGACTGCAGGAAATTCTTTCGAAGACCTAAACCTCGTAAGTGCAGTTTCACCACAGTCAAGCCTGTTATGTAAAGGGCACAGCTACCATATTAGATAGTTAGTTACATGCTACACAAATAATTTGAACGATTCTTTTAGCGAAATTATGTGGAACGAGTCAGTTTACAGGATACGTACAGCAGTTTTTAAGTACAAATCCATTCATGGAGTAGGTGTTGTCCAGGAGAGATGGTCTTAGCTTAGATTTAAAACCTGCCATCCACCTGCCAGACTGAGAAAATGATCAGTTTTTCGTTGCTGCGTACTGAACTTCCGTCTGAACCACTGAGAACTTTAATAGTGGATAATAAAGGCTATTTTTTCCTGTGACGTTGTGGATCTGAGCGTTACTGTTCTTCTCAAACTGAGGTGGATTTCTTTGTGATGAATTTCATTAGTGAATATGTGACGGTGCAGTTAGAATGCGTAGCTTCTTGAAGAGGTATCAGCATGACGACCGCCAGTGAATGCCACATATTATTCTTACAGCTCACTTTTGTGATATGAGTACTTCCTTTCTAAGTAGTGAGTTACCTCAGAATATCTTTCTATAAGACATTATGAAGAGGAAATATGCAAAAAAATATGTCTTGAGGTAGATTCCTTTATTTCAAGACTAGCAATTATGCGAAGAGCAAATGTAGCTGGAGTATATTGTTTGAGAATCTCTCAGTACAACTTTTCGTCAATGTGTACAGCTAAAAATTTGGAACATTCTGCCATGTTTACTGACTCCCGTTTATATGCTACTAAGTGTTGGTATTAGTGTATGCGTGTGTAGAAAAAAAATGTAGTGTGCTTTCTCAGAATTCAGGGAGAGTCCATTCTCAGAGAACAACGTAATAATTTTTTGAAAAGTATCACTGACGTTCTCTTCTGTGGCTTTCTCTCTTATGGGACTTATTTTACTACTAGTATCGTCTCGTTGTTCAATGGTAAGTGGAAGGGCATTGTCTTACGTAAGGAATAAGGAATAGAAAGCTTGAAGCTTTACATAGGACTTCTTACCCGCGCAAAAAGTTCATGACATCAAAAATACCAACGTGTTGGCTGCACTAGTTCGTTAGTTGCATTTCTGCTTTTCGTTCCGCTTCCCAAATTAGTTCCCAACGAATTTATCTTCTTTACTAATTGTAGCTTTTCTGTTTCCAGATTTTTTTGAGTCATCAGCCTTCTGACTAGTTTGAAGCTGCTCGACACGAATTCCTCTCCTGTGCCAAACTTTTCATCTCCAAGTAGCACTTTCAACCTACGTGTCCAGTTATTTGCTGGATGTATTCGAATCCGTGTCTTCCTCTACAGTTTTTACCAACTACAGCTCCCGCTAGTAATGTGGAAGATTTTCTCCGATGTCTTAACAGGTGTTCTATCATTCTGCCCCTTTTTCTTGTCAATGTTTTCCATATATTCGTTTCCTCGCCTATCCTGCGGGGGACCTCCTCATTCCTTAACTTATCAGTCCACCTAAATTTCAACGTTCTTCTGTAGCACCAGATCTCAAATGCTTCTATTATCTTTTGTTCAGGTTTTCCCACAGTCTGTCTTTCAGTACCGTACGTAAATTCTAAAAAATTTCGTCCTCAAACTAAAATCTATCTTTGATTCTAGTAGACATCTCTCGGCCAGGAATGCCCTTTTTTCCACTGCTAGTCTGCTTTTTATGTCCTCCTTGCGTCGTACGTCGTTGATTATTTTGCTGCCTAGGTAGCAGAACTCCTTAACTTCATGCACTTTGTGATCACCGTATCAGATGTTATGTTTCTTGCCATTCTAATTTCTACTACTTCTCATTACTTTCGTCTTTCTTCGGCTTACTCTCAATCCATACTTAAGTATTCATCAGACTGTTCATTCCATTCAACAGATTCTGTAATTCTTCTTCACTTTCGCTGAACACAGGAATATCATCAGTAAATCTTATAATTAATATCCTTTAACCTTGAATTTTAATCCCACTACTGAATCTATCTTTTATTTCCATCACTGCTTCTTCGATCTGTAGACTGAAGACTGGTGGCGCAAGACTACATCCCTGTCTTACAGTCTTTTTAATCCGAGCACTTCGTTTTGGTCTTCCACTCTCATTGTTCCCTCTTTGTTCTTGTACAGATTGTATATTATCCATCTTTCCCTATGGGTTACCCCTATTTTTCTCAGCATTTCGAACATCTAGCATCTTCGGTCTTGCTTCTGTTACCAAACCCAACACCAGAACTGTCACTCTGGTGCCTTTACCTTTTCTAAAGCCAAACTGATCGTCATGTAACAGATCCTCAATTTTCTTTCCCATTACGCTGTATATTGTTCTTGTCAGCAACTTGGCTGCAGGAGCTGTTGTTCGATAATTCTCGCACTTGTCGGCTCTTGCAATTTTCAGAATTGTGTGGAAGTTTACGAAAGTATGATGGTATATCGCCAGTGTCATAAATTCTATACACCAACGTGAACTGTCATTTCGTGGGCAGATTAATTGTCCCATATTTCAACAACGGCTAATAGTAGTGCTTAGATTTGTTATGACGGCTACTACACTTGTTTGGTTTTACGCACTATGAGGCTGGCAAAGCCATATAAACGTCCAGTAATTCGCAAATCAACGTGCGTTCTATAGACTTCAAAGCCATTTGCACAATGCGCTTTACAGAACACAACATATCGCGCAAAATAAACAGTTCGGCAGGCATTCATGCGAGACTGAGCTGAAAAAAATTAGAGATCATACAAGGCACTGTTGGTCCAGATTGTCCCACTCCTCAACTGCGATTCGGCGTATATCCCTCAGAGTGGTTGGTGCGCCACGACGCCCATAAACAGGCCTTTTGTATCCATCCCAGGCATGTTCGATAGGATTCATGCCTAGAGAACACGCTGGCCACTCTCGCCGAGTGATGTCGTTATCCTGAAGGAAGTCACAAGATGTGCACGATGGGGGCGCGCATTGTCGTACATGAAGACGAATGCCTCGTCAATATGCTGCCGATATGGTTGCACTATCTGTCGGAGGATGGTGTTCAAGTATCGTACAGACGTTACAGCGCCTCCCATGACCACCAGTGGCGTACGTCGGCCACACATAATGCCACCCTAAAACAGCAGGAAACCTCCACCTTGTTGCATATCCCGTACAGTGCGTCTAAGGCGTTCAGCCTTACCAGTTTGTCTCCAAACACGTCTTCGACGATTGTCTGGTTGAAGGCATATGCGACACTCATCGGTGAAGAGAACGTGATGCCAATCCTGAGTGGTCCATTCGACATATTGTTGGACCCATCTGTACCGCACTGCATGGTACCGTGGTTGCAAAGATGGATCTCGCCATGGGCGTCTGGAGTGAAGTTGCGCATCATGCAGCCTGCTGAGCACAGTTTGAGTCGTAACGCGTCGTCCTGTGGCTGCACGAAAAGCATTATTCAACATGGTGGCGTTACTGTCAGGGTTCCTCCAAGCCACAATCCGTAGGTATCGGTCATCCACTGCAGTAGTAGCCTTTGGGTGGCCTGAGCGAGGCATGTCAGCGACAGTTCCTGTCTCTTTGTATCTCCTCCATGTCCGAACAACATAGCTTTGTTCACTCCTAAACGCCTGGAGAGAGCCCTTCCTGTCACAAAGTAACTGCGGACGAGATCGATGTGCGGCATTGATCATCTAGGCATGGTTGAACTACAGACAACACAAGCCGTCTACCTCCTTTTGGTGGAATGACAAGAACTGATCGGCTGTCGGAACCACTCCGTCTAATAGGCGCTGCTCATGCGTGGTTGTTTACATCATTGGGCGGGTTTAGTGACATCTCTGAATAGCCAAAGGGACAGTGTCTGGGATATATCCACAGTTAGCGTCTATCTTCAGGAGTTCTGGGAACCGGGGTGATGCGAAAGTTTTTTTGGTGTGTGTATTACAGAAATTAAGTTCAACTCATGACAGTTTTAGTTCACATTTAAGAAAATGGAATGCAGAAATTTACTTTAGCATCGAATTCCCGTGCTGTATTCCGCATCCTCACGTCACACAAATACTGTAATAACATTTTCGACTCCGTAGTAAGTTATCATAAAGTGTTGTGCTTACAAAGAAAGAAAAAGGGAAATAATCAAGGTGGCGAGTTACTGCGAAACGGGTTCAGGTGCGTGTAAATGTGTTTGGATGTTAGTTCAAATGGCTCTAAGCACTATGGGACTTAACATCAGAGCTCAGCAGACTTAAGAACTACTTAAACCTAACTAACCTAAGGACATCACACACATCCATGCCCGAGGCAGGATTTGAACCTGCGACCGTAGCAGCTGTGCTGTTCTGGACTGAAGCGCCTAGAACCGCAAGGTCACAGCGGCCGGCTTTGCGTGTTTGTTTGATTTGTGATATTATTTACTAGTATTGTACCATCCCCCTTTTTCTTTGTTTTGAAATAGAACATCTTTGGATGACGTACTAAGAATTTTAATCTGCTCATGACAACTATTCACGTGACCTTAGAAACGCGATAAAACAATTTCCTTGCAGCACATTCACTCTGTTTCCCACGGGCCTTGACTGTCAAAGTTGCAGTAGTGTGTTCGAGAAATATAAATAGGGACACGTCATGTTCATGGGAGGGAATCAACTTGTGTGTTCCTCAGGGTTCTTGTTCTAGCTTGGTCCCATTACTATTTATCCCCTATGTTTGTGATGCGGCATTTTATTTGAATCGTAGGCAGAAGTAATCCTTTTTTTTTCTATGATAAAATCCTTATGCCAAACCTAAACGAAGAAGTATTCTCATGGAAAATAGTTAACGTGTTTCTGTTAAAGTTATTAATCATTTGTAGAAGTGAACTACATTTAAACTTTGAAAAAAAAATTAGGGACACAGCTCATTCAAGTTTGTACTGTCATAGTTATCCAATGTCCTGTTAACGTAGTGTATCAATAAAAAGTAACAGACAAGAAATAAGTACTAAGTTCTTAGGTGCGCTTATTCATGAATACGTGAACTGGGGAAAAAGAAGTGAGAAGAGTAGCTATCGCGCTTAGCTTTAGCTGTTTTTGTCGTGAATGTAATTGCCATTTTTGGGGGATACAGAAATCCTTAAATTAACATGTTTAGCATATTTCCATTCGCTGATGTGCAACATCTGTATCTGTGCTCCGCAAGACACCTTGAGTGTGTTGTATCACTTTCACTTTCTCCCTTTCGTGTTCCAGTCGTGAATAGTAAGAGGAAACAAAAATTACTGGCCAAGCTTCCTTGTGAGCTCGAATCTCTCAAATTTTTTACCTTCTCTGTCTTTTCGCGAGATTTGTATAGGAAGAAGATATATATTTGTTCTCCTCTAGGAACGTACTCTCTCGGAGTTTTAGTCTTGATGCAACGCCTCTCTTGCAAATCCATTTAACTCGCAGGGTGTGATCTCTCAGACCGCGCTAGAATTTTTGAACTCGCTCTCCATGGTCAGTTCTGGCGTAATACTTCTATACCACTCTACGCTCCTTTAACCAAAAACCGTACAATGTTTTACTGTCGGTTGTATTATCACCTTCTTAGTGTGTTTCTTGTTGATTCGTGTCGTTGACACTTGTTGGGGTTTCCTATACCTTGCGTCGTAAACTATGTATATGTTTTCTTCTACAAATGAATTTGTTGGTCGGTGGATGAGGAAAGATGACGGGGATAAAGAACAAGAAATAGACGAAAGATACGACGATTTTGCGATAACCAGTCATCATAATTCTGCTGCAGAGCAAGAGAATCATTCAGAGGAAGAACTTCAGAACCATGGCGATTGGCACCATACTGTATCTCCAAAAAATAGTGTGTGGTTGTTGTTGTTGTTGTGGTCTTCAGTCCTGAGACTGGTTTGATGCAGCTCTCCATGCTACTGTATCCTGTGCAAGCTTCTTCATCTCCCAGTACCCACTGCAACCCACATCCTTCTGAATCTGCTTAGTGTAGTCATCTCTTTGTCTCCCTCTACGATTTTTACCCTCTACGCTGCCCTCCAATTCTAAATTGGTGATCCCTTGATGCCTCAGAACATGTCCTACCAACCGATCCCTTCTTCTAGTCAAGTTGTGCCACAAACTCCTCTTTCCCCAATTCTATTTGATACCTCCTCATTAGTTATATGATCTACTCATCTAATCTTCAGCATTCTTCTGTAGCACCACATTTCGAAAGCTTCTACTCTCTTCTTGTCCAAACTATTAATCGTCCATGTTTCACTTCCATACATGGCTACACTCCATACAAATACTTTCAGAAATGACTTCCTGACACTTAAATCTATACTCGATGTTAACAAATTTCTCTTCTTCAGAAACGCTTTCCTTGCCATTGCCAGTCTATATTTTATATCCTCCCTACTTCGACCATCATCAGTTATTTTGCTCCCCAAATAGCAAAACCCCTTTACTGCTTTAAGTGTCTCATTCATCATCATCATCATCATTTAAGACTGATTATGCCTTTCAGCGTTCAGTCTGGAGCATAGCCCCCTTATAAAATTCCTCCATGATCCCCTATTCAGTGCTAACATTGGTGCCTCTTCTGATGTTAAACCTATTACTTCAAAATCATTCTTAACCGAATCCAGGTACCTTCTCCTTGGTCTGCCCCGACTCCTCCTACCCTCTATTGCTGAAGCCATGAGTCTCTTGGGTAACCTTGCTTCTGCCATGCGTGTAACATGACCCCACCATCTAAGCCTGTTCATCCTGACTGCTACATCTATAGAGTTCATTCCCAGTTGCCGGCCGCGGTGGTCTAGCGGTTCTAGGCGTGCAGTCCGGAACCACGCGACTGCTGCGGTCGCAGGTTCGAATCCTGCCTCGGGCATGGATTGTGTGATGTCCTTAGGTTAGTTAGGTTTAAGTAGTTCTAAGTTCTAGGGGACTGATGACCAGAGTGGTTAAGTCCCATAGTGCTCAGAGCCATTTGAGCCATTCCCAGTTTTTCTTTGATTTCCTCATTGTGGACACCCTCCTGCCATTGTTCCCATCTGCTAGTACCTGCAATCATCCTAGCTACTTTCATATCCATAACCTCAACCTTGTTGATAAGGTAACCTGAATCCACCCAGCTTTCGCCCCCATACAACAAAGTTAGTCGAAAGATTGAACGGTGCACAGATAACTTAGTCTTGGTACTGACTTCCTTCTTGCAGAAGAGAGTAGATCGTAGCTGAGCGCTCGCATTAGCTTTGCTACACCTCGCTTCCAGTTCTTTCACTATGTTGCCATCCTGTGAGAATATGCATCCTAAGTACTTGAAACCGTCCACCTGTTCTAACTTTGTTCCTCCTATTTGGCACTCAATCCATTTGTATTTCTTTCCCACTGACATTACTTTCAGTTTGGAGATGTTAATCTTCATACCATAGTCCTTACATTTCTGTCTAGCACTGAAATATTACTTTGCAAACTTTCAATCGAATCTGCCTTCACAACTAAGTCGTCCACATATGCAAGACTGCTTATTTCGTGTTCACATATCTTGATCTCACCCAGCCAGTCTATTGTTTTCAACGTATGATCCATAAATAATATGAACAACAGTGGAGACAGGTTGCAGCCTTGTCTTAACCCTGAAACTACTCTGAACCATGAACTCAATTTACCGTCAACTCTAACTGCTGCCTGACTATCCATGTAAAGACCTTTAATTGCTTGTAAAAGTTTGCCTCCTATTCCATAATCTCGTAGAACAGACAGTAACTTCCTCCTAGGAACCCGGTCATATGCCTTTTCTAGATCTATAAAGCATAGATACAATTCCCTGTTCCACTCATAACACTTCTCCATTATTTGCCGTAAGCTAAAGATCTGGTCCTGACAACCTCTAAGAGGCCTAAACTCACACTGAGTTTCATCCAATTGGTCCTCAACTAATACTCGCACTTTCCTTTCAACAATACCTGAGGAGATTTTACCCACAACGCTGATTAAAGAGATACCTCTGTAGTTGTTACAATCTTTTCTGTTCCCATGTTTAAAGATTGGTGTGATTACTGCTTTTATCCAGTCTGATGGAACCTGTCCTGACTCCCAGGCCATTTCAATTATCCTGTGTAGCCATTTAAGACCTGACATTCCATTGTATTTGATGAGTTCCGACTTAATTTCATCCACCCCAGGTGCTTTATTGCACTGCAATCTATTGACCATCTTCTGCACTTCCTCAAATGTGATCCTATTTCCATCATCATTCCTATCCCATTCTACCTCGAAATCTGAAACATTGCTGATCGTATTTTCACCTACATTGAGCAACTCTTCAAAATATTCCCTCCATCTGCCCAAGGCATCCACAGGATTCACCGGCAGTTTTCTTGACCTGTCCAAAATACTTGTCATTTCCTTCTTACCTCCCTTTCGAAGACTGCTAATTACACTCCAGAATGGTTTTCCAGCAGCTTGACCCATAGTCTCCAACCTGTTTCCAAAGTCTTCCCAAGATTTCTTCTTGGATGCTGCAATTATCTGTTTGCCTTTGTTTCTTTCTTCAACATAACTTTCTCTGTCTACCTGAGTTCTAGTATGTAGCCATTTTTGATACGCCTTCTTTTTCCTTTTACAGGCTGCCTTGACTGTGTCATTCCACCAAGCTGTTTGCTTCATTCTACTTTTATACACTACTGTTCCAAGACATTCTTTAGCCACTTCTAGTACTGTGTCCCTGTACCTTGTCCATTCCTTTTCCAATGACTGTAATTGACTACATTCAACTAACTGGTACCTTTCTGAGATTGCTGTTATGTACTTGTGCCTGATTTCCTTATCCTCCTACATATAGACCTGACCTCCGGCACTTTCGGCCTCACAATCCCAATTTCACTGCAGATAAAATAATGATCAGTGTCATCAAAGAATCCCCTGAATACACGTGTGTCCCTCACAGCCTTCCTGAATTCCTGACCTGTTATTGTATAGTCACCTTCCCAAGTATACCTGTGAATGTTCTTTTGTTTAAAAAAGGAGTTTGTGATTGCTAAGCCCATACTGGCATAGAAAACCAAGAGTTGTTTCCCGTTCCTGTTGGCCTCCATATCCTCTCCAAATTTACCCATAACCTTTTCATACCCTTCTGTTCGATTTCCAATCCTGGCATTAAAATCACCCATGAGCAGAACACTGTCCTTGTCCTTTACTCTAACAACTACATCACTGAGTGCCTCATAAAAACTATCCATCTTATTTTGATTTGTCCCTTCACAATGCGAATATACTGACACAATCCTAATTTTCTTGCTAGACACTGTCAAATCTATCCACATCAGTCGTTCGTTTACATACGTTACTGCAACTACGCTGGGTTCCATTTCTTTCCTGATGTAAAGCCCTACACCCCATTGTGCTATTCCTGCTTTGACTCCTGACAGGTAGACCTTGTATTCTCCCACTTCCTCTTCTTCCTCACCCCTTACCCGAATATCACTAACAGCTAAAACGTCCAGCTCCATCTTACTTGCAGCCTCTGCCAGCTCTACCTTCTTCCCAGAGTAGCCCCCATTGATATTAATAGCTCCTCATCTCATTACCATTTGTTTGCCAAGTCGTATCTTAGGAGTCCCTGGTTTGTCAGTTAGAGGTGGGACTCCGTCACCTCCAAAGGTCCGAGGCATTTTGATCTGATTGTTGCCAGCATCATATTTAAAGTATCGGGGAAGCAGGTTGCTAGCCTTACTTGCCCCGAGTCCCATTGAGTTTTACCCCTAACGATCGAGTGGATTTGGTAGTCTTTGCCGTATGAGGACAAAAGTGACCACAACTCAGAATATGACAGAGATGCCCAGCCTTATTCCAAAGTAACTGGTATCCCGACAGTCGGGACCACTTACTTGGCCACTCATACGTTGCCCGTGGTTCATGAACTAGGACATGACTACAGGAACTCACACCATGAACCATGTGTGTCTCATTTCCTAATCTAATTCCCACAGCATCATACGACTTAATTCGACTACATTCCATTATCCTCGTTTTGCTTTTGTTTATGTTCATCTTATATCCTCCTTTCAAGACACTATCCATTCCGTTCAACTGCTCTTCCAAGTCCTTTGCTGTCTCTGACAGAATTATGATGTCATCGGCGAACCTCAAAGTTCTTATTTCTTCTCCATGGATTTTAATACCTACTTCAAATGTTTCTTTTGTTTCCTTTACTGCTTGCTCAATATACAGATTGAATAACATCGGGGAGAGACTACAACCTTGTCTCACTCCACTGCTTCCCTTTCATGTCACTCGACTCTTATAACTGCCATCTGGTTTCTGTACAAATTGTAAATAACCTTTCGCCCCCTGTATTTTACTCCTGCCACCTTCAGAATGTGAAAGAGATTATACCAGTCAACATTGTCAAAAACAAGAACAGAATAGAAGCTTTCGAAATGTGGTGCTACAGAAGAATGCTCAAGATCAGATGGGTAGATCACTTAACTACTGAGGAAGTATTGATTCGGATTGGGAAGAAAAGAAGTTTGTGGCACAACTTGACCAGAAGAAGGGATCGGTTGGTAGGACATGTTCTGAGGCATCAAGGGATCACCAATTTAGTATTGGAGGGCAGCGTGGAGGGTAAAAATCGTAGAGGGAGACCAAGAGATGAATACACTAAGCAGATTCAGAAGGATGTAGGTTGCAGTAGGTACTGGGAGATGAAGAAGCTTGCACAGGATAGAGTAGCATGGAGAGCTGCATCAAGCCAGTCTCATGACTGAAGACCACAACAACAACAACAAGTCTACAAATGATAGAAACGTAGGTTTGCCCTTCCTTAAACTAACTTTTAAGATAAGTAATACGGTCAGTATTGCCTCACGTGTTCCAACATTTCTACGGAATCCAAACTGATCTTCCCCGAGGTCGGCTTCTACTGGTTTTTCCATTCGTCTGTCAAGAATTCGCGTTAGTATTTAAACTGATTGTTCGGTAATTTCACATCTGTCAACACCTGCTTTCTTTGGGATTGGAATTATTATATTCTTCTTGAAGTCTGAGGGTATTTTGCCTGTCTCATACATCTTGCTCACCAGATGGTAGAGTTTCGTCAGGACTGGCTCTCCCAAGGCCGTCAGTATTTCCAATGGAATGTTGTCTACTCCGGGGGCCTTGTTTCGACTCAGGTCTTTCAGTGCTCTGTCAAACTCTTCACGGAGTATCGTATCTCCCATTTCATCTTCATCTACATCCTCTTCCGTTTCCATAATATTGTCCTCAAGTACATCGCCCTTGTATAGACCCTCTATATACTCCTTCCACCTTTCTGCTTTCCCTTCTTTGCTTAGAACTGGCTTTCCATCTGAGCTCTTGATGTTCATACAGATGGTTCTCTTATCTCCAAAGGTCTCTTTAATTTTCCTGTAGGCAGTATCTATCTTACCCCTAGTGAGATAAGTGAGATACGCCTCTACATCCTTACATTTGTCCTCTAGCCATCCCTGCTTAGCCATTTTACACTTCCTGTCGATCTCATTTTTGAGACGTCTGTATTCCTTTTCGCCTGCTTCATTTACTGCTTTTTTATATTTTCTCCTTTCATCAGTTAAATTCAATATTTCTTTTGTTACCCAAGGATTTCCACTAGCCCTCATCTTTTTACCTACTTGATCCTCTGCTGCCTTCACTTCATCCCTCAAAGCTACCCATTCTTCTTCTACTGTATTTCTTTCCCCCATTCCTGTCAATTGTTCCCTTATGCTCTCCCTGAAACTCTGTACAACCTCTGGGTCTTTAAGTTTATCCATGTCCCATCTTCTTAAATTCCCACCTTTTTGCAGTTTCTTCAGTTTTAATCTACAGTTCCTAACCAATAGATTGTGGTCAGAGTCCTCATCTGCCCCTGGAAATGTCTTACAATTTAAAACCTGGTTCCTAAATCTCTTACCATTATATAATCTATCTGATACCTTTTAGTATCTCCAGGCTTCTTCCATTTATACAGCCTTCTTTTATGATTCTTATGCCAAGTGTTGCCTATGATTAAGTTGTGCTCTGTGCAAAATTCTACCAGGCGGCTTCCTCTTTCATTTCTTAGCCCCAGTCCATATTCACCTGCTACGATGCCTTCTCTCCCTTTTCCTACTACCGAATTCCAGTCACCCATGACTATTAAATTTTCGTCTCCGTCCACTACCTGAATAATATCTTTTATTTGATCATACATTTCTTCAATTTCTTCGTCATCTGCAGAGCTAGTTGGCATATAAACTTGTTCTACTGTAATTGGTGTGGGTTTCGTATTTATCTTGGCCACAATAATGCGTTCACTATGCTGTTTGTAGTTGCTTACCCGCATTCCTATTTTCCTATTCATTATTAAACCTACTCCTGAGTTACCCCTATTTGACTTTGTGTTTATAATCCTGTAGTCACCTGACCAGAAGTCTTGTTCCTCCTGCCACCGAACTTCACTAATTCCCACTATATCTACCTTTAACCTATCCACTTCCCTTTTTAAATTTTCTAACCTACCTGCCCGATTAAGGGATCTGACATTCGACGCTCCGATCCATAGAACGGCAGTTTTCTTTCTCCTGATAACGATGTCCTCTTGAGTAGTCGCTGCCCGGAGAGACGGATGGGGGACTATTTTACCCCCGGAATATTTTACCCAAGAGGACGCCATCATCATTTAATCATACCGTAAAACTCCATGCCCTCGGGAAAAATTACGGCCTTAGCTTCCCCTTGCTTTCAGCCGTTCGCAGTACCAGCACAGCAAGGCCGTTTTGGTTATCGTTACAAGGCCAGATCAGTCAATCATCCAGACTGTTGCCCCTGCAACTACTGAAAAGGCTGCTGCCCCTCTTCAGGAACCACACGTTTGTCTGGCCTCTCAACAGATACCCCTCCGTTGTGGTTGCACCTACGGTACGGCTATCTGTGTCGCTGAGGCACGCAAGCCTCCCCACCAACATCAAGTTCCATGGTTCATGGGGGGAGGAGTGTGTGGTAAGTGTTAGTAAAACGAAATATAAATTCTAGAACAGACTGTCAGTTTAGCAGATTTTCTTTTTGTAACTGTTGAGTGCAGTTTTTATGTACAAGTTTAAACCCTAATTTAATTCTGTGCGAAAATTTACTTGCTACAGAGATACTATAATTTTTCGGAATGTCGATTCATTTATATAACAATTCATTTGTGTGTGATGTTTCAACATCCTCAAAAATATTTTTTGTCATAAAAAGTCAAGTAACCCAGGCCTTGTTCAGTGCAATAAAATCAACAGTGATCAGTTAAACAACATTTAAATAATAGTAAAAATAAATCTTGCATAATTTAAGTTAAAATTGTGAAATAAAATCCCAGTTGAAACAACGTAAGGGTCGCAGAGACTGCTTTTCGTAGTGTATGTTAAAGGAAACTCACCTCGTAAGTTAACGGAGATGGCGTTCGATTTGGATGAACATCTCCATAACTCACTCGCGCTTTCAAGCCAACCTGTGGCTGTTCCACTTAAGCAATCCTCACACTTACTCCTAGGTATTTAGTAGTGTGACTGCTTCCGGAGCTTGCTCGGCAGTTGTGTAGTCGTACAGTAGCAACACGTTACATTTGTTTGTGTTGACGGTCAACTGCCAGTCCCTGCACCAGGTGTCGAGTCTGCAGTTCTGCCTGCATATCGCTACGAGTTCGTAGCTCTGTAGACAACATAATTATCTACGTACTGCCACAGAGGGCTCCCAATGTTGTTCGGTAGGGGTGAATAGTAATAGTCCAGTTGTGTGATTTGTGACGGTACCTCTGACGCGAACAAAAATCAGAACCACAGATTTTGGTATTTGGTGAAATAGAAATTTTGCTGCAGTTGAAGCAATGTAAAATAAATATATCCACTTTTTAAAATCCTCGGAAAGACGTTAAAATAACATTTTAAGAAATCTAAATTTCAAAAATACCACGTGAAAGGTCACAGTACCAGCACTCAATTTTTTACAAATTGAGCAGTGAATAGTCCTAAAAACTTCTATGGCGTACGCTCAGAGTGGCTTTTACGTGTGAAGATATCTCGGTGTTAAGAACTATTTGCTAGGAACTCTTCAATCTAATCACAAAACTGGTCCGTTATTCCGTGCCGTTTGTTCATTAGACCACTCTCCGAAATTGTTTGAACGCCTACTGGCAATCAGGCAACACGGATGGAACAATTCCTCAGTATTGGTTGGATAGAAGGATGTGATTACGCAGAATCAGCTGTGGCGTTCACACACATATTATAGCTTCTAGATATTTGTTTAAGCAGTAGGGAATTTAAACAATAGCTTCACAGTACGTTTATTCTATGACAAAATCTGTTGTCAGTATGTTGTTGTGATCTTCAGTCAGAAGACTGATTTGATATAGCTCTCCAAGTTGTTCAGTCTTGCTTCTTGAACGATCGTTGTTTCTAAGCATAGGAATCCGTTATATAGGCGAATTCAGTAAAATATTTTTGCTCGTACTAATTTGAACTCCTCCTCTTCCTCCTTACAAGTTCACTTTCATCCATAAGGAAATCGTACTCCTTTATTGAAACCTAGATCTTTGCAGGCGAATTCGCGGGCGCGCGCTTATGTCATTTGTATTTTCATACTCACGCACACATACTCATCCATAGACACACCCACCCACCCACCCGCCCACCCACATTTGATCCATAACTGTAGCGAATTTTCGAACATTTTGACATATCTCCCCCTTCAGCCCCCCCCTCCCCCAAGCCTCTCAAGTACCGGTAGTAGCGGTATCTTATCTCCCACAATATTTTTTATGCAGATAATGAGTCCTATATATATAAAATTTTGTTGAAATTGCTCCAGGTGTTCCTAAGACATGCCTTCACGTCACTCCTACCAAATACAAATTTAAAAAAAAATACCAATGTTTTATTCCACCGTTGAGCATATTTACATGTAATTGGTGTTGTCAGTGTTAAAATAATAATAATTATATAAATTTCGACATGACAAATGTGATTAACTGTATTATAACAATCCAAGATGGATATAATCCAAATTTGTGCAAATTTCAATAACAACAAGAAGTTTCCTAATAGATCAGTTAGAAAATAAATGAACTACATAGTTAAGTGAATGACAAATAAATAATCAATTAGATATTTAACAATAAATACATGAAACAGTAATAGAATAGTTGCACAATGACAAATAATCAATTAGATATTTAACAATAAGTACATGAAACAGTAATAGAATAGTTGCACAGTGTGGCATAGATTTAGTTTGCAGTTAATTTATAGTTCATTCTCATAAGGAAAATGAGTCATTTGTCACATACTCAAGGAACTCTTGAGCAGAGTAATTTATTTTACTTTTGATCCACTTCAAAACACTGGTTTTAAATTTATTACCTGCAACTGTGTAGGCATGTTCAGGTAATTTGCTGAAGTAGACAGCACCAAGATATTTGTAGCTGTTGTGTGTCATTGCTAGCTTAGCATATGGCATATTAATTGTATGTCCACTCCTTATGTTATGGTCATGAACTGTTCTCCTTAAATTAAATTTACTCAGATTCTCTTTAATGAAGACAAGGGAGTTGTGAATATACAGGCCAGGCACTGTCCCCGAAATGATTCGTATGGGCTAAGTTCTGCTATGCACCTTATGGCTTTCTTTTGCTATTTAAACACTAATGTTGAGCCTATGGAACTGCCTCATGATAGTATTCCATAACTCAGGTGCGAATGGAATAATGCAAAATATGCATATAACAGAAGTTCTTTATGAACACTGCTCCTCAGCTTGTACAGCAGGTATATGGAACATGCCAATTTGCCACATATCTTCCCTTGCAGGTATCCTGACTGAGCTTTTGATCTATATAAAATCCTAATAATTATACTGTTTTGTTATCATCACTGGGAGCATTCAGATTGAATACAATAGCTTCAGTTTTACTATCATTCTTCTGCAGTACATTTGCCTCAAACCAAGTAGTGCACCTCTCCATTGTCACTGCCATGCTGTGTTGCACATTTTCACGATTGGTATCACATGTGATGAGTGATCTGTCATCAACATATAGCACTGCGTCACATGATACAACTGTAAGTAAATTATTTATATAAATAATGAAAAGGAAAGGTCCAAGAACAGATCCTTGAGGTACAACCTTTACAACTGGGAGACATTCTGATATTTGATTATTTACCTTAACTTACTGTTTTCTATTGTCCAAGTATGACTGCATTAGGCATAGGGCATTCATCTCACTCTATAGTGGTAGAGCTTTTTGTTGGTAGATTCATTTGTTCCTGTGATGGTTGTTATTTTAACCCATTTTATGAAATTCAGTGTACTTATCAGCTTGTTTAGCTTTGGTTCTTTAATTGGTCTTCTGATTTTTCTACAGCCTGTGGAAGTTTCAGTTGCTTTACTGTTAAATAGTTTGTTGAGCCATAGTCTCTCATGATCTGAAATTCCTAGTTTGATTGTGTTGAATTCTGTTTTGTTTAGATGAAAATTACAAATTACGTTATCTAGACATGCTTCCTGTTGTGTGGGTTTGTCATTTATGCAACTAATCTTAAGGGATCTTAATGTATTTGGCAAGTGATCAGTCTTTCTATTCTTAAACCTAATGTCTATATTGATATCACCAAATATTAGTATTCTGTAACTTTTGTATTTGAGTAGCAAGGGTAATGACTAACGGGGTACTGAACACATACAGAGAAATATCATGGCTTTGTTTGAGCTGCCAGAGAATGTGACAAAGATACTGAAAGAACTGAACTGCCACTCTTGAAGATAAAGGTAGACTATCCCAAAAAACTTGCTTACAAAGTTTCAATAACTGGCTTTAAGTGAAGACTAAGAATATGTCTTCACCAAGCTGACTAAGGCTGTGTTCACAGTGGCACTGACAATGGTAGTCAGATACTGTTGTCCGATAACATCGCCCGACGGCGTGGTCATCATACGTCTGATCTCCTTCACCAGTTTTTCGCAGGGTCAAGGAATTTAGCTTAGGTTGAATCTATTCTATGTACGAAGTAGCTTTTCCCGCCGACTAGCATCACCCACCTTGATAAACAGCCAGTGGAAACTGCACACTGTCCAGACGGTTTTCGTCATTGCCGAACTGAAATACTGCTGTCCATGCTGCAGTCGCAGAAGCTGAGTTCACAACATTACAGACCATTGGCAACCACTCTTCTCTGGAAGTATGTTGACAACAGGAGAAGGGGTGATGTACAGTTCTGGTCACCAAACTGGACAGCAATGTCTCCAGTTAAAAAGTCTACTCCTCTGTGCCAGTATTCCATCCATTGGGCAGGCATCATAAAAAACCGCATCATTCTACGGGTTTTGTAAGAGCAGCTGATTATGATGGGATGATGAGTTCCTCCTCCTTCTATCCAATGTTATTGTGATCCTCAGTCCAAAGACTCTTCATGCAGTTTTATCCTGTGCAACCTCTTTGTCTCAGCATAACTTCTGTAACCTACATCACTTGAGACTGCTTATTGTAACAAAGCTTTGGTCACACTCTTCATTGTTTGTCACCACCTCCACACACACTTCCCTACATTACAAAATAAACTATATGTTGATGCTTCAAGATATATCCTACCTTATCCCTTCTTCTAGTTAAGTTGCATCATAAAAATCTTTTCTATCCAGTTGTATTCAATACATCTATGTCAGTTCCCCATTTAATCTTCAGCATTCCTCTGCGATAGTGTCTACCACATTTCAAAGGCCTCTATTGCCTTCTTGTCTGTACTGTTCTGTGCCATTGTTTCACTTAATACGAGATTGCATGCCAACCAAATATTTTCTGAAAATGAGCTGTTAAAAATAGTGGGAGAGTTTTGCTGTTTGAGTAGCCAAATAACTGATGATTGCAGAGTGGCAACAAAAGTGTTTTGAAAAGTGAACTATTTGCAGTTTTAAAAATAACTGAAGTTTTAAAAACGAAATTTTAGAAATATAAAATGCAGACTTAACAATAGCATGAACAGATTTTTGAAAAAAATAATACTTTAAAATCTAATAGTAATTCAGGTTAATACTTAAATTTACATTAGATGTTTAAAAAAATCACTTTTCAGTGAAGCCTTTCTTGCTATTCCAACTCTACATTTTATATCCTCCTTACCTCTACCATGCTTAGTTATTTATCTCCGCAAATAGCGAAACTGAAACTCACCTGCTATTTTCAGTGTCTCATTTCCTAATAAAATTATCAAAGATTGTCTGATTTAATTTGGCTACATTCAGTTATATTGTTGTTCATATTGTAATCTCTTTTCAATGAACTTTCCATTCCCTTCAACTGGTCTTACAAGTCTTTTGCTGTTTCTGACATGTTGCTCAAGTTACAGATTGAAAAAGCTGTTCAAGATGCAGATTGAACAGATTGTGGGATAGGCTTCAACACCCTCAACTCTTTCCTCAACTACTGGGTCCCTTCCATATCCTTTGAGTCATTTAATTGCTGTCTGGTTGCTGTGCAAGTTATATCAGTCATCCATTACTGTCGTTTGCACTATAGGGTGATACAGCTGGCACATTGCATATATAGGTTGGAGAAAGTAGGTGGCAAAGCAGACATGTGCAAACACGTTGTGCAAGAAAGGAATATGAAATAGAACAACCATGATCATCACTCGCATACACTGTCAGTCACATGGTAAACAATGAACTACTGAATGCAAATCTTGTGTCAGATTCTGTCCTGAATTAAGACAACTAATTTCATCCAGAGAGTATTCTTTGTGGTGTGAGTGCATCCTAAAACAGTCCTCAAATAAATATGTAGCTTTCTGTAGCACAGGTTTTCAGTAGGAATCCACTAGAGATGAAGGCTGTTAGCGACAAACCATGCATGTGCAAACCCGTGCTATGCATCACAAGAACAGCTGACTTTGGCCTCAGTCTCTATGGGCTGGTAATTGACAAAAGGTTTAACCCCAGGTTTCCATATGGTTAGTTTCAAATCAGTATAATGAATCAAAACACACTGGTCATATAAATGGGAATCAGACTAACAGAGAAAATCTTCCTCTCTGCAGCTGAGTGTGTCCTATTTCGAATCTTCCAGAGACATTGTTCTGCTGACATTTCTCAGGAATCAGAGTGGTTTACCTCAGTTAGACATAATGAGTTGGGCTGTTCCTAGATTTCTGAAATCGTTCCAGGCAAATGCTGGAATTATTTCTACCTATATGCCATGACTGATACCTCCTTATTCCTTGTCCTTTGTTATTCTAAACTGAAGTAAATTTCACTGAATAATGTATATTATTGTTTCTTCTACTAATATGTCCACCCCCAGTAGCTGAGTGGTCAGTGCGATAGAATGTCAATCCTAAGGGCCTGGGTTTGATGCCCAGCTGGGTCCGAGATTTTCTTTGCTCAGGGACTGGGTGTTGTGTTGTCCTAATCATCATCATTCCATCCTCAACGATGCACAAGTCGCTGAAGTGGCATCAAATCGAAACAATTTCACCCGGCAAACGGTCTACCCAACAGGAGCCCCTAGTCACATGACATTTTACATTTTTTTTGCTACTATTATTGTCTTTGTCAGTATTATTTTCATTATATTTTTTTGTAGGCAAACATTTTAAATATATGAAGATCTTGTCCCAGGCAGTGAGGCACATTTAACATCAACCACAGTAAAATAAAAATGGTCATCATCTTACAGTCATAGTCTTCATTACAAATATTATTAACACAGACTTAACATTGTGTGTTATATTTCTCGTGTCAGACCAAAATATTTTCTATTCCTAGTATGGTTTCCTGATGAAAAAGCTAATCTAATTCTTCTACAATGATTACCAAATTCTGCTAGACACATTTTGCTCTCAACTCATTAAGGCATGATGGAAATAACACTTGTGTGTGTTAAAAGTATAACGTGACAGCTTCTGCCGCAATGGTAACCTGCCATGTAGTTCTGACAGTGAGTCATCACTACCCACAGCGTTTCTAGGAATACAGTTTATGATACTTGACCAAAAACATTAAGATGGTGTATGTTATACCTAAAATTTTGATATCAGAAATGAGTCACAGGCATTTAGTTAAGATCCTGTCAAGTAAAAAGAGTATAGAATCCAGCTAATTACTTCACATACTGCATCAAATGAGGGGGAATAGTGATAGAAAAATATAGATGATATGAATAGTGTCTCACATAAGGATATTTGACACTTGGATGTCGTAGGAATGCTCACATTACCAGTTGTTTACCACCAACATAAAACAATTCTTAGATGGCTTAGTAGCTGGAAACCAAAGATTCTGTGGATGTCTCATTTAATGATTTTTATCATGTACATATGGTTTGTGTAATGCCATAATTGTGTTCATCTATATCTACACAGCTGCTGTACACTCAGGTTTGGGGATTGAAGTTAAAGAAGGGACAGTATGCACAGTCATATTTTTGTGTGAATTGACTGCCGGAGGAATATTGGCCAGTGTCTCCACCACTTAGCGGTTAAATTTTACAAAATTCTTTTTAACTGAGAACCTACGAAAATAAATTTTATGTTTCTGAGACTGATGGTCTAGGTTAGGCACTGGTTGGGCAAATAATTTTGAACCTGCTCTTTCACTCCATTAGGGGTTGAATCTTAAGAAAAAAATCTTATTGAGAGCCTACATCAAACAAGTAATGTTCCCTCCAACTGCCATGTTTGTGGTGACTGAGACTGCGGTGATAAGACAGTCAGTCTGTTTCTCCTTCACATAAATGGACATACACTGCAAGGCACTGTAGAGTCCATGATAGGTTTTCTGTAGCAGTGGTAGCCATGCCCGGTACATTTCCATTACCATACAGGGAAAGGGAGAAGTGACTAGGTGCATGTGTATATTCTCGCAATTTTTGGTCTGTTTTTATCATAACTCCTAGGTGAGATACGCAGTAGTCTCAGTAACGTTCTTGCACAGCACACTGGCCTGCCTCCTTAGCTGAGAGATCAGCATGTCAGACTGCCATGCAATGGGCCCGGGATCGATTCCCAACAGGGACAGAGATTTCTTCCGAACGGAGACTGTGTGTTATTCTCATCATTGCAGGTCATTCTATGTGGTATCAGTTAAAAAGAGTTGCAATTTGGCAACTGAACTTCCGCAGGTGGGGACTCCCGGCTATCAGTGCCATACAATCGTTTCATTTCCCAGGTCACCTCAGATTCAGCTTCTTTTAGATTTATACCTGCAGGGCTTCATGACTACTATGCCACCATTCCTCCAGCACTTCCCATCTGAACTTCCTGAGCATATGTGTCACACTGTTCTAAGGGGCCACATGGATGTGTTACTATCCAAACAGCGAATATTTGAAAGCAGCACTTTACCAAAATTGTATCAACTAATATGAATTTTCTAGTCACCTTCGCTGTTAATGATTTCAGTTAATTGTGTTTCACATCACTTTATAATGCCAGCATTTTCTTAAAAGATCTCAAGAAGTTTATCTTCAACCCTGTGACCTGTCATCATTGATCCCTTCTGTAACTCACATTTAAAGAGGACTGCTTCTCAGAACAGTGAGTCTGGACAAAGCCTATAGTGATATAAACAGAAGAACAAAGTCTTGCTTACATTTGTACTTCAGTTTCATTTGGGTAAATAATGATTAAACTGTTCTTTTTGCAGGGACATGATGGGGAGGCTGCAACAACCACCTTCAGTAGCTCTCCGAAACCAACATCTTTGTCATGGGTTAGTACATTCCATGCAGTATGCTTGGATCTTGCATTTGTGAGAGTATTACTACTTAATATGGCTGTGCAGTGTGTTTGTTTTTATTACCATGTATTTCTTACAATGAATCAACTAACTCATTGCCACAAGACAGATAAATGTGAAAGAATAAATATTTCATATATTTTTAGTAGTATATCTGCTATTGCTAACCACTGTTGAACATTGCATGTTTTGCATGTAATAGAGAATTAAATGCCTCTAATTCAACGACAGATGGATTCTTTGTTGCAGATTTCTTTGGAATGAAACCCTTGCAGGAAGTATTATGCATAAAGAGGACAGTCCCTTACTTCTCAAATGGGTAGAGATTTACACGTCTACAAATACACTCAGCAAGCCACCTTTCAAAGCATGGCGAATGTATCAAAATAAAATATTCGACACATGCAATCAAAGATGCAAAGTATGAGGGATGTTCAAAAAGTAAAGAACAATCAGTTGTAAAATGGATATCACAGAGAAAATTGAAACTGTTTTGTTTGCAACAGTTAGCTACACCTTCCAGCTACTCCTTTAAATAGTCACCACTCTGTCTTTGACATCTTTTGTAGCTTTGTACCAATTTTCCAATACACTTGTGATTAAAGCAGCCTCCTGTGCTTTCTGACAATTTTCTATGCAGAACTTCGTCTCATTGTCTGTGCCAAAATGTTTTCATAGCCAGCAGTTTATTTTAGCAGAGATGAAAATCAGAGGGGGCCAAGTCCGGGCTGTATAGTGGATGATAAACACCATTTCCTATTGAAAATGCTGCAGCAATATCCTCATTGCCCTTGGAGTGTGTAGCTGAGAACTGTAATGAAGAGGGAAATGGATGGCAATTAAGTTACTTGGGGTTGCATCAAATCAGGCGAAATCTCACAGCAGGCATCCATATGTGGCAGGAGATACTATTTTCTAGGCTTTGCTATGCACTCACTGTGTACTCAGAACTGAGAAGAGTGACATGATGCTATCTACAGACACATTAGAGACACTGTACAACACATCTGTGCAAAGTTTTGTCAGATTTTCACTTTGGTTTTCATTTCACAACCGATAATAAAACCTTAGTAACTTTTTTATTTGCTGGCATACGGAAACAACTGCTGTTTTCTTCTTTTTAATGGAGTACTGCACCATTTCAGTGCAATCAATAAGATTTTAAGGAGTACAAGCCAACATGTGGAATGAAGCTTTCTGGAGAACTTACACGGTTGAATACACAGATAGTGATGGTATCAGGTAGTGGGCAGGAGTGGAAAACATTGGGTACCTGGGGTAGCAGATCTCAAACTCATTACTTTTTTGTTCATTTCATATATAATCACAAAAACATAAACAAAGGTAAGTGACATGCCAGCATGAATGTAGAAACATGGAAGTTGTAGGTAACAAGCATTCAGTAATACATGTGCTATGTTTAAACAAATCAAAAAATGGTCTGTATTGTATTTTGTGTGAGATATGATTTTAAGAAAATGTTGCTAAAACCTGTGTTAGGGCTATACAGAGAGGATTATAGAAATGTCAAGCATGTTTAACTGTGTGCAGAGTCGTCGAAGGAGGTATTACCATCCTGTATGCACACTCACCTACTGTAAACAATAACTGCACTATTAAATAAAATGGATGCACACTTAATTTTACCAGTAGCCTTACTGTACTAAAGGACTACCCAAAGCATTGCTCAATTTCCATGATATTTCAAAGTTAAAAGAAGATATTCTGAATTGTGAACAGAAACATTTTGTACAGTAGAGCACAATCTCTTTGTTCGACCATGCAACATGTTTACAGTGATCTGTTGTTTAAGTTTTATGACTCTTACACCACTGAATTCTAATTCCTCTGGCTTAACAACACATTTACTCACTGTATTTCTGCCACAGATGTTTTGTTCACACAATTGCTATCATAATATTTTGGTTGACCCTGTTTTTCTAGATCCATTTCAAACTGAGCAATTGGTTTGGTGACAGCAATTTTTTAATTCAAAGCAGGAGTTCTCTTTGATGTCATCCTGTGCGTGTTGATAAGTTGAGTTTTTCTTCCACTATTGTATTTAGCAGACAAATTTTTCCCACTGTGTGAGTGTGCTGATGCAACAATAGATACAGCAACCATAGTTATCCATAGCAGATTTGCTACTGGTATCAGGGACTTAAGCATTTAGTGACACTGACAAGTTCCCCTTTTGAAGACTATAAAATCCGGCATTGTGATACACGCACTTTGAAGCACAAGAACAATGATAAATGTATTGGGGGCTCACAAAATTTTTATGGCTAGCAAAATGCCACTAAGTTGCAGATAAGGCAGAAAAACATTTTGCATGAAGCAGGTGTCCATGCATTATTTTGTCATCTCTCTAATATATCAGACTCCTGTTGGATCAACAATGCAGAATAATAGCTTTACAGTCAGTTATTTTCCATCTGAAATTGTTGCCCATTGTAAAGATTTGATATTGATACAAAACCAGACTGACAAATCTGAATATCTGGACAGGGCTCTGATAGGCAGTGTACCCAAAATTGCATCCAGTGTCTCAACGACAGTGTCACATCACTTGGTAGGTTCATTCAGTCCATGCATTATTGTTCCCAATGAGGACTACATCATCTGTAGATAAATATTTCAGAAAGCCTCTCATGTTTTGATTTTTGTGCATAAGAGTGAAATAAGACCCTACTCACTACTTCCGAAGAAGACCAAGAGGAAAGTCAGTGGAAATTTCAGAGGTGTTGCTAGTCCAAAAAATATTTCATCAGCCACACTAGCAGCAGTTTAAGGCAGCATAGCTAGCTAAGGGACTGTGTCTTTCTTGCTGTCTCAAATGTAAAACAGGATCAGAGAACTGGCAATCACAGGTGACTGCAACACTGCCAGCAGTGAGGGCATCACCTTCAGGATGTAGAATGTCTCTGATGATTCTGGTGTGCCCACAGCTTCATAGATGTCTGAATGTGGAACCAAAGTTACCTTGCCTTAATGACCCCAAGATCTTATTGACTCATTATATAATGTTGAGAAGGTTATTTGAGTTTGTTTATTAAGCAATTATCCTTTTTTGGGAGAAGAGAGGACACTATTGTAATTCCACTGTTTATCATTCATTATTTATTGATACTGCACTTATACTGAGGATTTTATTGTCACCTTCCACAGTTTTAGTTGATACTGGCTTGTAATGATGTTATATTTGTTGCAGGTCACTGAATCAGCTGAGACTCTGCACTATGTTTGACACTGGAGCTGTTGACCATCTTACCAGCCCAGAGAGTAGTAATGAGAGCCACTGCTGAAGAGCATCTGGTCATCAGAAGTCATTCTGTTGAAGGTAGCCTGAAACAGTTAGGGATATATGAGATTTTTTTATGAGATGTTTGTTAGTCTGTATGTTTTCCAGTATCTAACCAATTGATCGGCTTGGTTGGAGTTCACGCAGTGAGTGCACGTGCATGTGTGCATGCTCAAACTTGCACACACGTGTGTTCGTGCGTCAACACACACACACACACACACACACACACACACACACACACACACACACCAAAACACTGCTCATAAAACCTGGTAAAAACCTCCTTATGACTCATTGAAATCATGTACTAAAGTGAAATCCTAAATTTGGTGACGTACACACACACAGGTACAGTGCAGGTTCACAAATGTTTTGCTGATACTGGCAGGTAAGCTGTACTTGGGAGGGGCCACGAGCAAACCAGATTAGTGGACAGCTAGAGCTACAAGGATGTGAGCAAAGTAATGGGAATACTTGAGAATGTCACGTACTTGTTGGATCACGTCTTGTTTTCTCTCAGATGCTCAAGGAAATATTTGTACTGTATTTTATGAAGCACCTCAGTCAGTTGCCAAGTGAGAGGAGTAGGAGCAGACCACCATACCAGTTGACTAATAAGAAGTTTGCTAGTGATAGTGAATGTGCTGAAATTGTCTAATTCTTGAGGCCAGCTCTGTATATGGACACTGCTGCATTTTTTTTTTCATCAAAACTTCTGCTTTAGAGGCAATGTCTGCATTATTTTTATATGCCCAGTGTTCTAATAAAACACTCCAGGTTTCATGCTAGTTTGCTTTGAGACCCAAGGTTGCGGTAGTATCCATATTGTTCTGCAGTACAGAAGCAAAGATGTCAACCTCTGCTAGTATGAGAACATAATCTTTTGAGCACCATTTCAGTTATTCTTCTCTTTTGCAGCAGTAGATCGCAGATACATTTCTCCAGATACCTGGGACAAGGTTCAACATTCAGTACAAGTTAATGTTGAGTTAGACAGAGTCACTGGAGATTGAACAAAATAGAGGGAAAATTCCACATTCTGGCCCCAGATGGGCTAATTGGACTTGATCAAGTGCTGTGTCATACTCTGCCAATGACTTATTCTGATGCATTATGGAGAGGCATATGGTCATTACAGCACTCTCCTGGTCACCCACAAAACTGCAACTAATAAGTCGAGTAGCTCCTCAGTTGACATCATGTGGTTGAGTGCACACTATACCAGTCCTTCCACCAAAGAAAACTCTGTGGCAATACCAGGAATCAAATCTGGGTCCCACACAATGTGGTCAGCGGAGTTGGACAAATGTAATAATAATAATAAGGAAGAGGTTAAGAAAAACAACCAACAAGTTGCAAACCAAAGGTTTATGTAGCCCATTATCTGGCTTTTGATATTTATAAAACTATCTTCTTCAGAAGGAGTGACCCCTAAAAAGGTATATAAACGGTTACAAACTATTTTTACATAGATAACAAATATTAATAATGGAAAAATATTTGTGAGGTAATCATATTCACTTGTTACATTACATGGTGCTAAATTACATCAGCTGAAGCTGAGCAGCTGTTGTCGTATATAAAAACCAGAAACATATGTATGATATATATTATATGAAAACCAGAAACATCACATGCCATGGCTTTAATGTAAGTATACCAGAGGCATAGGCCAACTGTTCAAAAGTACAGGCTCAAGTGATAAGCAAAATTAGGATACAGAGGGCTCAAAATACAAGCACGTAAGAATTGCGTCTTGATTGCCTTAAGTAACAGCATTTTACATTACAGTAGAATGAACAATTCAGCTACAAGGCTGCTACTAATGCAATAAATTTTACGGGTATACATTACATATAAAGATTTTTAATACGTTTGCTGACAGAGTAATACTGTATGTAAATTCAGTATGCAGAAGCTAAAGTTCTATTTACAAAGGACCATTGTTACAAATACATGGAGAAAGAAGATAAATATGAGCTAAAACATTGTCACTAAAAAGGGAAACTTTCACTTAACACTACGGTAGCTTAAGTGATAAGGAAACATTGGAATGCCATGTATGCTATATACATGCTTATAAGCGGTGTGTCTTGCTGGTGTTCAGTAATGTAATTTTACATTAAAGCAAAATGACAATCTCATATACAAGGCTAGTAATAAATGCAATAGTTTTAGAAGAATACATTAAATATGAAATTATCTGTAAAACATTTATGTAGCAGAGTGATATTGCTTGTGAATTTAGTGTGAAATGTAAGTAGCGCAGCAGTAGAGAGGAATTATTTTGAGGGAAATAGCATATTTGCTGATGTTAGTGGAGATTGGTAACCATGTGTTATGCTTCTTCCAGTTACCTTGAAGAATTTTTTCAACCTCTTCAAATTTATACAGTTGCTGAATCACAGTCATGTTTAAGATTTTGAATAATGATAGTAATAACTGAGGAAAGATAGAGAGTGTAAAGTCCCCCACATCAGTTATAGACAAAATAGTGAGTGATACTGGATGCAACTAACTTACCAGTATGTTTGCATCCTCAAAAAGTACTGTAATGAACCGTTGGTATTAATTTGCTTGGTTAATAGTTCACTCTTGTCTCTCTTTTTTTTTTGAGGGGGGGGGGGGGGTCAGTGTTTCATAAGCTTGGTTTGAGTGGGCCATCGTAGCTGTAAGCAGTGAAGCAGTGTACTACTTATTGTGAGGTATATTACAATTTTTTCACATTCCATTCATAATGGTAGGTTGGAAGAGTGACTGCTTATACTTTAATGTTTCTTAGAGAGTTGTTATTAGTTTATTTTATCTTCATGATAACCATGGAATTCAAATTTGTGTAGCTGAAAATTATTTTTCAGCTCTGTCCAAAAAACCACTTACTAGTGTTTTCCAGATAATTTTTAGCAGTTTGTTAAAAACCAGTGTTCACTGTTCAGCTTTTGCAGCATTTCTATCACTTCTTCCAATGAACAAAGCAAGCCTGTGACAATCCGCACTACTCTTCTTCTTATCACTTTGATATTTGTTTCAATAGTTTTACAGTATAAACATAAGAAGTATTCTGTGAGTAGGGCAACCAACATTTATCATGGTTGAAAGGGAGATGACCACAATTTTAATGGCAGTTTAGATGCAATACATTTCAACTGCACAACTAAAAGGGGTGATCAAAAAGGTTCAATTTGAGAGCAATGCAGCAGTATATACATTGATAAGGCAAACAATTATGACCACTGCACACTGTGATGTTGGATGACACCTGGTGGCTTTGGAGGCACATGATGCGGTAACAAAAGCATGTAAGTGAAGTAGACACAGATGGGGGATCACCCTAGTGAAGATATGGGCTGCAAATGGGGAAATCCATTGAGGAAAGCAACTTTGACAAAGGACAGATTATTATTATTGTGCAGAGCCCATGAACGAGTATCTCGAAAATGGTGAAGCTGGTGGAATGTTCAAGTGCTGCTGTCGCGAGCCTCTATGAAAGTGGCAGAATGGCAGTGAAACTACCACTAGGCTCTAAATGGTTGGACATCCATGGCTCTTCACTGAATTCAAGGTCCAGAGGTTTGTCTGCTCTCTAAAGTAGGGTAAATGGTGATTTGTGGTATCTATGCTAAAAGATCACAATGCTGGTGCATGCACAAATGTTTTGGAGCTCACTGTTCATCATACATTGTTGAACATGTAGCTCCATAGGAGACTGCCCCTACATGTTCACATATTGCCACAATGATACTGTCAAATATGATTGCAGTTGGGACTGTGCTATGGGATGTATTCTCCTGCACTTGCATGTGATATGTCATAGTAATTGAAGGCCTGCTGACAGGTGCAAACCACCTGCATCCCTTATACTTGAAGTCTTCCTCGACCTCTTTCAGCTGTATAATTGACCATGTCTCAGAGCCAGAACCATGTTACTGTGATTTTAGGGGCATTATTAGGAAATCACTGTAATGTCTCAGCAACCAAATTCACCTGATGTAAATCCTATGGAACCGATTTGGGTCGCTATTGAGCGCCATCACTGCATATGCAAATCAGCGGCCTGTTTGGATTTGAGATGGAAAATCATTAAAACAAAGGCATTTTTCATTGCGGCATAATCTTCTCACGAAATTTCTTCTCTGAATGTAAAAATATTTTATTGTTTCTGACCTACATGGGGAGAGACAATTATCATAATAAAATAAGTGAATTCAGAACTTGCACTAAAAGGAATAGGTGTTCCTTTTTTCCATGTGCTGTATGAGTTTGGAATAATAGAGAATTATTGTGAAGGTGGTTCAATGAACTCTCTGCCAGGCACTTAAATATGGTTTGGAGATTATCCATGAAGATGTAGATGTAAATGTTTTTTAACTGAATTACATGACCTGTGTGTGGATGTCTAATGACACATACCTCTACAAACATACCAACAAGCTGTTGGATTCCTTACACACAGAGTCAGTGATGTTTTCCATTCCAGAGATTGACAACGCAACTCTGATCGAGGTATATAAGCTGTTTTGTGTGGCCTTCCAATGGAAACTTTTTGATTGCCTCTTATACATCACATTTTCTTGGAATGGGTGACAGAGGAGATACAAATATAAAAAATACTCAGAAACTTTGCTTATTTTTGCTCTATTATGTCATAAGCTATTATACTTAGAGTAACACCATGAAATAAAATAATGTTTTTAAGAGTGCAAAAGCCCATAATACGACTCTCTTGTGGTGTAAATTCAAGAACAGCATGATGAAACCTATTCAACAAATTGGATATAACTACTGCTTCTCCATGTATTTCTTTCTAAAATGATCTATCAAATGTGTTGTGTGACTCATTTGAGAAATAAACAATGTGAAGAGTGTATTTAAACATGATTGCCTCTACAATCCACATTCATGAGTGCTTGTTACTTCCATGTGTTTTATATACCATAGCAGCTGATCGGTACGAGACGAGCATCCTTGAGTTGCCAGTACTGACCAAGAAACCAGTAAATGTTTCCCCTCTCACAACCCCTTTGTATGTGTAGACTATGTCATACTGTCTTCAGTCATCACATTCTCTCAGGTTATATAATCTTCCTTCCACTGAAGCATGAACAGAGGAAAGACTGTATGCCAACAACAGTATTAATTATTATATACTGATGAAATTTACAGGTCAAACAGGTAGTCAATAAGGGAACTGGGAGAATTAAAAGAAATTGTCGTTATAGAGGAGATCCCAGGCAACACGGAAAAGTTGATCACTCTGTTTGCAAGATAGGAATCAGTCAGTTGTGGACTGTCAGACCCAGTATATAATATTGGTGACTCCTGTGTATTAAGTTCGACAATTTCTATTGGTAAAACATATTTACTTGTATCCAGAATGAATCTTTCACTCGGTAGCAGAGTGTGCACTGTTTGGAACTTCCTGCCAGGCTAAAACTGTCTGCTGGACTGGGAAAAGAACTCAAAACTTTTCCTTTGATGGGCAATGCACTTACAACTGGGCTATTGAGACATGAGTCAGCACTTGCCTTCACAGATTTACCTCTGGGGGTACCTCTCACTGCATATCTTGCTGGAGAACAACTCATGTCTCCCGCACCTCTCTGCATGGTGTCAAGTGTCTCACATTGATGTCCTTAAAACCAGTCATCCATACACTCCTTGTGAAATAGGTGAGGGGACACACAACTATGAAAACACAAAATAGTACCATAAACATCAAAATGTTTCTGTATTAAATGCACCAATTATACCACTGAACCAAAACAGATAGGTGAGAACAAACATGGAGAAGAATAGGAAACAAGTTATTGATTCTGTCTAATTTGTTTTTTTTTTTTTTTTTTTTCTATTTGGCTGTCATGGTGTTTCATCTTTCCGCCATGGATAAAATGTGCAAGTACCCTGACAGTTCTGACTGGAGGTAGTTGTTGTGTCTGGTGAAATTATCTGGTGTCAGTAATGTTCTGCAAGTATCTTACACTGCACTGTGTCTATGTTGGTAACTAAGCTGTCACTACAAAGGTACTATTGACACCGAGGTCTTTATTTTTGTGACTGAAGCGCTCAAGGGCTCTTTCTGACAATAAATTTCTACTTTTACAAAAAAGAATAATGCCACCAATTAAGCTACTAAGCAACCACCATTAATACAACATAAAAAGCTGTCTGTTAATGAACATCATATTCCATAATGTCACCTTTTTATTGCCTATGAGCTAGTCAGTGAACAAGGGGTTGAGTGCAAATTTCCACGAGAGGGGCAGAATGCTGAAATTGTTAATTTTCATACATCGTAACTGATTAATCTGAAGACATATTGTGCACCAAATACTAAATTAGACAATAAGTGCATTAAAAGTATTGCATGTTTAATGACTGATAGATGTCCCCTTAGAATATTTATAAGGTAAATGCTTTAAAACATAAAAGCTAACCATATAGTATTAGTACATGTGAAATACATTTTCCATATTTTTCATATTTTTGTGGATACCACATTTCTTGAGTCTATGGTGTAAAATTATATTCTTATATAATTAAATCAAGTTAGGAAATGAAGTTAGAAAGTATTCACTAAAATAAATTTCTGTTCACTTATTAGCAACAAAAATGTTAGATGGAATTATAAAATGATTCAGAATGTCAGAAAATTTTGCTAGATGTCAGTAAAAATAACTAACAAGAAATGTTCTCTTAAAAGTGCAGAAACAGTAAATAAACTTTAAAAAATGACCCCTATTACTTCGATGTCATGCAGAATACTTTGTTTACTTACACAATTTTTCAGAGGATCATGTTATAGGATTTAATGGGTCACTTTCATAGTTCCTACTTACTATTTTTTAAATGTTGATTGTCATGATTTAAACTAAACAAAATATGTTATGCAAACTATGTTTCGGGTTGTTTCTACAAGAAACTGAACTGAACCAAGGCATTCTTTGTTTCCCAAATTAGACATCGTGATGCGCAGCTGTGTCAGTTGGGTTGCAAAATCTGTAACTTCAGGTTTCATCATGTTCCATTCCATAGAATTCGAGAGGATGGTAACTCTGTGGTGCACATCTTTTTTTAACTTTGAAATTTCACAGTCTTTTTCTCTTTTCTAAAGTAGAAAATTCCTTTTCACTTCCAGACTGGTGTTATTGGAGTCCACAAATGAGTACTCCTGCAGTTTTCTTTAAGGTCTACAGAAATCACTCTGCCATTTAAAACTGTATGTAGTCTCATTGAACCACAACTTGTCTTGTTTGTGCTTGGAGAAAAGATGAACTACCATTGTTATTAAGTTGAGTGGCATGGAGAGAGGCTGTCCATGTAGGAAATGGGGACAGATGTCAGCCAGGTATACTGGAGCCATGTTTCTGTTCCATTGATGAGGGACAAGAGAAGGGTTCTGGCAATCTGTGACAGGCACTGCATGCCAGAATGTTGAACTGGAACTTTTCTGCATCTCAGTAAGATTGTATGCAGGCAGAGGTCCAAGCGGACAGGGAGGGTGACAGTATTGTCCTGACATGCCCCTCCCTCCCGCAGGCGAAACCACTGTATTAACCACTAATTCAAACAAATTATGATGGTTATATTAAGACATTTTAACAATTTTATTGTTAAAGTAGATGATTGCAAATTGTATTTTGTGGGGTTGGGAGGAGGGCAGGTAGTGAAAAATCATGACGATCAAGAACTGAGTCTTGAATCTGCACCTATCTGTATCAGGAAGGAAAAAGATCAGGGATACTATCTTGTCACTGTTTTGTAAGGGTTTGTATCAGTCTTGATTGTACACCAGTGCCAAAAGAGCTTTCATGCCAAAGAAATGGCTCAGTTTGTTGTGAACTATCTGACAGATAAGCAAACCCAAGTTATGCAGTGACTGCTGAAGCCACAGTTATTTCATTTCATGCTCACCAGTGATAAATCTGCAGTTCAGTAGAACAGAAGAGAATTATTTCTAGAAACATATGAGCATTCTGAAATGAATTAATGAATTAAAAGTTGGTGCCCCCTGTAGCTCCCCCCCCCCCCCCCCCCCCCTCCCCCTGTGCCATCTTGCAGGTGCCTATGGTAGTTAGTTATAGTGCTTTTTATCTTATTGGAATTTATAATCCAAAGACTTCTAGAGAGATTACCTGGGAAATGTTTAAATCTTTTGCTACATATTAACTTTCTCACAATACTGATGGGTAAATACATTTTGATGCAAATGTTTTTCCCTCTCAGACACACTGCTTGAGTTGTAAGCATATAAACCTGCTGCTTATTAACAGCAATGTGTGACATTTAGTTGGTCTGAGGAATGACATTGTCATAAAAGTTCTGGCTGGTGAATAAAATGCTATCCCCATTGTTTTCTCCTCTATTACAGTTGCCAGCAGAGGCAGACCAGTGTGGAGATAAAACTGTCAGCTACAGGCATGGATGCAGACTGGACAGTTATCCACATAAGAAGATACACTTCAAAAGTTATTGAAATCATACCATCTGTAAAACACATGCAACAAAGAAGTCCACCACAATATTTGTTCTGCATAGACAAGGCCGCCGCCAATAGATATTAAAGTACCTTGTTTCACTTCAGTTCCTTGGTGAGGTATTTAGATGATTATGAGGTGGGACACCTGGTGGGCAGAGCCACCAAACTGGAAGACCTCCCCACCACATCATCACAAAAAAGCAACAAACAACAAAATCCAGACCGCATATTTCTCTGTATCTACAGATCCATCATCATGTTGTCAAGCCTTTTTAAGGGTCCATTTTTTTCCTCCTGTGAGCCTTTGAGACTACAGTGCAAACACAGTTCTGCAGTGGAGCCTCAAAGGCACACTGGACCCTTTGAGGCCAGGGGACTGAATAGTCCCTGATCTTCCCTGAGTACAGTTTGGTGCGATATATATGCCTCCCCCCCCCCCCCCTTCCCCCCTTCCACCCTTCCCCACTTCTTCACAATTCCAATGAAAAGATTTGCATTTCAGAGCCATAGTTTATCATATTTATTTCTATGCTTGAACTATGATGAAGTGTCTCCCTGTGTAACGCTGACTGTGCTCCGGTTGGTGAGAAAACTCCTGGTTTCCGAGCTCTTATGCACCACCTGACTTCGTGCCCGCTGTGTCCTCATCTGATGAATCATCTTCAGTTTTTCTTCTTCTTCTTCTTACAAATAGCAGGTGCAACTGCCATTGCCTAGTGCAGAATTCAACAAATTAATTTACATTTTTGCTTTTACACTGTTATCAGCTAATATGTGTGTGATTGTGTGTGCATTTCTTTTGCCACACTTAATAAAGAAGGGAACCAAAAATACTGCGCATATTTTTTCAGTGTTCTATAAAATTTCTTTTCCATGGTATTTATTTAGTCTAGGCCATTTACTCAGGTTTGGCAAATTTTGTTTTATTTGGCCCTGCTGGTGGATTTCCTTTCTGATGCCACAGTCATCAGGGTATCCTGTCTGTGAATCATCTTTCTGTGTGTTAACGTATTTTAACTGTTGTAAATCATTCCCTCTCAGGTGAAATTTGGGAAAAAGCCCAGCTTTCATCTAACTGAGCATGAGAAACTGCAATCCACACTCAGGTTGGCTGGTGTACCTTTCCATGGTTGTTAATCCACTGTGCAGGTTTGTTCAGGGTCTTACACACTAGAAGGTCATTAATTCAGGAAAACATTAAGCAATTTATGTGGAAACTGAGTATAATGTTACAGGATGCAAGAACCTGAAGCTGTATTTCTTGCTTGTTTGTCTGCCAAAACCAGTTTAACTGAAAAAAAAGGAAATTGAAAATACCAGTAGAACACATTAACTACAACCAAAAATCATGGTAACATATTTCATAATTTATTTATGAAAAATTAGTTTTATTGTAGGCAGATTGAATAATTAAAGAAGAAGTTCTGAACAGAACAGGGAAAAACAATTAAGAGCACAACTAGGCTACTTTAAGGGATAAGATAACAGTAGACATCCATTGGCATCAAGGAATATTTTATTTAGTTAAGGAGAGAATTATATGTATGTGTTGAGGGAGAGGGCAGGGGAGAGGGGGTAAAATTGCAGTTGTATATAAATGCTTGTGAGAAGGTTCAAATGGATGCAGGTTGCAGTAGTTATGTAAACTGTTGACACCAGAGGTATACACCTCATCATAAATGATATACAATATTGAATCATTAAAATGGAAAATTTATGAACAGACTGAGTGCACAGGAACATACTCAGGACAATTAGCAAGGAGAAGAAAACTCTAGTTAATAATCATTAATATGTTGTTGTTTTTAGTGTTTGGTTGATTCAGTGGGACATGGTGATGGGTGCAAGCAATGGTTTACTTCACACAACATACCAGGATAAGCAATGCAATTTGTCATCATTCATTAGTGGCCCTGGATAGATATCTCAAGTGGCTGCCCTGTCCTCCGTCTGCTCTAGGAATTCTCTTTTTAGGCATAGATCTAGAATGTGGGTCTGTTGGGTGGGGTCACAGTTTGATGGTTGGTTGGTTGGTTGTTTGGGGGAAGAGACCAAACTGTGAGGTCATCGGTCTCAGCGGATTACAGAAGGACGGGGAAGGAAGTCGGCCGTGCCCTTTTGAAGGAACCATCCCGGCATTTGCCTCGAGAGATTTAGGGAAATCACAGAAAACCTAAATCAGGATGGCCGGACGCGGGATTGAACCGTCGTCCTCCCGAATGCGAGTCCAGTGTGCTAACCACTGCGCCACCTTGCTCGGTCACAATTTGATACAGTCTCTCACACCCCCCTCCAACAACTTTTGACATGCCACATATGCCTATAATAAAAATAATACCAATAAATATTTTAATATAACATGTGCAATCAACTAGCAGTAGCATACAAAACTTGGGTATTGAAGATTAATTACCAAAAACTGCAATACTTGACTAATGATTCAGATGAGCTATACATTGAAGGAAAGAAAGTCAAAAAGATAAACACTTTCTGTTATTTGGTATCCATTTTAGAAATTGAGGGAAAATCAGAGTCAGAAATCAATAAAAAAATTAATAGCAGACGGAAGGTTATTGGGAAGCTTAACTCAGTCTTATGGAGCAGGAATGTAATGAGCAGAACTAAAAAATTAATATATGGATCAATATTAGAGAGTGTGGTTCTGTATGGAACGGAGACCTGGACAATTAACCTGAAGCACTTTAATAAATTACAAGCTCTAGAGATCAACTTGTGGAGGAGATCGGCAAAAACTCCAGGAAAGAAAAGATAAGGAACACCAAAATAATAAGGAGAATGTAAATAAAAGAAAGAATATGTGATGTAATGGATAGGAAGAAATTACAGGGGTACGGGCATATATGACGAATGGAGAAAGCCAGAATACCAAAACTGATACTGGAGTGGGAACCAGAGGGGAGAAGAAGAAGAGGATGACCTTTTACCATCTGGCTCCAAAATCTACAGCACACAATGAGGCGGATAGGCACATGGGAAGAGGTCACACAATACCGCAACACCTGGAGGAATATTTTGAAAATATAGTTTAAGAACATTTATTCTTTGTATTGTAATTTCTGAGTAAATTATTATGTTGGAGATAAGCCTCTGTGATGAGGAAAAGCTAAAAAACAAAGTATTGTGTTTACACCTGTGAGTTTATTACTTTAGCGTGGCATGCAAGAAATTTCATTTCAGAGAAGTACAGTATATGAAAACATTTGTCCAAACATTTGAGAAGCACATTTGTCACACAAATGATATATGGACTTTCACAATTCTGACATCAAACGTTCCACACTATAAAATCACTGTGTTCATTCACCATGATTAATGCTTCCCTTAGGATTGCATTTATCAACACAGACCAGTAGAATATGACTATACAGTCATAAATCATATCCACATTGTGGGATACAGAGTTTGTGTAATTTTTTTTCTTAGTGGGATGGGGTTTCTTTGCCTTTTTGTCTGGGCTTACTCAGATCTCTGCAGTTTATACATTCTACCACAGACCCTTGAACGATGTTGGATTTGTTGTCGTCATTTGGTACAATTAGTCTGTGAATGGATGGTTTTGGCTAGTTGGAATGTTCTGTACAGGTGGTCAGGACACAAGAACACACATGGAGGAATGAAACTGAGAAGTAACTTATTGTCTAGAATTCCTTGACATTTTCCAGACACTTAGTTTTTATGCTACATTATTTTTCATAAGTTAACTGAAACATTGGAAATTTATTTATGTGAAAATATAAATTCTGTTGCTAAAAACATATTTTGGGTGGGAGAAGGATTGGGTGGGTCATGACTGTCCATTTCTAACCTATGTTTGCCTCTTCCTGAGGCTTCTGCATTAATGTGCCACTGGAGGTCATACCATATGGGTTACATGATAGTGTCAACAGAAGTACATTTGCAGATTAGTTGTGATGAACCGAGAAGTAAATGTAGCTGGGGAAAATACAGCTGGTGAAGTGATAGACTTCACCTATGTAGAAGGCATTATTAAGTGAACTGAAGAAGGCAAGTGAGGGATGTATCACAAGATTGCAGTCCACATCAAAATGCTTTTATCAAATACTGAGAAGAAACTGAGTAAGGTATTCGTGAATTTGCCTGAAATTCAGTATTTTATAAAATGAAAACAGAACTTTGGGGCCCCCAGAGAAGAAGAAACTGAAAGCAGTTGTAATGTGGCAAAGTCTGTAGGCAGTGGAAATACAGCATGAGCAGTTACTACTATGAATAAGTGATGATAAAAACTTTTTCAAAAAGGGACAAATCTCCTAAGGAGTCCAAGAACAGTTACCTTTGGACTGATCTAAGGAGTCCAAGAACAATTACCTTTGGATTGATCTCCTAAGGTGTCCAAGGACAGTTAAATTTGGACTGGAAGGAGTAATAAAGGAATAAAATGAGAGAGACAATGCACATTGTTGTTGTTGTTGTTGTTGTGGGACCAGCTTTATGCAGCTCTCAATTATTATCTTCTGCTACGCTTCTCATTTCTGCAGAAGTACCGCAGCATATATTCACTTCAACCTCATATTTGTAATCAAATCTTGAGCTCCCATTGTAATTTTTTGCCTCACACTTCTCTCAATGCCCAAACTGACTCTTCTTTGATGCCTCATGGTATGTTCTATCAATTGATTTCTTATTTTAGTCGCATTATGTCACAATGCCAGTTTCTTCCTAATCCAATTCATAACTTCCTCAGTAGTTAAACTATCTCCAAATCTTATCTTCAGCATTCTTCTGTAGCACCACATTTCAAAAGCTTCTATCCTCCTCTTATCTGTACCACTCATCATCCATGCTTCACTTCCAGTCCAGACAAATAATTTCAGGAAAGATTTCCTAACTCATTAATTTATGTTAAATGTTAAAACATTTCTCTTCTTCATAAACACTTGCTGTTGCTAGTTAGCAGTTTATCTTCTCTGTACTTGAGCCAACATCAGTTATCTTAGTACCAAAACTACTACTTTTAGTGACTCATATACTGATCTTATTCCCTCAGTACCATCTGGCTTAATTTTATTACACTCCATTATCCTTATTTTGTTCAAATTGATCTTTATTCTTTTTTAAAGATATAAATTATTCTGCTCAACTGCTCTTGCAGGTCCATAGATGTCTCTGGCATAATTACATTGTCATGACAAACCTTGAACTTTTCATTTTTCATCATTGAACTTTTTTCCATTTCCAAATTTCTCTTTTATTTCCTTTAGAACTTGGTTAATGTACATCATGAATAACATTTTGGACAGGCTAAAACCCTTTCTCATACCTGTCTCAACTTTTGCATTCCTTTAATTTGATGGGTAGAAATGTAATACCGTGTACTGCATAGACTGACTCATTCATTGAGTTCACATGGCTGTAATTTGGTAAATATTAAAACTGTTAGGGGATTTGTATGCATGAAGATTTTCATAGACTGAGAGTACTTTGTAAGGTGCAATGTAAAGCATTAAAAGCATCTGACATAATGTAAGTGAAATTATTCCAAGAATTTTCCGTGCAATATGAACACATGGTACTATTCCACAATTGCTCATGTTGAACCTTCTGATGCCTCTGTGACCATGTGCTTTGGGATTTTCCCTCTGTATCTGGTGAATTTTCAGAGAAGGGAGGATCTTTATGTATTAATTATGAAGCAGTGGTGTACAGATTTGCAATTACTGATTTGTTTATCTGGACCACAATTCCCCATTCTAAATCTTCTTTTTCTTCCCTTGGACTGAGTCTCCTGTTCAGCCTGGCCTTCGCTGGAGATAAAATTCATGCTTATCTAGGTTCAACAACATACCAGATAACTGCATATATTCATTAAACTTACACAGCTCTGAAACACCCAAATACATTTGTTTGAAATTAAGCTTTTGCAATTACATCAAGTGTTAAGTCTGCAATTTTGCTTTGACAATTACATCAAGTGTCAACAAAGTTCAGCATCTGCTCTCTGACAGGGTTTAGTGCAGAATCTCCAGTGGAACTCAGTCTCCTTTTTTTCATGACATAGACCATTGTCAAGGTACATGCTATTCTATGGTACAGGGCGTTTTCAGAGGTACGGGCACAGCTGCATAGAATAACTGCCAAATTGGCAGGTGCCAGAAAGCTTGACCAAACTGCAGAGCTGCCCACTTCTTGCAGAAACACGGTTTTCATCGCACTCAACAACATGCACAAAGAATACAAATTCTCCACACAATATGCACATTCAGAACTGCTAATAAAAACTTAACATATCACCGAAGCAATATGTTACACTTCAGCTTGTATCACTGGATGTATGAGGGATCATACATGGATTATGAAGGAACATTTCATCCAAGGAATTTTTGTTAAACTGTGTGGTAGACATGATAAGTCTGCTGATATTTGCGCAAGCTGTATGCTGTCTGTTATTACATTCACCACACTCTTTACAGATAGGAGCAATGACGACACATCTGTTTGTGGACAAGTAATAATGCTTGGTCTAAGATTTGGAGCAGTATTATATATACATAAAAATCTACATTTAAATCTACAATCTACATCTATGTCAACCCAACTTATGGCATGTTGCATACAGCAGTTTTGCTGTCACTATCATTTCTACCATTTCTAGTTTCGTTTATGAGTTGTGGGTGGGAATGACGAATATTCGTAAATGTCTTTATAAGTTCTAATTTCTTCACTTTTCCTTCCATGCAACTCTTGTATGGGAGGCAGTAAATGTTATCTGACTCTTTTTTTTAGTATACACAGTGGAAATTTTAACAGTAAACCTCTGTGACGAGAGAGGCTTTCTTATTGCATGTATTACTGGAGGTTGGAGGTTGGAAAATTCCCTGATGCTCTCACTAAATAAATATGTAACCAAATATGCATCTCTTTGTATCTTTCTAGTCCCTATTACTCTTAACCATTGTGGTCACAGACTGACAAACAAAACTTAAGAATTGATCAAAAGACAAAACAGTAAACCATTTCTTTCATGATTGGATTGCATTTTCTTGGCATCCTGTCAATGAATCTTAGCTTGTCTTCTGCTTTTTCTGTAAAAAGTTCCATTTTGGTCCCATATTAGGTCACTCTAAATGAAAGCTCCTGTTTATTTTACATTTATTACTGTTTTCAGTGGCTTATCGCCAATAGAATAATCGAAGAGTAGTGGGCAATTCCAACAGTGTTTGCTTAATGCATTACTGGAACATTAACTCAAACTGAGGATCAACTACAGCCTCTGTGGTAAGTATAGATCCTCTGGAAGTCTTCTTGCATTTCACCAGTTTCCTTCCATTGCCATATTTCAATATACAATACATCTACATCTACATTTATACTCCACAAGCCACCCAATGGTGTGTGGCGGAAGGCACTTTATGGGCCACTGTCATTACCTCCCTTTCCTGTTCCAGTAGTGTATGGTCCGCAGGAAGAACAACTGCCGGAAAGCTTCCGTGCACGATCAAATCTCTCTAATTTTACATTCGTGATCTCCTCGGAAGGTATAACTAGGGGGAAACTATATATTCGATACCTCATCCAGAAATGCACCCTCTCAAAACCTGGACAGCAAGCACACTGTGATGCAGAGTGCCTCTCTTTCAGAGTCCGCCACTTGAGTTTACTAAACTTCTCCGTAACACTATCCCGTTTACCAAATAACCCTGTGACAAAATGCGCTGCTCTTCTTTGGATCTTCTCTATCTCCTCTGTCAACCCAACCTGGTACGGATCCCACACTGATGAGCAATACTCAAGTATAGGTCAAATGAGTGTTTTGTAAGCCACCTCCTTCGCTGATGGACTGCATTTTCTAAGGACTCTCCCAATGAATCTCAACCTGGCACCCGCCTTACCAACAATTAATGTTATATGATCATTCTACTTGAAATCATTCTGGCCGCATACTCCCAGATATTTTACAGAAGTAACTGCTACCAGTATTTGTTCTGCTATCATATAATCATACAATAAAGGATCCTTCTTTCTAGGTATTCGCAATACATTACATTTGTCTATGTTAAGTGTCAGTTGCCACTCCCTGCACCAAGTGCCTATCTGCTGCAGATCTTCCTGCATTTCACTGCAATTTTCTAATGTTGCAACTTCTCTGTACACTACAGCATCATCTGCAAAAAGCCACATGGAACTTCCCACACTATCTACTAGGTCATTTATACATATTGTGAAAAGCAATGGACCCATAACACTCCCCTGTGGCATTCCAGAGTTTCCTTGAATGTGTGTAGACGTCTATCCATAGAGAACAACATACTGTGTTCTGTTTGCTAAAAACTCTTCAATCCAGCCACATAGCTGGTCTGATATTCTGTAGGCTCTAACTTTGTTTATCAGGCGACAGTGCAGAACTGTATCGAATGCCTTCTGGAAGTCAAGGAAAACGGAATCTACTGGGAGCCTGTATCTAATATTTTCTGGGTCTCATGATCAAATAAAGCGAGTTGGGTTTCACACGATTGCTGTTTCCGGGATCCATGTTGATTCCTACAGAGTAGATTCTGGGTGTCCAGAAATGACATGATACACGAGCAAAAAACATGTTCTAAAATTCTACAACAGATTGATGTCAGAGATATAGGTCTATAGTTTTGCGCCTCTGCTCGACGGCCTTTCTTGAAGACCTGGATTACCAATACTCTTTTCCAATCATTTGGAACCTTCCATTCCACTAGAGACTTGCTGTACACGGCTGTTAGAAGGGGGCAAGTTCTTTTGCATACTCTGTGTAGAATCAAATTGGTATCCTGTCAGGCCCAGTGGACTTTCCTCTGTTGAGTGATTTCAGTTGCTCAATAGCATCATCCACAAACCTTACAGTCTTACATAACATTGTGTATTTTGTTCACTAAGCAACAGCGAGGAATTGTATTAAAACCTTTTATTGAGTTAAAGAACATATCAAATATTTTTATAACAGATACTGAAATGAATAATATATAAGTGTGAATAACTATCAGATACACAGATGAATAGTTCTGTTGAGGGATAGGCAGAAGTTTTCAATGCTGTTGAGATGCAAACTCGTACTCTTCCTCTCCAAGGGCTGTGTATTGCACTATTGGTAATCACCCTAGAGGATACACCAGAACAGAAATAAGATGGCGACTTCCTGTATCCACTTGTCCTTCACTTACCAGTTATGACATTGATGTAGTCATCCAACTGGACACCATCTGTCCAGAGAGACAAAAGTTATCTATGGACCACTGCAAGATTTTAAAGCTTTTTGGTGGCTTGTTTACTCTTGTATTTCTTCTCTAATTGAACGTGTGTGTTATTGGCTTGGGCATTAACTGGGAATCGTTCAGTTTGCCAGCTCTTGATGAATAATCTGATGGGGTCATGCTTCTGTTATGCATATAATGAACACAAGGCTTAAGAGGGTGATGCACCCTCTCAGCTCTATTATTACCCGAGTGACCATAATGCCAATTCGGTTATACCTTCACAGTATTCAGAAAACAGTCACTTTTTTAAAAAAATTGAACTTCTAATACTTAATCTTTACTGTTTGTATAGGAATAATTTTTCCCCTTTACAAGAATACCTAGTGAGTTCTACTAGGAGGTAGAGATGGACTAGGAATGTTTCTCTTTCCTGGGATAGGCAGGTAATACCTTACTACAATAGCATTCTCTGGGATATGTTTGCTGTCAGTTGGCACTGTTCTTGGTGTATGATGAGTTGCACACATAATTTTCATGGGATATTTGGGAAACTTTTATTTCAGTCAAAAACTACATTTGTCTTGTCCTCAAATATTTTTATGCACAGTTTTTTTGCTTATACAACAATTTCTTTGACCTTTTGATGATTTTATTTATAATCGGTTTTTATTTTTTAAAATGAGCATCAAATTCTCGAGTTGTTGTGATTTGGTTGGCTACCCAATAGAGAAATCTCTTTTCCTTCAGTGAAGCTTGTACATCTGGAGTGATTCAATTACTTTGTGTGTTATTTGTCATGATTTTCCTTTTTCTGAGTGGGAAGGACAGCTCAAAATAATACTGGAAAGTCTTAAGAATTTATCAAACTTTTCATTTCTGTTCCTACAATTGTATACTTCCTCCCTCCCATGTTTCTTGGGTTAAGAAGTAAATAAATGCATTTATATGTAAGTGGAGGCTTTCATAGCCATTGTGACATCAATAAAACTTTCCTGGGTATGTGATAGTATTTTCAACATGTAAAACTTCTTCAAAATTGTGGCCACTGTTGGAAGTGGCTGTCCTCAGAGTGTTGTTGCTAACTTAAGTTAGTAATGGCATCCTCATGAAGGCCACTTGCAGCAGTGACTGAAACATTGGAGAATTTTACTTAAATGTATTTACTTTTTGTACTCTGAGGTTGTTAGCAGTTATTAATGAATTTATTAGAACGTAGAGGATGAGCTATTTCTACTCAAATTATCTAATATTTTTTGTGCAATGTGATCTTCAAAACGTGTGGCAAAACCTTTTGTGTTATATTTTGTAGGTACCCCAGTAAATATTTGGTCTATTGCTGTGGCTGAAGTGTTACTAGTAAATATTTGGCGTGTTGTAATGGCTGAAATGTTTGTTTTATGTTTTGCTGTTTCTGTGGTAGGTGTGAGGATAAGTGTGTTGAGAACCCTCAGTAGTCATCTTCTTTTTTTGTTCAGAGTACACAGAAAAGTCACTATTAAAGTCACTACAAATAATCATACATCTGTTTAAATAACTTATAAAAGAGATAATCTAATTTTTTTAGTAAAGTATTCATGTCACTATCAGGGGTCCTATAGAAACAAATTATAGCTCTGTTGTTGTTGTGGTCTTCAGTCCTGAGACTGGTTTGATGCAGCTATCCATGCTACTCTATCCTGTGCAGGCATCTTCATCTCCCAGTACCTACTGCAGCCTACATCCTTCTGAATCTGCTTAGTATATTCCTCTCTTGGTCTCCCTCTATGATTTTTACCCTCCACGCTGCCCTCCAGTACTAAATTGGTGATCCCATGATGCCTCAAAACATGTCCTGCGAACTGATCCCTTTTTCTAGTGAAGTTGTGCCACAAACTCCTCTTCTCCCCAATTCTATTGAATACCTCCTCATTAGTTATGTGATCTACCCATCTAATGTTCAGCATTCATCTGTAGCACCACATTTTGAAAGCTTCTATTCTCTTCTTGTCTGAACTATTTATCATACATGTTTCACTTCCATACATGGCTACACTCCGCACAAATACTTTCAGAAATGACTTCCTGACACTTAAATCTATACTCGATGTTAACAAATTTCTCTTCTTCTGAAACGCTTTCCTTACCATTGCCAGTCTACATTTTATATCCTCTCTACTTCAACCATCATCAGTTATTTTGCTCCCCAAATAGCAAAACTCCTTTACTACTTTAAGTGTCTCATTTCCTAATTTAATTCCCTCAGCATCACCAGACTTAATTTTGCTTTAGTTGATGTTCATCTTATATCCTCCTTTCAAGACACTGTCCATTCCATTCAACTACTCTTCCAAGTCCTTTGCTGTCTCTGACAGAATTACAATGTCATCGGTGAACCTCAAAGTTTTTATTTCTTCTCCATGGATTTTAATACCTATTCCGAACTTTTCTTTTGTTTTCTTTACTGCTTGGTCAATATACAAATTGAAAAGCATCGGGGAGAGACTACAACCCTGTCTCACTCCCTTCCCAACCACTGCTTCCTTTTTCATGCCCCTCGACTCTTATAACTGCCATCTGGTTTCTGTACAAATTGTAAATAGCCTTTCGCTCCCTGTATTTTACCCCGGCCACCTTCAGAATTTGAAAGAGAGTATTCCAGTCAACATTGTCAAAAGCTTTCCTGATCCTCCCCGAGGTCGGCTTTTACCAGTTTTTCCATTCATCTGCAAAGAATTCGCGTTAGTATTTTGCAGCTGTGACTTATTATACTGATAGTTTGCTAATTTTCACATCTGTCAACACCTGCTTTCTTTGTGATTGGTGATGGAGCTGGTAAAGAAGGCAGTGAATTGATTGATTGAACACTTTCTTGACAGACACAAACAGGTATGGTTGAACAGATCCAAAACAGACAGACACTGCAGATCAAGGGAGGTAATCTGTGGACTCCAGTATGCCAGTGCAGATGTGTCAATGCAGGCATTCCCTGTGGAAGGTAGTGGCTAGTTTGCTCTTTGAAACATCCATTGTAAATTGTCTTAAACTCTTAAGAGAAACTCCAAGTTATGCCACTGCATGCTGGCAGATGGTGGTCAGTGGTTGCTGGGTGGTGGCGTACCAACAAGGCAACGTCCATGTGCACAGGTGGGCCACTCAGAGGCAGTGTCATAGATGTGGTGATGACTAGGGTGTGTAATCAGATGGCCCAGGTTTATGATACTGTGATGGCCTGCTCCTAGTGGTCTAAATTATGTTTCCATGTGCTGACAGTTGTGGGAGGCCTCTGTATTGAGGCTGTGTTGAAACATTTGCTGTGGGATTGATACCCTGTCATGATGTAACTGGTAGGTTCGCCAGTCATGTGTCAGGAGTGCTGTAATGTTCCTCTTATTGACACATGAAACTGCCAACAGTGGAAGCAGTGTTGCTGTTGACGCTGCTGAAATGGCAGGGCATTGGTCAAAGGACTTTGGACTGATTTCGTTGCTGGGCTGCTGTCACGGCTGCTGGTGTCTGGAGCATTACGTTTTCACCCTCCTTAGATTAATTCGGTCATCTGGATTCCTATTTTGTTGGTTTGACTGTACCAGAGACACACATCTGTCAGATCAGGGCAATCAGGTAGATGCTGCATTTCTTGATTTCTGAAAAGCATTTCACTCAGTACCACATTTGTGCTTATTGTCAAAAGTATGATCATGTGGGATTCAAGTGAAATTTGTGACTGAATTCAGGACATTTTGGTAGGGAGGATGCAGCATGTTACCTTGCATGGAGATGTAGAAGTAACTTAAGATGTGACCCAGGGAAGTGTGTTAGAACCCTTGCTATGCATGTTGTAGACCTATATTAATGAACTTGCAGACAATATTAGTAGTAAAATCAGCCTTTCTGCAGATGATGCAGTTATCTATAACGGAGTACTACCTGGAAGAAGCTGCATAAATATGCAGTCAGATACTCATAATATTTCAGAGCGGTACAGAGATCGACAACTTGCTTTCAATGTTTAGAAATATAAAATTTTGCGTTTCACAAAACGGAAAAACATAGTATCCTATAACTATAGTATCACTGAATCAATGTTGCAATCTTTTTTTTTTCATTTACTGTAGATAGGCCTACAGTATCTCACTCCTGCAGTGCAGAAGCAGTGAGTTTATGTGCCTCTCTTTGCTTTTTCGCTGTCTTTTACACAACTTATTGTTGCTCACTGTGGTTGACTCATTTCTTCACAGGTGCCATCATGACAATTGTGGGTCCACAAGTTGAAGGGAGGTAAGAGCGTGATCTGGGCAACTCTACATCTGAGATGACACTACACAACACTTATTATGATAAAATCTGCATAAACGGCTGATGTGCTAGCTCGTATGGTTATGAGTTGGTGGTGTCGTTTGGTCCGATGTTTTCTTAATATGTTCGTAGATGTTCCATCATCACACGACCATTTTGTGCTGCTAACATCTGGCACAGGGTAGCCAGAAGAGTTGGGTCTAGTGTGGCGTTTAGGAGTCAGGTTTTCCTTGGGCAGGATTTATAAAAGTTGTTTCCAGTGGGTAAATTAACGATTATTTGACGTTTAGAGTTTTGGTTCTGGTATTGCAGGAAACGGACTGTTGTTGTTGTTGTCGTCTTCAGTCCTGAGACTGGTTTGATGCAGCTCTCCATGCTACTCTGTCCTGTGCAAGCTGCTTCATCTCCCAGTACCTACTGCAACCTACATCCTTCTGAATCTGCTTAGTGTACTCATCTCTCGGTCTCCCTCTACGATTTTTACCCTCCACGCTGCCCTCCAATGCTAAACGGACTGTGGGACCTGAAATGTCACATGGAGTACCATTCGTTAGCAGTCCCTGATCTTGTAGCTCTATGTGTTGGGCACTGCCAAAATTCCCTTGGTCATAGCGGATGACAGTAACTATTATCGATGTTAGTACCGATTTATGCCTCTTCCACATCCTATAGGAAAAGGAAATTCCCTGTCAGTTTAATGTCTCTCTCACATTCGAAAAGTGTCCTCAAATTCACCTTTTTTATGGACTAAATTGCCATATGAAACATCCATTATAAATTATCTAAAAATGTTAAGAGGAACTTTAGGGTGCATCACACACATAGTCACTCATTCTCACTTACTACCAACTCACTTTCTGTCGCTTAAATGTTCCTCAAGAACCTTTCTCATAGAAATAACACAAACATAGACATAACCATAACACTTAAGAACTAATAAGTAAATACAGACATTCAGCTCGTATGCTCACCTCGTGGTCTTAAGGTGTATGGGTGGATTGGGACAATCTTAGGTCCACTCTGCATCAGTGGCTTATTTCTGTTTTTCTTTCTTCTGTTTTCCCTAACTGGTTCCCTTTCCCCTTCACAAGGAGATGCTGGCAATTGAGGCAAGCTTCTGCTTCACCTAAAAATGGGCGCATTCTACTTATACGAATAATTGTGGTTCGGGTCAGAATTTGTATTTTAACATTAAGTGGGGATGTTTTTTCGTCTATTTGATAGGGTCATTGGTACTGGGGAATGAACTTTTTTTCTCTCTTTGGAATGTGAGGGTTAGATACTTTTATCCACTGGCTGACGTGATATTTAAGTAATTTTGCTTTTTTAATGTGTTTTCAAGTATTTCTAAAGTCTATGTGTTCATGTTTTTCACCTGATGCCAGATACCTTTCAATCTTTTAGTAAAGTCTTGAACAGAGGACAATTCCTCTCCTGGAGTAGGATGACCTAAGTCGAAAGCTGAGGGCATTTTCTGACCAAAAACTTACCTTGTAGCGCGAAAACCCGTGTTTTCGTGGATGTTTGAATTGTACGATTTTACGATGTACTGTAATAATGTGTCCCAATTATCGTGGCTACTATTCAGATAACAGCTTAGCATTTCACTCATGAGGAGAACATGGCAAGTGCCATAGCCCGATTTCCCAGAAACTTCGCTCAGCGGAAGAGTAGTCAAAATAAGTAAACATATGTCTCTGCTTGTATGTAGACTGTTTCTGAGAAAGCGATGGTCAAAGTTTTTGAGGTAATTTGTGTGTCTTTTAGCGAGCAAACAGTCCAACTGATAGGGCGGCGCAATGGTTAGCGTTGCGGCTTCACATTTTTGGGCTCCATTCGTGAAACTTGATTATCATTTTAATTTTTGTATTTCATTTGTCTACCAATGTCTGCAGAAGATTCCTACATGACTGTTTTCTGTTATACACTAAAATAACGTTATCTTTATTGTCTTCTAACCGTATGTCTAGTGAATGAATACATAAAAAAAATTAAAGTAAATGAATGAGAAAATTATTTGATGTTGTTTTCGGTGCAATTCCTGTAGTGTATCTTAATCAACTGCAAGCGCCAGTTTTCAGTAAATGGAAATTATAGCCAACACATGAAATTTTTGGTAAAGTTAATGATGTATCTTTTCCAAGTGAGGTTCATACTTGCCTTCATGCGATGCTCAACATGTTCGGAATTTCTGTGTGCAGAATGTTTCTACGTTCGGTATCATTCACAGGAACACATCAACTAAATCTTCATGAAGAATAAATATAAGAATAAAATAAAGAATTGATATAAGAATGAAATATAAGAATATGAGAATTTAAAAAGATTGTAACTCCTCAAAATACCAAACACACATATATTATATATTAAATGTTCAAGAACAGTCAAGCATCTGTGGATCTTGTCTTCCAGTGAGGCAAGTTTATGGGAAACTGGGTCACTGCACCTGCTGTGTGCTTCTCGTCAGTGTCATATGAACTCTCTCTGTACTACAATTCGCTTGTGGATGAAGGGAGTAGTTCATAACTTCTTAAGGCGAGTAGTCGACATAGTTACTTAAACAATTCAGACAAAAATTTGTGTCTTGGTTTGTTGTTATTGTCTCTGGTGTGCCGAATTTCAATAGTCAATGGTTAATGAAAGCATGAGCCAGTGGCAGATACAGAAAAACCTCAAAGAGGGGGCGCTAAAGATATCTTGAGCTATCTTTACTTTTACTGTATAAAAAATAATCAAGGCACATGCAAAGTTTATGAAAGTTTTATTTAAACTGATTATACACATATACAAGACAATGCTGTATTATGATAAAAAAAGTTACAGTTGTGGTTCTCTTACTTGAATGATGAATTCTATGTGCCAATTCAATTCTTCCTGGCAAACTGCTTAATTGCAGCATCAACAGGACAATTAATGTCAGGGCGAGTGTTCAACAGCAATAAGCCATGAATAATGGGAATTTGGATTAGGAGGGAGGTGTTCTAGGTTAGTCCTTGCAGTCTGTCTATATACATACATCGAAGACTTGGAAATGCCTTTGGAACCATTATTTTCATTTAGCAGATGCTGAATTGTTTCCTGGTTTGTTGCTTTCTCAGATACAGCCATTTCGCTCAGCACCACCACCACCACAAGCATATAGGATACCCATATAGAAGGGAAAGGACAAGCACAACGAGACAGGCCCAAAATAAGACACTTGCTGCTGGCAGCAACTTGAAAACTTGCGCTGAATGCCAATGCTGCTGCACCTCGTCTTCAAGGTTCCAGCAGGTATTCTGACATCAATATTATAACGGGCATTCTGCAGAATAAGATTGGGTGAGTGGTTCTGTGCTGGATATTGGCAATGGATTGAGTGAATGCACCAGACTAACAGGTGATAGAACACTTTATTGATGTACGCAGTCATGGTTCAACAGGTCCGAAACAGAAAGACTGCAGATGATGGGCGGCGGTCCTCAGATCCCAGGATGCCAGTGCAAAAATTCCGATACAGTGGTTCCTTGTGGATGGTAGTGGCAGCCTGGCTACTACAGAATGGTGGCGGATGACAGCCGACGACTGCTGGGTCGCAGTGCGGCAGCAAGGCGACACCCACAAGCCTGCATTGAACACTCAGGCAGTGGTCGTTGGTTCTCGGGCTGGCGGAGACAGTGTCGTAGCTGTAGCAACAACTGTCACAGGCTATGTGTCATTGTACAGACCAGTTGAGAGGATTCTGTGCAGGGCTGGTCGCGGCGCTTTAAATTCCGCTTCCATAAGCTGACTATCGCAGAAGGCTCCGTATCAAGGCCATGTCAAAACGTCTGGAGTAGGCCTGGCATGCTGTAACCTGCAGGTCAGTCAGTCACGTGGCGGGAGCCTGTGTAATGTCCCTCTTGTTAACACACGGAAGTGCCGACTGCAGGAGCCATGTCTCTGCTGACGTTGCTGAGCTGGCAGGGCATTGGTCGATGGACTGCAGCCTGGTTTTGTAGCTGGGCTGCTGTCCCAGCTGCTGGTGTATGAGCCATTATATAACGACAGTGGTGCTTCAGGGCACAACGATGGCCAGAGGACATCCACAAATTTTATAGCACATGTCTACATTACAGATGGGTCAGGGAAGGAACTTTGCAAGTGAGTTTCTTACACCAGTGTGTCTATATCATTTTCTCCTACCCGTTTGCTTTGGGGCTATCGTTGGTGTCCATCACACATGATGATGTTGAGTGTAATCATAATGACGTGAAAACTTCGTCTTTAGAAATGCCACCTGTGGTAAGGTTGTTGTTCACTCAACTGACAAGACCTACACAAAAATCCGCCCTGTCATTGTACCTCAGGCTTGGTTATAAGGACATGCAGATAAATTTCACCACTTCCACGTTTCTGCCTAGACACTGTCTTCAACATTAAGAGTGTATGTGCTTAGTTTCATTACTCAGAACTGGATGCTGTCTTCCTGTTCAGTAATTACTTACGGGAATGCGTAGCATTCCACGACACACGCTTAGGAGTTAATTTTCAAGAATTCCGGAGTTACATGTCCATCTTAGTTGTATGATTTACTAACAAGTGAAACACTTAAGCTCGATCGGCTGAGACTGAACAAATACAATTTTAAAATAACAGAATGTTTCTGTTCAAATATATATTACAATCGTTTACCAATAAAACTCTTCATTGCTGTGTATTCGATACTTGAAAGTTAAAGAAACTACAGATGTCATAAATAAAAATCGCTGGAAGGACAACACTGTTTTACAGACAATTTTGCTCAGAAGATTCACTTAAATCATAAATGAGGTATTATTTGACAAGAAGCTAAATATTTGCTTGAAACATTATACATAAACACATATAATGTTTAAAAACTGATAAAAAAGCATACTGGAGCAGAGGGCTACTGATCGTGCGATGACTGGGTGTAACACATACTTGATTACTTAAAGATATCATACTATGAGGATCTCAGGTTGTTTAGGCAATGCAGCAAATTGCCTCGGAAGGGGCTAGATATTTAATGAAGAAGGCATAATTGCAGGTACTGGCGGCAGTTCACTAGCTAGAACTAATGTGTGAATTTTAACGGAAGTTCACCAGTGGCACCAAATTAACAAATTTTATCTCAGTTAATTTTAATAATGTATTGTGTGTTGTGAAGTGTAATAACACACACACACACACCACACACACACACACACACACACACACACACACACACACACACACACACACACACACACACACACACACACATGCACACACATAATGGCATTGAAGAGGTAATTGTGACTGTAATGGAAATTAAATTAGTGGGATAGGTATAAAAGTAAGTTAGATGGGATCTCAGAGAGCAATATGTTACTGTAATACTGAACACTGCAAAGTACTGAAAAGTTATAGAAGATGTTAGATGGACTGCGATGATTATGATGATTATGAAGATAACAATAACTGTTCAAAATGTGGAGTACAGCTTCCTCATCTATTTTTAAAACTTCCATGCCGCATACAGTTTTCAGGATTTTTGTAATTTTCTGTGTTATTGAGCAATTTCGGCCATGTGATATTTTCAGGTAACTTACCTGTTAAAGACTAAAGACACTAGACAATATTAGCTCTGCAATACATCACTTATTAGTTCAAGTTGAAGGTAATGACAAAAGTAAATGATGATAGGCGCGATATGTACTCGATACATTTGTTAGTTGTTGGATGTCTGAATACTTTCGATGGCAAAGCATTGCAGATTTTTTTGTGATTTAATAGCTACGAACGAAGTTATCAGATCTGGGGTAATTTGTGTTCTTTTTAGTCATTGCTTTTAACTTCAAACAGTAAGTGATACTCCAAAGAAATAACATTGTTATATATATATATATATATATATAAAAAAAAAAAAAAAAAAAAAAAAAAAAAAAAAAAAAAAAAAACGCGTAACATATTCTTTAAGAATACTCAGGACTGAAAATGTACAATGCAGCAGAATGTACACTAAATGACATTTGCAGCTGGCATGGAACCACTCAAAATATTTTAAAAATTATAGACCCAGCTTGAACGAAATCTTTCACCTTCATTGTGAAGCACACCAGTGAAATATGTGCAGTTGGAAGAAACACAAACATTTAGTTGCCAAGGAAGACTACACATTGAGAGATATCCAAACTTGAGAGCAGAAAAACATACACTATTTACACCAAGGGAAAATTTTGTGGGTATGAGAAGTATTAGTCGCTGAAACATTTGAGCAACACATAATTTTCTTTGTCCTCCAGATGTTATTAAGCTTTAACTGCCAACTTAATCCGACTCTTCGGCAAATAAAACTTTCAGCCACTGTACTGGATAATATACCTTACAGGTTGTTGCTTACTTGGTATCTTTGAATTGAGAAATTACATTGAAGATTTTAAGCGCATATTATTTATAGTGTGAATGCTGTGTCCTTAATCATTAATCAAAGACAATAGCAGGTTTTTATGTTTTTGTCCAGAAATGTGTGTTATAAGATACTGTGAACAATGTGACAATACAAATAGCTTTTTTCAACTCATAGTATCGAAATATATGTAGAAAGTATCTACTTCACACTTTTTTCTCCATTACAGTGGCCAGATGAGAACGAGACAGCTTCTCATCCTTCAAGAAACAGTTAAAAACCAATTCCAAGCAGCAACTTCAAGACTCTTACAAGATACATTTTCATCTAGCCAACTCTGCTACGAGATGAAGAAAAGTTTGGCTCTTGGAGCTCCACCAGACAATATAAGCCTTCCTCCATGCCAAAGACACACTCAAAGCAAGAAAGCTCTAGAAAGACTCCTTGGATGATTGCGAACCGGGACGGTCGGTGAGCGGGCCTGCAACCTAAAATGGTTCAAATGGCTCTGAGCACTATGGGACTCAATTGCTGTGGTCATCAGTCCCCTAGAACTTAGAACTACTTAAACCTAACTAACCTAAGGACATCACACACATCCATGCCCGAGGCAGGATTCGAATCTGCGACCGTAGCAGTCGCACGGTTCCGGACTGCGCACCTAGAACCGCGAGACCATCGTGGCCGGCCCTGCAACCTAAAAGACCTTGTCACTCAGATCCATCGTCACCCCCCCCCCCCCCCCCCCAAAAAAAAAAAAAAAACCAAGACGACAAAACTACTTCTCATCAGCACTGTAATGCCAGGATACTTGAACACTGAAACTTCCACCTCTAGTATCATAACACATCTACATGTGACCAGGAGACAGGCATCCTACCAGTACAGGACCATCATCATGTCGCCAAACTCAAAGGACCCATGTATATCCTCATGGGTCTTTGAGGTTCCAGGTCATGTACTGCACATACATGAAATGGAGCCTAAAAGACCAATTGGGGGGACCCTTTGAGGACCGGGACCAATTGGTCCTCGGTCTTCTTTTACTGCAGTACTACTAAGCATAACACGTGAAGCCCTCCTTTTGAATGATTAGGCAATTTGAAACCTTCAGTGACACTTTTTTTGAGGTAGTTGTTCACTCTATTAAATTTCCGACTAGACCATTCCTCTTACTACAACCTCACCATAAGGGGCGCCTGGTGGTATGCTGACTGTAGTAAGGAGGGTGACAGTTTGCAGGCCACATCGCTTCATTGGACAGTGAGCCCGATTTGGTTTCATCTCATGAATCTTGCAGACAATGCAGAAACAATTTCTCAGTTTTTTTTCAACATTCCGTTTTATGTAAATGTAATTTAAGCATAGATACACTGGTGTTTTAATATTTCCAAGCCATACACTGTCCCAAACCATCTATTGGAATATATCAGATGTTCATATGACCCTGTTGTAAAATGATCATGCCACGGCAAGTAAATAAGATAAAAAATATCCACTGTACTTTTTATTTCTTTGCTATCCATGTAACCATAGCCACCTTGTCTTTCTCCAATCATGTTCGATGAAGGGTTAATACTGCTGACCGCATGTGTTACAGAGTCTGTTCTGTATGAGGACCTCAATGTTTTTTTGCCACAAATCAAAGAATTAATAGTCATAAGCCCAGAAAACGCCACTGTAGTTCTCATACGGGAAATGATTAATGAAAGCAAATGCACTAGTTCAGTTTTCACCTGATGACAGAATGAACTGTCAGAAAGACAGCTTAATCAGACAAGAGAAGACTGCTTATTGGTAATTCAGAATCGTAATTCACTTTTGCGGATTTGACCCATGTAATCAGGACCATTTTAAGGCCCAAGCTACACAAGCTGCCACTTACAGTGCCAAGTTGAGAGGGGCCCCAGAGGCACAACAAATGTAAGATTTCTGTACAGTTCATACCACAATTCGTAGCAGCCGGTTAGGGCACCAAATTGAGAGGACGTCCAAATGCGAGATTTGCAGACAGTGCGTATCACGCTTAGTAGCAAAAACTGTGACAGATGAAAGTGTACAAGGAAAAGGGGAGGTGGGGGGAGAGAGAGACGCCAAATGAATAGTCACCCGTGTGGAAAAATATTCTCAAACCAACTCTGCTGTAATGCATGTTGCCCTGTGCCTAAGACATTGTTCTCATGTTTGTGTTAAGCGTCCAGATCTTGGACGACATAAAATGAACATCCGTATAAAGAGACTGGTCCACCTTGTATTCGATGTCATATAGAGAATTGCAGAACATACGCAAAAGTGAGTGCTCCAAGACGATCGCTCATACAGAAAATGTCCTTGGAGGAGGAAGTCAATTGCGCAGATTGTCTTCCAGAATACCCCACTAGGGTTCATGTAGAAACAGGCCAGTGGACTGATGATGATGATGATGATGATGATGATGATGATGATGATGATGATGATGATGATGATGATGATGATGATGATTGGCTTGTGGGGCACTAAACAGCATGGTTATCAGCGCCCGTATAAATTCCAAACCTTTGCTCAGTCCAAACTCGACACTTTCATGAATGATGATGAAATGATGAGGACAGCACAAACACCCAGTCATCTCGAGGCAGGTTAGTGGACTGAGGGGACGACAGGAATTACATATACTTCGCATCATATACTTGAAACAGCCGCTCATATCAAAGTGTTAGCGTCGTTGTGTCTAGATTGTGGAGCACTGGGTTTGATTCCTGGTCGTTCTGACATTTACTTCCCAAGGGGCTGGGTGTTTGGATTGTTCTAATCATCTGATTGTCATTAGTCATGCAAGTGGGGTTTAATCGAAAGACTAGCACCTGGCAGTCAAAGAATCCCAGACAGTGTCTCCCCCTCAATAATGCCATATGACCATTTCATTTTTTCATTGTACTTCATTACGTTGTTGTGGTCTTCAGTTCGAAGACTGCTTTCCTGCAACTACCCACGCTAGCTTACAGTGTACAAGCGTCTTGCTTTCTGTATATCTCCTGCAACCTATATCCACTTCAACCTGCTTACTGTATTTTACCCCTACACATCCTTTATTAACAACTGACGATTCTGTGATTCCAACGAATTTGTCCCACAACAGATCACTTATTTTAGTCAAGTTGTACCATAAATATCTTTAGTCCACATTCCAGGCATCTTCCACATATACCAACTCTTTCTTGATTTTCATTGGGGGGTCCTGCCCACTCGTCTTGTGTAGGGTACCTAAAGGAGGCGGCATTCTCGGAATGCTATACAACAATTCAAGCAAATCACATTAGTAGTTTTTATTATAATAAAGAAGATAGACAATACTTGGCTTTGAATTAACAATGGTCTTGCAAGAGATAGGCAACATGCAAACAATCAAAGTCCTTTGCTGTATGCAAGGTCCATGTAAGCAACTGGTATGGATCACATGTCACTGCTGTCATAGTGCTGTCCTAGTACTGTGCTGATCTGCGAGTCCTGGTCTGCTACAATCCAAATACTGTCTGGTCAAGGCTGGCTGGAGCGGTTCTCATTCACTTCATCTAGATGCCGCTCATATCGTGGTGAAGTCCTGGTCAGTGCGCGGTTGGCTGATGCTGTCTCACTGCCTTCTCTGGTCTTGCATTCTAAGTCTTTGTGCCAGCGCTTGTCAATATACCGGGACATTCCTCCCCCCCACGAGTGTGGGTGCAATGCTGGGCTGGAAGCTGTGGCTGCAGGGGACGTCAAGCTGCCGGCCGTACCCCGCCATCCGGACTGCGCTCTGGTGGAAACGTCCCCCAGAAAAACGACCAGAAGGGTACGCATTCACCTCCTGATGCCAGGAACCAGATGAAAAATGCCTCAACTGCTGAGGTGTGGGCGGGTCCAGCTCCATCGGTAGGATGAGAGATAGCAGAGGTGTTGAAGGCTCAGTCTCCATGGGGTCGTCCTGCGGTGCGGTGAGGACACTGTGAATCTGGGGAAGAGAGACTGAAAGATCATCGTGTACATGACAGCGAAGTCAATTTCAATGGCGGTGCCCTTAAAAGACAATATCATGCGGCGCGAACTGATACTTGTGGCCTTCCTTGGGCGCCGCATGCTGAGGAGGGTGGAGCAGTGTCGATGGTGGTGCCCGTGAAGCAATTCCGCCGGTGATGGACCATCTTGTGGGTACGAACAATATTAGGCAAGGAACAATTGCAAGGCTCGATCCCTGGTGTGTGCGGAGCGAAGTTTGGCCATCTGCTGCTTGAAGGTTCTGATAAAACGTTCGGCTTTGCCGTTTCACTGTGGTTGGAATGGTGCACTAGTGAGATGCTGTATGCTGTTGAGTTCACAGAATGTTTCAAATTCATTTGACGTGAACTGAGGGCCATCACCTGACACTATTACTTCAGGTAAACCTTTGAGCAAAAAATCGATGACAACACCTGAATTGTGCTATGTGAAGTTCTCGAGTTCATTGGCACAACAAAAGGAAACTTGCCAAGCAGAGAATTTTTGTGGCGAAGCGGACTGATTTTCCGCACATGCGTGACACTGTGACGTCATCTGTTCTATTTTGGCATCCATACCCTGCAAAGTTGGCTAAGCAGGGATGGCTAGAGGACAAATGTAGGAGGTAAGATAGATACTGCCTAAAGGAAAATTAAAGAGACTTTTGGAGAAAAGAGAACCACTTGTATGAATATTAAGAGCTCGGATGGAAACCCAGTTCTAAGCAAAGTAGGAAAAGCAGGAAGGTGGAAGGAGTATATAGAGGGTCTATACAAGGGCGAAGTACTTGAGGACAATATTTTGGAAATGGAAGAGGATGTAGATGAAGATGAAATTGGAGGTATGATACTGCGTGAATATGAAACTTCCTGGCAGATTAAAACTGTGTGCCCGACCGAGACTCGAACTCGGGACCTTTGCCTTTCGCGGGCAAGTGCTCTACCACTGAGCTACCGAAGCACGACTCACGCCCGGTACTCACAGCTTTACTTCTGCCAGTACCTCGTCTCCTACCTTCCAAACTTTACAGAAGCTCTCCTGCGAGACATGCAGAACTAGCACTCCTGAAAGAAAGGATATTGCGGAGACATGGCTTAGCCACAGCCTGGGGGATGTTTCCAGAATGAGATTTTCACTCTGCAGCGGAGTGTGCGCTGATATGAAACTTCCTGGCAGATTAAAACTGTGTGGCCGACCGAGACTCGAACTCGGGACCTTTGCCTTTCGCGGGCAAGTGCTCTACCACTGAGCTACCGAAGCACGACTCACGCCCGGTACTCACAGCTTTACTTCTGCCAGTACCTCGTCTCATGCCCGTGAGTCGTGCTTCGGTAGCTCAGTGGTAGAGCACTTGCCCGCGAAAGGCAAAGGTCCCGAGTTCGAGTCTCGGTCGGGCACACAGTTTTAATCTGCCAGGAAGTTTCATATCAGTGCACACTCCGCTGCAGAGTGAAAATCTCATTCTGGAAACATCCCCCAGGCTGTGGCTAAGCCATGTCTCCGCAATATCCTTTCTTTCAGGAGTGCTAGTTCTGCATGTCTCGCAGGAGAGCTTCTGTAAAGTTTGGAAGGTAGGAGACGAGGTACTGGCAGAAGTAAAGCTGTGAGTACCGGGCGTGAGTCGTGCTTCGGTAGCTCAGTGGTAGAGCACTTGCCCGCGAAAGGCAAAGGTCCCGAGTTCGAGTCTCGGTCGGGCACACAGTTTTAATCTGCCAGGAAGTTTCATATCAGCGCACACTCCACTGCAGAGTGAAAATCTCATTCTGGAAACTGCGTGAATAGTTTGACAGAGCACTGAAAGAGATGAGTCAAAACAAGGCTCTGGGTGTAGACAACATTGCCTTAGAACTACTGACGGCCTTGGGGGAGCTAGTCCTGACAAAACTAGCATCTGATGAGCAAGATGTATGAGACAGGCAAAATTCCCTCAGACTTCAAGAAGAATATAATAATTCCAATCCCAAAGAAAGCAGGTGTTGACAGATGTGAAAATTACCGAGCAATCAGTTTAATAAGCCACAGATGCAAAATGAAAACGCGAATTCTTTACAGGCGAATGGAAAAACTAGTAGAAGCCGACCTCGGGGAAGATCAGTTTGGATTGCATAGAAATATTGGAACACTTGAGGCAATACTGACCCTATGACTTATCTTAGAAGCTAGATCAAGGAAAGGCAACCCCTACGTTTCTAGCATTTGTAGACTTACAGAAAGCATTTAACAATATTGATTGGAATACTCTCTTTCCAATTCTGAAGGTGACAGGGGTAAAATACAGGGAGCAAAAGGCTATTTACAATTTGTACAGAAACCAGATGGCAGTTACAAGAGTCAAGGGACATGAAAGGGAAGCAGTGGTTGGGAAGGGAGTGAGACAGGCTTGTAGCCTTTCCCCGACGTTATTCAATCTTTATATTGAGCAAGTAGTGAAGGAAACAAAAGAAAAATTTAGAGTAGGTATTAAAATCCATGGAGAAGTAATAAAAACTTTGTGGTTTGTCGATGACATTGTAATTCTGTCAGGGACAGCACAGGACTTCGGAGAGCACTTGAACGGAATGGACAGTGTCTTGAAAGGAGGATATAAAATGAACATTAACAAAAGCAAAACAAGGATAATGGAATGTAGTCGAATTAAGTCGGGTGATGCTGACGGAATTAGATTAGGAAATAAGACCCTTAAAGTAGTAAAGGAGTTTTGCTATTTGGGGAGCAAAATAACTGATGATGGTTGAAGTAGAGAGGATATCAAATGTAGACTGGCAATGGCAAGGAAAGCATTTCTGAAGAAGAGAAATTTGTTAACATCGAATATAGATTTAAGTGTCAGGAAGTCATTTCTGAAAGTATTTGTACGGAGTGTAGCCATGTATGGAAGTGAAACATGGACAATAAATAGTTCAGACAAGAAGAGAACAGAAGCTTTCGAAATGTGGTGCTACAGAAGAATGCTGAAGATTAGATGGTTAGATCACATAACTAATGAGGAGGTATTGAATAGAATTAGGGAGAAGAGAAGTTTGTAGCACAACTTGATTAGAAGAAGGGATTTTGGTAGGACATGTTCTGAGGCATCAAGGGATCGCCAATTTAGTATTGGAGGGCAGCGTGGAGGATAAAAATCGTAGAGGGACACCAAGAAATAAATACACTAAGCAGACTGAAAAGGGTGTAGGTTGTAGTAGGTACTGGGAGATGAAGAAGCTTGCACAGGATAGAGTAGCATGGAGAGCAAACCAGTCTCAGGACTGAAGACCACAACAGCCCTGCCAAGTACAGTGTCGAAGTGCTAACTTCATACGAACAATCCCCCAGTTTCCTTGGTGAAGTAACTGCAACACTTCCTTTTGCAAAGCTATAGGTATCAACACAGGTGGCTGTCCACTCTCATTTTGAACAGGAATCACACCTTTCTGTACAGGAAGGCCATGCTGCCGAGCAAAATATTGGCGCAGCTATTCAATGAGTGAGGCCAAGATGTGCAAAATGTTCAAATCTGGATCAGGTTCCATGGCCTATAGCTCAGCGGAAAAGACTGAAGCAATTCAGAATCCTGAGCATCGATGTGACAACAAGATACAGTGGAAGCGTCAAAGTCTGTATCAGGAACAATCGGAAGACGTGAAAGTGCATCCGCATTACCATGTTGATCTGTCAGAAGATACACAATATTGTACTGGTATTGAGTCAGCAACAAAGCCCTTCATTGCAATTTTTGGGAAGTTCGTGCAGGAGTCCGCAGCTCGTGGTCTTGCGGCAGCGTTCTCGCTTCCCGCACCCGGGTTCGATTCCCGGTTGGGTCAGGGATTTTCTCTGCCTCATGATGACTGGGTGTTGTGTGATGTCCTTAGGTTAGTTAGGTTTTAAGTAGTTCTAAGTTCTAGGGGACTGATGACCATAGATGCTCAGAGCCAGCCACTTCGTACAGGAAGCCGGTTTCGTCGGGTCAAACAAAGACTGCAAACGCTTGTGATCTGTTACAAAATAGAATTTCCTGCCATACAGATAGTGGTGGAATTTGATGACACCATGCACAGTAGCCAATGCCTCTTCCTTAATTTGTGAATAGTTATACTGAGCTTTGGACAACACTTTTGATGCGAAAGCAATAGGCCTGTCTTTACCACTACTTCTGTGCGAAAGTACTGCACTGATTCCGTAAGAGGAAGCGTCAACTTGCAATACAAGTGGTTTGTCAGGATCAGTGTGAACTATGTATTGATCACTGAGCAATGCATCTTTAAGTGTTTAAAAAGCTACTTCGCACTCATCTGTCCAAATGAAGGAGACATTCGTGCGTTGCAAGCGATGCAACGGAGCTGCGATTTGTGGAGCTTTCTGTATGAACCGAATATAATAGTTCATTTTCCCTATAACTGACTGCATTTCTGTGATACTGCGAGGAATTGCAAACTCACGTATCGCTGTCAAATGCGACTGAAGAGGATGTACACCTTGACTGTTTGTCATGACCAAGACGCTGCAACAAAGAGTTTAAAAAATCACCCTTGTCCAGCCTACGCTTTAGTTCTGCTTCAGATAGCACACAAAACAAAACATGTAAATTTTCAATATATTTTTCAGGTGTATGACCTGCTACTACTAAAGCATCCAAATAGTTTGAACAGTTTGGTACTTCTGCAGTCAGCTGTTCTAAATACCATTGGAAAATGGTGGGTGCGGAAGCACTGCCAAGAGGCAAATGCAAATATTTAAACAAGGCCAAATGAATATTTACTATACACACTTTTTGAGGTTTTTCATCGAGCGGTATTTAAAGATATGCGTCGCGCAAATCAATTTTTGAAAAGTAGCGTCCACCACCTAATTTGTCCATCAGATCCTCTGGGTGTGGCAATGTGTAAGTATCAATCACAGTTTGTGGGTTGACTGTAGACTTAAAGTCAACACCGAGGTGAATGTGACTGGAAGGTTTGGGGAGCAAAAGCAGTGGACTTGACCACTTACTAGTTGATATGGGCGCAATAACTCCGTTTATCTTACAATTCTTTAAGTTGAGCAGCGACATTGTTCCGTGATGCAATGGGAATAGTTCTGGCCCTGCAAAATTTTGGATGAGCATTGTCTTTCATAGTAATATGTACAATAAAATTGTTAGCTTTGCCTAAACCTTCAGAAAAGAGTTCCAGTAATACTTTTAGCAAACTAGCTACAATGTCTTTTGTACTCAATGCAGGCACTGACAACATGTGGTGCTGAATGTTAAAGCCAAACAAATCAAAAGAATCAAGACCAAATATGTTCTCACACTCGTGTGATTGTAGCACTGTAAAAGTCACTGTTCATGTATCCGAGCAATACATAACAGGCAAAGTACATGTTGTGAGAATTAGAATGTCCTGTCCATTATAAGCCGCCGGCCGGCCGAGCGGTTCTAGGTGCTTGAGTCCGGAACTGTGCTGCTGCTACGGTTGCAGGTTCGAATCCTGCCTCGGGCATGGATGTGTGTGATGTCCTTAGGTTAGTTAGGATTAAGTAGTTCTAAGTCTAGGGGGCTGATGACCTCAGATATTAAGTCCCATAGTGCTTAGAGCCATTTGAACCATTATAAGCCATCAGGTTTGTGCTAGTTTTAGGTAGGCATGGGGAGCCTAACAGTTCATATGTGTGAGGACTGAGCAATGTGACAGAGGCACCCGTGTCCAATTGAAATTTCCCACAAATAAGTAAATGAACTAAAAGTTTGTTTAACTGGTGTATCACTGAAGAAACTGCACACTTACATGATGCAGACTTGGAACATACTGCATTAATGACATGGGCCTTGTGAGTAGTTTTGTGTGTGGCCTGAATTCTTATGTTAGTTCCGTTGCAAACATACGGATTGTATATGTCCTTTCCTACCACAAGTGTAACACTCAGCTTGTTGGGAGGGGCAGTCTTGGCGTTTGTGCCGTGAATAATACCGAGGGCAAGACTTAATTTTGTTTGCCCATGTAGCCGCCTGTTTAGCGAACTGCTTATGCAGTGTCTAAGGTTGTTTACTGGCGAGCTGCTGCTGCTGCCAAATGGGCTGATCGGAAACAAGAGACTTAACCCGACAAATAGCTGGCTGCTCAAATGTATGAGCCGACAAGGCACTGGAACCATACTGATATAGTATATACACTACCTGCTGAAATGATGGACTGGACTGTTTCAATATCTGTTCTCTGAGTCTGACACCGGGGAAATTGTACATGATCGCACCACGCAACATAACATCTGTATGTAAAGGACCACAAGCACATGTGAATTTGCATTTCCTGTTATCCACTCGTGATAAATTTGCTCTGGCCGTTTTTTGCAATTAAAGAAATGATACCTAGCTGCTACCTCATTTATTTGTTAGTTAGTCAGCGATGAGATAACTGTTTCATCAGACAGTTCACTCAGAGTGGCGTTAGGATATAACTTCTGGATAAGTCGGAAAGCTGCACTTGCTACCATTGATAATAGACAGGGAAGGCGGCCGTCATGGCCAAGTGGTTCTAGGTGCTTCAGTCTGGAACCGTGCGACCTGCCTCGGGGATGGATGTGTGTGATGTCCTTAGGTTAGTTAGGTTTAAGTAGTTATAAGTTCTAGGGGACTGATGACCTCAGATGTTAAGTCCATAGTGCTCAGGGCCATTTGATTAGATAGGAAAGTTTCACAGTACATTTTGAGCTAGTAGGTGTGCCTCAAATTGGTGTAACCAGCCCAGCCATTCCTCTTCTTGTTCACTAAACTGTCGAAAAGGTGGCATAGCAGCTGTAGTAGGCAGTGCTTGTTCCAGCGGTGGTGCAGCGTTGGCGAGTAGCTCTACACCGTGTTGAGTAACGTGCAGATCTGTTGCATCTGGAACTGAAACATCTGCATTAGCTATGTGGCATCTAATCCTTGTGGCTGTGGAGCAAGAGCAGGGGGTGGGAGAGGCAGGGTCGGCATTTTGGAAGAAACAAATGCAACAAACAGACAAGGCAAGCAAGCAAAAAAGGCAAAGAAAATTTCTGCAACGAACACCTGAAAACACTAATTAGCAAAAAGACAAGAAACAAATAAATCAATGAATTGCCCCTGCAAAGAAAAGGCAAGAAAGAATTAAGGCGCCAGCAAAAAACAGAAAATTCTGTGCCCGTCAGGCGAGGAGTTCGGTTGTGAGACCTCATCGCCAAATGTGGGGTCTTACCCACTCGACTCATTTAGGGTGCCTAAAGGATGCTGCATCCGTGGAATGCTATACAACATTTCAAGCAAATCACATTAATAGGTTTTATTACAATAAAGAAGATAGATTATACTTACCCTTGAATTTACAATGGTATATGGGCAACATTCAAAATATCCAATTCCCAATCAAAATAAATTTTCATCTCCCTTAACTATAAGAATAATTTCTCTTTCTGATCATGAAGTTCTTCAATCTCTTCATCATCTGCGGAGTCATTAGGCATACAAACTTGTACTAAAATGTGATTACCAAGTTGATCGTTTTTTCGTTCAGTCTGTTTTTTCAGACAACTGAAACAGCCAGGTGGAACTAAGCTGTGTCAGCTGTATGAATATTTTTCACTCATTCTCCCAGTTCCAGTGATTCCAATCAATGTGAGAAAAAGCAACGTTCACAAGTCTCAGTTACGTTCCCACTCTTGGGGTTTGAGTGTTTTCACTTAGGTTCATTCTGAGCCTTTTATAATAAACATGAACCATGGATAGATGGCAACTCTTCGTAGAGAAAATTAGTAGTAAATGGGTATATTGAGGGCACTTGGCATGTTTTTAATGCACAAGCTTTATATAAATTAATTTTTTGTCTGAAGATATTTATCTTATAAAAAATCGAAGATTTTAACTCATGAGATTATTATCAGAGATTTTTATCCTTTGAAAAACTTTTTATCCTTATAAATACTATATAGTGTAATACAATTAATGTTATATGAAGTTGAAAAAACGTACCAAGTGCACTTAATGTACCCACTTACCACTACATATAAAAATTCAAGCCAATTTTGAGCACACTAGAATCAAATAAAATTTTACTTGAAAATAATGGGAATTTTGAGTACACTAGAAGTAATTTAAAGAATTAATTTTGCTGCATCAATTTCAGTAAGGATGGCCACCCCCCAAGAGTTTATAAAATTAAATGTATTTAATGTTTTACATTTTATTCAGTGTTGAATAGCCATCCAACACCAGATTACCATGAGGAAATCAGATCAAAAATTCCAGATCATGAAATTTATTACTATTATTTTTAAGGCTCCTAATTGCTTTATATCTTAGTTTAATATCCTGTCCTTCAAAAAATTGATAAGCCCAACTACTAATTAGTTTCAAATATTGGTATGGCAAAATAATTTTAAATTTATTATTCAGTCCCAAGCACATTTTATTTCCCTGTCTAGAACTCAGATATTCACAACTGGTAATGTTATACAAAAAAATTACTTCTAGCTCACTAATCTTTTAGAAAAAATTACTATTGTTAGCATTGTTGAGAGTCTTCAGTATGGCAGTAACTTTTAAAATCCATGTGGTACTCTATTATAATTATCTAGAACTATTCTTTTAATGTGCTGAAATGAGAATTTTTTTCTTAACTGTTTTGCTTACTAAAGTTTTAGTATTTACATTTCTATTTATTTGGTTGTACTCATTTCTTTCACTTCATCTGAAGTTTGTCTTACCATAGATGTGACCTCCAGCTTTTGAGTATTCTTGTAGTTTAAAGTGACTCCCTTTATTTTCACCCCTGTATTTTTATCATTTTTCTCTAAATATTAACTTTGAGGTCCAGTTGAAGCCCTATTTTTATCCAGTTCCTTTCTGACTCATCGGTTCAATCACATAGCACATACTGTGTTCCCAGAGTATTTTCATCATTATAAGTGTATAACACACTGTCTGTATCAAAATATATAAGTGTTACATAGCTCATCTGACATATCACATAACGTGAGTCTTGCATGTGATGTAGTGAATGCTCCTATAAAAATATTTTTAGTTGTGTAATTTTCGATGTAGTAATCCTTGAAACTGTACTTCAACTGAACCATATTATCATTAATAAAATTTATATCTATATTATCTAATCAGTTATCCTATAGTATCTCATAAAGTTGTTGTAAATCTGTAACATACTTAGTTTCGTAAAACTTTGTCATTTTGTCATTGTCCAAATTTTCCCTATCATGAATTTAGACATATCCTGGCAACAGCTAGTTTTCCTGGATTTTCATTTATGTTTTCAGAATCTCAGTCAATACCTTTTTCCTCTGATATACTTTATGTACATATGATTACTTTCAAATTAATAGGGTCGGATTCTTAATTTTATTTTCATTAAGTCTTTCACATGATTTTTAAACAGTGCATTACTTTTATTTGTAAAATTCCACACATCATAGTTAACTTTTATAACCATATCCTATAGCATTATTTACTTCATCAGTTATCCAAGTTCCAACAGAATTTCTTTCACCATCATAGTGAATACATTTATTTATCCTTTCTTCTGCACATTAAACACATAAAGGAAACAACCGTTTTTCAGTTATATCAATCTTCCATTTGTGTGCATAAAACAGGGTGTATCACACAGTCCTCTTTGTGCCACTACTTTACATTTTATAAGCCCATACAATTTTTTAGAATAACATCTTGGTTTATATATTTTTGTAGGATGACCTACATAATAAGAATAATAATATCGTACAGTTGGATAGAGACTACACATCAATATATCTCGATTTTGTGTGTGTTAACACTATCTACTTCAGCTATTTATTTGATTTGATTTGTGTAGTCTCCATAAAAAGTTTCTCTTGGATTCAGTGGTTTGACAACTTCAGGTAACTGTTTTAATCTCTTAAATTTGTTATACACTGCAGAGTTAATCTAATTACATTCCCACATCTCTGCTAAATTATATCCAGAATTTCATATTTCTGTACTTGTTGTTAATGTCTTTTGATATAAATGATCCATTGATTTTAGATTTTTGCGCTTAATTATTTTAGTTTCAAAACATTTTTTTTAAAATATACCGAAAAGAGCTGTGGGGTTGATAAACAATATTGGTTTCTTTATCAAAGCAATCTACTTTAGCTCCAGCTACAAGTAATTCACCACCATTAAGAAGCAGCAGATGTCCAGTGACATTAAGATAGTTTCTGTGTAGGTAGCAAACTATTTATTGTATATTAAACACAATATTTTGGAATAAATTGTGAATCATAATCTTTAGCATAGTAAGCTATAGATATATAATTATTATGCTCATTAGATTTCATCCACATAATCTGTTACAAATTTATAGACAGTTGTTGTTGTTGTGGTCTTCAGTCCTGAGAGTGGTTTGATGCAGCACTCAATGCTACTCTATCCTGTGCAAGCCTCTTCGTCTCCCAGTACCTACTGCAGCCTACATCCTTCTCAATCTGCTTACTGTATTCATCTCTTGGTCTCCCTCTACGGTTTTTACCCTCCATGCTACCCTCCAGTACTAAATTGGTGATCCCTTGATGCATCAGAACATGTCCTACCAACCAATCCCTTCTGCTAGTCAAGTTGTGCCACAAACTCATCTTCTCCCCAATTCTGTTCAATACCTCCTCATTAGTTATGTGATCTACCCATCTAATCTTCAGCATTCATCTGTAGCACCACATTCCAAAAGGTTCTATTCTCTTCTTGTCTAAACTATTTATCGTCCATGTTTCACTTCCATACATGGCTACACTCCATACAAATACTTTCAGAAACGACTTCCTGACACTAATGTTAATGAGTACTCGATGTTAACAAATTTCTCTTCTTCAGATACACTTTTCTTGCCATTGCCAGTTTACATTTGATATCCCTTCTACTTCGATCATCATCAGTTATTTTGCTCCCCAAATAGCAAAACTCCTTTACTACCTTAATTGTTTCATTTTTTAATCTAATTCCCTCAGCATCACTTGACTTAATTCTACTACATTCCATTATCCTCGTTTTGCTTTTGTTAATGTTCATCTTATACCCCCCTTCCAAGACACTGTCCATTCCGTTCAAGTGCTCTCCGAAGTCCTTTGCTGTCTCTGACAGATTTACAATGTCATCGGTGAACCTCACAGTTTTTATTTCTTCTTCATGGGTTTTAATACCTACTTCGAACTTTTCTTTTGTTTCTTTTACTGCTTGCTCAATATACAGATTTTACATTTGATATCCCTTCTACCTCGACCATCATCAGTTATTTTGCTCCCCAAATAGCAAAACTCCCTTACTACTTTAATTGTTTCATTTTCTAATCTAATTCCCTCAGCATCACCTGATTTAATTCTACTACATTCCATTATCCTCGTTTGGCTTTTGTTAATGTTCATCTTATACCCTCCTTCCAAGACACTGTCCATTCCGTTCAAGTGCTCTCCGAAGTCCTTTGCTGTCTCTGACCGAATTACAATGTCATCGGTGAACCTCACAGTTTTTATTTCTTCTTCATGGGTTTTAATACCTACTTCGAACTTTTCTTTCGTTTCTTTTACTGCTTGCTCAATATACAGATTGAATAGCATCAGGGAGAAGCTACAACCCTGTCTCCCTTCCTTCCCAACCACTGCTTCCCTTTCATGCCCTTCGACTCTTATAGCTGCCATCTGGTTTCTGTACAAATTGTAAATAGCCTTTCGCTCCCTGTATTTTACCCCTGCCACCTTCACAATTTGAAAGAGAGTATTCCAATCAACATTGTCAAAAGCTTTATCTAAGTCTACAAATGCTAGAAACGTAGGTTTGCCTTTCCTTAATCTTTCTTCTAAGATAAGTCACAGGGTCAGTATTGTCTCACGTGTTACAACAGTTCTACAGAATCCAAACTGATCTTCCCTGAGGTCAGCTTCTACCAGTTTTTCCAGTCATCTGTAAAGAATTCGCATTAGTATTTTGCAGCCGTGGCTTATTAAACTGATAGTTCGGTAATTTTCACATCTGTCAGCACCTGCTTTCTTTGGGATTGGAATTATTATATTCTTCTTTAAGTCTGAGGGAATTTCACCTGTCTCATACATCTTGCTTACCAGATGGTAGAGTTTTGTCAGGACTGGCTCTCCCAAGGCCGTCAGTAATTCTAATGGAATGTTGTCTACTCGCGGGACCTTGTTTGTTTAGGTCTTACAGTGCTGCGTCAAACTCTTCATGCAGTATCGTATCTCCCATTTCATCTTCATCTAGCTCTTCTTCCCTTTCCATAATATTGTCCTCAAGAACATCGCCCCTGTATAGACCCTCTATATGCTCCTTCCAACTTTCTGCTTTCCCTTCTTTGCTTAGACACCTTGTTTCCATCTGAGCTCTTGATATTCATGCAAGTGGTTCTCTTTTCTCCAAAGGTCTCTTTAATTTTCCTGTAGGCAGTATCTATTTTACCCCTCATGAGATAAGCCTCTACATCTTTACATTTGTCCTCTAGCCATCCCTGCTTAGCCATTCTGCACTCCCTGTCGATCTCATTTTTGAAATGTTCGTATTCCTTTTAGCCTGCTTGTTGCAATTTTGTATTTTCTTCTTTCATCAATTAAATTCAGTATCTCTTCTGTTACCCAAGGATTCCTACTAGCCCTTGTCTTTTTACCTACTTGATCCTCTGCTGCCTTCACTACTTCATCCCTCAAAGCTACCCATTCTTCTTCTACTGTATTTCTTTCCCCCGTTCCTGTCAATCGTTTCCTTATGCTCTCCCTGAAACTCTGTACAACCTCTGGTTCTTTCAGTTTATCCAGGTCCCATCTCCTTAATTTTCCACCTTTTTGCAGTTTCTTCAGTTTTAATGTACAGGTCATAACCAATAGATTGTGTTCAGAGACCACATCTGCCCCTGGAAATGTCTTACAAATTAAAATCTGGTTGCTATATCTCTGTCTTACCATTATATAATCTATCTGAAACCTTTTAGTATCTCCAGGGTTCTTCCATGTTACAACCTTCTTTCATGATTCTTGAACCAAGTGTTAGCTATGATTAAGTTATGTCCTGTGCAAAATTCAACCAGGCGGTTTCCTCTTTCATTTCTTAGCCCCAATCCATATTCACCTACTAAGATTCCTTCTCTTCCTTTTCCTATTGTCGAATTCCAGTCACCAATGACTATTAAATTTTCGTCTCCCTTCACTACCTGAATAATTTCTTTTATCTCATCATACATTTCAACGATTTCTTCATCATCTGCAGAACTAGTTGACATATAAACCTGTACTACTGTAGTAGGCGTAGGCTTTGTATCGATCTTGGACACAATAATGCGTTCACTATGCTGTTTGTAGTAGCTTACCCACACTCCTATTTTTTTTATTCATTATTAAACCTACTCCTGCATTACCCTTATTTGATTTTGTATTTATAACCTTGTGTTCACCTGACCAAAAGTCTTGTTCCTCCTGCCACCGAACTTTACTAATTCCCACTATATCTAACTTTAACCTATCCATTTTCCTTTTTAAATTTTCTAACCTACCTGCGCGATTAAGGCATGGGCTTCGTGTCTATCTTGGCCACAATAATGCGTTCACTATACTGTTTGTAGTAGCTTACCCGCACTCCTATTTTTTTATTCATTATTAAACCTTCTCCTGCATTACCCTTATTTGATTTTGTATTTATAACCCTGTGTTCAACTGACCAAAAGTCTTGTTCCTCCTGCCACCGAACTTCACTAATTCCCACTATATCTAACTTCTACCTATCCATTTTCCTTTTTAAATTTTCTAACCTACCTGCCCGGTTAATGGATCTGACATTCCACACTCCAATCCGTAGAACGCCAGTTTCCATTCTCCTGATAACAACGTCCTCTTGAGTAGTCCCCGTCCGGAGATCCAAATGAGGCACTATTTTACTTCTGGAATATTTTACCCAAGAGGACACCATCATCATTTAATCATACAGTAAAGCTGCATGCCCTTGGGAAAAATTACGGCTGTAGTTTCCTTTGCTTTCAGCCGTTTTCAGTACCAAAACAGCAAGGCCGTTTTGGTTAGTGTTACAGGGCCAGATCAGTCAATCATCCAGACTGTTGCCCCTGCAACTACTGAAAAGGCTGCTTCCCCTCTTCAGGAACCACACGTTTGTCTGGGGTCTCAACAGATACTCCTCCGTTGCGGTTGCACCTACGGTATGGCTATCTGTATCGTTGAAGCACGCAGCCTCCCCACCAACGGCAAGGTCCATGGTTCATGGGGGAGGGTTATAGACAGTATCACCATTAAAACTGTGAACTATTATGAGATTTGGAACGTGTATTCTGGTTTCTTGTTGAACATCATAATCAAACCATATGAATTTTATTTTTTAGTTTAGGTACAAGGAATTTTCTTGAGGGATACTCTTTTACAACACTTGAATTGTTCTGTGTAACTGTATTATTGCACTTGAAACTTTAAAAAATACAATAATTTTTAATTCTCTGTTAATGTAACACACATTTTTACTACATTTTTGACAGTCACTGACTACATATTCTTCACTAAATTTTCTTCCACATATCTAACCTTTCTTGAATTTTGTACTGCATGTAACATTTATGATTTTTGATTTCTACATTAAGATTACTGTTTCTTCATTTTTCAAATCCAGATATATGTTCTTTAGATCTCAAACAAATCCTTTATACATTCTTCACATTTATAAGCTGTATCACATACTCCTTAGTGATCGTTCAAACATTCTTCATGACAATAGTTTCTATTACATTTTTCACAATATATCTTGTTTTCCACTGTTCTGTGTTCTGTACCATTGCTTAATACACATATTTTTCTTTCTATCTTGCATTTATGTTCATTCTTTTTGTTAATTTATCACAGAAGTATGGTGATCCTAAGAAGGCTGACACACTGGTAATTACATCAAAATGGTTGTAATTATCATAGAGATATATTTTTTCCTCAGGACCACGCTAGATAACTGAATTGAAATTTTCAGCACATACAGCGTTTATTTGAATATTCAATATTTTCTAGAGTAAATCCTTCTACACTGTATTCATGTAATTGATTACATAATACCCTAGTTAACTCTTTTTGTAATTTGTAATTTTTCTAGTTTTCTAAATGTCTTTTTTCACCAGTAGTAAGTTTCCTGCCAAAGATAAAATTTGTGTGATGTATTAAAGCAACTATTATTGCCTTGGGACAATACAAGTTATCAGTACTATTAATTCTAGTAATACATCTTTTAGTCCTTTTATCAACACCTAAATTTATTATCTTATTACCATTGCTAGCTCTTGGAGGTGCTAACATTTGAATATGTAGTATCTGCTGTATCAACAGACTTACCAAACGTTAATATATCTCAGATTTAATTGAATAAAACTTGAGCAGATTCTTCAGTATATTTTGACGCTTGATATCCTGTAGAAATTGGATAACACATTTTGGATTTGCTGTTGTTATATTCAACATAACACCTTATCTAAAATTAGTTGTTTTTAGCTGCTTCTAAAATAGAATGAAGTTCTCACATAGCCAGCAGATCAAGCTTTAAATTTTTCATTAAATTCAGATTTTATTGTTTTACTCTCAAATAAACCGTTTTCACTGTTTGTTTTCTTTTTCTTCCTCAAATACATTACTACTCAATAGATAAATTTCATCTCATCTCACTATTTTTTCTTTTCTTGGTGGTTGAGGTTTTTTTTTCAAAAACATGATTGACAAATGTGTAAAAATAATTTATATTAGGTACATGTTTTTATCTTGTTCTAGACTTTTGAAGTAATTCTTGATGAAACGGAAAATGTTGTAATTAATGAAATTAATTACAATTTCCTTAATTTACTGTAGCCTTTAATACCTATTTTTAGCTCTAGTTTTGACTTCAGCATCTCTGAGTCCTCATAGGAATAGGAAAATTGTGGGATGTAATTAAATTAATTAATTCATCTTTTCTTAATCTGTTGCAAAAAGTAACTTTATATCTTCTACAGTATTCACGAAGTTGGGCAATTGTGAATGCTCTATTTTAGCCTCTTATTTCGTATTAAGAACTCTATCAGGATATTTATAAAACTCAGCCAGATATCTCATTCTGCAACATATGTCTTACATCTACTTGAATTTTTAATATCGATTTGAGTAAAAACATTCCATTTATCTAATCGCTTGAACAATTAACACATTTTTTGTGTTATATGTCTCAGTCTGTTGTTCATAATTTTTCATTGTCAACAATATCTTCAAATGTTCTTCACTCGGAATTCATTGTGATTTTTATAAAAATATATACAAACATCTTTTACACACACAGAAGGTATTCGTTTACTATTGTATACTCTTATATGATATTCATTTTTACATTGTCTTCATATTGTCCTATGTTCACATATTGTTTGTTTCTGTGAAGTAAAATTATAAGTTGAGTTCTCAATTTTACAATATTTACACAGTTTAGATTGGCTGGCTTTCATTTATAGAGAAAAAGTCTAATAAAATATTTTTAGTAAATGGAATCAGTCATTGGCCTCGCTAACAAGAAGTTATAATGACAAGCAAGCATTAATGATTATTGATAAAAAGAATAAAGCAAGATTTTGTGCAAATCGAATTTCAGCAGCAATGAAATGATGCTATCTAAATAAATATAAAAATCAACTAAATTTGTTAATAAGCCTAATCTGTAATCTTTGGTTGCGAGATCAAAGGTACTTTTTCCATAAAATTTCCAGATTAGGTTACACAAAACTTTCACCACCAATTCTTCAATATGTAGGATACAAAATTAAAGAGATGTACTGAGCTCAAATAACTCACTTAGAAAATATAAACAAAATTAAGATTAACATATAGAAATTCAAAATGAATCATTGATAATGTTTAAAAATTATAAATGTGTTTTCTTGTGTTGTTCCTCAGACATTCAATCATAATTAGAGACCAACTTTTGTTCTTTTAAAACTAGTTGATGAAAACCTTGAATATAATTATAAAGTAATTATAGAATCTAAGACAGACATTCAAATTGTGAAGAAATTTTAAGACTAAATTATAATCCTAATTCAGTAAATTTACACCAAAGAATGAAAGGAAACTTAAGAAATGTTAGTGGCACAATTATTTCAATATTTTGGATAACTATACACAAGAACTACTGCTCAGTGACATAATTAGTCTACGTCAGGTATAATTTTTAATATCACATCTACACATTAGACAAGTAGAATGACCTGGAACAGCTAACTGTTCATTAATAAATTCTTTATGGAAATTATGGTTACATTAAGTTTTTACAAACTGATGATCTTGATCAGTTAAGTATATCTTCGTCTGTAGTAGGTACTATTTCATAATGTATTTTTAATGAATGATTCAAATAACTTTTGACAGCTTAAAATATTTTTCCAGTAAAATTTACCTTTAAATTCTATTATAAAATCTTCAGATAAGTTTCATATATGTGACATATCATTCCAGTTTAATTTTGCTCAAATTCTCTAATAAAGTCTTCACATGTTTGTTTGACTTTAGGCTATATTATTCCAATTTTATTTATCTTGAAATTTTCACTATAGTCTTAAGATACTTCTTCATCAACTGTTTCCAATTTAATTTATCTTGAAATTCTTGATGTGCTGATTATTATTCCAGTCTACTGTATTCTGATATTCTCTTGCAAATTTTTCAGATAATATTTATTTCTTCTATACATAAAACCCTTCTAATGTATCTTGAAATTATCTTATAAAATTTTTAGTCTGTTTGCATTCTGACATTTTATTCCAGTTTATTCTATCTTGAAGTTCTCTAATAAAATCTACAGATAATTTTCCTTAATTTGATATAATATCCAGTTTAATCAATATCAAGATAATTTTTCTTTATTTAATATAATACTCCAATCCAATTTATCTAGAAATTCTCTTGTGAGAGTTTTAATGAAGTTTCAATATGATATTGCATTTCACACTAATTTGTTCTGGAATTCTTAAAATCTTCATTTAATTATATATATATATAAAATAGAAAGAAACTTCCACATGGGAAAAATATATTAAAAACAAAGATTCCAAGACTTACCAAGCGGGAAAGCGCCGGCAGACAGGCACATGAACAAAACACACAAACACACACACAGAATTACTAGCTTTCGCAACCGATGGTTGCTCCTTCAGGAAGGAGAGGGAAAGACGAGAGGGTGTGGGTTTTAAGGGAGAGGGTAAGGAGTCATTCCAATCCCGGGAGCGGACAGACTTCCCTTAGGGGAAAAAAAGGACAGGTGTACACTCGCGCGCACACACACACACACACACACACACACACACACACACACACACACACACACACACACACACACACACACATATCCATCCGCACATACACAGACACAAGCAGACATATTTAAAGGCAAAGAGTAAGGGCAGAGATGTCAGTCGAGGCGGAAGTACAGAGGCAAAGAAGTTGTTGAAAGACAGGTGAGGTATGAGCGGCGGCAACTTGAAATTAGCGGAGGTTGAGGCCTGGCAGATATTGAGAAGAGAGGATATACTGAAGGGCGAGTTCCCATCTCCGGAGTTCGGATAGGTTGGTGTTGGTGGGAAGTATCCAGATAACTCGGACGGTGTAACACTGTGCCAAGATGTGCTGGCCGTGCATCAAGGCATGTTTAGCCACAGGGTGATCCGCATTACCAACAAACACTGTCTGCCTGTGTCCATTCATGCGAATGGACATTTTGTTGCTGGTCATTCCCACATAGAAAGCGTCACAGTGCAGGCAGGTCAGTTGGTAAATCACGTGGGTGCTTTCACACGTGGCTCTCCCTTTGATCGTGTATACCTTCCGGGTTACAGGACTGGAGTAGGTGGTGGTGGGAGGGTGCATAGGACAGGTTTTACACCGGGGGCGGTTGCAAGGGTAGGAGCCGGAGGGTAGGGAAGGTGGTTTGGGGATTTCGTAGGGATGAACCAAGAGGTTACGAAGGTTAGGTGGACAGCGCAAAGACACTCTTGGTGGAGTGGGGAGGATTTCATGAAGGATGGATCTCATTCGGGGCAGGATTTTAGGAAGTTGCATCCCTGCTGGAGAGCCACATTCAAGGTCTGATCCAGTCCCGGGAAGTATTCTGTCACAAGTGGGGCACTTTTGGGGTTCTTCTGTGAGAGGTTCTGTGTTTGAGGGGATGAGGAAGTGGCTCTGGTTATCTGCTTCTGTACCAGGTTGGGAGGGTAGTTGCGGGATGCAAAAGCTGTTTTCAGGTTGTTGGTGTAATGGTCAAGGGATTCAGGACTGGAGCAGATTCGTTTGCCATGAAGGCCTCGGCTGTGGGGAAGGGATTGTTTGATATGGAATGGGTGGCAGCTGTCATAATGGAGGTACTGTTGCTTGTTGGTGGGTTTGATGTGGACAGATGTGTGAAGCTGACCATTGGACAGATGGAGGTCAACGTCTAGGAAAGTGGCATGGGATTTGGAGTAGTACCAGGTGAATCTGATGGAACCAAAGGAGTTGAGGTTGGAGAGGAAATTCTGGAGTTGTTCTTCACTGTGAGTCCAGATCATGAAGACGTCATCAATAAATCTGTACCAAACTTTGGGTTGGCAGGCTTGGGTAACCAAGAAGGCTTCCTCTAAGCGACCCATAAATAGGTTGGCATACGAGGGGGCCATCCTGGTACCCATGGCTGTTCCCTTTAATTGTTGGTATGTCTGGCCTTCAAAAGTGAAGAAGTTGTGGGTCAGGATGAAGCTGGCTAAGGTGACGAGGAAAGAGGTTTTAGGTAGGGTGGCAGGTGATCGGCGTGAAAGGAAGTGCTCCATTGCAGCGAGGCCCTGAATCCCTCGACCATTACACCAACAACCTGAAAACAGCTTTCGCATCCCGCAACTACCCTCCCAACCTGGTACAGAAGCAGATAACCAGAGCCACTTCCTCATCCCCTCAAACCCAGAACCTCTCACAGAAGAACCCCAAAAGTGCCCCACTTGTGACAGAATACTTCCCGGGACTGGATCAGACCTTGAATGTGGCTCTCCAGCAGGGATACGACTTCCTAAAATCCTGCCCCGAAATGAGATCCATCCTTCATGAAATCCTCCCCACTCCACCAAGAGTGTCTTTGCGCTGTCCACCTAACCTTCGTAACCTCTTGGTTCATCCCTACGAAATCCCCAAACCACCTTCCCTACCCTCTGGCTCCTACCCTTGCAACCGCCCCCGGTGTAAAACCTGTCCTATGCACCCTCCCACCACCACCACCTACTCCAGTCCTGTAACCCGGAAGGTATACACGATCAAAGGGAGAGCCACGTGTGAAAGCACCCACGTGATTTACCAACTGACCTGCCTGCACTGTGACGCTTTCTATGTGGGAATGACCAGCAACAAACTGTCCATTCGCATGAATGGACACAGGCAGACAGTGTTTGTTGGTAATGAGGATCACCCTGTGGCTAAACATGCCTTGATGCACGGCCAGCACCTCTTGGCACAGTGTTACACCGTCAGAGTTATCTGGATACTTCCCACCAACACCAACCTATCCGAACTCCGGAGATGGGAACTCGCCCTTCAGTATATCCTCTCTTTTCAATATCCGCCAGGCCTCAACCTCCGCTAATTTCAAGTTGCCACCGCTCATACCTCACCTGTCTTTCAACAACTTCTTTGCCTCTGTACTTCCGCCTCGACTGACATCTCTGCCCTTACTCTTTGCCTTTAAATATGTCTGCTTGTGTCTGTGTATGTGCGGATGGATATGTGTGTGTGTGTGTGTGTGTGTGTGTGTGTGTGTGTGTGTGTGTGTGTGTGTGTGTGTGTGTGTGTGTGTGTGTGTGCGCGAGTATATACCTATCCTTTTTTCCCCTAAGGTAAGTCTTTCCGCTCCCGGGATTGGAATGACTCCTTAGCCTCTCCCTTAAAACCCACATCCTTTCATCTTTCCTTTTCCTTCCCTCTTCCCTGACGAAGCAGCCGCCGGTTGCGAAAGCTCGAAATTCTGTGTGTGCGTTTGTGTGTTTTATTCATTGTGCCTATCTACCTATCTACCGGCGCTTTCCAGCTTGGTATATACACTCCTGGAAATGGAAAAAAGAACACATTGACACCGGTGTGTCAGACCCACCATACTTGCTCCTGACACTGCGAGACGGCTGTACAAGCAATGATCACACACACGGCACAGCGGACACACCAGGAACCGCGGTGTTGGCCGTCGAATGGCGCTAGCTGCGCAGCATTTGTGCACCGCCGCCGTCAGTGTCAGCCAGTTTGCCGTGGCATACGGAGCTCCATCGCAGTTTTTAACACTGGTAGCATGCCGCCACAGCGTGGACGTGAACCGTATGTGGAGTTGACAGACTTTGAGCGAGGGCGTATAGTGGGCATGCGGGAGGCCGGGTGGACGTACCGCCGAATTGCTCAACACGTGGGGCGTGAGGTCTCCACAGTACATCGATGTTGTCGCCAGTGGTCGGCGGAAGGTGCACGTGCCCATCGACCTGGGACCAGACCGCAGCGACGCACGGATGCACGCCAAGACCGTAGGATCCTACGCAGTGCCGTAGGGGACCGCACCGCCACTTCCTAGCAAATTAGGGACACTGTTGCTCCTGGGGTATCGGCGAGGACCATTCGCAACCGTCTCCATGAAGCTGGGCTACGGTCCCGCACACTGTTAGGCCGTCTTCCGCTCACACCCCAACATCGTGCAGCCCACCTCCAGTGGTGTCGCGACAGGCGTGAATGGAGGGACGAATGGAGACGTGTCGTCTTCAGCGATGAGAGTCACTTCTGCCTTGGTGCCAATGATGGTCGTATGCGTGTTTGGCGCCATGCAGGTGAGCGCCACAATCAAGACTGCATACGACCTAGGCACACAGGGCCAACACCCGGCATCATGGTGTGGGGAGCGATCTCCTACACTGGCCGTACACCTCCGGTGGTCGTCGAGGGGACACTGAATAGTGCACGGTACATCCAAACCGTCATCGAACCCATCGTTCTACCATTCCTAGACCGGCAAGGGAACTTGCTGTTCCAACAGGACAATGCACGTCCGCATGTATCCCGTGCCACCCAACGTGCTCTAGAAGGTGTAAGTCAACTACCCTGGCCAGCAAGATCTCCGGATCTGTCCCCCATTGAGCATGTTTGGGACTGGATGAAGCGTCGTCTCATGCGGTCTGCACGTCCAGCACGAACGCTGGTCCAACTGAGGCGCCAGGTGGAAATGGCATGGCAAGCCGTTCCACAGGACTACATCCAGCATCTCTACGGTCATCTCCGTGGGAGAATAGCAGCCTGCATTGCTGCAAAAGGTGGATATACACTGTACTAGTGCCGACATTGTGCATGCTCTGTTGCCTGTGTCGATGTGCCTGTGGTTCTGTCAGTGTGATCATGTGATGTATCTGACCCCAGGAATGTGTCAATAAAGTTTCCCCTTCGTGGGACAATGAATTCACGGTGTTCTTATTTCAATTTCCAGGAGTGTAGTTATAGTTTTCCAGGAGTGTATATAGATTTTATGACAGGATTTCGAAAAATTTATAAGTGATGTTATATATATATATAATATATATATATATATATATATATATATATATATATATATATATATATATATATATTTCCATTCTGTATTATCAAACAAATTATTCCTTAGAATGTAATCAGAAGATTTTTCTGTATGCTTCAGTTGAAGAATATAATTTATGTAAATCCTCAAAGCATTAATTATACAAACTGTAATTCATCACTGTAAGGAGTTTTTGCTTTTCTAGTTTAGAATATCCTACTTCTATCACTTTAGCTTTTAGTTCCTCCATATTACAAGCAGTCGTCACACTACAAGCAGCGTTGTTGCTAATAAGATTGTTTTGTAAGATTAGAAAGAACCTCTTATGCCTAATTGTTTTGCTTTAGCTTTTAATTAGCTATATTTATATGAAATATTTTTATTAGAAAACATGTAAAACTATGTATTTATTTTTGGGAGAAATGAATTGATTACTAGTGATCAATAGACATGTAATATTAGTAGATGATTGTTTGGGAATAGAGTGAATATAAGTTTTAATTATGTTTCTTCAACTATTCACTAACACTACATATTTTTTCTCCATTTTGATTGCTCAAATAATTCACATTCTCATTGGCTAATTGATCTATGAATGCAGATACATCATCAGGATAACTTACACATAGAAAATATGAAAATGTTAATTTTATCATATATATATATATATATATATATATATATATATATATATATAATATGTGTGTGTGTGTGTTACTGCTGATTTTTCTGCAGTTGATGCATCAGAAGCATACATTATCTCTTTTGAACTAACTGTAGTTGTTTGTTGGCCTGATGTCTAGATTCTAAATCTTTATGAGCCTTGTAGCCTATATCATGTTGTTTACAAGCTTTGTTCATTGGATTTAGTCCTTGATCGCCTCTAGATGATCTTCCTTCTAATTTTGTTCCTGGTCCACAACAATTATACCAAGCAAGATGTATTTTAAATGGTAATTTATTAATTAAAATATTAAGTAAGCTTTTTCTGTATTTTCGATTTTCCCAAAAGTATGCATATCAAGTTATTCAAAAATTTAATGAAATATGGAATTTCTTTTGGATTGTTGACACTAAAAACACTAAATTTATTTGTTAACATTTGTGTCATCTGACTTTTTCATTATGATAATTTTTATTTCCAGTTAACACTTCTCTATGAGTAAATGCTAATTTATTGATTAAATCTCTAACATAACTCAGACAAATGTATTCAGTTGGTTTTTCTTTATACTTTTTAATCAACCTTCACCTACTTCTTCACTGTCTTCTGACAAATACGTATTTGATTGTAATTGTCTTTTTTTTAAAGTGGTCATCAACAACCTGTTTTGTCAGTTCATTCTATCTAATTCCTTTAGTTGATTTCATCGTATTTGGACTCTCTTCAGGATATAATGCTTCTGAATGGTACAAAATATCTGCATAATTTGATAAATCAACACGATCAAATTTAATGGATAGCAGTGTGGTGTTTAAGTAACAGGTTCATTAGTCCACCTGTACCTTTCGGACATCTTATCTTTTACTGGTAATTTACCAATATATTTGAATGTACCAACAAATCATAATCCAAAAGCTGTCTCTTCATTATGGTTGATATACTCTAATATTCTGTCACATATCTTTATTTTGCTAAATCACCCTCGTTTATCTACTTAACAACACTCCTATCTTTTCTCTATCTTTAACCTCTTCATAATATTTTGTTAATAATTCGTGTATTTAATGTCCACATAGCTTATAATCACATTGAGTACAATCATATTTCGAAAACATTTACTAAAGTTAAAGAAACATTAATGAAATTAATTTTTTATATGTGGATTTATAAAATTAAAAAGATAATGCATTGTGCTTTTATGCTTATCAAAAAATAGCAACCACAAGTATCTGGTCCACAGGTAACCTCATTACTAGACAATGAATAATTTGTATAATATTGACCATACTTAGATTGAACTATTCAAATATTTCATATTTTTTAAAAGTAATAAAGATATTTTTTAAATTCATTTTTATGTTCATGTAAAATACAATCATCATGGTCTAATAGATACGCAATATCATGTTTTATAAAATTCATTTACTAAGGAAATCTTTTATATGTTATCTGTATTGTCAATCAGTTGCTTGACTCTTCCTTATATGATCACGTTAAACTTCAGAATATTTACAATAAAAATGTAAGGATAGAAATATTTCCTCTAGAAATGTGGAATTTGGATACACCAAATAATTACTTGAAGGCATATGATGCATTTCTTGTTTTTAAAGGAGTTACACAGATCAATGTTGATGTAGATATAATTCTATTTAATTTGGTAACAAGTTATCCTATCTATGTTGTTAACATGACAGGCAGAAAGAATCTTATTACCACTCAGAGGACGACCACTTCAACAATAATATACTAAAGGACACAATCTCCTCCATAATTATTTATGGAAAAAACGATCCCACATTTGATGCAGAACACAGAAAATTAACTCAGAATTTTTAAACTAAAATATTGAGTAATTAATGACATCCAGTTTTACTCATCATTTTTCTGAATAGCCCTTTTCATGTAGATTATGTTAACATTTTGAATTTTTAAGATTAATTAATATTTCTGTGACAGTGATGATTCTGTTTAAATCGTAATCTGAGGAACACCCAGCAGCAGAAAACATAGATCGTGCCTCCTCAAGACCATTAACTCGAATGGGTGCCATAGGAAGTGAGTCTAAGATATATGGTCATAAGCGCCCACCTCTCGTTATCAAATGCCATTTTTCTGGTACAGTAGCTCTTTCGCTCACACAGTGGTGGCACACAGGAAATTTTTGAAAATCTGTTTATTATGGATTGCCAGTGTACTGAAGATTAAGATGATGTTTTCAAACATATTTTGCCTGTTTCTTAGCCGATATTAATAGTCTAAACTTAAAGTTACTGATTAAGTTGTTTGCTGTCGTTGTCTCAATCATTAAAATTCTGTTTCCTCTAAAAATACAGAAGTTATGTCAGAGAATCTGAGACCCAATCTTTTCTTTCTTTCTGTCTTCAGTCCACTTTGTCCCAGATTTCTTTGGGACTTCATTCTCTGACCTTACATACCATTTGTGAATCTTGTCCCTGCATACGTTTCTGTGTTCAATTTCTATTGGATCAAATTTTGCTGCTTCTAGGTCCAGTTTGACTTGTGTGATCCGTGATATTGTGGTATGACCCCTTGTGTGTATGTTAGAATTCTCTTGTTGAGTCATTATGGTGATAGTCTGATGATTTGGTCATATAACTTCAGCCTTTTTTTCTGACATCTGTTGCTATGTTTGACATCTTCTCTGTAGTTTACCTAGATTGTAACCTGTATCCCTCTTCTGTCAGCTTTGGGCTGAGAATTTTTCCATGATTTTCCAGTCTTCCTTCAGTATGCCTTCCATTTCGCTTTTTCTATGGAGTGTTAGCATCTCACTTGCATACTGTGTTTCAGGCTTGATTCCTGTGTTGTAGTGTCTTACTTTTGTGTGAATGGACATCCATTTTTTATTACATATGCGCTCTGCCTTGCCAAATGCTCTCTAAATTTATTGTAGTTGAGTCTTCTGTGTGATCTTTTCTGCGCCTGTTGGTTCAAGGATTTCACCTAGATACTTGAAGTGTGCAACTCTGTTTATTTTGCCATATTTTGTGTCTAATTTTGTTACGTTTAATTTTGAGCAGAAACATTCAGACTTATCGAAAGAGATTTGTGGACAAACTTTTCCCACACATTCCTTTAGCTCCTCTGTTTGGTTGTCATTGCTTTGTTGTCTGATAGTATGGCAAGGTTGTCCCAGCATCTTCTTAGTCAAGTTAATTTCCAATGTCCTTGAGTTTCCAGTTCTTTTTCCCATTCTCTCATTACTTTGTCCAGGACTAGGTTGAATAATAGTGGGAACAATACGTCACTTTGGTGCATTCCAGTTTTGATCATGAAGGATCAGAGATTACACCCATGAATTTAACTTTCGATGTTGTCTCAGCTAATGTCCGTCTGCAGTGTTTTTGGTTCGAGTCCCTGTTGTTCTATGCCCGCCCGGTTGGCTGTGCGGTCTAACGCACGGCTTTCCGGGCAGGAAGGAGCGCCTGGTCCCAGGCACGAATACGCCCGGCGGACTTGTGTCTTGCCAGACCTGCCAGTCTGCGGATGGTTTGTAGGTGGTTTTCCATCTGCCACGGTGAATACGGGCTGGTTCCCCTTATTCCACCTCAGCTACACTATGTCAGCAAATGCTGCACAAACAAGCAAACAAGTTCTCCACGTACACCACCATTACGCTACCACACAAACATAGGGGTTACACTTGTGTGCTGTGAGATGTTCCCTGAGGGGGGGTGTCCTCCGTGGGCCAAACTGCACAATAACCCTGGGTTGGGTGTGGGGTGACGGAGGGGCAAGGTGGACTGTGGTAGCCGTCGTGGGGTTGTGGACCACTGAGGCTGTGGTGGGGACAGAGTCTCTCCGTCGTTTCTCATTACACCATAACCCTGTTCTTCTGAGATGTTGAACAAGGATTGTCAGTCAACAGAACCATATCCTTTCTCGAAATCTATGAAAGTGCAAATGATTGGTGCATTCCTAATGTCTTTGTGTTTTAGAATTGTTATCAGATTGTGAATTTTTCTGTGCATGAACGAACAAGGTAAAAGCCTGCTTGGTGTTCATTAAGTTTGTGTTGTAACTGTTCTTGTGTTCTCTGATGTAAACATGTTGAAAAAATATTTTAGGTGACTTGCAGCAGAGAGATTCCTCTGTAGTTTTTCACACTTGTACTATCTCCTTTCTCATGCAGTGGATGGATAAGTGCACATATCCCTGCGTCAGGAAGTTTTTCTGTTTGCCAGATGGTACGAATTATTTGCATAAGCTACTGTAGTGACTTTGGTCCGAGGTCCTTTAGCAGTTCTGCAATGATATCGTCTTTACGAGATGTACTATTGGTTTTTATTTTAAGTGGGTGTGGGTTTATGTCTTCACATGTTGGTGGGAGTGATTCTGGTTTGGTTGAGGTACAGTTCTGTACTGGAAATCTTGTTACAGCATCAGGGAGTTAGGGAGATCGGAGAGATAACATATCAGTTCTAGACAATTCTCTTGGTTAGTTAATGCTAGTTTTCCATCTGGTTTCCTGAAACACAAATTTTGAGGTGTATACCTACAGATGAGAAGGTCCTGTAGAATTCTCTTGTGTTATGGTTGCACTAGTTTATCTCTATAACATCCAGTTGCTGCTTCATGTACTTTCGCTTCGTTTGCCTAATAAGTTTTGCAGGGTGTTTTCTTGTTTCTTGGAAACAACATAGGCTTTCTGGTGATTTTTTACTATTGTAATCCTGAAGCTTGTCTGCATATTTATAGTGCTTTTTCACACTCTGTGTCCCACCAAGGGTGTTAAGTGTTCTTTTTCTGTGGTATTAGTTCTTTTGCTTTTTGTTTGATCTTTCTATGGAATTCTTCCCATGTGTTTGCTGGTTGTTTTTCCCATTCATGTTTTATGTTGGATTCCATAATCTTTTTTGTGTCAGACTTTTTTATGTGCATTGTTTTGTGATATTTATAAGACAAAGCGGCGTCCAGCTTGCATTTTTACTTGTCAACAGATGGCGTTATGGTAGCTTCCATTTACATTAATGGGGAATATGATTCACTTTAAACTAAAAATTCTTTTTTAATGTTAATTTCAGTATTGTAATTAACAGTACATGATATTTACATTTCGTCTCTCCAAATAAAATACAATATGTGAAGAAAATAATACCTTTGCTCAAAAAATGCCTAATTTGAATAAGGTTTGTCCCCTGAACATATGGTTTGTGAACATTATTTCCTTACCTTGTGGGGTGCACGTGAGTATCTATAGGATCAGTTATGCTGACGAGTACTATTGTTATTTGCTATCGTCGTCCACTGCTTGAGCCCATCTGGAAGACGATGAGAACATCCACCATCCAGCATCAGCAGCTCTACCATTCACCAGTTTTTGCCAAGACACTGCCAGAAGGAGAAGAAGATGAGTGGATGATGGTTTAAATACAAGTCACAATCCAACAGCGACATTCAGCAAAATAAAACCCAGTGGGGTGAAAAGAAGTAAAAAGAGTACAATTAGAAAACACACCTTCAGATTTCCTTTCAAAAGGCACTGAAAGGTTTTGTATAATTTTGTGTCTCTTATTATTATTTAAATTAATTCTAGTGCACTCATAATTCCCATTATTTTCAACTAAAATTTGATTATGTTTTATATAGATTTTAATTAGGGATGAAAAAATTCTCTAATTTAAAAAAAAAATCTAGTATGCTCAAAACTAGCTTTGGTTCTTATATGTACTAGTAAGTGGGTATGTTAAGTGCAGTTTGCATGTTTTAATGCACAACCTTTTTTTACGAATTAATAATTATATTATGGTATATAACATTACATAAAATTTTCTTTTAAATGAAAAAATCTTCATTTTTCATTTTATAAAAAAGTTTATGCAATATAACATAATTAATTGATAAAAAACGGTTGTGCATCAAAAACACGCCACATTCACTCAGTGTACCCACTTACTCCTAGAAAAATAATATGCCTTATTTGAGGAATAGGTGAATAAAATGTATTTTTCTAAAAATGAAGTATTTTTCAAAATATATGTACTAACTTACTTACTTGAAAACCATTTCTGTGCTTCTGGCCTGAACTATGGGTTTTTGGTTGATTTTAAAAGGTTAATAAATGGTGCTACAAAATAAATTTATGTTTAAGTAAATCAACAATTAAGTTTTATTTAAATGTATTGAACCTCTCTCCATTTCTGCTAGTTTGCATCCTTCACCTATAATTCTCCTTCGCTAAATGTTGAGGTGACATGAACAGATAGCATATAAGTGACCTTACTTAAATTGTTTGTTGACTTGCTTTTTAAACATATACTATCACTTGCCAGAAGGGTTTTTCTGTAAAAATACTACACCTCTCTTCATTACATACACTTTTTGAATTCCTTTAATTAATATACTATAATTCGAGAATGTGAATAATCTTTGCAGATACGGTATAGTGCGTGGCATTTATCTTGAGGATCACTTTTTATCCACTCACATGTTTTCTTCCATTCTCACACCACTGAGCTTTCTGACACTTTGACCCCGTCACGAAATTTACTATTAAGTGAACACCCAGTTTCGCCAACTCAAGCTAATTCTGGCTACAAAAAAGAAGCCAGAAAAAATCTGAAATAAAGGAAGGTGTGTTAAGTGCAGTTATTTTTTCCTGGTGTGTAACAGACTAACACAAATGTATATGTATTTTGTGGATCTGGAGTTTGCTGGACATTTCAGTAAGACAAACAATTAACTGTAATTGTTTTATATTATTTGAATTAAATATCCTTGATAATATGGAACAATGACCTGTATCTTTAAGAGTTTAAAACAGATATCATCTATCACTATACATGTTAATTTAAACATTAATTTGTATCCATGTAAACTATATTTAGTACTGATTCATCCAAATCATCTGTTAATTATAAGGAGATTGACATCTTAGTAAACTACTGCACTGAATAGAAGTTCAGTATTCCTCTCCATGGCTCAGTCACTGGCACATTGTTTGTTTCACCTGTGAAGTGTATGTCTTCTGATTCATCCTGTATAAGTCAAAGTTTGCTTTACTTATAACAGCTTTCTTCATTATTGTGGAGTTGCTATACTTTGCTGATGCCAATTTGGCTCCAAGTGTTTCCAGTAGTGCTCTCAACTCTTCATGCTCAACTTAGCATCTGCAACAATATATCAGCTGAATACGTTGCATGTAAATTGCATCTGGAATAAGTTAATCCACAGCAATACATTAACCAGTTTTAAACGATGAAAAACACTGGTTTCACTCAGGAGAATGAGTGGTTAGCTCTGTCAGCTAAAAGACTCAAGAGGATTTTGGTTGAAAGAACAAATACATGATTCAACCAGCAGAAAAACTAGACTGATTTCAACTGAAAAGGAAGCTGAGTAATTCAACCAATACCGAAAACTACAACTGACTGAATCTTTTTCTTTTCTTTTTTTCATTCGACTGCTTCTGCAGACTGGTTTTTTCTCGAAAGAAGTGAATGAATGATATTTAATCCAACTGATACATAGAACAACCACCATCTGAATCAAGGGTTTTGATTTGGTTGCACCCACAAAGGGTTTCACTCAAATGAATGGATAGATAATCAAACCGATACATAAAGCTACAACTAACTACGTTTATAACTTGGCTACTACACTACCTCCCAAAAAATTGAAACACCCATAAGGGATGGGGGAAACGAAACTAAAGTTTACAGGTTGAGGGAGTATTTGTGATTACAAAGAACTTGGCAACGTGAGCCCTCTTATCAGTGAGATGTTACATACCCTCTGTCCTAGAGGGATGCACTGAATCGGGTGGGAAGGACCTCATAAAGCTGTCGAATCCTCTTCTGACACCTGACACATGATGACCTACAACTGTTGTAGCTGGTCCTTGATATAATCGGTAGTGGGACTTATATGGACCTGAGTCCAAGCTCGTTCCGCACATGTTGTACATTAACATCTACATCTACTTGGAAACCTCGCAAGCCACAGTACCTCCCAAGATGTTTCTAATCTAATGTCCCCCATCTTTCGCACATTTTGCACAATTTTGGAGAATACAACATTATTCATGAGTTTAAAGAAATTCTTCTCAAATTCATGCACTTTTGCCATTAGACTTTGTGTTTGGTTTGATCCATGGAGCTTGCCTAAACGATAAGATTGAGGGAATCGTTTTTAATATCAATTTGTTTTGTAAGCATTGTTTAAGATTTCTGTAACTTTTGACACATTATTTCTTATCTTTCAAAGCTGCAAACAATTTATTTGGTTTTTTACAGTCTAATGGTGATGCCATGTTTTCCAGATATAGGAGCAAATGTTAATGTATGTCGTGAATACTTTCAACGAACTCAAGATCTAATTCCAGTGTGTACCCAAAGTTCGAATCGCCTGATACATACTCCACCATTTGAAGCTGTCTGGAGAGTAAGTAATTCAAAATTAGATAAGGGAAGATGTGGCAATATCGCCCATCTGTGTAGGCTATGCACATGAAAATGAAAGATGTAAGATACATCAATTTTTTATCCTAACCAACCATGAATCTGTTATTAGCAGCTACATATCTGCAAGTACAATGAACAGTTGCACTTTTGATACCTCTGGAGTTGTTCGATATTGGTAACAAGCTGAATTCTGCTTTATTTATTTTCAGCAGTGCATCCCATGCCACATCAATTGAGGCAATGTAATGCAAAGGATCCAGTTCATATGTCTTAAGGCAAATACCACGAAAGTGTACGAATATGCCAGCAAGGAGCAGCACATCAGTTTTTTAATACAAACCAAAGCATTCTACAGTGTCATACTATTGAATGCTTCCCATAAGCTACAGGCTCTCTGCTATTCAGCCTGCGGTATTGTTTCGTCATTTAATAGACTCATAAACTTATCGATTGAGTTCAGGGAATCTTCCAGCAGAATCGATTCGTTGCTTGCATATTCTCATGGGAAAATTCCCTCCTGATTGACAATTCTGAAATCTCAGTCATTGAGGAAATGTCCCCGTTATCTTGGGTTCTTCTGGTTTTAGGTGTGACGTACATTTTTCAAGGGAGTGCATAAAAAATTTAAAGAAACAATACATATAACTTTATGTTGCAGTTCCTTTCTTTGTGCATTACTGAAACACTCATTGTGAATGGTTGGTACTTTTCCATTCGCGACACCAGAATAGAAACGCGAACTATATTTAGCGTCAGTTCTTCTTCACTCTCGTCTGTTGTTGTTTGTTCACATAAGTTCATGATCAAGAAATGCCAACTGTAACTGCTCAGTTTATGGAACACAACTGGCTCAATATAGTAGGGCCCTTAGATCATACTGCAGTTAATAAGTGCCGTGCCTCGGTACGCGCCAATGAGATGATAATGATCTACGTGCTTTACATCGTCTTCCTGAACGGATATTTCACAACTAAACACACGAAGAAATTATTCGAATCGTCGAATCGGTAGATGTGATGTACATGTACAGACAAATAAAAGATTACAGTTTCATAAAAACTGGATTATTCATTCAAGAAAAAGCGATTCACAAACTGAGCAAATCAGTCTACATCTACTTCTACATACATATGCAGCAACCCACCGTACTGTGCATACCGGAGGGTACCTCATACCGCTACCAGTAATTTTATTCCATGTACCATTCGCAAATAAAAAGAAAAATGACTGTCTATATGCCTCCTTGTGCGTACTAATTTCTAGTTCCTTATTTTCGTCGTCCTTACGCAAAATGTATGTTGGTGGCGGTAGTACAATCATTCTGCAGTCCACTTCAAAAGTCGGTTCTCTAAATTTTCTCGGCAGTGTTCATCGAAAGCATGTCACCTTGCGTCCATGGATTCCCATTTGAGTTCCTCAAGCATATCTGTAATACTAGCGTGTTTTCGAAACTATCAGAAACGAGTCCAGCAGCCTGCTTCTGAATTGTTTCGATGTCTTCCTTTAATCTGACCTAGTGCGGATCCCAAACACTCAAACTACGCTAAAGATTAGATCTCACTAGTTTCCTATATGCAGTCTCCTTCACGGGTGACCCATACTTCCTTAAAATTCTCCCAATAAACCGAAGCGACCATTCGCCTTCCCTAAAACAATTCTTACACATTCGTTCGATTTCATATCACTTTGCAATGTTACGCCAAGATATTTAAACGGCGCAACTTTGTCAACCAGCACAATGTTAATGCTGTACCTGAACTTTATGGGTTTTTTTGTCGTATTCATCTGCATTAATCTACATTTTTCTGCACTTAGAGCTAACTACCATTCACTAGATAAACTAGAAATTTTGTCCAAGTTATCTTGTATCGCCCTACAGTAGGTTAACTTTGACACCTTCCCGCACATCACAGCAACATCAGCTAACAACTGCAGACTTCTGCCTATCCTGTCCACCATCTCGTTTATAGATACACAAAATGACAGTGGTCCTACCACGCTTCCCTGGGGCACCCCTGACGAAACCCTTTTCTCTGATGGACATTCGTAGTCGAGGACAAAATATTGGGTTCCAGTACTTAAAACGTTTTTGAGCCACTCCTATATCTGTGAACCTATTCTGTATACGCGTACCTTCGTTAATAGTCTACAATGGGCACTGTGTCAAATGATTTTCGGAAGTGTCGAAGTAGGGAATAAGGAGTCGGTCCACCTCTTGCCCTTATGCAAACAGTTAGTCCGCTTGGCATTGATTGACAGTGTTGATGGATACCCGCTAGAGGGATACCATTCCACATTGTCTAATTGGTGTGATAGATCGTCAAAATCCGCAGATGGTTGCAGGGCCCTGTCTATAGTTCTCCAAACGTTCTCAACTGGGGAGAGATCCGGCGACCTTACTGGCCAAGGTAGGGTTGGACAAGCACGAAGACAAGCAGGAGGAGATCTCGTCGTATGCAGGTTTGCTTTATCTTGGTGAAATGTAACCCCAAAGTGGCTTGCCACGGAGGGTAACAAAGCTGGGCGCAGAATACCGTCGACGTACAGCTTTTCTGTAAGGGTGCGGTGCGTGACAGCCGAAGGGGTCGTCCTATGAAAAGAAATAGCACCACAAACCATCACTCCTTGTTGTCGAATCGTATGGGACGCGGTAGTCAGGTTGATCTCCCACCGCTACCCAGGGCGCTGCCAGACATGTCTTTGGCATGGAATCTCATTGACTGGAGTACAATCGTCTTCAGTGATGAGTCCTGCTTCGAACTGAACCCCAATGACGAGCGACGCTCTGGACAGAGGCGGGGAAACAACCTGACTGTCGCCCGCCATACGGGCAGACAACCAAGAGTGATGTTCTGGCCTGTGTTGTTATGCGACAAGTTTGCGTATCCTAGTGTTGCAGGATGAGCTGTGTATGGTGGTGTCTGTTTTTGTCCTTTTTCTGTGGACTTTGAAGGTGTGTTGATTATTTTATTTACTGATGTTCAGGTCTAGGAAGTTGACGCTACCATTGTTTTCATATTGAACAACGAATTTGATTTATGGGTGCTTTTCATTGAATGTCTCGAGTATGTCGTTAATAGCATTGGGTCACCACCCACCAATTGCAATGTGTCATCTGCATAACATTCACAGCTCAAGGTAGTTAGTACACATTTAGGCAAGTGTACATGCTATACATGAACTGATTGCAAGAGCTTTATGTTGCATGTAAATTTTGTTATTAAGAGTGAAATAGTTGTATTTTATTACTATTTCAAGGAGGACTGTGAATACAACTGTTTCAGCAAGTGATAGATTTTTTATGTTTTTTGAGGTTTGACTCAGTGACTGTGATTCGGGGATGGGTACGTTTGTGGATAGATTTGCTATCTCACATGATACTTATTTGGTTGAATGGAGGATGTTAATGTTTTTAAATTCTCCTATTACATGCTGACAGTTGTTTACTGATTGTGAGTAGTTTTAAGTGTATGTCCATGTTTTTGGTAGGATATGGTTAAGTTTTTTTGTAATTTTGTAAACTAGGCTGTTTCCTGAGTTCTTAATAGGTATAATTGGGCGACCTTCTGTGTGTTTCCTTGTCTGTGAACTCATCTTTGGTGTCCGAGGGTGAAAACTAGAAAGTAACAATATATATTTCTTCAAAAGTTTTCCTAATATCGAATGCTTATTTTACTAAAAAATGGTTTTATCCAATAAATATATCATTTAATATGTGGCAGTATATAAGCATATTTGCTTCTAAAATGTTTCATTTTCATTGTATGTACTATCTGAGCAACTTACAGCAGTTTATCTTAGCAGCCAAGGGTCTCAGGAATGATGTAAACAACTAAAAGTGAAAGTGGTAAGTTTGCTTTGTTTGTTACTGTGCTGTGTGTGCCAGGCAACCAAATTTCCGACAAAAATGTAAGTAAAGGCATTAACGAAATGATTTAAAATGTACAACCTTCCATTACTACATTGAAATAATCGCCTTCTTTCTGTACAGTGTTAAATTCCGATACATTACCTCACTGGCACAGCCAGCAAATGAACCTTGAACCTCGCCACAGTTCAAATTAATGTACTGTACATGTAACTGTAATGCATTCAGTGATGGCACCAAGCTGCCAAAATGCATCTTACTAATTACATATTAGTGAAAAGTGACTGAAGCAGTAAAACATTTTCATACAACATAGATAAATTAAATTTAACAATATGATGGTATTTTCCCTTTATGTGATCTAGTTGATCTTCATTGAAATCAATATATCTTGCATTTTTTCACCACCTTCTGTCTTTGTTCGTCGCTAGATCCTTTAAGTGAAAATGGACACTCTGTTTCAAAATGAAGACACTATTGTGGCAATAAAATCGGAAATACTATTGAGATTGAACTTCAAAAAGTTCATACAGCGAATCTTCTGATTCAAAAACAAAAATATTAGAATCTACTTGGTCCACGCCGAGGTAGTATGCTGCAGGATCATTTGTTTCAGAATATAGCACTTCATCACTTTTCTTTCAGCTTTCTGTTCCGGTGAGAGACAGCCTACTAACAACACTACAGGTACCTGTAGGTGTCAAATAGTCCCCTCATCTCTCATAGCTCTGTAAGGACTTTGCAGATGTGAGTAGGTACAGAATGGTAGAAGATATAGTGTTGGTTGTGTCGATGAAATCAGAATCGTTGTATGATGACCGCTTTCGAGTAAAGAATAGTAAAATGCGTCATATGTGCATTTTTAGAGGGCCTTATCGATTTACCTGTTATCCATTGCGCTTGAAAAATTTAAACGTAGATTAAAAAATCCGCTTTTAGTCAGATGCAAAGTTCAGTCTTAGATATTATACAGGGTGTTACAAAAAGGTACGGCCAAATTTTCAGCAAACATTCATCACACACAAAGAAAGAAAATATGTTATGTGGACATGTGTCCAGAAACGCTTACTTTCCATGTTAGAGCTCATTTTATTACTTCTTTTCTCATCACATTAATCATGGAATGGAAACACAGCAACAGAACGTACCAGCGTGACTTCAACAACTTTGTTACAGGAAATGTTCAAAATGTCCTCCGTTAGCGAGGATACATGCATCCTCCCTCTGTCGAATGGAATCCCTGATGCGCGGATGCAGCCCTGGAGAATGGCGTATTGTATCACAGCCGTCCACAATACGAACACGAAGAGTCTTTACATTTGGACCCGGGGTTGCGTAGACAAGAGCTTTCAAATGCTCCCATAAATGAATGTCAAGAGGGTTGAGGTCAGGAGAGCGTGGAGGCCATGGAATTGGTCCGCCTCTACCAATCCATCGATCACCGAATCTGTTGTTGAGAAGCGTACCAACACTTCGACTGAAATGTGCAGGAGCTCCATCGTGCATGAACCACATGTTGTGTCGAACTTGTAAAGGCACATGTTCTAGCAGCACAGGTAGAGTATCTCGTATGAAATCATGATAACGTGCTCCATTGAGCGTAGGCGAAAGAACTAAAATGAGCTCTAACTTGGAAATTAAGCGTTTCCGGACACATGTCCACATAACATCTTTTCTTTATTTGTGTGTGAGGAATGTTTCCTGAAAGTCTGGCCGTACCTTTTTGTAACACCCGGTATTAAAAATTAGGTAGACCTATTTAATATGCAGGGTTAGTCTGTGGCAAATTAACAACAGTTTCAACACATAACAGATTAGTTTCAAGGTGAATCTCAGTGGCGTAAATCGCACAATATGTGGTACCTAAAGTAAACATCTCAGTAGACTGGTAAGTAATTCTGTGTTTGATCTGTGATGCAAATGCAAAGATTTGCTGCAATTCTCTAAATCGTATTCTCTCAGAAGCAATGCAGAATGCCGTCCGGAGTGGCCGTGCGGTTCTAGGCGCTACAGTCTGGAGCCGAGCGACCGCTACGGTCGCAGGTTCAAATCCTGCCTCGGGCATGGATGTGTGTGATGTCCTTAGGTTAGTTATGTTTAATTAGTTCTAAGTTCTAGACGACTGATGATCTCAGAAGTTAAGTCGCATAGTGCCCAGAGCCATTTCAACCATTTTCAGCCAACGCAGACTGTAACCTTATGAAAAATTAGCTTGAATGTGACCACTTAGCACAAGAGTGTACCATGCGTACGTCTGCTGAGTGGTACTTAAGTAAATAAATTAGTGAAATCAAAGTGAAGTAGAAATTAGAATATAAATGAAAAACTTAGTTTAGTTTAGAAGAATTACACACTGGCAAACAGCGGGCAAAACAGCAGAGCAGAAGAGACAATGACCATGAAGTCAGCAAGTTCCACATAAGCGGACGCTGTCGATTCAGCCGTCAGGGCATCGCCCGACCGGCTCACGTGTTTCTCGGTTGTCACATGTGAGCAAAGGCCCTCGCCTACATTCGAAGAGCCAATGATCGACGTTAAGAAGATTCTTCGAGAAGGTTTTCAACGTGACAGACGAGGCAATGACCGTGAAGTCGTTCACCTCCAGTGGACTGAAGTGATAATTACGCGAGACGCAGTGGGCCCGATGGAGGAAGACAAAGGAGACGAAGGAAGAAAAGTGAAAAAGAGTAGCAGTAGTTTTCAGTCAGTTTCGGTGCAGAAGACCGTCATGCAAGAACAGACTACAACATGCACAGACGCACCAAGTCCGCCGCTATAATGGAATAGCAAGCAGCAGCCTCGGCGCCAGAAGACAGAAGTTACAAGGTATTTGAAGTCTGATTTTTACGTACCCGGGTGACTCATGAGGACGGGAAGGAGACGGCCTCACATCAGCAGTCACCTGTGAGCTGGGATGAAGATCTGTCAGCCGGAGACTGGCAAGCTGGAGTCCGTTGTTCGAGTCCGGGACACTGGCCTTCCCCCGCCGCGCCGCTCCGCTGGCCGACACGCAAAACACGCGGCCGCGGCCTCGTCTGTCACGTTGAAAAGCTTGTCGAAGAATCTTCTTAACGTCGGTCATTGGCTCTTGGAATGTAGGCGAGGCCGCTTAGAGAAGAGAAACACTGGAACGCCACATCCAAGGTATCACCATCCGATGCACGACTTCGCTCCCAATAATTAAACGGGCCACCTCGCGCCGCGCGTCTCCAGTCAGCTGGGCGAGACGGCGACACGAGATACACTGCCACGCGTAATCAGACGCCGCCGCTGCCGCAGCAGAAGGTTTCGCAAACGATACAGCTGCCGTTCTCCGAGCCAGAACATCGAGTAAGAAAACAGTTGTACGAAACTTGCAATAAAAGTTATCTTATGTAAAAATGCTGTTTCATTCTACCTCATACCCGAGCCAAGGAAGAACCCACCCTGCCCACATGTTGTTAAGAGAGAAAAGTAATTAATTTAGTATTTTCACCCTGACATAATGCTTTAGAATCAAATGCCCTTTGCAGTAATGCTCATCCTGACAATTGACTAGCATCAAAAGAGAAAACCCATTTACATTTAGTAGCAGAAGTGCTACAGTTAGTGACAGAACTGTTACACGTCAGACTCACACGTACGAATAGCAAATGCAGTGACAGTTCCTGGTTTGAGTTTCTCAGAGACAGAAGACAAATAACAACTGCTTTTTGTTTTTAATCTTGTTTATTGTTCGTTTATGTAAAGTGGTTTCCCGTTCTTAACTTTCATGTGCGTCTGTGTTCGAACGTGAACCTGAGCAGTGCAAGTGGTGTACATACGTAGACGTTATCTGGTAAAAACGAGTCGCCAAATCCATCTGAAATCGTGCAACTCTATTTCAATTAACTTTTACCAAAAATTACTAGAAAACGCAAAACTGTAAATTAAATAAGCTATCTTGTGAAATCCTGTAGTGTGCAGTGCAGTGAGCAGAGCTCCAACGCGTGACGTCACAGTATGTGTCTTGTAATTCCAAGACCCGAAACTAACAGAGCAAGAATTCTAGATAAAATTAAAAGCTGAACTTTTAAAGAATATCTGCCCAAAATGATTCTGTTAAAATGCCGTGTAAATTTACATACGCAAACTGACTAAATAAAATTCCAAATATTAAACCGCACACATGTTAATGTAACACTGTAAGGATATCTGCGTAAGAAATGAGATTTGAGCTGAGCTTTACCTCTGTACCTGAAGATGATTTTGAAATGCAACGATTGACCGTGAATGCTGTTACTGTGTTATAACTGTGATGTTTAATTGGTCCTAACAAACTTTCATGACTTACCTTGTGGCAACGGAAACGCGGTACTTCACAAAAGTGGTGAATATTAATATACAGCGCCGCTTCAAACCAGCTGAAGAAAGAAACATCTTGCCCAAGTGCAATGCAAGGAAAAGCAGCTATGCTATGAACATCATGCTTAATGTTTGAGTAACTGTGTTTCGCTAAATGCAATGTGGCAACATACGATAAGAAAATAAAATTTTCGTTTGAAGATGGTGGTAGAAGCTGAATTTCCTGAGTGATGTAGAAGAGTCTAACGGTCATAAACTGTGAAACTCAGATTGCTTAGCAATTACAACACTTTTTACTAAATTCACTTTTTATGAAAAGTGTGACTGTGCCATAAAATTAGTTAATGATATAGTAAAGAAGTGGTGACTCTATAACTCTGAGTGCAAGACAGTTGGTCAGTTAACTTTGTTTAACCACGTCTCTACAGGCAGATTAACTGACCCGAATCAATAAAGAAAAGCCATGATAAAAATTTATCTTTCTCAAACTCATGATGAATTATGTGCGAGCAAGCAGTGCACCGACAGTAGGGTTGCTAGGCCGGTGTCACCCCAACTACCATTATCCAAGATGGCGGCGATGACGTCATCCATACCCAAAGGGCCGTTGTCACCCCTAAGTAGCTCATCCCAAGTAAGGTTGTCCAAGATGGCCACCGTGACATCACAGACACGCCCCCGAGATGGGGGCCGTGACGTGACAGACACACCCTCAAGATGACGTCGCCCCAAAGTAGGTCACCCCAGACCAGGACGTCAGCCGGCCGGAGTGGCCGAGCGGTTCTAGGCGCTAGAGTCTGGAACCGCGCGAGCGCTACGGTCACAGTTTCGTATCCTGCGTCGGGCATGGATGTGTGTTATGTCCTCAGGTTGGTTAGGTTTAAGTGGTTCTAAGTTTTAGGGGACTAATGACCACAGCAGTTAAGTCCCATAGTTCCCAGAGCCAACCAGGACGTCACCACAAAGTTGGTCACCCCAGATGACGTCCGTAACGTCACCGATGACGCTAGTGACGCATCCCCTGCCACCCCCCCCCCCCCCCCCCCCCCCCCGCCTGGCGAGAAGTTTGAATTTTGGTGGGAATGTGCCATGGCCTCCTCCCCCCAGAAAAATGGCGGGAAGTTCAAATTCCAACAGGATGAAACATCAGACCACAATTATCTCTACTAAGCAAAAAAAATCGCGGGAAGATAGCTCACTTGGCCTACCTCCATTAACCTAAGTCACCTGACCGCCACTTCCTCCTAGATACTGGTGCCAAATAAATGTCAATTCGCGTATCTCTACTAAGATAAGAAAACGGCCCGAACGAAAGGACACTTGTAGTAACCTAAGTCACCTCATCCTAGGAGCTAGTGGGAAGTTTGAATTTTTCTGTATTTTTACTACTGCTAAAAATGGCGGGAAAGGACTCGGACTGAAGTCCTAATTTCATGCAGTACAACCATCCAGTGTTTGTGCTCACCACGAGCTCCAGACTCCAACTGACTTAGTACCCACCAGAGAGTGCTATCCTCTGTTGTGTGACTTAATCTGATGACGCAACTACCGTTATTCAAGACGGCGGCATACAAAGTGTTCATGTAGGTAAGAAAAGGGGTTCACTATCCTTTCAACTACATAGTTTCAACTACTTTTCAAGGTCCAAACCGCCACCTGTTCCTAGGAACTGACGCCGAGTTTGAATCCTGGCAGTAAAGAAAGGTCACTTGGGCTTTCGCTCTCAACCTAAGAAAATTGTTACAAACGAAGCTCGCCACCTCTAACCTAAGCCTCCAGAGCGCACACTCTTCCCAGGGGTTGCTGGGAAAAGCACTCAGCCCGCACTAGTCTAATGGAGAGACGAAGGAGTGTACTTTATTTATTTGGGAGCAATTTATTTAGGGATGGAGTATATGTATCAGAGAACACACGCTCTGACATGCCCCACAGCATACAGACCTGCAAACTACTCCTACGTAACTCACGTATAAGGCTCTACACACACCCTTACTAATTGTAAACCGTCAAAAATAACGCATTGCACAGCCTATAGACATGCGAACCACTCGTAAATAATGCAATACATTTACGTCCAGATAGCCAAATAACTCGTAAATTGTCAAAATAATAATCCATCTAATACACACTACTTGCTAATCGTCAACTGGCGAAATCATACATCAGCCTTTATTTAAGCAATAACAGGCAGCACCACCACCCAGTGTATTCGTCACTGAGTCCAGAGCCCGACTGACAGTTCATACCGATGCCACTAGATATTGTTAACTGTCATTTCTTATCCTGTTACCGAAAAAACCTAAATAAAGCGGTGTCTGACCTGTGATACCGTGCCGAAGAAGCAATATACCATTGATCTTTACATTTGTAAGCCAACCTCACTTTCGGTATCAGATTGTTAACATATCTGTAAAACGCGAACACAACATTTATCTGTACTTCTGAAGATATCTGTCTGTAGCAGCGAAGTAATAACATGTAAAATACGCTAAGCGCTGTATGGGCTAAAATGCGCCGTCCCAAAATCTCGTGACCTGCGCTGCAGCAAATTTTGTAGACAAGAGTAACCGTTCTGCGCTTCCAAATGCACACTCCATAGATATTTATGCTCTATGGTCACACCACCAACTGCTAAATGGCAGCGCAGTTCCAATAGACGAAGCAACGAAGAGAGCGAACCGGGATTCCGGCTCAGACAAAAAAACAATGGAACAATAAAAATATCCATATCTCCTAAAATTAGTTTGGCAGTCGGCCAGTCACGGATTATATCCAAACTGTAAAAGGCAAAGAGGATTTTTCCTATTGGGACATAAGGAAAGGCAAATACGATATTGCGGAGGACATCAAAATCCAAAAACTAACTCGCAATCAACTGAATGAGAGGCACAGAAGTTTGGAACAAAGCACAGTGCACTAGAATCAGCGATTAATAGTTACAAAAAGCAGTTCGGAAGGAAGTGCATTGAATGAAACGGCGAAATCAGACGGCTTGATCGTAAAATAGGTTGTAACGATGTCCTTGGTAGAAGATACTTAGGAACCTATGGAAACTGCTAACTCACAGCTCCTGAATTACAACCGACTGTGGTTAACTAGTGTAATGATGCCGGAGTACTAACTATCCTCCTTAAGTGTGAATAGCATACAATCAAACGTAAAAATCCTACATTGACAATATTACGTTTGCAATGAGGACATGGAGACACGCTTCCAACGTGAAGTAGGCGCAGGCAGAATCGCTTATATAACTGGTTATGTAGCGAGTCAATGTCGCTGACGAATGTGGGACGGTAATAATATAAAAGTATATAATATAAAAATACCGTAACTAACCACGACCATCCTACAGAACGGGCGAGGAATCTCCTTAGAGCCGGCGGAGGGGGCCGAGCGGTTCTACGGTCTGGAACCGCGCGACCGCTACGGTCGCAGGTTCGAATCCTGCCTCGGGCATGGGTGTGTGTGATGTCCTTAGGTTAGTTACGTTTAATTAGTTCTAAGTTCTAGGGGACTGATTACCTTAGAAGTTAAGTCCCATAGTGCTCAGAGCGATTTGAACCATCTGAGCCAATGTCCTTAGAAATATTCAAAATACTTTTGGTTGATATTCAAGCTCCAATTGGGAGTGGAGGATCACGGGAAATAATCATTTTCTTTAAAGAAGCTATGGTCCTGCTCCTAACTCATGCGCAAAATATCCTCATCTTTGGCGGAAATTTATATATAATTTGTATATTTTACTTCAGTTACTGTAGCTAACTTTTTGCCTTCACATAAAATTACTTTGACACGTTACTACAGATTCGCCCAGATATTCTGGCTGAAACTAGTTCGTGGCGCCCTCCATCGGCAATGCTGGAATTCAATATGGTGTTGGCCCACTCTTAGCCTTGATGACAGCTTCCACTCTCGCAGGCATACGTTCAGCCAGGTTAAAAAATTTCTGTTTTACAGAAATGCTTTTCCTGTCGCTGCCAATCTGCATTCAATTACTCTTGTTTTGTTGTTGTTGATGTCTGTGTTATAACCTCTTTTCAAGACACTATTCATTTCGCCAGCTGGGGTGGCCAAGCGGTTCTAAGCGCTACAGCCTGGAACCGCGCGAGCGCTACGGTCGCAGGTTCGAATCGTGCCTCGGGCATGGATGTGTTTGATGTCCTTAGGTTAGAATGGTTTAATTAGTTCTAAGTTCTAGGGGACTGATGACCTTAGAAGTTAAGTACCATAGTGCTCAGGACCATTTGAGCCACTATTCATTTCGTTCAACTCCTCTTGGAAGTTCTATGACGCCTCTAACAGAAATACAATGTCATTGGCAAATTTCAGAGTTTTTATTTGTTCTCTCTGAAGTTTACTCCATTTCTAAATTTCACCTAGCTTTCCCATACTGCTTGTTCAGTGTACATACTGAACAATATCGGGAACAGGCTACAACCCAGTCTTACTCGCCTCTCAACTAATGCTTTCCTTTCAGGTACCTTGAGTCTGTAACTGCAGTTAAGTTTCTGTACAAGTTGTAAATAAATGTGTGCTCCCCAAATGCTTTCTTGACTGCAGAAAGCAATTCTTCTGAGACACAAAATGCGCGTGAATGCTCTTCTTGTCGGAGGTTCATGATAGCCTATCAGCTTGCAGATCTAAATTTCGCTGTCCCGTGTATTTTGCTAAGCATCAGTTATAACACTAATACCATTCAAAGCAATTTATTAAATGCATAATTTTAGAAAAAATTAGAAAATCCACAAACATAAAAAAACCTGTTAACATAACTGAATTATTGGTGTATGTTTCACGTTTCTCCAGTACCATAAAATGGTGAATTACATGTTACAAATTTCCCCAGAGTATATGACTCACTCACACTCTAGATACAAATGCCCACACTACCATATACTCAGTTAATATAATGCAAAGATTCACATTTCACATTACCTCACATTTGTCCCTTCATTCACGCTAATAATCAAATGTATTTGATTGGCATTAGTTAACAGAAAACATATCAGCAGAAAATAAAAACTGTTTACGAAAAATACATGTTTTGACAGCTGAAAGTTATTTTGTCTGTAGAATAGTGAAACCTCTTGACCAGAACCTTAACTATTGGCATGTGGATGGATCATAAAGGATCCATGACTCACAACCTGTTTAAGACTATTTACAATTGTCAGACTTCAATAGGACTTATACCATATAATGAATATGTAAAATTAAGTTAGACGATAGATAAGCTGTGAAAATCTGGTAAGAAGAAGAATATTACTTAATAATACTGAGGAACAGCTGGTAATGATATTAAAAAAATAGTGTTCGAGTTTTAAGCAGTTCGTGAGGTAAAGTTACAATTGCATGTGGACGATAGACATCAGTAATTGCCCCATACGATGTTTCATTTAAACTTTGATTATGCATGGAGAAGTTTTCAGAATGGTAATAACCAGAGCAAAAATCGTATTGCAAAAGTAATTATGAATGTGGGTGTCGCCTGAAGCTATTAAAATTAAAATGCTTGTCTGACATTAAAATTGTTCATCAAAGTTATTGAATACAAACTATGAACACTCTATTGCCCGTCTAAATTACAACTGAAAAAATGCGGGTATTTAAATCTACCTGCATGGGAGTTGTTCTCCCTCAACTGTAAACTTTCTAGTTGCTTGAGATCACTATTGTTCATGAAATTTAGGATGAGTTGTTGTGGGACCTTGGAGTTTTACCTTTCTGAAATATTTGTATAGTCAACCAACAAATTTGATGAATAACATCCTCAAAATCAAGACGTACAGCCTCCAACTCCAATAACGAACTAGTTGGAACACAGTGAGAAGTGAAATAACAAAGATTAATCAAAACAATGAAGAATTTTTTTCAAAAACAGTTAATGAACTGAGTCAAAATAGTTCCAAGATTGAGACACTTTAAATAACTTTTTTTTAGTAGCAGATAAGGTTTGAACATGTCTTTAGTAGGCAGTCTACAATTTATGAGAATCATTCCAAATAAATTTGTTAAATTCAGTTACATTACAGCTGCAAAATAATATTTAATATCAATTCTCTTGTAAACAAACGTTGATAAGTTATGATGAAATCAACCATAGAATAAATTATTGTTGTTCAGCTAGATTTTCAAATATATTGAGTTACTTACGTAATCGATCATTTCACATTACTTCTTACTCAGACAGATATAAACATGCTACAGTCAAGGCACTTCAAAAAATGGAGACTATACATTAGTGTAGTACCACAAATACTTCTCATTGCAGCAAGAATTAAAAAAATCGATCAAGGATAGAATTTATGAGCACTTAGATCAGAAAAATATTGACAGATGACATAAGAATAAATAAATCAGAAATTACAGAATCGAAATATTTTATAGCTTGGCTATGGATTTTAATTCCTGGTGTATGATATTCTCAGGTAAAAGTTAAAATAGAGTAGATGACACAGCATATTCATACTTTTCACCTGAAATGAATGACAGAAATCATAATGCATCAGTTCTATATCAATCACATAAGAGTACAAGGATTATCATTAAACACTGGTAAGATTCAGTACATACAACTCAGTCCTTCTCATATAATTCCATAACTATAAAAATAGTTCCTTCAAAGAATGAAATGGAAGAAGTATAAAGTGTTAAGTTTTTAGGACTAGAGGTTGATCAGAGTCTTAACTGGAAATCCAATGAGAAGAAATACTGTAGTACCTTAGTTTGCAGCATTCCCACAATAACATAAATAAAGAAACCAATATTCTGCATGTTTCCCATCAGTAATATGCTAATAATCAATTACGTAGAAAATCAATTTATAACGATGATATTTTCAGAAACCAAAAACATAATTGTTAAATTATTTTATTGTATTGTTCATGAAATTGTACATTTTTGATTTATTTCCATGTGCCATAGATCGCTCTCTGTGTTATCAATGGAATACAGCTAAAGTAATGTACATAATTTAATGTTAAAAGTACATAACAATAAAAGTATAACTATTTTTTTCTTTTTCTGTCTTTCACCATAGTCATTTGATTAAATGAGTGTGAAAACATAATTTTCCATCAGTTAGTCTCAGTCTTTTTACCATTATAGTGATAGAAGCCACAGGTAAGAGGCTCAGCGTCATTTACACATGTATGGAAATTTTTTCATGCTTTTCAAGCTGAAGAAAAAACTGTCTACTACACAAAGTTGTTTTTAATCAAATAATACTATTGTTACATGATTCAGTTGCATATATTGTAAATTGCTGAGCACTTTTCCTTCATGCAGTTAATATACATTCTCACTATTTATTCTTTTCTGTGCTCTTTATGCTCTTGCTTTTATCAAACATGTAACAGAAACTGAGAATCAGAAACTCTTGTAATCTGACAATTCTCATCAAAGTTTACAGATTTTGAAACCTCTTTCTAATTATTTTTCATAATTTTGTTTAGGCCACTATTTACTGCATTTGGCAGATTACAGTTGTTGATAAATTTAGATTTCTGTAAATAATGTTGTGTCCCTGATAAAGTAATGAGGGATGTGAATTACCAGCAATAAGAACAGCACAGAGAAATCGGAGGATTCTATTGCCACATGTAACTAAAATATGATGTTGTAACAGCTGTGGCAAAGTGATTATCTTGAAACATCAGTGAGTGCAAATGCATGCCATTAAAAGCGGCAACATAAAAGTAGCAAAATAAAATATTTTTAGTTTCTTAATTCCTTTAAGTCAGTTCAGTCCCAGTCGCAAACGTTTTACATCTGTTACTGATTTCGTCATCCTATAGCGAGACATAATGAAAATTATGTGGTTTCATTATGTACTTGTATTGGTTGTAAGAGGAAATTTTTATTTTGAAACGTGAATGAAACTTCACTGAATGAATAATTAAAAATACATTCCATTAAAAGTGGCAACATAAAATTGCCCAGATAAAATATTTTTATTTTTATAATTATCTTAAAAAAGTTCCCAGTCGCAAATTTTTCGCAGCTATGACTCATTTCGACCTTTGACATCATCAAATAGATGATGAGGACTTAACTGCCAAGATTGGCCATACGTGTAAAAATTGGCAACTGGAACTCAAAATTGTTTTATAATAATTGACAATCGTTGATGCTTCAGAATCATATGCATAAATTAACTAAACTGACTATTTCAGAATTTGGTTTCTTCAAGCGTTCTGTAGAAATATATGGTCTAGTTAAATAGAAATCAGTAACTTCATACCACACGCTATAATATGGTGTATATTTATAAACATGCGAAGATACCAAAAGTGTTGCTCATCTGTGATATTATTTTGCGTATTTTAATACGGGTCAACCTACGTTGCAGGTGCTTGAATGGAAGCTGTCATTAGGTGGTGTGCACTGGAGGGCGCTTCAGCACAATATCGGAAGAGAAAGGCAAGTACAGTGACAGTGCTTTCACTTCAGTGCGATTATCTTGACGATCGCGTCCTCACAAGTCTAGTGCGGTGATCTTGCTGGCGTGGGTGGTGAGGCGTGTTGTGAGTCTGGCGGCGACAGCTCCTGTACAAGTGGCGGAGATGGCGTTGGCGGCGGAGATGGCGCTGGCGGCGAGGACGACGAACAAGGGCTTGACGGATGTGGCGTCGGGGGCGGCGTCTTGTCAGGTGTCGGTGTAGGCGGTGGCGTCTTGCCGGGCGACGGCAACGGCGTCTCTGGCCGTGACGCAGGGGATGACTTGTGAGACGGGTCCGGCGATTGAGACCTCGATCTTTGGGCAGGCCGTTGTCGCTGCTCCTGCATGACCTGGGCTATGGTGTTCACTGCGTCGGGGAAGGCCTCTGCGATGGCGGCGTGGTGCGGCGTCACGAAAGCGTCTGCCATGACGGCCAGCCGGCAGCTCGTCCCGTTTTTCTCCAGCAGCAGTGATAGCGACAGGCCTGCCAACATCGACACTGTTGTACTGTGATAGGTAGGCTAAAAGTAACTTCGGGTATATGTCAAGGGAGTGTTACACGAACGTTACTGTTCGAAATAATTGGTGATGCAGTTACAAGCAGTCTATATAAGGCTATAGGAAATGCAGTGAAAGTACAGAAACGAAGAGCTGAAATAGACTTACCATTTACTTACAATGAAAAATACAATGAAAAGTACATTTATAGCAGATGCTGAATGTGACACCCTGCACCATCAATACACAGCTGTGCACGTCTAAGCATATTCAAATACACCCAGCGCCAAGTTCGGATATTGATGGTGGAAACTTCGTGGCTGATGCTGTCTTTCAGTTCCTGTACTGTAGTAGTAGTAGTAGTAGCTTTACTCACTCGTAGTTCTCTTTTTACAAGGATATAGGACATGTCAAAGTATTTACAAACTTAGATCAATTTAAAATAAGCTAATTCTTATACACATATTTACAGACTTCTAGTTAGAGACAATCATAACATTTACTCCTGTAATACAATACTTTTTTACAAAGAACTTATGAAATAATACAATCCCAGACTGTTCACTCATATCTATCAGTCACTACACAAGCTATAGACATATTGTTTCATAACACACACACACACACACACACACACACACACACACACACACACACACACACACACACACACACACACACACACAGAGGTGATCTCTGGGCCATTTTCTGTACCGCAACTTCCCATTTACTATCCTGAAAAACTGAGTCAGCATCCCTCCATAATGAGAGAGTTGTTGAGCTCAGAAAGAGGAAGAGATGTTAGTATTGTGCTATGCACAGCTCAGGGGTAAGTATTTCTAGAAAGGAAAAAAGCAGGAAAAAACAAAATGTTGTGTGGAATGTTGGATGTTTTATAATCATTACTATTATTATTTACTTGTATAATTTTTTTTATCAAACCCCTACCATGTTTTAGCTATGTAATCCTTCAATGTATAAAATGTGTTGCATAACAGGTACTTTTTATCTGCCTTTTAAACAAGTGTATTTTTGCAATTTCTTTAACCTCTCTACATAATTTATTGTACAGTTTTATTCCTTGGTAGAAAATGCTGTTTTTCTTGGTAAATTAAGTTGAGTCTATCTCTTGTTGCATGGTCATGGACATAGCTGTTTGTGCAGTAATTACCAATGATATTTTTGATGTGTACAATTGAATGGTAAATGTACTCACACTGAGCAGTTAAAATCCCCAGTGCTTTGAAGAGATCTTTACAATGAGCTAGATCAGTGTTTTTGGTTATTATTCTTGTGGCTCTTTTCTGGAGTTTGGAGATTGTGTTCATATTTTGTGTAGTTGTTCCTCCAAAAAGAATGCCATAGCTAAGAATTGAGTGTACATATGAATAATGTGTAACTAAAAGACACTGCATGTTACACAGATGATACGATTCTAAGGGCATAAAATGCTGATGACATTCTGTGTGCAAGTACCTTTGAGTGTTCACACCACTTCAACTGAGAATCAATATTCATTCCTAGAAATTTTGCATTCGTTACACAGTCTACAGAGGTGCCATCTACATTTAATTTAACATTGTCATTTTTCCTCTTCAAACTGAAATTCACGGCATTAGTTTTCCTTAGGTTCAATGTCACTTTATTGCTTATTGACCAATCATAAACTTTCTTGAAAGTTTCATTTACTTTCTCGGCAAGGAGTTATCTTGTTTTCTCAGTGACAATAAAATTGTTGTCATCAGCGAACAGAATTTTATCACCATGAGTAACACTTCTGGGAAAGTCATTGATGTATATCAGGAACAGTATTGGTCCTAGTATGCTACCTTGCCGAGCCCCTATATTAATTTATTTTGGTTCTGTAAGTCTTTCACTAAATGTTTAGATCTATTTGAAGTATGTGTTATCTCTACTCTTTGTATCCTATCTGTTAGGTATGATCCAAAACAGTAATTAGCTACCTCTCTTATTCCTAATGCTTCTAATTTATTTAATAGAATCTTGTGGTCGACTTTTTCAAACGCCTTAGAAAGATCCAAAAATATGCCTGTGACACACTCATCTTTGTCAAGAGCCTCAAGTACAGCTTTTGTGAATTCTACTAGGCTGGCTCTGTATTTTTGCCATTTCGGAAACCAAACTGCGTGTGGATTTCAAGACCTTGCTGTTCAAGTACCCCCACAAGAAAAAATCATCATGTTGTTAGATCCGGAGAACGTGGTGGCCATGTCTGCTGACTTTTCATGTTTCAATGAAGACATTACAGATGTGTGGCATGTTGTCCCATCTTGCTGAAAGAAGCAGTGTTGTCTTTCATATTCAATGAGCTGAGCATAAAATGTATCAAAAATTTTCATACATGCAACCGTGTTGAAGGTAGTGACAAAAAATATTGGTCCAATAATGAGCGTTCCTGTTACGCCGCACCAAATGCCGATTTTGTTATCATGGAGTGGTTGTAGACACACAATGTTAGGGTTCTCACATTACCAGAAAAATGAAACCATGCTTCGTCACTCATCGTGTCATACAAAGGATCTAACAAGCCACTGTTGATGATATTCAAAAGCCACGTGCAGTGGTCTTAAGATTTCTGATTGTCATCCTCCCATAACTGATGAACAATCGTCACAGGATATGGTTGCAAATTAAGGCTTTTCAATATCCGCTAGCAACTGCTACTTATAAGCGCTGTTGGACCAATTTGCGTGTAGATTCTTTGAGCTCTGAATAATTCTTCGGCGAATGTCTCCAATAACTTCCGGTCTGCGAACTGAGTTTTTTGTCGTTTCAGATTTTGCACAGATCCGTAGGAGCACCAATTTTTATACAGGCTCTGTATTGCTGTCTTTCCTGGTACTCATATATCCGGATACTTGACCCCGAAAATTTCGCAAATTTCCTTAATCGAACCTGTTTCCACCTACGCTTCCACAGTTTCAATTCTTTCTTCTTTCGAGAGTCATTCCGTACACAGTGTTCTAGTCGGAATCATGTGCTCTGTGCACGTCCGTCCAGAGCTATTTTTCCGGGAATTGTTTGTACTTCGTCCTGTTTTCGTTGTGCCAGGGATAGACAGAGTGAAGTCGGGTGTCTGGGCACAAATGGCCAGAGCCAGCTGTGGGAAATGATCATGAGAGTCGCTTAATAACTGTTTCATGCTTTAAATGGAGTGATACCATTTCATCTCTTTGTGTGCTCGCCCGTCGTTTTGGTTGTCTGTTGATTACCGTGTTCCGAGCGTGTTTTCCAAACTTCTATGAACTTATGAACTTGCTTCATTTTGTTACAGAAACTAGGGGGTCAAGGTGCTTTGTAAGATCAGTTTTGGACGTGAATGTGGTGGCGCACTTGCTGGAGTATCATATCCTTGTTGAACACGCACGTCGCCCATTGCTCTGCAGATCATGTTTATCCAATGGCCGCTCATTATGTCCACCGCTTGGATTGGTTGATGGTGCAGTGAACAGTAAGTTGTGTATACTTGTTGTAGTAAGACGATGCATCCTGTCTAAGAATTCTCGGCAAGTGTAGAATATGATCACCACAATGTTTATTTCCTAGGAACTGTTGGTTCAGCAAGAGGGGACAGAATCCTCCGGCCTACTGCCTATCCCTGAAGTCAACATTTCGGAGATAGGTTCGTCTTTGTATACGATAATTCGCGAAAACGTCGCACCTGTTCGTGAACACCTACAGTGGGAGGGCAAAAATATGGAAACAATGCCAGAAATGCATGCGTGGACACAAACGCAAACCTTCCGGTTTGTTTCTGTCATTGTGCTCCACGACCGTATTAATGAGATCCAAGATATGAGGAATGGCAGCATAGAACGCAAATTTTTGATCTATTCACTACAGATCAATTTCGGATAATGTGCAGCTATCTTCAGTGAAATTCAGCCACCGTGACATGAATATAACTGCACTGAAGGTAGCTGCACAATAGCTGAAACCGCTCTGCAATAAAGATTTATGACCGATACTGCCCTTCCTCCTGTTGGATAAATGCAGACTCTAGCAAGGCCTACGGGTGGCTGTTCTATAAGGGGCAATCAAATGAAAATCGAACACCTGTCACAAAGGAACAATGGAATGGTTTCATTCGACACCAGTCATCACACATGTTAATTCATTTATCCCACTGGAACATGATAGGATCAGTTCGTGTTCCGTAAAACGCTGCCGGCAGCTGCCAGATCCGCGACGGCACCCACCCTTGCACTTCCTTGTTCGACTAAAACCGACGTCCATGCATGTCTTTTTTTCAGAGCATCAAAGTTGTGAAAATGACACTGTGACCAATCCAGGCTGTACGCAAGGTGATGCAGTGTTTCTCAACTAAATAGCTGCAGCGTAGCCTACGTCCGATAGCATTCCTGGGCACTTTGACTACATGGCACATCGCACTTTCTGCAAAGTGTCTTCATAGCGTAGATTAGATTAGATTAATACTTGTTCCATAGATCATGAATACAACAGTTTGTAATGTGTCAGGTTAATGAAAGATGTCTGTACAAGATATTACATTACACACTAATGTTTAAGTTTTTTCCCTTAATTTATATCTAAAAATTCAGCCAATGAGTAGAAGGAGTTGTCATCTAGAAATTCTTTTAATTTATTTTTAAATGTTAGTTGGCTAACTGTCAGGCTTTTGATGCTGTTTCGTAGGTGACCAAAGACTTCTGCGGCAGCATAATTTACCCCTTTCCGTGCCAAAGTCAGAATTAACCCTGCATAGTGAAGATCATCCTTTATCCTGATGTAATAGCTATGCACACTGCTATTACTTTTGAACTGGGTTGGATTATTAACAACAAATTTCATAAGTGAATATATATACTGTGAGGTTACTGTGAGAATCCCTAGATCCTTAAATAGATGTCTACAGGAAGATCGTGGGTGGGCTCAAGCAATTATTCTTATTACACGTTTTTGAGCAATGAATACTTTTCTACTCAACGATGAATTACCCTAGAATATGATGCCATACAAAAGCAGCGAATGAAAGTAAGCATAGTAAGCTAATTTACTGAGATTCTTATCACCAAAATTTGCAATAACCCTAATAGCATACGTAGCTGAACTCAGGCGTTTCAGCAGACCATCAATGTGTTGCTTCCAGTTTAACCTCTCATCAATGGACACACCTAAAATTTTTGAAAATTCTACCTTAGCTACAAACTTCTGTTCAAAGTCTATATTTATTACTGGAGTTGTGCCATTTACTGTACAGAACTGTATATACCGTGTTTTATCAAAATTTAAAGAGAGTCCGTTTGCTGAGAACCACTTAATAGTTTTGTGAAAAACATCATTTACAATTACATCACTTAGTTCTTGGTTTTTGGATGTTATTACTATACTTGTATCATCAGCAAAAAGAACCAACTTTGCATCTTCATCAATGTGGAATGGTAAGTCATTAATGTATATCAAAAACAGTTAAGGACCTAAGACCGAACCCTGTGGGACCCCGTACTTGATAGCCCCAGTTTGAGGAATCAGCTGTTGTTTTAACATTACGTGAACCACTTATTTCAACTTTCTGCATTCTTCCAGTTAAGTATGAATTAAACCATTTGTGCACTGTCCCACTCAAACCATAATGATCTAGCTTATCTAAAAGAATTCCTCGATATTGCTCGTTGTTCCAAGCTCGAGGAAGTCGACGAGCAGAGAGCCCTTGCATTATCACCTCCCTCCCCTCCCCGCCCCCCATCCCCACTGCCAACTGGACCGAGGCTACGCATCATTGAGTTGGTTGGGAAACACTGCAACATCCTCTGTACAGCGCGGATCTTTCGCCGTGTGATTTTCACGTCTTTGACGACCTGAAAAAAGACGTAAGTGGATATCGGTTTCTCATCAGACACGGAAGTGCAAGAGTGGATCCGTCAGAGGCCGACATGTTCTGCGAAACAGGAGTACACCATCTCGTCTCCCAGAACGATAAAAGTCTTAACGCGTTTAGTGATTAGTTTTGAGTGGTCGCGTTGTAGCGGGTGTTCGGTTTTCATTTGACTACCCATCATATCTAAACACGAACGGCACATGTTCAGTGATCCCCACACATTGTATTGTTATCAGAATAGCGTTCTGTGTAGTTGTGAGTGCATTATGTCGGAGCTAAGTGACCACAGACGTGGGAAAAATGTTGCTATTTGTATATCGCAAATGTATATGAATGTATATGAATGGAATGTGCGTGAGTGCAGGAACACTCCCGGCTCTCTGGATCACCTTAGGAAGACCGCTGTCAAATGGTGGAACAGGCTTGAGCAGCATGTCACCTTGTGGGTATATGCCAATGAGGATCCAGGCACGTTACAGTAACCAGCCTGGATTAACACGGTATTAAATTTTGCTCAGGAGTGTATTTTCACATGTGTGCCCTTTCGAGAAGACTGTCTTTACTCACAGACATTCAGCTGGTGCAAAACAGATATACTTACACGGTATTGCAGTGTCTGTGTTTTGTTGTGCACTGATAACGTAAGGAATGAGGAGGTTCTGCAAAGGATCGGAGAGGAAAGGAATATGTGGAAAACATAAGGAGTAGGGACAGGATGATAGGACATCTGTTAAGACTTCAGCGAATGAGTTCCATGGTACTAGAGGGAGCTGTAGAGGGCAAAAACTGTAGAGGAAGAGAGAGACTGGAATACATCCTGCAAATAATTGAGGACGTAGGTTCAAAGTATTACTCTGCGATGAAGAGGTTAACACAGGAGAGGAATTCGTGGCGGGCCGCATGAAACCAAAGGACAAAAAGAAAAAAAAAAGTTTTGTTCTGGAGTACGATGCAATGTTCTTTCGGACACGCATGCATGTCCGAAGAAACAGGCGCTGCGGCGACTACAACTGTTAATGGAATGCATTAGCAGTTGTGAATATGGACAACCATCAACTGCATAAGGGAATGACGATAGTGAACATTTGTGTTGGACAGGCATAAGATACGCTTATGCTGCAGTTACTTTATATTGCTTCCTTTTTTCTAATGGTATCAGGTGCGAATCTTTTGTTTCTATCTATTTATTTTAGAAATAGGAATTTATTAAAGATCAGAATGAAAACTGGAGGAAAACACGGGGAAGAATGCTATTGGATGTTTAAAGTTAATAAGTATTTGTACATCTGTTTTGTGAATTGGGAAAAGGTGGAATGGACTAATGTATCTTCCTGAAATCTTAAAGATATTGCTGTGAGCTGTAAGGACAGAAGACATGTAAAGAACTCTGCGCTACACAGGAAGTGGTAGTAAGAATTTGCGATGAGAAAACAGACAGATGTCTTAAATGTTGTTAAAAAATGGTTGAAATGGCTCTGAGCACTATGGGACTATCTGAGGTCATCAGTCCCCTACTACTTAGAACGACCTAAGGACATCACACACATCCATGCCCAAAGCAAGATTCGAACCTGTGACCGTAGCAGTCGCGCGGTTCCGGACTGAAGCGTCTAGAACTGCTCGGGCACCGCGGCAGGCGGCAAAGTTGTTAAATGTGTGTGTGTATGTGTGTGTGTGTATGTGTGTGTGTGTATGTGTGTGTGTGTGTAATTTTATGGGACTGAACTCCTAAGGTCATCAGTCCCTAAGCTTACACACTACGTAACCTAGATTATTCAACAAACTCACACACCCAAGCCCGAGGGAGGACTTGAACTTCCGCCGGGACCAGCTGCACAGTCCATGACTGCAGCGCCTAAGACCGCTCGTCTAATCCCGCGCGGCAATTGTTAGACAAGGGTGCTGTTTGTCATCAACGCTTTTTCATATTTATACTGAGAAACTAATAGACAAAGTATTAGAAAAAGCAAGAGGCATAGCAGTAGAAGGAGAAACAATAAAAACAATTAAGTGTGTAGTAATCAAGTAGAGTTGGTTGAATCGGAGAAAAACTACAATTTACAATGGAGAGAATAATAAAAGTGGGAGAAGAGAACAGAATGAGAATAAATGTAGGAAACATCAGAAATCATGAGGCTTTCATCAAAATATTATTGCAAGCAAACCCTTTGGAACAAATAAGATGTTTTAGATACATGGGAAGTTCGGTGGCATTATTGGAAGTTGCGTGGGAGAAGTATGAAGTAGAATTTTGAATTTATCTGGTTTTTTTTTTGTGGTTTTAGGGCGCACAACTACAATGGTCATTAGCGCCCAGACTAAGTTAGGAATGCACCGCGAGGCACAAGGTTAAAACAGCAACTAAAAGGGACAACACTATAAAAGGCGTAGTGACAGGCATAAGATTTAAAAAAAAAAACAGCTTGATCAAATGTCCTTAGACAGGTTTGTCAAGTTGATAAAACGAAGAACGCGAGCAGCTGCTCCTAGGTCATCCGCTAAAATGGCATCCAGAGTACATGGCAGGCCAAGATCAAGACGCAGTGTAGTAAATTCCGGACAGGACGTGAAAATGTGGCGGACCGTCAGCAACTGCCCACATGGGCAGAACGGCGCCGGCGCAGCCGTCAGCAGATGGCGATGGCTGAACCGGCAGTGTCCAATTCGTAACCGGGCCAAAACGACGACCTCCTCGTGCCGAGAAGTGCAGCCCAATCGGCATGCCACAGCGATAAAATGCGCCGACAAATGACCCTGCTACAATCTGATGAAGGGACACAACAAGAAGCTGTCTGAGGCTGAAGAACGGCAGCCTTGGCCGCGGCATCTGCAGCTTCGTTCCCAGGGATACCGACATGGCCAGGAACCCACATAAAGCTAACCACCAGCTGCTGAAGCGAGCGTTGGATCCGGTGCACGAAAGGGTGAACCGGATACGGATCACTGAGGCTCTGGATGGCGCTCAGGGAATCGGAGCAGATGACACAAGCACAATGCCGGTGGCGGCAGATGTAAAGAACAGCCTGGTAGAGGGCAAAGAGCTCAGCTGTGAAGACCGAACAATGACCGTGGAACCGGTATTTGAAACTTTGTACCCCGACAATAAAAGAACACCCGACCCCGTCATTGGTCTTAGAGCCATCTGTATAAATGAAGGTCATATTAATGAGCTTCGAACGAAGTTCGACAAAACGGGAGTGGTATACCGAACCGAGGGTAACCTCCTTTGGGAGCGAGCTGAGGTCAAGGTGAACGCGAACCTGAGCCTGAAGCCAAGATGGCCTGTGGCTCTCGCCCACTCTAAAGGTTGCAGGGAGTGAAAAATCAAGGTGTTGAAGGAGGTGACGAAAGCGAACTCCAGGGGGTAGCAGGGCAGAGACATACAACCCGTATTGACGGTCGAGAGAGTCGCCAAAAAAGGAATGATAAGACGGGTGGTCGGGCATTGACAGTAGCCGACAGGCATAACGAGAAAGCAGTATATCGCGCCGGTAGGTGAGTGGCAATTCACCTGCTTCAGCATGAAGACTCTCGACGGGACTACTATAAAACGCTCCGATCGCAAGATGTAAACCCCGATGTTGTATGGAGTCGAGGTGGCGTAAGATGGACGGCCGTGCAGAGGAGTATACGAAGCTCCCATAATCCAGCTTGGAGCGGACGATCGACCGATATAGGCGAAGTAGGACGGTTCGATCCGCTCCCCACGACATACCACTGAGAACACGGAGGACATTTGGAGAACGGGTGCAACGGGCAGCCAAATATGACACATTTGGAGACCAGCTAAGTTTCCTGTCAAATGTAAGACCTAAAAATTTTGTTGTCTCCACGAATGGGAGAGCAACGGGACCGAGTCGTAAGGACGGTGGGAGAAACTCTTTGTAAAGCCAGAAGTTAATACAGACCGTCTTCTCGGCAGAAAAACGGAAGCCATTGGCGACAGTCCATGAGTAAAGACGGTGAAGAGAACGCTGAAGATAGCGCTCCAGGAAACATGTACGCTGTGCGCTGCAATAGATGGTAAAATCGTCCACGAAAAGGGAGCCTGATACATCAGCTGGGAGGCAATCCATTATTGGATTGATCGCTATGGCGAAGAGAGCTACGCTCAAAACTGAGCCCTGTGGCACCCCATTCTCCTGGCGAAAGGTGTCTGACAGGACAGAACCCACACGTACCCTAAACTGTCGATCCATTAAAAAGGAACGAATAAAAAGAGGGAGGCGACCGCGAAGCCCCCATGTATGCATGGTGCGGAGAATGCCCGCCCTCCAACAGGTGTTGTAAGCCTTCTCCAAATCAAAGAACACAGCCGCGGTCGGGCCCTTCCGCAAGAAATTATTCATAATGAAGGTCGACAAGGTAACCAGATGGTCAACAGCAGAGCGGCGCCTACGAAATCCGCATTGTACATTGGTAAGTAGGCGTCGAGATTCGAGCAGCCAAACCAAACGAGAGTTAACCATTCGCTCCATCACCTTACAGACACAGCTGGTAAGCGAGATGGGTCGATAACTGGAAGGCGAGTGCTTGTCCTTCCCCGGCTTAGGAATCGGTACAACAATAGACTCGCGCCAGCATGCGGGAACATGTCCTTCAATCCAGATGCGATTATAAGTGCGAAGAAGGAAACATTTACCCGCAAGAGAAAGGTTCTTCAGCATCGGAATATGAATAGAATCAGGCCCTGGAGCGGTTGACCGTGACCGGGCAAGTGCATTTTCGAGTTCCCACATCGTGAATGGGGCATTATAGCATTCACAATTCGAGGAGCGGAAGTTAGGTGGCCTAGCCTCTTCTGCCTGTTTTCGGGGGAAGAAGGCAGGGTGGTAATGAGCGGAGATCGAAACCTCTGCGAAAAAGCGGCCGAAGGCATTGGAGACATCCTCAGGGGCCACAAGGACGTCATTCGCGACCGTCAGGCCAGAAACTGGTGAGTGGACCTTAGTGCCAGATAGCCGGCGCAGGCTACCCCAGACAACAGAAGAAGGAGTAAAACTGTTGAAGGTGCTTGTGAAAGCAGCCCAGCTGGCTTTCTTGCTTTCTTTAATAATACGACGACACTGCGCACGTAATCGTTTATAACTGATACAATTCGCCACTGTAGGATGGCGTTTAAAGATGCGTAAAGCACGTCTACGATCACGTAAAGCGTCTCTACATGCTGCGGTCCACCAGGGGACCGGTACGCGACGTGGAGAAGAAGTAGTGTGAGGGATGGAATATTCAGCAGCAGTGAGAATGACTTCCGTGAGATGTGCGACCTGACTATCGCAGCTTGTGAAAGTTTGATCCTGAAAGGTCGCCCAGGAAGAGAAGAGCCCCCAGTCTGCTTTGGAGATGTTCCAAATAGTTGAGCACGGAGAGGGGGTATGATGCAGGAGATGGATAACACAAGGGAAGTGGTTCCTCGAATATGTATCAGAAAGTGCATATCACTCAAACCGGCGTGCAAGTTGGGTAGAACATATAGAGATGTCTAAATGGGAATAGGTGTGAGATGTGTCCGAAAGAAAAGTAGGGGCGCCAGTATTGAGGCAGACAAGATTGACCTGGTTGAAAAGGTCTGCTAACAGGCAGCCCCTCGGGCAGGATGCTGGAGAGCCCCAAAGGGGATGGTGGGCACTGAAGTCTCCAGTTAACAAAAATGGTGCAGGTAGCTGAGCAATAATTTGCATCATGTCTGCCCTGATAACGGCAGACGACGATTGAGTGTAAACGGTACAAATGGAAAATGTAAAAGTGGGGAGAGTAATTCGGACGGCAACTGCCTGCAGGCCGGTGTGGAATGTGATGGGATCGTAGTAAATATCATCCCGGACCAGCAACATAACCGCTCCATGAGCCGGAATACCTGCCACAGGGGGTGGGTCAAAACGCACAGAGGTGTAGTGTGCCAAGGCAATTTGATCGCATGGGCGTTGCTTAGTTTCCTGGAGGGCTACGACGAGCGGACGGTGCTAGCGGAGCAGCAACTTCAAGTCCTCTCGGTTGGAGCAAATGCTGCGAATATTCCAGTGAATAAGTGCCATCGTGAGAAGAAATACAAGATGAAAGAAGGGGTCACCTCGAAGGCCGATGAGGTCCTGGCTTCGAGCGAGCACTGCCACCGCTATCAGTAGGCGGACAGTCATCGTCCATTGGTTCTATAGGTTCATCGGCCATCTTCTTAAGATGACCGGGAGAGGGAGCTTCCTCCGCAGGTGAAAGGCCAGATGTTCGGCTACCAGCGGTGTGGCCAGGCGAAACGGATGACGGTCTGGGGAGGCAACCGCTGGGTGGCCCAGGAGAAGAAATGCGCCGTGGCGGAGAAGGAGAACTGTGCTTCCTATGAGCCTTCTTGGAAGGTCGTTTAGTAGAAGTACTTGTCGCTGGCTGGGAGTTCGATGTACGTAGGAAGTCTGCATGGGACGGTTCCTTCTTGAAGGCCCATGCATCTGACTTCTGGGTCTTGGTCTTGGCAGAAGCTGATGAAGGTGCTTGTGTCTGAGGGGTGACGGGAGGAAGAGGAGACGTCGACCGCGCGATCTTAGCACTCGCCGAACGGACGACCGTAGTGCTGAAGGTCAGATCGCATGTCTGCGGCGCCACCTCCCTGGTAGTCCGAGGAAAGGCCAGGACAGTACTGTATTTCCCGCTGGGAGCAGCGTGGGCTTCCTACTAGCAAATAGCTTGCGAGCAACCGAGGTGGACACTTTCTCTTTGACCCGAATTTCTTGGATACAGCGTTCTTCCTTGTAGATGGGTCAATCGCGGGAGGACGCTGCATGGTGACCCTGACAGTTCACACAACGAGGAGACGGAGGTGGACAGTCACCCTCATGGGCATCCCTGCCACAAGTGACACATTTAGCCGCATTGGAACAAGACTGGCGAGTGTGATTAAAACGCTGACACTGGTAGCAGCGCGTAGGTGTCGGGACATAGGGGCGAACAGAAATAACCTCGTAGCCCGCTTTGATGCGCGACGGCAGCTGAACACTATCAGAGGTCAAGAAAAGTGTCCGGGTCGGTACAAGGTCATTGTTGACCTTTTTCATGGCCTTATGGACAGCCGTCACGCCCTGCTCAGTGAGGAAAGACAATCTCCTCGTCAGTCAATCCATCGAGTGATCTAGAATATACCACACCACGAAACGATTTCAAAGTGCGGTGAGCCTCCATCCGGACAGGGAACGTGTACAGGAGTGTGGCCCGAAGCAGTTTTTGTGCCTGAAAGGCGCTCTCAGTTTCTAGTAACAAGGTACCGTTACGCAACCTGGTACAAGACTTGACAGATCCGGCTATGGCATCTACGCCTTTCTGGGTAATGAAAGGGTTGACAGAGGAAAAATCCTTTCCGTCCTCAGATCGAGAAACTACAAGGAACTGTGGGGCAGGCGGTAGTACTTTTGTCACTGGTGGCTGGTCAAGTTTCCGTTTGTGGGCAGAAGTCGAGAGAGAAGAAGAGAAATCCATTGCGGAGGAATCCCCCCATGACTGCCAGCGTCTCTGATGGCGCGCTCCTTCCTTGTGGGGACCCTCTCTGAGGGCACTCCCGCCTTAGGTGAATTTTTACACCTCAGGTCACACCTCCAGAGAAACAGACGGAGGGACCAATCGGCATGGTCAGAAGGTATCAGCTCAGGCAATCACCCCTCCCTGGGCCTGGCCTTTACCAGGGGGTACGTGCGTGCCTTACTTGCCTACCCAGGTCGGGGAATTCCGCGTTACCCCGTCACCGGCTACGCGTGCGAACGGGTGGGTCGACCTTCACGCGCGCACAGGGTGGAAGGAAGAAGAGGAAAAAGAAGAGAGAGAGGGAGAGAGAGAGGGAGAGAGAGAGGGAGAGAGAGAGGGAGAGAGAGAGGGAGAGAGAGAGGGAGAGAGAGAGGGAGAGAGAGGGCATACTGTCTCAAACGCCGAGGTGGAGACCAGAGAAGGCAAGGAGAAGAAGGCAAGGAAAAGAAGAAGCCGAGGAGGAGAAGAAGCCGAGGAGGAGAAGAAGCCGAGGAGGAGAAGAAGCCGAGGAGGAGAAGAAGCCGAGGAGGAGAAGAAGGCGAGGAGGAGAAGAAGAAGGCGAGGAGAAGAAGAAGAAGGCGAGGAGAAGAAGAAAAAGGCGAGGAGAAGAAGAAGAAGGCGAGGAGAAGAAGAAGAAGGCGAGGAGAAGAAGAAGAAGGCGAGGAGAAGAAGAAGAAGGCGAGGAGAAGAAGAAGAAGAAGGCGAGGAGAAGAAGAAGAAGAAGGCGAGGAGGAGGAGAAGAAGGCGAGGAGAAGAAGAAGAAGGCGAGGAGAAGAAGAAGAAGGCGAGGAGAAGAAGAAGAAGAAGGCGAGGAGAAGAAGAAGAAGGCGAGGAGAAGAAGAAGAAGGCGAGGAGAAGAAGAAGAAGGCGAGGAGAAGAAGAAGAAGGCGAGGAGAAGAAGAAGAAGGCGAGGAGAAGAAGAAGAAGGCGAGGAGAAGAAGAAGAAGGCGAGGAGAAGAAGAAGAAGGCGAGGAGAAGAAGAAGAAGGCGAGGAGAAGAAGAAGAAGGCGAGGAGAAGAAGAAGAAGGCGAGGAGAAGAAGAAGAAGGCGAGGAGAAGAAGAAGAAGGCGAGGAGAAGAAGAAGAAGGCGAGGAGAAGAAGAAGAAGGCGAGGAGAAGAAGAAGAAGGCGAGGAGAAGAAGAAGAAGGCGAGGAGAAGGAGAAGGCGAGGAGAAGGAGAAGGCAAGGAGAAGAAGAAGGCAAGGAGAAGAAGAAGGCAAGGAGAAGAAGAAGGCAAGGAGAAGAAGAAGGCAAGGAGAAGAAGAAGGCAAGGAAAAGAAGGCTAGGAGAAGAAGGCTAGGAGAAGAAGGCTAGGAGAAGAAGGCAAGAAGAAGAGTAAGTAAGACAGTGAGATGGAGAAGAACAAAGAAAGGAACCAACCAACGGAAGGAAGAAAGGAGAAGTGAAAAACCAAACTGATCGCAAATATAGGTCGTGGAACCGTCCGTCTCCCGACGCAGGCGCTTACTACCCCCTTGAGGGGGAGGGACTCTTAGTCGCCTCTTACGACAGGCAGGAATACCTCGAGCCTATTCTAACCCCCAGACCCGCTGGGGGGGGGGGGGGGGGGGGGGGGGGGGGAGGGGAATTTATCTGTGATTGGTGTTTGCAAAATTCATTGTAACATTTGTGATGTATACTGGTTAAGCTGGAAGGTGTTTTAAAAGAGGTGCAATGAACGCAAGGATGCATTTTGGCTTAATAAGTATAAAAAGTCGTCTGTCGCCATACAGATTTATCATATGGGCCATGTTTTGTTGTGAATTAAAGATCTTACAGTCCTACACACACACACACACACACACACACATATATATATATATATATATATATATATATATATATATATATATATATATATATATGGTGTTACAAAAAGGTACGGCCAAACTTTCAGGAAACATTCCTCACACACAAATAAAGAAAAGATGTTAGGTGGACATGTGTCCGGAAACGCTTAATTTCCATGTTAGAGCTCATTTTCGTTCTTTCGCCTACGCTCAATGGAGCACGTTATCATGATTTCATACAGGATACTCTACCTGTGCTGCTAGAACATGTGCCTTTACAAGTACGACACAACATGTCGTTCATGCACGATGGAGCTCCTGCACATTTCAGTCGAAGTGTTGGTACGCTTCTCAACAACAGATTCGGTGATCGATGGATTGGTAGAGGCGGACCAATTCCATGGCCTCCACGCTCTCCTGACCTCAACCCTCTTGTCTTTCATTTATGGGGGCATTTGAAAGCTCTTGTCTATGCAACCCCGGTACCAAATGTAGAGACTCTTCGTGCTCGTATTGTGGACGGCTGTGATACAATACGCCAATCTCCCGGGCTGCAACATTGAATCAGGGATTCCATTCGACAGAGGGTGGATGCATGTATCCTCACTAACGGAGGACATTTTGAACATTTCCTGTAACGAAGTGTTTGAAGTCACGCTGGTACGTTCTGTTGCTGTGTGTTTCCATTCCATGATTAATGTGATTTGAAGAGAAGTAATAAAATGAACTGTAACATGGAAAGTAAGCGTTTGCGGACACATGTCCACATAACATTTTCTTTCTTCGTGTGTGAGGAATGTTTCCAGAAAGTTTGGACGTACCTTTTTGTAACACCCTATATACGAGGGTATTCCCAAAGGTAAGGACTCCTATTTTTTATAAGTACATAGACCTGTTTATTTCTACAATGGTTTACATCAGTTTACAGCTTGAACATTCAGATATTTTCCGACATAATCAACATTTCTGTCGATACATTTTTGTAGACGCAGTGGCAGTTTTTGTATGCCCATGTCATACCAGCTCGCCACCATGCTGCGAAGAAGGATGCCGCCATTGATGTGATTGTTGCATGGTCCCAGGTGTAAAATGGTATGCCCAGGTTTCGTCACCCATGACAATTGAGTCCAGAAAATTGTCCTGTTCGGCTGCAAGGCGGTGAAGAAATGCACGGTGAGCATCAACCCGTTGCCGCATGTGGTCCTCAGTCAGCATGCGTGGCACCCATCTTGCGCACACCTCCCGGTAGTTCAATGTTTCCGTTAAAATTCTGAGAGTGGTGCTTCGGGAAACCTCAAGAACCAACGTGCAGAGATCATCCAGGGTGATCCGCCGTTCTTCACGCATGCTTTGCTCAACCATCAACACTGTCACCTCAGAAATTGACCGTCTACCGCTCCTTTGTTTGTCGTGAATTTCGGTCCGACCAGCTGCCAAGTCTCTACACCACTTACGAACATTTTTGACATCCATGCACGACTCACCATACACTTCCGTCAATTGGCGATGGATTTCAATCGGTGCAGTGTCCTTTGCTTTCAAAAACCGAATAACTGGGCAGAATTCGCACTTGGCGGTAACATCCAACGGGAACTCCATTCTCAATGGCTGTCAAGCCAAGGCTGAGCGCCTCAGCGCGACGTGGGCATGTTTACACACAGGGCGTGAAGCACTCTTCATAACAGTGTGTGCAACTGCCACACAGAGTTCTGTACTTATAAAAAATAGGAGACCCTACTTTTGGGGTTGCCCTCGTATGAAAACAATCTTCTGAAACAATTGGAGAATATAATGCAATACTCAAGAAATGTAAATGTGTTAAATGAACTGATTATATATACAACGGGAAAAGCCCCTTTAAATTTGCCGTGAAATTGTTATAAATTTGACGTCGCCTGTTTCAGTTGCCTTCAGTACATGTCAGTAGTGACAATGGGCCATTAGATGCTGTTTGAGACATGTGACGCCAGATGAGAATGTCTTCGATTTCTCAATGAAAAAAAATTGTAGCTCCGCCACAAGAAAACTAGAACTTCATGTTGAGAAATCACGAGGCGGTGCCATCTAAATCTCATTCCGAATGTTATCGACTCTTAAGTTTCTCAATTAATAGCCATTGTTTTGTTAAATACCTTACACTTACAGTTTGTTTTATCATGATGGAAGATTTCGATTAATAGATGCGATGTTATTTTTAAACATTTTATTCTGGGTTTTACATATTTTTGTTGTTTACTTTGCTAGGCTAGGAGCTCCCCATTATTACTCTTTACATCTTTTATGTGGATTTTAAGTATGGACCTAATTCCACATATTGTATGTCAGTTCATGTTTTACTGTCAGACGGTCATGTCGCCATGTGAAGTAATTTTAATTAATGACCACGCAACTGCATTTTAGCTATTAAATTTAAGATACTGGTGTACTTTAGCTATAGAGCCCTCTGCTGCCGTTATCTGTATAAATACCAAACGCATCCAGGCCATCGCCAGCACTTACTACGTACCTAAAAATACAGCTTTTAACGTTGATACCTGCATCAAAATATTTTAGGGTATGTATGGATGGTATGCATCACTGTTAATCATATAAATATTTTTTATTTTTCTTATTTGTCACAGGGCTGTTGTAGATTTTGCTTCAGCTAATTGAACTTAGTTGGTTTCATCGCCATTTTTTTATATTTGGAGCAGTTCTGAAGATGGGAGTAGCCGAAACCAATGATAGTGAATTGTAAAATTTGTTTGATCTAGATGGACCTTTACAAATAAATATTGCAGCAGCTTATGGTAAATTAAAAATGAAGAGGCAAAATATATGGGTTGTTTTAGAACGTGTAGGAAAATGGTAGAAGTAAAATAGGTGAACAGAACGATCTACGAAGGAATGCTTCTAAGAAAGGAGAGGAAACTAGCGTAAAGCATAAAAATGAGAGAAAAGAAATTGGTTGCAACAATGAACGACTGAAGCACACATTGCAGGGAAGAGAGGGAGACTAATAGGAAGACTTGGGATGCTGGATGACATTGAAAATGTACGAAGTTAGGTGCAGATTGATGTAGACACACAGGATAGCATTTGACACATATGCTTACTATCGGAAGTACAATCGTGTGGGCTATCTAGCGACATTTATGACTGGATTCAGTATTTCTTAAAGGGGGTCACAGCATATTATCTGATAGCATCATTGACAGATTTAGAAGTAACTTCAGGCGTACTCCAGGAATGTGTGATTGGATCCTAGCTGCTCGTGTTTAATATTAGAGACCCTGCAGATAACATTAACAGTAACCTCAGACTTTTCACAGATGATACTAGCAACCTGGCACAGCTTTTCACTAAGTATCTACGACTGGTCGGCCTGCCTGGCATTGCAGTAATAACTTTTATACATAAACGTTCACCGCGAGTGAGCCTAGGTATTCGTAAAACAGCATCAAAATACCTACATTAATTCCTCTAGTTTACGTTCATATACAGAGAGAAAAGCATGATAAGGGACTTCAATTTAGCTGTTTGTATAGATGAGTACTGTCTGGAAAAATCTCAACAATATTCAATAAGATCTGGATAAGATTCCAAAGTGCTGGAAAGATAGTCAACTTCCTTCACAGTTCAGAAGTGTACAATTTTGCAGTTTACATAACGAAACAAGTAGTACCCACTAACAACAATATGGATGTGCCAAAACTGGAATTGATCAGCTAATTCAAGCAACTGAGTGTAATAATTTGTAGCGACATGAAATGGAAAGATGCAAAGGCCCAGTGGCGCGGAAAAGCAAGTGGCAGACTACAGATACTAGGAAAATGCAATCGATCTACAGAGGGGACTGCTTGTAAAATACATGTTGTAACCCATCCTAGAACAATGCTCAACTGTGTGGGACCTGTACCAAATAGGACTAACAAAGGATATAGAATGCTCACACAGGAGGGTAGAACAGATTTCTTTTTTATTTACACGTCAAGTTCAGTAGGACCAAATTGAGGAGTATATCTCCAAGGTCATGGAACGTGTCAGTACATGGAATTATAACATAAAAGTAATAACAGATAAAAATAAAATGTTTATCAACACGAAAAAAGTCAATCAATACGTTTATGTAAATGCAATCAACAATACAACAAGAATCAGATTAATTTTTCAAGATACTCCACGACAGAGTAGAAGGAGTGACCTATGAGGAAACTCTTCAGTTTCGATTTGAAAGCGCCTGGATTATTGCTGTTATTGCTGAGATTTTCGAATTCGAGCGGTAGTTTATTGAAAATGGATGCAGCAGTATACTGCACACCTTTCTGCACAATAGTTAAGGAAGTCCGATCCAAATGCAGGTTTGATTTCTGCCTAGTGAGTGAAAGCTACTTATTCTTGGGAATAAGCTAATGTTGTTAACAAGAAAGGGCAGTAAGGAATATATGTATTTAGAGGCCAATGTCAAAATATCCAGACTCGTGAACAAGGTTCGACAAGAGGTTGGTGAACTTACATCACTTATTGCCGAACCGCCCGTTTCTGAGCCAAAAATATCCTTTTAGAATGGGAAGAGTTACCCCAGAATATAATACCCTACGAGATAAGCGAATGAAAACAAGCAAAGTAGACTACTTTTCGTGTAGAATGATCACTCACTTCAGATACTGTTCGAGCAGTAAAAATGGCAGCATTGAATCTATGAACAAGATCCTGAACGTGGGCTTTCCACAAGAGTTTACTGTCTATCTGAACGCCTAGAAATTTGAACTGTTCAGTTTCACTGATCATATGCCCATTCTGTAAAATTAAAACGTCAGGTTTTGTTGAATTGCATGCTAGAAACTGTAAAAAACTGAGTCTTCCTGAGATTTTGTGTTACTTTATTTTCTACAGGCCATGAACTTAGGCCAAGAACTGCTCTATCTGAAACTGAGCCAATGTTGCACACAACATCCTTTACTACCCAAGCTAGTGTCGTCAGCAAACAGAAATATTTTAGAGTTACCTGTAATATTAGAGGGCACATCATTTATATAAATAAGGAACAGGAGTGGCCCCAACACTGATGCCTGGGGCACCCCCCACTTGACTGTAACCCCACTCAGACCCCACATGACAGCCATTCTCAACATTGTGACTAATGACATTTTGCAGTTGTTGCTGAAGTAATAGGTGAACTAATTGTGAGCTACTCCCCGTGTTCTGTAGTGGTCCAACTCCTGGAGCAATGTTTTGTGATCAACACAAATGTCTTAGTTAAATTTTAAAAAAAATATGCCTAGCGTTCGAAACCTTTTGTTTAACCCATCCAGTATCTCACAGAGAAAAGAGACTATAGCATTTTCATTTGTTAAACGACTTCTTAAGCTGAACTGTACATTTGATAGCAAATCGTGTGGTACAAAATAATCAATTATCCTTACATATACAGGCTTTTCAATAACTTTATGCAAACACTGATGGCACAAAAATAAGTCTAAAATTGTCTATATTACCCCTTTCTCCTTTTTATAAAGCAGCTTTACTACTGAGTACTTTAATCGTTCAGGAAACTGACCATTCCTAAAGGCAAAATTACAAATATGGCTAAATACAGAGCTAACATGTGCATCACAGTACTTTAATATTCTGCTAGGCACTCCATCATATCCATGGGAGTCCTTAGTCTTCAGTGATTAAATTATTGACTCAATCTCCTCCTTGTCTGTATCACAGAGGAGTAATTTCAGACATCAATCTCAGAAAGACATTTGCCAAGAAAGTTATGATTCCCTGCATAAACTAAAGTTTTGTTTAATTCACCAGCATTGCTCAGAAAATAATTGTTATATACTGTACATATATCTGTTTTATTAGTAACAGAAATACCTTTACTACGAACTGACTTTATATTGTCGACCTTGTGCTGCTGATCACACACTTCCTTCACAACCGACCATATTGTTTTAATTTTATCCTGTGAATTAGCTAGTCTATTTGCATACCACATACTTTTTGCCCTCATAACAACATTTTTAAGCACCTTACAATACTGTCTGTAATGGGCTACTGTAGCTTGATTGTGAGTACATCTAACATTTTGATATAATTCCCACTTTGTTCTACATGATATCCTTATCCCACTAGTCAGCCACCCTGGCTCACTATTACTGCTAGTACCCCGTTTAGAACGTTCTAATGGAAAGCAACTCTCAAAGAGCATGAGAAATGTGTTAAGGAAACCACTATATTTATCATCTATATTAATGCCAGTCAAATGGTCACTGGTGTATTTGACCTATGGGAGAATGTCATATAGATGCTGAAAAACTGAATTAGCAGATACTTGAAGACCTGAAGTAAATCGCGAGAGCCTGGTTACAAAGTCTTTTGAGTGAGGAATCTAGGAATGCATATCACTCCCATTAGGACTGCGAACAGAAGATGAGAGTAGTTACAGTGTGTACAGGTTTGCTTAAGCGATCATTTTTCTTGCATTCCATATGTAAACTGATAGTTAATAAACTCTAATAGGTGGTGCAGTGGGAAGCCGCTTCTGCCATGCACTTCACAGTGATTTGTAAAATTTAAATGTAGATGTAAACGTAGACATAGACAGACAGAAGAATGTATGAAGCCTCCAGCTGATACCTGTTGCAAGGTAGATATATCAAAAAGAAAGAAAAAAGATTTAAGACGCATTAGGAATGATATTATGTTGCTATAACAGATATATAACAGAGTCAATGAAGAATAGGAAAATTATGTTCCATGAAATTGAAGATGCTGGTTAAATTATACAGAGAGCTCGCTGCTGGAGAACCCGAAAAACACACCAGAGAGAGGAAGCTGAGAGTAATGGCTGTACTCACAGACGTTTCCTTGGGGCGGCTGCCAGAGGACGAGGCTCTCGGAGGCGGGCACCAGCTCGTCGACGGCGGGAATGATGGAGACGCGCACGGGGTAGCAGCGCGACGCGGCGTTGAGCAGAACCCGCACCAGCGTCGAGGGCAGCAGCCGCGGCAAGGCGCTGTCGTCGCTCAGGAAGCGTTGCAGCAGCGCCTGCTGGCGGCGGGCAAGCCGAAGCTCGTGCCGCACCAGCCACAGCGTCTCCGCAACCTGTGTGCCAACACGGGGATGCAGTCCTCTGCCCCCACTATCTGATCATCGAAGATCATGATGGAGATAAAAGGAAGGTTCAGGAATTGAATTAAAATTCTGGGTGAAAGTCTGTCAATGTTAAGATTCGCTGCTGACACTGCAATCATCAGTAAAAGTGAGCACGAGTTACATGGCCTTTTGAATGGAATCAACTTTATCATTAGCATAGCATATGTAAGGGCCAGTCAAATGAAAACCAGACACATTGGAAAAAGTAAGTAAACTGCTCATTATTTCAAAAGTAGTCACCCCAACTGTTAATACATTTATCCCACTGAGAGATAAGACAGTCAATGCCTTCACAGAAAAATGTTTGCAGTTGCACAAAGAGCCAGATTTTACACAGATGTGCACCTCTTCATCTGAACCAAATTGTCGGCCACAACTGTCCTCCTCCAGGGCTCCAGAAATATGGAGTTTGCATGGGGAGAGATCAGGACCTTATGATATGTACCGGAGACCAAGTGAAACTTCTGTGGGCAGGCTCACGTGTTACCATGGCTGTTTTGACTACGGTGCCAAAGCTTCGCTGGGAAGAGCTTACATCTCCATGCAGTCTCCATCTCTCTTCTTGTGATTTCCATATTTTTGAAGTCCTGAGGAAAGGCTATTCATTGCCGTCGATTTGCTTTGGACGTAAAGGTGCATGTCGGGGTACAACCACGATTCTGCATGCAACAGCAAACAATTTTCCAAGAAGGCGTTCACAGTCTTTTCTCACAGTGGGATAAATGTATCAATAGTTATGGCGAGTACTTTTGAAATAATAAACAGTGTACTTGTTTTTTTTCCGTGTATATGGTTTTGCATTTGACTGCCCCTTATACACTGAAGCTACAGAAAGACGAAATAATGAGAAGTAGCAGCTATAAGACTAGCGATAAATTTAACATTAAAGTTAACAACTATGAATAAGATCAAGTGAAGGCAATTGCCACCCTGGAAGCAAATTTACGCATGATGGATGAAGCAAAGAGGACATAAGAAGCAGAATCATGCAGGAGAAGCTGGTTTTCATAGTTGAGAGAAATTTGCTGGTATCAAAGATAGGGCTCAGGAATAAACTTCTGAGAATGTATGTTGGCAGTCCAGCACTGTTTACAAGTTAATAAGGGTGCCTGTGGGAAAACCAAAAAGGGAAAGAATGCTAGCATTTGAGATGCAGTGCTACAGAATAATGTAGAAATTTAGGTGAGACTGACAAGAAGAGTCAGAACGATAGGATATGTGATACGACCTGATAGGATAACTGTCACGGAACTAAAGATAGGTATAAATGATAAAAACTGTAGAGCACAGCAAAGATTGTGATATACCCAACAAAAAAATCGAGGACATGTTTAATTGTTACTCTGAGATGAAGTGATTGGCACAGCAGAGGGCGTTGTGTAGGCCGCGTCAAACCAGTCTGAACACTTGATGACCCCCAAACGATAAATTAAAAAATACATTATCTAAGGCAGCAATACTCAAAGTGTGCTTTTTGCCCTGTGGCTCCGCAAGGCCTTTACGAGGGCTCTGCCAAAATATCAGCCTGAAGAACAACGCACGTCAAGTGTTGTCACACGCTGAGAAAAACCACTTATAAACATCATATTAGTATATAAGAAACTATCAGCCTCGATTGCGGTAGCTTTGATAACATTCCTCTCACGTCCACTACAGCTAACGGCGAACCATGCTGGCCCTCCTCACCAGATGCGTGAAATAAACCCAGATTGGGAAATATTTATGTTGCCGACCTACACAAATGATGGTCTGCAGACATTAAAAATAGGAGTGGGTGCTGCAGACCCGGCCATATTAATCAAGAGTGTTAACATCATATGAACGAGGTATGGCCCAGAAATGGCTATCCATTGTTTATGCCAAGCAATTTAATTCTTAACGAACTACTCTTGGTATGATACATCAATCAGATAAAAAAGTCTTATGCGAACAGTTTACACCTGTTTTCATACTCGACAAAAAGTTAAAATCAACTAAGCACAATGGTAAACAAATCAAGAAGCCAAGTTTCATATAGTTCCCATAGTTTCTCGTTGTGTTGCTCCTATGCAAGGATGCTAATTTATAAGTCATACTTTAACTGCCAGCAATTATATAAAAGTGTTTTATTGAGCAATACATCTAAACTCAAAATTTATTCAATAAAGACGAGGATTAAGAATAGTGTGCAAAGAAAATGACACATGTAGAATACTACTCTCACTTAGCTATACGTAAATGGTATTTGTCATTAATAATAAAAGTAAGACAGTTTCAGATGAACAGTGACTAATAAAACCACGAAGTGGGATATAAATAAATTTCCATGTAAACTTCAACTCTTTCTCTATAGCGTAGAGTGAGATTATGCGGTCTTGTCCAAAGATTTCCGACAGTAATTCTGATCGCTTAAAATGATACTCTTCCATATATTTCACAGTCGAGAACTTTTCGCTGCTGCTACATGCCTTGGTGTATTTCAGCACTATCCATCTTAGAATGAGACTTTCACTCTGCAGCGGAGTGTGCGCTGATATGAAACTTCCTGGCAGATTAAAACTGTGTGCCGGACCGAGACTCGAAGTCGGGACCTTTGCCATTCGCGGGCATGTGCTCTACCAAGAGGAGACGAGGTACTGGCAGAAGTAAATCTGTGAGGACGGGGCGTGAAACGTGCTTGGGTAGCTCAGTTGGTAGAGCACTTGCCCGCGAAAGACAAAGGTCCCGATTTTGAGTCTCGGTCCGAAACACAGTTTTAATCTGCCAAGAAGTATCACCATCCCTCTTAGTCGTTAGTCGTCCATGCATACTTTTAACTCGCAATTTTGGCCTTTGAGAGCAACTTTGAGACCGTGCTTAATGCTTGCCGTTGATAAAGAAATAATGCTTGAATAAATAAAATTCAGTCTGCAGCTTATAGGACAGTAAATAATCAAATCACTACAAGCTGAAGAGTATGATGAAACGACTGCACAAGATGCTTATCATTGTTAGTGTCACAAGAATGCATATACGTGTTTAGTTTATTACAGAAATTGCACAATTAATTTACCAGTTTACTTAATTAAGTGGGTGAATGTAGGTTATATGATTTTTTAGCAATCCTAGAATTACTAAAATTTAAGTATTGCGAGGAGTAATGCTGTCATTAACAGTGTATAAAGTAGTTACTTCTGGAAATTTAAATACAGGCTGATTGAAAGATTCAAATCATAGAAATGAGATGATAAAAATAGTCAATAGTTTTAGGTTTGTACAAACAGTCAACTTTCCAAATCAAATAACTACTGGAAGTAAATGTGCAGTTGAGCTAATTTTTATAGAACTATGTGACTTCAATTATAGTAGCAATATTATAAATATGAGCTAGAGTCAGGGCTGAATTAACCATGTCAGGGTCCCTAGGCAATATACATCTCCTTGTGTAACTTCCTAAAATACATTTTTTTCTACCAAAACGCTTGTTTTTTACTACATCACGGAGGTCTGCCATCACTCTAACAAGTTTAAACAAATGAAATCAAAATATGCGAACTTTTTATTAAATATTTTGTGAAGTAAAATATATTTATATATTAATAATATAAAGGTTTTTTGGATACAAAATCGTTTAAAACATCTTTTTTCCAATATATCATTTTCAGACGCCATTGTCGCCAGTGAATTCAAACGGTTCTGACACACTGGTGAACGAAGACAATTTCTGATTAGTTTTAATGTCTAAAAGTTACATTCACCTATGGCGTTTGTATGTTTGTATGTTTGCAATTTACAACTTGATTGTACCTTATTAGCAAAAATCTGTTAATACGATTACACGCCAAGTAAAATTTCATCTTTTTCGACATCCTCTAATTGTAACTTAAGTACCATGAACTACACCATGTCGTCTACAAACTCAGGCTCAATGTTCTGGGAATAATGTTCCCTAAACTTCGTACAAGCCTCTCTAATTTCATCGTTGGGCTTCGTCGAGAAATCTGTTAGAAATACAAGCAGACAATTAATTTTCCAGTAAGTTTGTAGTCACCGCCGCAATTCTGTACCCAGCATGTCTAATACGGAGAAATAAGTTTCAGTTTTTAACTTCTGTTTTTCTCTGTGCACAACGTCTTCTGTAGATCCTTCATCGTAATGCATGTTCCTTCTTCGCACACTCATTTTCAGCACCTTATTGCGTACCAGTTTTCTCATTTGCCTTCATCTCGCAACCGTCAGATAGTTCTCAATCTAAAAGGTATTTTAAAAGATCGTCTGCTGTTCGAAGTCAAATAGTAGTTTTTTTCTAGAGATATAGTGACACTACTGATTCGGTCTAGCATGGCAGCCCAGAATACTGCCAGAACATTTAATTTTTCTCCAAGCCCTTTAATATACATGTGGCCTCGTTAATCACTTGTGATGCCTGATTTTCATCGTTAGTAACAGAGTGGAAGGCATTCTGGAAATCGTTGGGATCTTTGCCCTTGCACACGACCTTGTGTCGGATATTCTTTTCAGAACTATTTGACGATTGGGAGATGAAGGCAAATGAAAAAACTGGTACCCAATAAAATGATGAAAATGAGAGTGTGCGAAGAAGGAACATGCATTACGATGATGTATCTATAGAAGACGTTGTCCACACAGAAAAACAGAAGTTAAAAACTGAAACTTATTTCCCGTATTAGACATGCTGTGTACAGAACTGCCGCGGCAACTACGAGCTTACCGGGAAATTAATAGTCTGCTTGTATTTCTAACAGATTTCTCGATGATGTCCAACGACGAAATTAGAGAGGCTTGTACGAAATTTAGGGAACATTATTCCCAGAACATTGAGCCTGAGTTTATAGACGACATGGTGTAGTTCATGTACTTAAGGTACAATTAGAGGGTTTTTTTGCTTTCGTTGCTGTTCATCTTATATCCTTCTTTCAAGACACTGCTTTCCGTTCAGCTGCTCTTCCGGGTCCTTTGCTGTCTCCGACAGAATTACAATGTCGTCGGCAAACCTCAAAGTTTTTATTTCTTCTACACGGATTTCATTCCTACTCCAAATTTTTCTTTTGTTTCCTTTACTGTTTGCTCAATATACAGATTGAACAACATCGGGGATAGGCTACAACCGTGTCTCACTCCCTTCCCAAACACTGCTTCCCTTTCATGCCCCTCGACTCTTGTAACTGCCATCTGGTTTCTGTACAAATTGTAAATAACCTTTCGCTTCCTGTATTGTACTCCTGTCACCTTCAGAATTTGAAAGAGAGTTTTCAAAAGCTTTCTCTAAGTCTACAAATACTACAAACGTAGGTTTGCCTTTCCTTAATCTATTTTCTAATCTATTGCCTCACGTGTTCCAACATTTCTACGGAATCCAAACTGATCTTCCCCGAGGTCGGTTTCTACCAGTTTTTCCATTCGTCTGTAAAGAATTCGTTTTAGTATTTTGCAGCCGTGTCTTATTAAAATGATAGTTCGGTAATTTTCACATCTGTCAACACCTGCTTTTTTTGGGATTGGAATTATTATATTCATCTTGCTCACTAGATGGTAGTTTTGTTACGCCTGGCTCTCCCAAGGCTGTCAGTAGTTCTAATGGAATGTTGTCTACTCCCAGGGCCTTGTTTCGCCTTTGGTCTTTCAGTGCCGTGTCAAACTCTTCACGCAGTATCATATCTCCTATTTCATCTTCATCTACATTCTCTTCCATTTCTATAATATTGTTCTCAAGTACATCGCCTTGTATAGACCCTCTATATACTCCTTCCACCTTTCTGCTTGCCCTTCTTGGCTTAGAACTGGGTTTCCATCTGAGCTCTTGATATTCATGTAAGTGGTTCTCTTTTCTCCAAAGGTCTCTTTAATTTCCCGGTAGGATCTATCTTACCCCTAGTGATATGCGCCTTTACATCCTTACATTTGTCCTCTAGCCATCCCTGCTTAACCATTTTGCACTTCCTGTCGATCTCTTTTTTGAGACGTTTGTATTTCTTTTTGCCTGCTTCATTTACTGCATTTTTATATTTTCTCCTTTCACCAATTAAATTCAATATCTCTTCTGTTACCCAAGGATTTCTATTAGCTCTCGTCTTTTTACCTACTTGATCCTCTGCTGCCTTCACTATTTAATTTCTCAAAGCTACCCATTCTTCTTCTACTGTATTTCGTTCCCCCAATCTTGTCAATCGTTCTCTATCTCTCTCCCTGAAGCTCTCTACAACTTCTATTCCCACCTTTTTGCAGTTTCTTCAATTTTAATCCACAGTTCATAACCAATAGATTGTGGTCAGAATCCACATCTGCCCTTGGAAATGTCTTACAATTTAAAACCTGGTTCCTGAATCTCTGTCTTACCATTATACAATCTATCTGAGACCTTGCAGTATCTCCAGGCTTCTTCCATGTATACAGCCTTCTTGTATCATTCTTCAACCAAGTGTTAGCTATGATTAAGTTATGCTCTGTGCAAAATTTTACCAAGCGGTTTCCTCTTTCATTCCTTACTCCCATTCCATATTCACCTACTACGTTTCCTTCTCTTCCTTTTTGTACTATTGAGTTCCAGTCACCCATGACTATTAAATTTTCGTCTCCCTTCACTATCTGAATTTTTTCTTTTATCTGATCATACATTTCATCAATCTCTTCGTCATCTGCGGAGCTAGTTGGCATATAAACTTTTACCAGTGTGGTAAGATACCCCTCCGTTGTGGTTGCACCTACGGCACGGCTATCTGTATCGCTGACGCACGCAAGCCTCTCCACCAACGGCAAGGTCCATGGTTCATAAATTAATTGAACCTAAATACTTACCTATCCTCTTTATTTTTACCATTACAGTATTTATTATTTTTCTGCCTTGCTTTTAGGAGGCCGGAGACAAAATGAACAGTGGCACGGGATGAAATAGTAACAATTTCTACAATATCTATACAAGAACAACTTAGGCTCTTCAGATTCTTCAGTTTCTATGATATGAGGTGGAAAAAGTATGTAAAATAAAATCTCGTAACCAAACTTACATGGTCTCGTAAATGTAACTTCCGTTTCCAGAATGAGATTTTCACTCTGCAGCGGAGTGTGCGCTGATATGAAACTTCCTGGCAGATTAAAACTGTGTGCCCGACCGAGACTCGAACTCGGGACCTTTGCCTTTCGCGGGCAAGTGCTCTACCAACTGAGCTACCGAAGCACGACTCACGCCCGGTACTCACAGCTTTACTTCTGCCAGTATCCGTCTCCTACCTTCCAAACTTTACAGAAGCTCTTCTGCGAGACGTGCAGAACTAACACTCCTGAAAGAAAGGATACTGTGGAGACATGGCTTAGCCACAGCCTGGGGGATGTTTCCAGAATGAGATTTTCACTCTGCAGCGGAGTGTGCGCTGATATGAAACTTCCTGGCAGATTAAAACTGTGTGCCCGACCGAGACTCGAACTCGGGACCTTTGCCTTTCGCGGGCAAGTGCTCTACCAACTGAGCTACCGAAGCACGACTCACGCCCGGTACTCACAGCTTTACTTCTGCCAGTATCCGTCTCCTACCTTCCAAACTTTACAGAAGCTCTTCTGCGAGACGTGCAGAACTAGCACTCCTGAAAGAAAGGATACTGTGGAGACATGGCTTAGCCACAGCCTGGGGGATGTTTCCAGAATGAGATTTTCACTCTGCAGCGGAGTGTGCGCTGATATGAAACTTCCTGGCAGATTAAAACTGTGTGCCCGACCGAGACTCGAACTCGGGACCTTTGCCTTTCGCGGGCAAGTGCTCTACCAACTGAGCAACTAATCTGCCAGGAAGTTTCATATCAGCGAACACTCCGCTGCAGAGTGAAAATCTCATTCTGGAAACATCCCCCAGGCTGTGGCTAAGCCATGTCTCCACAGTATCCTTTCTTTCAGGAGTGCTAGTTCTGCACGTCTCGCAGAAGAGCTTCTGTAAAGTTTGGAAGGTAGGAGACGGATACTGGCAGAAGTAAAGCTGTGAGTACCGGGCGTGAGTCGTGCTTCGGTAGCTCAGTTGGTAGAGCACTTGCCCGCGAAAGGCAAAGGTCCCGAGTTCGAGTCTCGGTCGGGCACACAGTTTTAATCTGCCAGGAAGTTTCATATCAGCGCACACTCCGCTGCAGAGTGAAAATCTCATTCTGGAAACATCCCCCAGGCTGTGGCTAAGCCATGTCTCCACAGTATCCTTTCTTTCAGGAGTGCTAGTTCTGCACGTCTCGCAGAAGAGCTTCTGTAAAGTTTGGAAGGTAGGAGACGGATACTGGCAGAAGTAAAGCTGTGAGTACCGGGCGTGAGTCGTGCTTCGGTAGCTCAGTTGGTAGAGCACTTGCCCGCGAAAGGCAAAGGTCCCGAGTTCGAGTCTCAGTTGAGCACACAGTTTTAATCTGCGAGGAAGTTTCGTAACTTCCGTTTATTACACTCGCCGTCTCATTTATGTTCTCGAAGCACTTGCAGTATTTGGAAAAATGTAGCTTTCTTATCTAAATTCTGAAGTTTTGAAACGCAGAACCACAGTAAAATTCTTAAATTTAATTCGCGGGCGCAAAACTCGCAAATCGCAATTAGAGAAAAAAAATGAACATTGAAATTGTTTCCAAACTTTTGTTTGCGATAGAACTACGTAGATTTCGCTTTCAACATACTATTCTACACTACTGACTTAGTGCGAGCGTCCTATCAAATTCCTGTTTCACCGGAAGACATACAGAAGACGGCTGCAACAGTGACCTACGGTCTTTTGAGTTTGTGAGAATGTCTTTCGGATTGTGTAATGTGGTGCTAACATTTCAACGCTTTATGAATGAAATCACAAAAGATCTGGATTTATGTTATGTGTACGTAGACGACATTTCAGTGACGTCCGCGTCAGAAGCGGAATGTCTAGAACATTTAAACAGGATTTTTGATCGTTTACGTAGGGAAGGCCTTGTTACTAACCCTACAAAGATTATCTTCAGGGCAACAGACATTCAGTTTCTGGCATATACAATGGATGCCCTTGGGATCCGACCTCCTAAGGATAAAGTGGAAGCAACAGTCAAATATTCCCGTCCTGCTACAATTAGGGAGCTACTTCGTTTTCTCGGCATTAGTAATTTCTATCATCGATTTAACCCAATATTACACTAATAACAGCTCCAACGTATAAACTTCTGAAGGGTGCTCCGGAGCCAAATAATAAAGTGCAATGGACAGACGAAACGGATACTGCTTTTCAAGCTGTGAAAACAGCAATAGCAGAGGCTACACAGTTAGCTCATCCAGTATCACACGCTCAACTTGCATTCGTGGTAGATGCATCAGCTCCCGCCATTGGCGCCGTACTTCAGCAAGTGGAACGTAGTTGGCAGTCACGCGGGTTATTCAGTCGCAAGTTGCCATCGTGACAGTAACGCTGGGCAACTTGCGATCGAGAACTGAACGCCGCATATGCCGCGATTAGGAAGTTGCGGCATCGTTAGAAGGACGACACTTTACCATATACACGGACCATAAACCACTGAGATATGCTTTCAATGTGTAACCAGGGAAAGCACCACAGAGATAACTTCGACACTTGGACTTTATTAGCCAGTTAACCACTCACATACTCTATGTGCAAGGAACGTCAAATGCGCCAACAGACGCTCCTTTACGTGTTGAAGCTATATTCACTGTAACTGATTACGAGGCCCTAGCGCAATCCCAGCAGCACGACGATGAGCTACGCTCGTTATTGGATGACCCAGTGGGATTTAAGTTACAACACATGACTGTACCATAAACAAATGAGAAACAAATGTCTTATTGTAGTGTGAGGCGTATGGCACAAAAGAGCGACCGTTCATAGCCTACCAATTTCGATCACAAGCAATTGCGTCAATGCACAACTTGGCTCCTCCCGGGGTCCGGGACACAGCAAAATTACTGCGTTTTTCTGGCCAGGAACGGATGCAGACTAAGACATTTGTCAGAAATTGCATGGAGTGTCAGAAAAATAAGATCACTCGACAAGTCAAGGCACCATTAGGCACATTTCTGCCTCAAGTCAACGCTTTGAACATGTTCATCCTGAAACGGTGTGCTCCCTTCCACTATCAGAAGGCTACAGCTACTGCTTCACGGTCGTGTTTGGATTTTCAAGACGGCCTGAAGCTTTCCCTATGAAACGCATTATAGCCGAGACGGTAGCGAAAACGTTTCTCCGTGGATGGACCGCCTGGTACGCACTGCAGCAGATCAGGGACATCAGTTTGAGGGTTACCTGTCGAAAGCACTGGCCAGTTTGTTGGGCACTAAGCGCATTCGTACTACCGCTTATCATCCGGCAGCGAATGGAATAATAGAAAGCCTGCATCGCCAACTAAAGTCTGCCCTTTGGTGTCACGCTACATAAAACTGAATGGAGGCGTTACCCATAGCGCTCCTTGGTCTCCGTACATCATTTGAGAGCGACGTGAAGGCTACAGCAGCTGAATTAGTATAAGGACAAACACTGCGCCTACCAGGGAATTTCATGCACAATGTGACGGACGATGCGGTTGAAGCGTCAGAGTTTGTCAACAAATTTCGATCGCACACCCGACAACTGCCGCCAGTGACAGCTAGAGAGCAAAGTGCAGGACATCTGTTCATATTCAATGGCCTTTCCAGCTGCAACAATGCATTCATACGAAATGTCACGGCGCGCAAGCCACTGCAGCCGCCTTACGAAGGGCCGTATAAAGTGCTTGACAGAAGCATGCGACACTTAGACATCAGAGGTGTGCCTTCCACCGTGTCCACTGAAAGACTTAAGTCTGCCTTCTACGCTATATAAGATGCAGCGAAGACGGCCGGCACCGCGACCGTCAAAGACAAGGATACAGTACCTGACATTACTCATGTCCAATGGGATGCCGACAAGATGGGACAACCAACGGGCGCGATAATGAAGCCAGTGACTCAGAGTGAGCTTCCCCCACGAAAAGCTGGTACCACAGAATTCAACAAAATACCTGGCTTCCAGAAAACATTGACAACACATACCGGACGTCATGTCCAGTTCAAACTCAGATGACCATCACACCACGGTGCGCGAGGCCCCTAGCTGACGATGGCCCCTGGGCAGTTTCCTGCACTGCCTAATTGATAATGCGGGCCTGGTTACAGTAAACATAGAGCTCAGCATCTGACAGTTGAGCTAAAATACTGACAAAGTGCGAACCAAAAACTAACATAACTGAACGGATAGAGTTCAATGACGACAACGTCAGAGTATTTAATTTTATGCTATCAACCGAAGTGTGGAAGGATGTCTTCAGTAAAACTGTAGTAAATAGCATGTTCAACAGTTTCCACGATGTGTATCTCCATTATTTTCGTGTAGCATTATATGCTCTAGGAGGATTAAGACAGTTAAGAAAAAATGTTAAAGTACAAAAGGCATTATAACTTTCTGTAGAAAGAAAAACTTTCTCCACTATTTCATAAACACAATAATCTTAAATTTATCGGCGTTATATGCGATGTTTTGAGCATTGTAACTTCATTGTAAATTTATGATATAACTTCTACCGTTTCAGTCACTTTTACTGATGTTTAAATAGCCCAACACAAAATTAGCAATATATACTTCAATGTATCCGGTAATTAGCTGGTTAAAAAAAATTATATGATAAAGAAGGAAAAAAACTATCTTTATAAATTTCTTCTGTTTTCCATTTCCACAAGAATTTGGTACAATATCGTATCTTGACAATATGTTACGAAATCTGTTTCTGAAATTAGTACTAGGAATATGGACACAGAACAGTTTAAAGAGGGATGATCATGTGAAAGCTCTTGAAATGAAGCTGCCAAGAGTTTACTATGCTCTTCTTTTGCTAAGCCAAAGTAACTGAAAGAATAAATATTATTTCATAAACACAACAATGCCACACCAGAACTTAGAAATTACGTGAAAAACATTGACGAAATGTTCAACAAGATGATATAATCAGCTAGAAGATGTAGTAAAGATAATTATATTTAAAGTGCGAAAAATAAGATAAAAGCTATCTGGCAAATCAGATCAGAAAGACAACTACCCTGGCCAGCAAGATCTCCGGATCTGTCCCCCATTGAGCATGTTTGGGACTGGATGAAGCGTCGAATCACGCGGTCTGCACGTCCAGCACGAACGCTGGTCCAACTGAGGCGCCAGGTGGAAATGGCATGGCAAGCCGTTCCACAGGACTACATCCAGCATCTGTACGATCGTCTCCATGGGAGAATAGCAGCCTGCATTGCTGCGAAAGGTGGATATACACTGTACTAGTGCCGACATTGTGCATGCTCTGTTGCCTGTGTCTATGTGCCTGTGGTTCTGTCAGTGTGATCATGTGATGTATCTGACCCCAGGAATGTGTCAATAAAGTTTCCCCTTCCTGGGACAATGAATTCACGGTGTTCTTATTTCAATTTCCAGGAGTGTAGAAAATAAACTGTCAGATCCAAAAGAGGTAGCTGTAAGTATCATGAGTATTTCATTAACGTAGCAAATCAGTAAATCCAAAATCAGTATGCAAGCAGAACTATGTGTCTACCGAATTATTGTCCGCCCCGGTAGCTGAGTGGTCAGCGCGACAGACTATCAATCCAAAGGGCCCGGGTTCGATTCCCGGCTGGGTCGGAGATTTTGCTGAGAAACAAATATTAGTTTGGGTTGAATGTTGTGCAACATTATGTTTCTAAAAAGTCCTCTGATTATGTAAGTAAAACATTAATGTATATGGTAAATATATCCCTATTAACTCCTCTCTTGAAAACAAAGAACAGTTAAAATGTAAAAAACTATCGTCCAGTATCCCAACTCATGTTTTCTCCGAAATATTTTAATGCACTTTCTGTATCATACGTCAAAAGTCCTTACTAAAAACTCATTTCTATCACCAAATCAGCGTGGATTTAGCAAATCCCAGTCTGCGTTAAAATCACAGATCAGTCCAAAAAGACGTCAGGCGGATCCAATATCACTGGATGAGACATTACTCAGAAGACAAGCAGTAAATGGTGATATTAAAACATGACGACGGAAAAGAAAATATCATTAGAACAACAACACATCTTTACAATAAATCATCAGTTATCTATGGAGTGCCAAAAAACTGTTTTACGGCCTGTATTGTTCCTCCTTTACGCTGATTACGTAAATAGCTTCATTAAAGTAAAAAAAAAATAATTTCAGGTGACATCAGCATTTTAATAACAGTTGAAGACAAAATCAGCAATAGATACCTCTACTTGAATGTCTGTGGTTACTAGATGGATTTTAAAAAAAAGGTAACAAATAAAGAAGAAACTACCTTTATGAATTTCTGCTCTTTTCCACTTCTACAAGAATTTCATACAGTATGGTATCTTGACAAAATTGATTAACATCAGTTTCTGAAACTAAAGTTAAGGAATTAGGCCACAGAACGATTTAAAATAGGACTGTCATGTGAAAGCTCTTGAAATAAAGCTTCCAAAAGTCTGATGCTCTTTGTGTGTAAAGCCAAATTGCAAGCAGATCAACAGTGGTTCAGACATATTATGTATACTTCCATTTATTACTTGACTATGGGCTAATCTTCTACAGAAACACAGCCTCCAGCAAAAGAATGTTTTGGGTGCATACAAAAGCAGTCAGACTATCTGCAGCTTGACATGTTCTGTATCCTTGTAAAAAGAGATCTACGCATGAATAAAGCTGCTACTACTACTACTACTAAAGAAACTGGAAACATGTAGACTACACTTCATTCGGAGGAAATAATGAACCTGCCAAGTCTTATATATATATATATATATATATATATATATATATATATATATATATATATATATATATGAGTGTATTCGCTCCGCAAATGAATATATTTTAAAAAAGAACTGGGGACCTGTGGTAAAATAAAATTCCATAGGCGCAACAAAGGAAACCTCAGTAATATCCACGTGTCTCAGTCTACAACAGTTTTCTATCAGAAAGGCATTTAACGATAACAGTTAAATAATTTAACAGCCAACTAGTGATATAAAAAAGCGATATAAAAATCCACAAAACGTTTGTCTTATAATTCAAGAATTCTTTTGCTGAGTAAAAGACTTATTCAATTTGTGAACTAAATCGGTAACTATGGATAATTTCCGCCATTTAAATTGGGCTGATTGTAATTTACGAACTGAAAGTAGTGTTTGTTCTCTCTCCGTCTCTTTATCTCTTTCTCAGTTCTGACTTGTCCCATATCCGGTATACGTTTCAAGTGCGATGAATGGACGATTAAATGATAATTATGATAATGACGATGATGATATTCCGATTCTTAGTCATTATTACCGAAACAAGCAATAACGATTTCTATCAGACTGATTTAGATCTGAGTTCTACTCAGCACGACCGACTAGTGTAGTTTTGAGGTCCAGTACTTACTAGGACCTGACCACGAAAGATTTGCTTTTAGGTTGAAAGTGCAGTTACCTTTTCGATGCAGTTCCCCTTAAGGTCAATGCATTTCCTCCAACTATTTTTTAAATTAGTAGATTACTCCGTGAGGTGCAATTTTAAAAAGTCTGTAAAAACATCCGATTGATTTCGCTATAACTTCTTCGTTAGATTCAAAATGCTTTCCATCCAGAAATTTCCTTAAGTATTGGAACAGGTGGTGGTCGCAAGGAGCGAAAACTGGTGAATAAAATGAATCATCCAAAATCTTGGTTTTCAGATCCCTCAGTATTGTGACTGAGAAGACAACTTTTATTGTCTTGATATGTTATCTGCAATATAGGCCTCTTGTCATGTATCGTTTCACATGGTTATTTATGTAGTATTCACTCGACATTGTTTTAACATCTGCATGGCATCAATGAGAAGAGTCTCTTTCACATTGCAGAAAACCTGACCACAAATAACCATTCGGGCAGATGACACCGATTCATATCTTTTTTACAGGACTACTGATTTCCAGCAATTTAGTCGTGTTTGCTCACCGGATTTTCTCACGCAATTTTATTCAGTCATCGACTTGTTCCAACTGAACAGGAAACGTGGGAATTTGAAACAGAAGCATCAGTCTTCTGTTTTCGTCAGAAGTTTTTGTTACATCTGGTACAGAAATCTTGAGATACTGTCGTATTTGCATGCGCTTCATGGAGATTTTAAATAGAGAAGAAAAAAATGAATGAAATTTAATAATATCTTCTGGATACATGTGAATAAAACTACTTTTGTGCTGAGTAGTATATAACCAAATTTTGATTTCTGAGAGGATGAAACCGTTAGATGTGTAGGGAAAAAATTTGAAGATCACAACTGAATTTAAAGCAACTGATTTAGTTGTTATGGGGAAAGCAGGAATAATGAACTGAGTACAATGAAACACGTACTTTTTCTGTGGAAGCAGAAAAACATTATTATCTGTGGCCGATTACATTAAAATAAAATATTCAGGTGACTGCGAAAAGTAATCAGGTTCAGATGGCTGTAGGTTGTAGTACTTATGCAGAGGTGAAGAGGCCTGTGCAGAACAGAATAGCTTGGGAGAGCTGTATCAGATCAGTCTTGAGAACTGAAGATCACACACACACACACACACACACACACACACACACACACACACACACACACACACACACACACACGACACACACACTTAAATGATATAAGGCTTAGAGTGATTCATAAAAATTGTCATCTTTAGACAGTAAAAAGTATTTTTTGCAATACATCTATGATCTTCGTATCGATATAAAAACTGTAAATTTGTTCTCATCCAGAGAGTTGGATTAAGCACCACAGTTGGTTGGTTGGTTGATTTGGGGTATAAAGGGACCAAACTACAGGGTCATCAGTCACTTCTTCCTGACGCAAGCAAGGCTCAAAGTACAAGAACACCAAAAGTACGTTTGAGAAAGTAAAATGAGGAAAAGGAATGGGGAACCACACCTAAAAACGAATGGAACGAACAAAAAACGGGGAAAACATACACCACAAGGAAAAGTAGAAAAACGTATTAAAACCATAGAGCAGATGGTCTAGGCTGGCTGATCACAATAATAAAAGAGGATGAGCCAGCCACTCTGCAACACATTAAAATGTCCACCCCAAAGAGTCAAGTCGAGATGAACACATCTACAGAAAAGACCACCAAAGGCAAAGAAAGTGCGACATAGTTAAAATGGAGGGAGAGTACCGGCCTCTGAGAGAAGGCTAAATGCTCACCCTTAGATGGTACGATAAAGTCCCCGCTCATGAATAAAACGTAAAACTAAATCTGCTTTCAAGGCATTGTCGCCCAACACCGAAGGTAGGATGCTGGGGAGGTTAAAAATCCGCCGCAGAGCGGCTAAAAGTGAGCAGTCCAGCAAGATGTGGACGACAGTCATATGTGAGCCACAGTGACACCAAGGTGGGTCCTCGCGACAGAGGAGGTAGCCATGTTTTAGCCATGTATGGCCAATGCGGAGAACCACAGAGTCCCTGTGAAGGGCCGCGTGAAGATCTTTCACACATTCGTAGTCTCTTTAATGGCACGCAGTTTGTTGTGCATACTGAGATTATGCCATTCCTTCTCCCAAAGCTGAAAAACTTTACGGTGTAATAATGATCGCAGGTCAGTTGCAGGGATGCCGATCTCCAGAAGCGGTTTCCGTGTAGCCTGTTTGGCTAGCGAGTTGGCAAGTTCATTTCCTGTGATTCCGACGGGTCTGGGGTCCACACAGACATCACAGAACGACTGGAGCGTTCCAGGGCACAGATGGACTCCCGGATGGTCGCTACCAAAGGATGGCGGGAGTAGCACTGGTCAATAGCTTGTAGACTGCTCAAGAAGTCAGTACAGAGAATAAATAGCTCGCCAGGGCACGAGCGGATGTGCTCAAGAGCACGAGAAATGGCCACCAGCTCTTCAGTGAAAACACTGCAGGCATCTGGCAAGGAGTGCTGTTCAATATGTCTTCCATGTACGTATGCGAAGCCAACATGACCATCAGCCATCGAGCCGTCGGTGTTAGCCACTTCATGGTCCTCTCAAGAATCGAGAGGAAGTGACAGCGGAGAGCCCTGGGGTTAACTGAGTCCTTAGAGCCATCTGAAAGGTCCAGGCGAAGCTTCAGCCTTGGTGTACACCATGGAGGTGTACGTGAATGTTCCTCTAGTATAGGCGACAAAGGTAAGGACTCCACTTCAGACAGAAGAGATCGGATGCGAACTGCGATCGTAAGCCCTGACCTGGGCCTCCGATGTGGGAGATGAACCACTGTGGATAGGAAAAGAAGATGGTAATTCGGGTGCTCAGGAGAAGTACGAATGTTTGCAGTGTAACTGGCGATCAACTGTGGGCGCCTAACCTTCAATGGAGGGACTCTGGCCCCACCAGGACGTTGGACTCGCCCTAAAAGCTCCCATTCCCAGTCTAACGCCACAATGATGCACTGGGTCGAGTAAACGCAACCTGAGGGAGTTACTGAACCATAACCCAGACTCCCATAGTCAAGGCGAGATTGAACAAGGGCTTTGAAGAGCTGCAGCAGCGTAGAGCGATCTGCACCCCAGTTGGTGTTGCTCAGACAGCAGAGGACATTGAGGTGCTGCCAGCACTTCCGCTTCAGTTCACGAAGATGATGAAGCCACGTCAATCGGGCATCGAAGACCAGTCCTAAGAATCAATATATCTCCTCTACAGTGAGTGGATCACCATTAAGATAAATTTCTGCTTCAGGGTAAAGTACGATGCCAACAGAAGTGCATGACGACTACTTTGCGGCTGAAAACTGGAAGCCTTGGAATAGAGCTCATGACTGTGCCTTGTGGATGGCTCGCTGTAGGCACTGCTTGGTAACACCAGTTCTGGAGGAGCAATACGAAATGCAGAAATGGTCTGTATACAGAGAAGGTGAGACGGACGGCCCTACAGCTGCTGCTAGACCATTAATTTCCACTAAAAATAGAGATACACTCAATACAGAGCCCTGCCCGACACCATTATCCTTGATATGGGGGGAGAAGGGGAGGGAACTATGGGAGGCACCAACTTGGACGCGAAAAGTACGGGCCGATAGGAAATTTTGGATAAAAATCGGGAGCGGGCCCCGGAGACTCCACTCACACAATGTGGCAAGGATATGATGTCGCCAGCTTGTGTCGTAAGCTTTTCGTAAATTAAAAAAATATGGCAATCAAATGTTGGCGTCTGGAAAAGTCTGTTCGGATGACAGACTCGAGGGAAACTAGATTATCAGTGGTAGAGTGACCCTGGCAGAAACCGTCCTGGCATGGAGCAGTAGGCCACGCGACTCCATGACCCAACACAACCGCCGACTTACCATACGTTCTAACAGCTTACCAAGTTTCCTAGAGGGCATTGCAGAAAGCAGGTGTAAAGCTTAACAGTTGCTCTAATTCAGCCAGGTGGTGGAATAATCGCAGCAATTCCACTGAAGGATGACTATCGTGAGGCTGGAAGGCATGAAGCACGAAAGGAGGCAAGTTATGCCTCAGTCACCTCAGCCACCGATTGAGTATTTGTATCCATTCCTATTGTGGATGAGGCATCAGTGAGATCCAGTTCCTCAGGGGATGCCGAGATCTGACGAACAGGGGGAGTGCTGCTCTCCACAGCTGATACAAGTGGGAGGAGGCACACAGGGAGTATCTGGATGCAGCGGACGTCCGCAGTCGTGACATGTGGTGCTGGAAATGCAGCAGGGAAGACATGTGCTCGAATTTCCAGGACTTAAAGCACCACATAGGGGGAGGGACGTATGGTTTAAAGTAACAGTGATAAATCATCACCTTGTCCTTTCCAGGCAATGAAACCACCCTCAAAGGCCAAGATGCAGGCACTGTTAGCAATGCTGTTTGTTTGGGTCGCCTGTAAACGCACTGGATGAAATGAACACCCTGCTATTCTAGATTTGCGCGGAGGTCGTCGTCAGACTGCGAGAGGAGGTCGCGATGGAAAATAATCCCCTGGAGCATGTTGAGACTTATGGGAAGTGACTGAAAGAGGAATATCAGCTAGCCGTTCACAAGCGAGTAACGCCTGGGATTGGACTGGGGATGCTGTCTGAATCGAGACTGCATTGCTTCTCATCTTGGATAGAGCTGTCACTTTCCCAAACTTATGCTCAAGATGTTCAATAAAACATTGAGGCTTAATAGGAAGAAAGAGGCGAATATGGCTCTCTTCTGTCTGTAGCCCTACGTTCCTCGCATGGGGTAGCGAGGGAGGGAAACGATTTAAGGTCATATCTGTCAGCATTGTACTCGATTTTGCCCTTCTTAGAGACTGCTGGCGCCATACGGTCACCAATAAGAGATGACTCAGTCTGCTTCGTTGCGGGTCATCCGCCCTGATTCCACTTACTCTGACCAGGGGCTCTCCCCACGGGCGCCACCCAGCCACAGCAAAGGCCACATGGTATGACGGCCGTTGCCGGGACTCCTGATGACCCAGGAAGACAGGCATCTACTCCTTGGCATCAGCAGTGCGATCCCTGTGTTGTCAGGGGGCTACCACCAAATGGGTATATGACGGCCCCACCACAACAGACTGGCTACTGTGCTGGATATTGGGCACAGAGAAATCCAGTATTGCCATGGGCACGAAAGAGGACAAGAGACGACGGAAGAAGATGACATACACCAGACAGTGTCCTTGCCCAAATAGTTGAATTGTAGGTGGAGGTGCAAAGTCATGACAAGAGGTTTAGGAGATCGAACCTAAGCGCGCTATGGATAAGTCATGCACCACATAATGCGTCCTTCCCCATATCGCCAGCATTTCTGTAGAACTTGGGAAGTAGCAGGTCAAACCATAAAATGGGACCTGAACTTGTAGGGCCGGCCGAAAAGTGTGAGGCTCTTTTTAGTCGCCTCTTAGGACAGGCAAGGATACGTTGGGCATATTCTAACCCCCGGACCTGCAGGAGGGGTGGGGGAATCCAGCTGAAAATGCTACGCTGTTGCTTCTTCCGATCTTTCGTGCGCCTGTAAGAACAGAAAGAAAGCTGGTAGTCTGCTTGCTGACACGCTATTTTGTCCAGCGCAGCTGTACGCAGCTACTGGTGCACACAGAGACCGTTGGCTGGCCAAAGTCATTGTGCAGCAGTTCAGTTACGAAGAGAAGGTCACACGCATTCCGTGAGATCTGCAATTTTTCTCGCAGATTTAAAAAAAAATGTTCATTAAAAATTAATTTTTACAGTACGTACATCGTTCTATCTCAGCTCCATAGTGAAATGCCCATTATCTCGTTAATGATCATACTTATTGTGATTTTCGCGTTTAAGGAAGGCATTGCACCACATTCGAGATGATTGCTATGAAATATTGAGGCCGCTCATTTTTGTGTTTAGCGCATATTACGCCATATGCAGATGCAAATGAAATTTAGCTACGATACTGAAGTTTCTTTAGACTTGGGAAGATGTCTCTGTGTGTCTCCAATCTGGAGAATATTGATTTTATGTAGTGCGTTCATTTCCGATCAAACGCGTGTGAGAATAAAATATTTAAAACGCATCCCGTAACTTCTAAACCGTTCCAAATATCGAAACAAGGTTTTGGAAAATGCTAGCATGCGAAGTGGAGAGTACTTTGCCATGTTGTTGGCATACAGAACTACCTTACCTGTGTCGTTATAGCCGAAGTTTTAGTTTTAATTTAATTTTTTCAATCCAGTTCTGTAATTTTTAAGGAACCATCAATAGTTAGTGAAAAGAGAGTTTGGTGAAATTTCTTCTCTTATGTTACTGCAAACCGATACAATGAGATTGTCGCCTATTCCTTGTTTAATCAGATTTTGTCCCAACAGCTGCTGTAAGATGAGTTCGCTCAAGTATATTGGTTTTGGCAAAAAAATCGAAATTAAACCGATCAATAAGACAAATGTAATAGTTATTCATAACTGATGATGCTCCTTCAAATAAACAAAGGTTGACAATTCAGACAAAAATAAATTGTGCATTGCGTTACAGTGTTGGCAGAAGCCTATAACCCATTGTATTTTTAATACAGGATGACTGGAATGGAAACTTACTGAAGGATTGTCTTCCTGTTCTTCACCCGAGAAATATGAAAACCGTGCACAAGTGCACCATGTGATCCTAAGTATCTGAACACCTGGCTGAAAATGACTTACAAGTTCGTGGTGTCCTCCAACGGTAACGCAGGAATTCAATATGGTGCTGGGTCACCTTTAGCCTTGATGACAGCTTCCACTCTCGCAGGCATGCGTTCAGTCAGGTGCTGGAAGGTTTTTTTGGGGAATGGCAGTCCATTCTTCACGGTGTGCTGCACTGAGGAGAGGTATCGATGTCGGTCGGTGAGATCTGACACGAAGTCGGCGTTCCAAAACATCCCAAAGGCGTACTATAGGATTGAGGTCAGGACTCTGTGCAGGCCAGTCAATTACAGGGATGTTATTGTCGTGTAACCACTTCATCACAGGCCGTGCTCGATCGTGTTGAAAGATGCAATCGGCATCCCCAAATTGCTCTTCAACAGTGGGAAGCAAGAAGGTGCCTAAAATATCAATGTAGGCGTGTGCTGTGATAGTGCCACGCAAAACGACAAGGGCTGCAAGCTCCTCCATGAAAAACTCGACCACACCATAACACCACCGCCTCCGAATTTTACTGTTGGCACTACACACGCTGGTAGATGACTTTCACCAAGCATTCGCCATACCCACACCCTCCCATCGGATCGCCACATTGTGTACCGTGATGCGTCACTCCACACAACGTTTTTCCACTGTTCAGCCGTCCAATGTTTATGTTCCTTACACCAAGCGAGGCGTCGTTTGGCATTTACCGGCGTGATATGTAGCTTATGAGCAGCCGCTCGACCATGAAATCCAAGTTTTCTCACCTCCTGCCTAGGTGTCGTAGTACTTGCAGTGGATCCTGATGCAGTTTGGAATTGCTGTGTGATCGTCTGGATAGATGTCTGCCTATTACGCATTACGACCCTCTTCAACTGTCGGCAGTCTGTCAGTCAACAGACGAGGTCAGCCTGTACGCTTTTGTGCTGTACGTGTCCCTTCACGTTTCCGCTTCACTGTCACATCGGAAACATTGGATCTAGGGATGTGTAGGACTGTGGAAGTCTCGCGTACAGACGTATGACACAAGTGACACCCAATCACCAGACCGCGTTCCAAGTCCTTGAGTTTCGCAGAGCGCACTATTCTGCTCTATCACAATGTCTAATGACTACTGAGGTCCCTGATATGGAATACCTGGCAGTAGATGGTAGCACAGTGTACCTAATATGAAAAATGTATGTTTTTGGGGATGTCCGGATACTTTTCAACACTTAGTGTAGCTCGCTTAGTTTCCGCGCCCCCTTGTCCTGTGGCAGTACGATGAAGGGTGTATAGTGCCAACAGTGAACTATGGAGAGGGTGGTAGTACGGTATGGGGGTGTTTCTCGTGTTTACAGAGTGTTCCCGTTGTTGCTATTAAAAAAAAACGCTAAACAAGGAGACACGTGAACACATTTTATAGCATTGTGTACTGAGTATAACAGAGAAACAGTTTGAAAACTATCACTGTTAGTGTGAGGTCTGATCTGAGTCTAATGGAACACCTTTGGGATGAGGTAGGTCGTTGACTTCGATCCAGTCCTCAACATCCAACTTCACCACCTTGTCTGGTTTCGACTCTTGAGGAAGACTGGGCTGCCATTCTTCCACTGGCATTCAAATACATCATTGTAAGTGTCCCCAGCAGAGTTCCAGCCTTCATAAAGGCATTGGGTGGACATACTCCATATTAACGTCCAGTAATAGGTGTCCAGACACTTTTGATCTGATAATGGATATCACATATGGTGTGGCACGGGAAATGTCGGGTTGGGCCCCAGATCCGCGAGACGCTCAAGATGATCATAGTGAAAGGAAATCAGCTAAATTTCGATTACACTTTAAGTCACACAAATCTGAGGGCTGTAAATTCAACTAAAAACTTAGGGATTACAATTACAAGTAACCTAAATTGGAACGATCACATAGATAATATTGCGGGTATAGAAAACCAAAGACTGCGATTCATTGGCAGAACACTTAGAAGGTGCAACAGGTCTACCAAAGAGACTGCTTACACTACGCTTGTCCGCCCTATTCTGGAGAACTGCTGAGGCGGTGTGGGATCCGCATCAGGTGGGAAGGACGGATGAAACTTCCTGGCACATTAAAACTGTGTGCTGGACCAAGACTTGAACTTGGGACCTTTGCCTTTCGCGGGCAACTGCTCTGCCAACTGAGCTATCCAGCAAGTTTCACGCCCCGTCCTCACAGATTTACTTCTGCCAGTACCTCGTGTCCTCTTGGTAGAGCACTTGCCCTCGAAAGGCAAATATCCCGAGTTCGAGTCTCGGTCCAGCACACAGTTTTAATCTGCCAGAAAGTTTCATATCAGCGCACACTCCGCTGCAGAGTGAAAATCTCATTCTTGGGTGTTGTGGTTGGCAGGAGAGCCAACACCGTGTTACTAGAGGAGGCCGAAAGGCACGCGTTTTAGCTCACGCAGGCTGGCGTGAGGTCTGGAACAGGACAAGGAAATTAGAATTTAGAAACAACGGGCGTAGCTGGTGGAACACTTAACTTTAATCCATTAATGACGAACGTCGGTCTTAACGGTACATGATTCACAGTATCAAAAGTAACTGATAATGGCGCCTTGCTAGGTCGTAGCAAATGACTTAGCTGAAGGCTATGCTAACTATCGTCTCGGCAAATGAGAGGGTATTTTGTCAGTGAACCATCGCTAGCAAAGTCGGTTGTACAACTGGGGCGAGTGCTAGGAAGTCTGTCTAGACCTGCCGTTTGGTCTGCAATCACTGATAGTGGCGACACGCGGGTCCGACGTATACTACCGGACCGCGGCCGATTTAAAGGCAACCACCTAGCAAGTGTGGTGTCTGGCGGTGACACCACATAGGGACTGACGGATGACATCGAAAAAGTACAAAGAAGGGCAACTCGTTTTATATTATCGCGAAATATGGAAGATAGTGTCACAGACATGATACATGAATTGGAGTGGCAATCATTAAAACTTAGGCGTTTTTCGTTGCGACGGGATCTTCTCATGAAATTTTAATCACCAGTTTTCTCCTCCGACTGCCAAAACACTCTGTTGGCAGCCACCTACATAGGAAGAAATTATCATCGCGATAAAATAAGAAAAATCAGCGCTCGCACGGGAAAATTTAAGTGCTCGTTTTTCCCGCGTGCCATTCGAGAGTGGAACGGTAGACAGCATGAAGGTGGTTCATTGAACCCTCTCCCAGGCACTTTATTGTGAATAGCAGAGTAATCACGTAGATGTAGTGAACAATTCTGGTCTGGGCCTCGACAGTATCCAAGAAAGCAGGGTGAAGATACGACAAGTGCTAGGGAAAAAAAAGGTCCAAATGGCTCTGAGCACTATGGGACTTAACTGCCGAGGTCATCAGTTTCCTAGAACTTAGAACTACTTAAACCTAAGGACATCACACCGATCCATGCCCGAGGCAGGATTCGAACCTGCTAACGGAGTGGTCGCGCGGTTCCAGACTTTAGCGCCTAGAACCGCTCGGCCACTCCGGCCGGCACGTGTTAACCCTTATGGCGAGTAGACAAGTTAACGCAGCAGGTAAAAAGATGAAGGAAGTCGGCTGGGCTAGAGTAGTGAGGCGTACCTGCGGGTGTCCCGGCGCGGCGAAGTCGCAGGCCGGGTTGGTGGGCAGCGGCAGCGCGAGTAGGCCGGGCCGCTGCGCGACGCCGGCCAGGCAGAGCACGCGTGCCGGCAGAGGGCAAGGGCAAGAGCAGACGGCGTCCTCGCAGCTGGCCGCGTGCAGAGACTGGAAGTAGCCGCGCAGCGACAGCGTGGCGGCCGCCAGCAGCGACGTCGCGTCCGCGCCCTCTGGCAGCTGCACGCGCCGCGACCACGCTACCACCTGCGCGCACACCACTCACTCTCACGCCCCTCCTCTGGGGTCGACGCGCGCTTAACAGAATAGAACAGGTCGCACGGGAACACCAAAACACTGCATAATGCACTCATAACTGCGCCATTCAAACAGGCCGGTAGCGGATCAGTATAGGACGGGAAAAGGAGCGACAATGTCAAAGATTTTCGCGAAGAAAATTTGGACATTCAAGTTGGTGGGGTCACAGTAGGGTCGTCTATGTTAGCATAAAAAGTAGCCTATTCTTGCCACAGTCATACCGGGTGGTTACAATTAAACTGACAGTGTTCAAATGTGTGTGAAATATTATGCTAATTGACATTGTAATTCTATCAGAGACAGCAAAGGACTTGGAAGAGCAGTTGAACGGAATAGATAGTGTCTTTAGAGGAGGATATAAGATGAACATCAACAAAAGCAAAACGACGATAATGGAATGTAGTCGAATTAAGTTGGGTGATGCTGAGGGAATTAGATTAGGAAATGAGACACTGGAAGTAGTAAAGGAGTTTTGCTATTTGGGGAGCAAGATAACTGATGATGGTCGAAGTAGAGAGGATATAAAATGTAGACTGGCAATGGCAAGGAAAGCGTTTCTGAAGAAGAGAAATTTGTTAACATCGTGTATAGATTTAAGTGTCAAAAAGTCATTTTTGAAAGTATTTGTATGGAGTGTAGCCATCTATGGAAGTGAAACATGGACGATAAATAGTTTGGGCGAGAAGAGAATAGAAGCTTTTGAAATGTGGTGCTACAGAATAATGCTGAAGATTAGATGGATAGATCAGATAACTAATGAGGAAGTATTGAATAGGATTGGAGAGAAGAGAAGTTTGTGGCACAACTTGACTATAAGAAGGGATCGGCTGGTAGGACATCTTCTGAGGCATCAAGGGATCACCAATTTAGTATTGGACGGCAGTGTGGAGGGTAAAAATCGTGGAGGGAGACCAAGAGAGGAATACATTAAGCAGATTCAGAAGGATGTAGGTTGCTGTAGGTACTGGGAGATGAAGAAGCATGCACGGGATAGAGCAGCATGGAGAGCTGCATCAAACCAGTCTCAGGACTGAAGGCCACAACAACAACAACTGCTAAGGTCATCAGTCCCTAAGCTTACACACTACTTAACCTAAATTATCCTAAGGACAAGCACACACACTCGTGCCCGAGGGAGGACTCGAACCTCCGCCGGGACCAGCCGCACAGTCCATGACTCCAGCGCTTACGACCGCTCGGTTAATCCCGCGCAGCAAAGCTGACGTGTTCCGAGTGCTGCAGTGAGTTGGCCTGCAGGTGTGGCCGAGCGGTTCTAGGCGCTTCAGTCAGGAACCGCTCGACCGTTAAGGTCGCAGGTTCGAATCCTGCCTCGGGCATGGATGTGTGTGCTGTCCTTAATTAGGTTTAAGTAGTTCTAAGTTCTAGGGGGCTGATGACCTCAGATGTTAAGTCCCATAGTGGCTCAGAGCCATTTGAACCATTCTGCAGTGAGTTGTACACATCGCAGGATGCTGAAGCACCGCAGGTATGTTCATTAATCGGTGCGCTCGCAGAGTGTCCTAAAAATAATAATAGTTCATTTTCTGCCACCAGGTGAAAATATGACGATGTAAGCAGTCTGAACGTGAAATGTTAACTGCTGTGACGTCAGTATGCTGATGTCACTTGGTGACACGAGTTGATTTCTTTTCTGAAGCGATTACTGGCGCAAAGGCTTAAAAGGGTTGAAGTATTCCATGCGAAATGCCATGGTTATTCAGAAGAAAGACTGTATACAGCTGGTGAAGTTGTTTTATCAAAAAAGCAGTAATAGCAGCGCTGTATTGCAGGGATATCAGCAACAGATAGCCGAGCGGTCTAAGGCGCTGCAGTCATGGGCTGTGCGGCTGGTCCTGGCGGAGGTTCGAGTCCTCCCTCGGGCATGGGTGTGTGTGTTTGTCCTTAGGATAATTTAGGTTAAATAGTGTGTAAGCTTAGGGACTGATGACATTAGCAATTAAGTCTCATAAGATTTCACACACATTTGAACATTTTTTTCACCAACAGAAACAGCTGTGAAGAAGCTTTGTGTCAATAAATGTGCTAAATAATATGATCAAGAAATTTGAAGAATCGGGTGAATTAATTGGTGCAGCAGGGAGAGGGAGGCACTCCGTTCCCACGGCAGTTGTTGAAGAGGTTGCTGAAGCTATATAACCGACTGTGCAGCCAGTGCTCAAGCTGTGTCACAGGAATTCTCTCTGCCCAGGTCAACAGTTCAAAATATTTCGCGGCATACTTTATACTGGTGCTCCTACGACACTGAGAACGTGCGCCAGATGAAGTCCCAAATAGGCTACAACGCCGTGACTTTGCCCTTCGCTTTTTATGGCATGCATGGAAGCGGATGACATGTAGCCCAGTAATGTTATTCCGAAGGACGAGGCATATTTTTCTCTGTATAGGTGCAGTGAATGCACAGCACTGTCCCAAACGGGATTGTATTCCGCCACATGCTGTGCAGGAACATCAACGGCACGCAGCGTATTGGACTATGAGGGGCAATTTTTATTCGAGGAGATGACACCTCGTGGGCCTGTTCGACGTACAGTGACTTCTGCACGTTACAAGGACGTTCTTGTGCAACCCGTCATTCCGGCTTTACAAGAACGTAACTCTGTCCACACCACTATTTTCATGCAAGATTCAGAGATACCACAGGTCGCTTCCCAGGTGAACGATTTCCTTCAAGTAACCTTCGGTAAAAACTGCATCATCTCTATATTTCAAATTGATTCCGTATTTATGGATTTCCGGAAGGCTTTTCACACTGTATGTCACAAGCTGCTTGTAGTGAAATTGCATTTTTATGGAATATCGTCTCAGTTATATGCCTGGATTCGTAATTTCCTGTCAGAGAGGTCACAGTTCGTAGTAATTGACAGAAAGACACCGAGTAAAACAGAAGTCATTTCTGGCGTTCCCCAAGGTAGTGTTATAGGCCCTTTGCCGTCCCTTATCTATATAAACGATTTGAGAGACCATCTGAGCAACCGTCTTAGGTTGTTTGCACATGACACTGTCGTTTATCGACTAGTTAAGTCATCAGAAGATCAAAACAAATTGAAGACAATTTAGAAAAAACATCTCTGTGGTGCGAAAAATGGCAATTGTCCCTAAATAACGAAAAGTGTGAGCTCATCCACATGAGTGCTAAAAGGAATCTTTTAAACTTCGGTTACACGATCAGTCAAATCTAAAAGCCGTAAATTCAATTCAATACTTAGACTTACAATTACGAAGAAGTTAAATTGGAAGAAACACATAGAAAATGTTGTGGGGAAGGCAAACCAAAGACTGCGTTTTATTGGCAGGACACTTAGAAAGTATAACAGATCTACGCTTGCTCATCCTCTTTTAGAATACTGCTGCGCACTGTGGGATCCTTGATGGCTCGAAGCAGTATGGGACTTAACATCTGACGTCATCAGTCCCCTAGACTTACAACTACTTAAACCTAACTAACCTAAGGACACCACACACATCCATGCCCGAGGCAAGATTCGAACCTGCGACCGTAGCAGCAGAGCGGGTCCAGACTGTAGCGCCTAGAACCGCTCGGCCACAAGGGGCCAACGTGGGATCCTTACCAGAGAGGATTATTGGAGTACGTCGAAAAAGTCCAAAGAAGGCAGCACGTTTTGTATTATCGCGAAATAGCGCAGAGAGTATCACTGAAATGATACAGGATTTGCGATGGACATCATTAAAACGAAGTAATTTTTCGTTGCGGAGCAATATTCTCACGAAGTTCCTATCACCAACTTTCTCCACCAAATGCGAAAATATTTTGTTGACGACGACGTACATAGGAGGAACGATGATAAAGTAAGGGAAATCAGATCTCGTAAGGAAAGATATAGGTGTTCGGTCTTTTCGCGCGCTGTACGACATTGGAGTAATAGATAATCGCGCAGGTGGTTGGATGAACCCTCTGCAAAGCACTTAAGTGTGATTTGAAGAGTATCCATGTAGATGTAGAAGTAGACAATTTCAAAATGTTTAGCCTTCCAGATCCCCCGACCTAAATAGATATGACCTCTGTTTGTGGGGACATCTGAAAGATCGTGTCTATCAGCAGTGTGTCCGGACTCTTCTTGACGTGAATGGTAGCACAGGACAACATATTGCTCTGATGACACCAGACATGCTTTGACCAACTGTCGACCATGCCATGTTACGTATGTTGCTGAGTCGGGAGACTATAATGAACACATGTAACTTGTGACCATAGATTTGAACGTGCTGGAACCACCGTTATCATGTATTCGATCGTTCCTTCCCTCTTCCTGCACCCACGCCACATTCTGCCAGCTTACAGCTCCATGTTTTCAGAAGTGGAACTATAATTTTTTTCAGTATTCTCCGCGAGCGCACCGATTAATGAAAATACTGAAATGTTTCAGTGCTCTGCGATGTATACATCTCGCACTGCAGCACTTGAAACACCGTCATTTTAATCAAATCACGCGGTATTATAGGAGGAGATTTCGAGATTTCGCGCCTTCTTAGTTTTTATTTTATTATTTGATCGGTTTTCGTGAAATGTCGCTAATGTTTCATTGTGACTTGGATTTCTTTCCCATGGGTGCTATTTACGAAATGAGCCTGCTATATGAAAGCGAAGAATGATTCAGTTTGTATAATACTTGGACAAAAAAAGCCTACACTGTGCAATAATTATCATCATACATTGATGAGACCATTTTAACAGACAAGAAGTCAGCTCTACTGAAAGGGAAAAATACAGTTGTTTTTGATATACACTCCTGGAAATGGAAAAAAGAACCCATTGACACCGGTGTGTCAGACCCACCATACTTGCTCCGGACACTGCGAGAGGGCTGTACATGCAATGATCACACGCACGGCACAGCGGACACACCAGGAACCGCGGTGTTGGCCGTCGAATGGCGCTAGCTGCGCAGCATTTGTGCACCGCCGCCGTCAGTGTCAGCCAGTTTGCCGTGGCATACGAAGCTCCATCGCAGTCTTTAACACTGGTAGCATGCCGCGACAGCGTGGACGTGAACCGTATGTGCAGTTGACGGACTTTGAGCGAGGGCGTATAGTGGGCATGCGGGAGGCCGGGTGGACGTACCGCCGCATTGCTCAACACGTGGGGCGTGAGGTCTCCACAGTACATCGCTGTTGTCGCCAGTGGTCGGCGGAAGGTGCACGTGCCCGTCGACCTGGGACCGGACCGCAGCGACGCACGGATGCGCGCCAAGACCGTAGGATCTGAAACGTCCCCTTAGAAAAATTATACACGACTGGTCTATATGAAACGTCCCCTTTGAACAATTATACAAGACTGTGCTTAAACTGACACACAATATTTTTAGCGCAACGCAATCTGACTTCCAAAAATCCCTACGAAAGAATGCCCCTGACTAGCATTAACCTCTACGTTTCACAAATCACTTACCTCACAAAAATCTTCGTTACTCTGCAATACAGCGAGCGCCACTACTGCCAGCTAAATAAAAGATTCAAACTACTGAAGGCACTAACTACTGATAGGCATAGTTAGCAAATGAAAGATTTTAATACAGAACAAACAATGTATTTACCTTAATAGTCATAATATATATATTTCAGTTCGTGACACCAATTCTTACAAATTTCAAAACTCCGCCATATCTCTCCCCACGTCCACCACTGTTGGCGGCTCACCTCCAACTGCGCTACGCTACGCGCTGTTAGCATCCAGCTGCCCCTGCCCAAAACTACAATGGCGAGTATTACAACAATGCAAACCAGCCACAGACTGCACACGGCACAGCCAGTGATTTTTATACAGAGCGCTACGTGGCGGCGGCGTTAAAAATAAAAAAAACCTAAAGAGCCTACTTACAGATCCTACGCAGTGCCGTAGGGGACCGCACCGCCACTTCCCAGCAAATTAGGGACACTGTTGCTCCTGGGGTATCGGCGAGAACCATTCGCAACCGTCTCCATGAAGCTGGGCTACGGTCCTGCACACCGTTAGGCCGTCTTCCGCTCACGCCCCAACATCGTGCAGCCCGCCGCCAGTGGTGTCGCGACAGGCGTGAATGGAGGGACGAATGGAGACGTGTCGTCTTCAGCGATGAGAGTCGCTTCTGCCTTGGTGCCAATGATGGTCCTATGTGTGTTTGGCGCCGTGCAGGTGAGCGCCACAATCAGGACTGCATACGACCGAGGCACACAGGGCCAACACCCGGCATCATGGTGTGGGGAGCGATCTCCTACACTGGCCGTACACCTCTGGTGATCGTCGAGGGGACACTGAATAGTGCACGGTACATCCAAACCGTCATCGAACCCATCGTTCTACCATTCCTAAACCGGCAAGGGAACTTGCTGTTCCAACAGGACAATGCACGTCCGCATGTATCCCGTGCCACCCAACGTGCTCTAGAAGGTGTAAGTCAACTACCCTGGCCAGCAAGATCTCCGGATCTGTCCCCCATTGAGCATGTTTGGGACTGGATGAAGCGTCGTCTCACGCGGTCTGCACGTCCAGCACGAACGCTGGTCCAACTGAGGCGCCAGGTGGAAATGGCATGGCAAGCCGTTCCACAGGACTACATCGAGCATCTCTACGATCGTCTCCATTGGAGAATAGCAGCCTGCATTGCTGCGAAAGGTGCATATACACTGTACTAGTGCCGACATTGTGCATGCTCTGTTGCCTGTGTCTATGTGCCTGTGGTTCTGTCAGTGTGATCATGTGATGTATCTGACCCCAGGAATGTGTCAATAAAGTTTCCCCTTCCAGGGACAATGAATTCACGGTGTTCTTATTTCAATTTCCAGGAGTGTATTTTCTACTCAGAAATAAAATAAAATCACTGTGGAAATGCCAATAATAATAATTTCGTGTGGCTCAACGGTCAAATGCGAATGTTTCGACTCGATGCCACTTTGGCGACTTCTTTGTTCCTAAGTTATCTCCGTTATCCAACCACGGAAAAGGGACCTACAATTTAACATGGAATCCCGTGGCGACTCCTCACATCATTGATAGGTGAAGGTTAGATTAAAGGAATACTGAAAATTTCCTGCAACCTCTCTGTTTTCAGAAAAGCGCGTTACGACTAGAGCACGAAGCCCGACTAATGCAAAAGATAAAATCGCCCATGTGTTGCCTTTTAAATGTTGTTTGAATGTATATATTTTTCCTAGGAAATAAATGTCGATGTTTCGAAACTATTGGTCGACATTTATCCTCTTGTTCCACTTCTCAGCAGCTTGCCATAAAAACTATCACGAACGTGCATTATAAAGCTTGATTTAGCCGTTCGTAAACTTACACAATTCCGATACAATATTTCGACAGTACCACATAACCTCAGTTAATCATTCAGTACTGGGCTAAGCGAAGTTCGTTGAGTTGATGCTCCATCTATTGTGAACATTGTTTGATGGTGACGTAGCCTTCCTTTCTGCTGTCCTCCCGTGCCTGTTGACTTTTATTCAGTATTGGTTAAAAACAGTCTTGGTTACTCCTTTCTTCTTTTTGTGATTTTACAGCGACTTCTGTGGTACATCTGTACTCCGAAAACCACCTTATGTTGTGTAGATATGCAAGTGATAACCATCTCAGCACAACGGTTTAAAGTATTATAGTTCGGAGTAACAACATCTATATCCTGTATCTAAGGAAATCTCATGAAGCGGGCTTCTCATTCATAAATCGCATTTAAATGTTGATTTGATTGTTTGTGGGAAGATGGTGCTGTGCCTCACGTACCAGCGCATGTCGGAAATCGACTTCACCAGGATCGTGATCCATCAAGACTATGGTTTATCGTTCCAACGTTTATTTAATGAATTTTATGATGTTTCGCCAGAACAATGGCTGGCATTGATGAAGACTAGCCCTTAACTGCTGGTGACGAACTGGAGTCGAGCCCATGGTCAGATGTTATACAGTGTCGTCGAGAACAGTAAGAAGAGCTTGTGAAAGTGTTGCACGGTAGGTTGTCCTCAGAAATAATTCTCAAGAAGAAAATCGATATGTTGCTCCGCTTCCTAGTTATTTAGCATTGAAGTTAGCGGATGAAGTTAATTTAGGCGGCCTGCCACAGGCGCTGTTGCAAAACGTGTTCTTCTTTTTGTTTCCTCAAATCAAAAAGACGTAGCTTTTGCTCACCTATCTTAAATTTATCAGTTCCGAAGAAAGGAACATTTTAAATGGTAATAAGCGTTTCAAGATGTGGTAACCCACAGACCCATAGGTGTCTGTGCGTTACCGCTTCTTAGCCCGTGCAAATGCTTGAATTTGCGAGCACGGCGGCCTGATTCGCTAACTTCAACACTAACTCGGGCGCGGCGCAACCTACCGAATTTTTTTCTTGGCAATTATTTCTCAGCACAACCTCCTCTGCAGTACCCTTACAGGCTTTCCACGCTGTTTCTGACCATCCCGTACAGCTAGTTTTAAAAATAAGCACAATTTTGCACTCGATAAATTGTCTAACTCAAGAATTAATAGTACCTATCAAATACTCATAATACATTCTAGAGCACTTAGAGGTGTAGAAAGCAAAAAAATTACAAATACTAATCAAAACGCAACCTCGTGTCTCATATAAACAAAAACAATAGAAAATACCGGAAACTGCTTATTGGAAGCGCCTACAGTGCATTCCTTCGTGTAATTCTACAACCGGTCACTAGATAGCAACACCGACCAAAAGCATTTTGTGTGGACACTACTATGAAGCTTTAACACTCTACCGTACTAGAAAATGTCAGTAAATGTTTGCCCTTTTCAGCCCTTTAGTCTATGGTGTACACCAAATTTTCATCAACATTACGATGGACGTATCACTTGCATTGTTCAGTAAGTATATGGAGGCAGTCTACATCACCAGCCCGGTTTACAAGTTGATATCCTGTAACGGGACATCCTCCTCTAGCATTACTTTTCCTCAACAGTAGTCATCGATACCAGTATTATTTTTGGACTTTTGGACAGGTGCTTTTCTGAAAATTTTCATATAATTTTATACACAGTACGTTAGATTTGAAGCTAAAATTTATGAAAGGGAATTACTTGATTTTGGATGTTATGAGCGATTAGTAATAGTTCTGAAATTATCGTTAAAAATATTTTTTAGAAACATTTGAAATTAGGAATTATTTGGCACACTTAAAATTTCTATTATTAATTACGCAGTCTAGTAATGTTTATTAGTTTATTTCTGGGTTCATTTATAAAATAAGAATCGTAACTAACAGAAATTCATTTGTCAAGAGATTGTAAGGCATTTGGAATGTTGTTATTTCCGGTGAGTGAGGCAGCAGTAAGCATGCCTCTGATGTGATCGGACGCATTTTTGTATTTTGTGCGAACAATGTAATTTCAGCTTTGAATAAAACGTTCTCGGTTTTCCAGCCGCGTCAATTCGAATAAAATAAATCCTCGAGTTCTTTCGATGGACATCATGGAAGGCAATAGATAAAAAAACGGGGTGACTGTAAAATGGAGATAAAAAACTGTTTAAAAGTAGCACACACAAAAAGCCACACACTGCAACAATTAAAAGAACACAAGGCACAGTATGACTGGAGCATAAAAGGTATCGACGGATGGCGTGGCACAGAACAAACACTGACGGCGAACCTCAAGGCAGTACACAATTAAAATCACACCTCTTGACGCACAGGAGAAACAGCACTAAACACAACACTGATGTGGCACACTGACGATGATCGAAATGGAGGATCTGCCAGGCGCAAGGAGATGAGGGAGACCGGAAGACGGGAGGGAGGGAGGAAGGAAGGGGAAGAGATGGGGAGATGAGTGGAGGGCGCACTGAAGAGGGCCAGGTAGGGAGGGATGTGGGAAGGAAAGACGCAAGTAAGGGGTGCAGGGTCTCAGGGGGGGGGGGGAGGAAAATCCGCTCTCGGAGAAGGAGGGGAGAGTAAAAAGGGGGCCCTGGGGAGGGGGGAACAAGGCCAGGTTACAGTTGGAAGGAAGGGTAGATATCACGGCGAAGTTCGTCATCCAGGAGGGGGAGGCGTTGGAAATTGCCCTGATGAAGGAGATGTAGGGTGTGGAGGTGGAGAGAGGGAGGGATACAGCGATAGAGTCGCGGCAATGGGCGGCGGGTGGAGAGGAAGGAGGAAACCAGAGGGTGGGGGGCATCAAGCCGGCAGACAATGTAAAGGATGCGGAGATGTTGGAGGAACAGGAGGAGGTGGGGGAAGGGGATCAGTTCATACAGGAGGCGTGTGGGGGAAGGAAGGCGGATACGGAAGGGAAGGCGGAGTGCATGGCGTTCAAGGATTTGGAGGGCCTTGGAAAAGCGGGTGGGGGTGGAGATCCAGGCAATTCTGACATAACAGAGGATAGGACAGATGAGGGTTTTGTAGGTGTGGAGGATGGTAGAAGGATGCAATCCCCATGACCAGCCAGATAGGAGTTTCAGAAGGCAGAGGTAGGAATGGGCTTTCTGCTGGACAGTCTGGAGATGAGAGGTCCAGGTGAGGTGTCGGTCGAGGGTGAGGCCAAGGTATTTCAGGGTGGGAGTGAATTGGATGGGGCGACCATAAAGCGTGAGGTAGAAATCATGGAGGCGAAAGGAACGAGTGGTGCGGCCTATGATGATTGCCTGGGTTTTAGAGGGGTTGAGACGGAGGAACCACTGGTTACACCAAGTGGTAAACTGGTTAAGGCTGGTTTGGAGAGTAGGTTGGGACCGTTCCGGGGCTGTTACGCTTATATAGGCCTGATGATATTATCAGCAGCCAATCAGATCGATCCAAAGTGGCGCGCGCGCGTTACTCGACCCGGGCAGCTAGCGGAGCTGTTGCCCGTGGCAGCACCTGTGACGTCAGGTGGCTCCAGGGGCAGGCATCACGTTTGAAACTGCCGCTCCCGCGTCGCGCATCTGTCTCTGCTTTCTTTCGATGTCCAACACCCGTCCCCATGCCCTGCTGAGTGTGTATCCCTAGTCTCTGTTGAAATTGTTTTTGTTTAAGCGAATCTCGGCCGCTTCCTTTATAACGGAGTCCCAATATGTAGACGCATGAGCCAACACTTTTGTATTTTCGAACTGTATTTTATGTCCGTTTTCAAGGCAATGCTCCGGTATGGCCGACTTGTCAAGCTCCCTTTGTTTTATATGGCGCTTGTGCTGAGTACAACGCTCTGCAACAGTGCGAATTGTCTGTCCAATGTACGTGCTGCCATATTCACAGGGTACACCATACACGCCGGAAACTCGAAGAGAAATATCGTCTTTCACAGAGCGCAACATATCTAGTATCTTGGGGGCGGGCCGGAACACTGGTCTTAGCCCATGTTTCTGCAGCAGACGTCCCAACTTACTGCTAGTTGCTCCACAGTATGGCAGGAATACAGTCCGTTTGGCCTCTTCTACTGATTCACCAGCTGTCTTTCGTCGGCGGCCCTTGAAGGCGTTTGCAATGTCTCTTCTGCTGTATCCATTTTCCGCGAAAACACGTTTTAGGTTCTGCAATTCAGACTGTAGATGGTCTTCGTCAGAAATAATCTTGCCTCTATGAATCAACGTGATCAGAACAGCTTTCTTGTGCACAGGGTGGTGGAAACTATTGGTGTTCAAGTAGCGATCAGTGTGTGTTGGTTTCCGGTACACTGAATGACTAAGCTGGGCTCCTGTCTTCGCTCAACCAAAACATCCAAGAATGGTAGCTTGCCGTGCTTCTCCATCTCGACAATAAATTTAATGTTGGGATGGACACCATTCACATGATAGACGAACTGCTCTAGTGTATCTTTACCATGAGGCCATATCAGGAAGGTGTCTTCAACGTATCGTAGAAAGCAAGATGGCCATAATGTCGCAGTTTGCAGAGCCTGCTCCTGAAAGTGCTCCATGAAGAAATTTGCGACTGCTGGAGACAGTGGTGATCCCATGGCTGTGCCGTCAGTCATTTCATAATGTTCATCGCAATACAAAAAGTACGTTGTCATTAGGACGTGACGGAACAACTTAATGATTCCAGATGGAAATCGTTGGGCCAACAGATCCAGCGTATCTTGTATTGGAACCTTAGTAAAAAGTGACAACATCCAGGCTAACCATTAGGTCGTTTGGGTCTATCTTCATTCTCTTGAGTGTCTCAATAAATTTCTGCGAGTTGACGACATGTTGTTCGCAATATCCCAATTTTGGTTCTAATAATCCTGCCAGATGTTTAGCAAGTCTGCAGGTGGGCGAACTGATTGCACTAACAATGGGCCTCAGGGGAACACTTTCCTTGTGTATCTTTGGTAATCCATAAAGCCTGGGAGGTCTGATGACACGAGGCGTTAATTTCTTCACCATTTCATCTGGTAAGCCGGAATCCTTCAGTAACTTCCTTGTCTTTCCGACAATGGCCTGTGTGGGATCACGACTAAGCTTGCGGTACATGGGGTCTTCTAATAAATGTAGCATCTTCAGGTGGTAGTCTGCAGAGTTCAGAACCACGGTGGCATTCCCTTTGTCGGCTGGAAAGACTACTAAGTCTTCGTTCTCACGTAATAACCGTAAGCAACGTCGTCCCTCCTTGCTAATATTAGATTTTGGTGGCTTAACTTTCGCCAGGATATGGCTGGTGGTTAGCCTGACGTCCTCAGCTGCATCGTGCGGAAGACTTCTAATGCACTGCTCTATTCCACTAATTATATCCAGTATTGGCAGACGTCGTCAGCTTTGTTAATATGAAAAATCAAAAGACTGTATGATGTACTAAAATATGACAAAATATATTGACGTACCAACAAAAATTCTGCAACAACAATCTTCAAATTTAATTAGGTCAATTCAACTATGAGGACCTAAAATGTGAGAATTTCAGCTTCAAGAATCAGACCCCTAGACGAGAAGAACTGGAGCCAACTCTACGTGGAAAGATAAGTAAGATTGTAGCCTTCGCTCATCTCCAATTTTCATAAAAGACTAACGTGGACCACAGCAGCAACTAGGAAGGATGGGGGTAGATTACAACCCTATACTGTCGTATTAGCAATAAATATATGGAGGCAGTCAACATCACCAGCTTAGTTAAGAAGTTGACACCCTATACTGTCATATTAGCAATCTCCAACAATTTTAAAATCATTGCAGACACAAAACAGAAGTGAATCTTTTTTGCACAGCAGCACACTTGTTTGCTACGTAGTTAGTTATGAGAAAAGCGAGTGACATCTCGAGCAGACAGTGGTACAGTACGACAGCAGAGCGTCTGTGCAGAGACAGACCTTGCGGCCGGTGAAGGAGCCGGCGCGCATGGACCGGGCGCTGGCGTTCCCCGGGTGCAGCGCCTGCTGCAGCATCGCCAGCGGGCCGTCCAGCAGCTGCAGGCACAGCCAGCGCAGCTCCGCCCCCGCGGCCGCCGCCAGCCGCCACTGCGCCGCCAGCGCCGACCGCCGCCCCCGCGCCACCAGCTGCGCCACCTGCATCGCCCACCACAGCGGCAGCCGCACCGTCGCCACCACCGCCACCCACCACCACACCCTGCACACGCAACAGCCACGCCCCCGTTCACGCCACTTACGTCCCTCCTCGATCACGCAGAGGTGCACTGATACTGGAATACACACTCTTTACTAGCGTTTAATTCACTACACGGGGTCCGCTGTTGTTCACGATTTGGATTTTTGTTTTTGTTTTTAACTTTGACAGCATTCCCTGCCTGCCACAGTCGATAGTTACCACAAAGGAGCGAAATCATACGCATCACCAATCTGTGAATTTCGAGGCCCGCGAGAAAGATAGATCGCGGCGCATATGTCACAGCATGTGACGCTACAGGTCTTACGGCGGGGACCAAGTAACTACCGGGTGGTTATAGCTAAACTGTCCCTATTTAACACGTTATAACACGGAAACTAATTACCGTAAGACTACCTAACTTGGTAGCATTAATGTCCAGAGTATGGCGTGCATGATTTCCATGCATCCTTCCAGGTCCAACTATGGTAACCAGGTGCCGTGATCAGTCACCGTGATTCGTAGTCTCACACACCTGACCAGTCGTAAGGCACTTGTTGTCGTCAACGTGAGCTTGGACAAAAGGAGCAGAGCTTTATTGGTGAAGCTCTACGAGGGGCATTTGAAAAGTCCGTGCAAAGTCCGAGAAATGGCACCACCGGCGCGTATCGAGGTCATGTTTAGTTAGTAGCATCTGTGAAAAGAACTCACACCAAGTTTCAGCCATATTGGTCTACTTCTTTGTGTTTGGCATTCGTGTGAATCAAGGAAGCGAGTGATTGTCAAAAAATGGACGAAAAAGAATTTCGTGTGGTGATTAGACATTACTTTATGAAAGGCAAAACTCCTCAGGAGACTAAAGAGAAGCTTGATAAACATTACAGTGACTCTGCACCTTCGATTAGAACAGTTTAGAAGTGGTTCCTTAATTTTCGGAGTGGCCATAGGGGCACAATAATGCTGAATGTTCTGGACGCCCTGTGGAGGTTACAACTCCGCAAATCATTGATAAAATACATGTATGGTGATGAATGAGAGAAGAGTTAAGGTGTGTGAGATTGCTAGTGTTGTGGGCATCTCGAATGAACGGGTATGTAATATTTTACATGAACATTTGGACATGAGGAAAGCTATTCGCAAGATGGGTTTCGAGATTGCCCACGCTTGACCAAAAACGGAATCGTATGAAGTGTTGGATGGTGGGTTTGCACCTGCTCAGGAGGCATCGTTTCGTCACTGTGGATGAAACATGGATACATTACTATACTCCTGAGACCAAACAACAATCTAAACAATCGTTTATCAAGGAAGAAACTGCACCAAAAAAGGCGAAGACCGTTCCTTCGGTCGGAAAGGTTATGGCGGTTGTCTTTTGGGTTCAAATGGTTCAAATGGCTCTGAGCACTATGGGACTTAACTTCTGACGTCATCTGTGCCCTAGAACTCAGAACTACTTACACCTAACTAGCCTAAGGACATGACACACGTCCATGCCCGAAGCAGGATTCGAACCTGCGACCGTAGTGCTCGTGCATTTCCAGACTGTAGCGCCGAGAACTGCTCAGCCACTCCGGCCGGCTGTGTTTTGGGATTCGCAAGGGATAATCCTCATCGACTATCTGGACAAGGGTAAAAATATTACAGGTGAATATTATTCTTCGTTATTGGACCGTTTGAAAACCAAGTTGCAGGAAAAACGCCAGCGATTGGACAGCAAAAAAGTCCTTTTCCATCACGACAATGCAGCAGCCTCCACCTCAGCAGTTGTAGTCGCAAAATTAATGGGAATAGGTTTCCAACTCGTTTCACATTCCCACTATTCTCCAGACGTGGCTCCCTCGGACTACTATTTGTTCCCCAATTTTAAGAAATGGCTGGTGGGACAAAGATTTTATTCAAATGAGGAGGTGATAGCAGCAACTAATAGCTATTTTGCAGACTTGTACAATTCTTATTATTCGGAAGGGAACAAGAAATTAGAACAGCGTTGGACGAAGTGTATACGTCTAAAAGGAATCTATGTCGAAGAACAAAAAAGTTTACCCCAAACATGTAAGTAGTTTTTATTTTTGCATGGACTTTTCAAACGCCACTTGTATTATCATAACAACAGTAATGCTGAGCAGCTGCACTTTGAGAACATCGTCGCCTGAAAGGATTACGGAAGGGTCCTCTTTCTCCACCTGCTGTGCAAAGCATGAAGGAGAAGTTCGAGTCAGCTGGAGAACTGGCCGTCGCTCCGGGAACATGCCAACGACAGGTTGAGCCACAGGTGGCTGATGAAATCGCTGTCAGGCAGTGCGCGTGCTGTGTCGCGACAGTTGAACATTCCGTGGTCCACTGTATAGAAAATTCTTCGAACCATTCTCAAATGGTATCCGCACAAGATCTATATCGTACAGCAGCTTGCATCACACGACGCACTACGACAGGATTGAAGTTGACGAGGGCTGGCCCTGGACCATCCTATGGACAGACGAAGCTAATTTTTCTCTGACGTCAGGTGAACACACGGAACAGTTTGGGCATCTTCACCTCCAGTCACTGTGCATGAAGTTCCTCCGTACGGTGAACGTGCTACCATATGGTGTGGCTTCACGGCTACGCTCATCATTGCCCCAGTCTTTTTTGAACAGGTTGGCGCTCAAGAAGCAAAGACGTGCTGTGCGACTGGACAGCGTTACGTAGTTTTACCGGTAGGGGGAGGCGGGACAGAAGCAGATCTGGCAGTTCTAGCAGGGGCGCAGAATCACCTCGGTGCGGCTCTGCGGTTGAAGTTCGTACAGCGGACGTGACGAACAAACACAATTTGAAAAGGTGATACAATAGGCTGATAGAGTAGGGCAGTGGAGTGAAGCGGAATATGCGACCGACCTGAGAGACGCCCAGAAGACGGCGGGCGGCGAGATGGCGCGCAGGGCGTCCGCCGTGGTGATGTGGGGGCGGCGCGTCTTGGTGGCCAGCTCCTCGCAGCCGGCTGCCGCCCACGCGCCCGCCACTACGGCCAGCAACGCCGGCAGGTCCCTGGGGGCGGCGCCGCCCTTTGGCTCCCAGCGGGCCACCGCTGCCCGCAGAGCGTCCTTACTCATTTCCTGCAGCGCCGCCCACAGCGCGGGCAGTGCGCGCAGCACCGGCGTAGGCTGCGCGGGGGGTGGCGAGGGGGCGGGCATCGGCGGTGGTATCTCGTCGTCCTCCTGCAGCAGCGCCGCCGCGCACACGGCCGACACCATGTCCAGCAGCCGCGGGCCCTCTGCCTGCACAGGTAGGTGTTCTCTGCACTCTGCCCCTGTGTGGGTAATCTCAATGTATGTAAATGATTGTGTGTGTGTTCCCCGTCTCCTTCTATACCACTGCATCGATTTCAGCCAAATTTGGTACACATGCTACTTATTGTCTAGAAAGAAGTATTGTGGGTGTAAGTACCACCCAGCTCCCGTAGTGTGGGGTTGAAAAGAATTAATAATGCCTGGCATCTAGGCTCCCCTGCACGATTGGCGTGTTGTTCAGAATGAGCACACTGAGCAGAGAGTGATTAGAAGCGCAGCTGGATAGTCAGAGGGGGATGATGAGATGACGGAGAAAAGGGGGAGTAGGAGATAGATAGAGAAAGAGGGGAGTAGGAGGTGGACAGAGAGAGAGGGGGGAGAAGATGGACAGGGAGAGGGAAGAGGAGATAAGATATGGGGGAGAGTAGGAGATGGACTCAGAGATGGACTGAGGTGGTAGAGATGATGGACATGGAGAGGGGCAAAAGGAGATGGACAGAGAGACTGGGAAGGAGGAGACTGATAACCAGCCGCATTGGTTGTATATTACAAAACATAGTGACATTACATGTACAGTATTACTATGTTTTGTAATATACAAAGTTTGCCAATGTGGCTTTATCTGGTGTCAAAAAACGGCTTTCTATGAATTTCAGACGCTCTCTTTTCAGCAGTTACGAGGTATTTCAGGTTATACAAGTCTTCTGTGCGACATTTCTGGATATACAGTATAATGTGTGTACATTTGTAGTTTCACGATCTATCTCATAAATCTATAAAGTTTACATGTAACCAAAGACTATAATGTACCTCCTGTTCAGCTGATACTGCTACTGCTACCATGTTCTGTAGTTCTCATCTTTGACAAGGTTTTGTATTTGACTGAATCCTTCAGTGTATTTCATGATTACATCGCGTAGTGTGTGAGTAGCTGTCGTTGTGAATTTTGCTTCTTTATGAAAACTATTGTATACAGTTATTATTTTATAACGTTTTGTACTACTGTGGTGGGCTCAAAAGTGCAAATTACTCATATTATGGTATAACTTTCCAGCCGATCGTACCAATAAGTAATATATTGTTTAGAGTTCTATTTACCTGTAAATTGTTTAGAGTTCTATTTACCTGTAAACAGTGTACTGTCTATTGATTTGATTTGTTCGTTTTTGGCTTGATAATGGTCATTTGACAGACACTAGTAGCGAAGAACATTGTGCAAAACAAAGGACAGCTAAAGTTTCACCAGGAATTTCAACAACTATTTGGCGGCTTAATATCGCCACCTACAAACATACATATGTCATTAGCAGAAGTCTCTCTCGCTCTCTCCCTCTCCCTCTCTCTGCCTACCAAGTCTTAATTCGATAAGTCCATCATGCCAATACCGCTTGAATTTCCATTTCACTAATACTTCACCGCCCTTCCAAATCCTCGAAAGCTATGCACTCAGCCTTCCCTTCCGTATCCGTCAATTATCCCCCACTGGGATCCTGTAGGATTAACGTTCTGTCCCTCCTCTCCCACAAAGAACACCTTTCCGTTTGTTACACTTCCCACAAACTTGTCACCAAACGCCATATCGTATCATTCCTGATTATTAACCGTCACACTTGTAAGCCACCACTGCAGTCTCGCACATTACACCACCTTCCCTTACAGGATCTCGAAATCGCACCAGAGATCTACCGATCCCTGCAGCTTTAACAGGATACTCTGCTGCCTCTCCTCTCAACCCACCACCTTCAAGCTCTTCTCCATCCCCTTTCAATCACCTTGGTCGGAGTCCTGTTCCTCAGCTCTTCCATACACGTGCCTTCCAAAACATTCTCCCTTCGATAACGCTATTGACCTATTACTGATGTCCTGTGAAGTATCCCACTTTTGTAAAGACTACACTGTTTTACGTGAAAATCTTCGTATTATAATCGCCTTTAATACATTTAAAAATATGTACATATTAGATATTTTTACGGTTTAGAAGCTAATCTTGTACATTTGAACTGAATTGTCCGTCGGTTCTGGGCAGATTATGACAGTAGTATTAAAACAGAGAAGCTTTTCTGGTGCTCTGCAGTTTGATCATGAACTGGCTATCGGCTACTTAGACCAACGTCAGGTGACAACTGAACATCGCAACCACAGATAAAATAACGCGCGACTTACATAGAAATTACTGATAAGGACAAATGAAATACAAATAATTACGAGATACAGTTAACGAAGGACAGTATTGAATTTTTTTATGTAGATAAATAACATTTAACAAAACAACAGGAAGTTGATTTTAGTTACAGGATGTATATACAACCACATCGGTTGCACGCAAGTTTTGTCAGTTGACCATGGTTTCGATTACACTAGGGCAATCTTCATCAGCATACAAAATTACATTTATGCCACGTAATTTTTTATGCTGATGAAGATTGTCCTACTGCAATCGAAAGCATGGTCAATTGTCAAAAATTTTGTGCACCGATGTTGTTGTATATAAATCCTGTAATTAAATAGCGTACGGTTGCTGGCTCACAGCCAATCAAAATGTTTAAAATTTGAAGTTGATTTTAGTGTTGTAAAATTGGCATAATTGACAATGTGACAACGAGCAACCAGAAAATCGTAATTGCCCATTTCAGAAAAAATGGTGGAATTCTTCACTTGTTCTACAAGGACAGCGTTCATAAGTTTTAAAAGATGAAGTAAAACTTCCTTTTCCTCTCTGTCAAACCTAGTCTCAGTTACGCTAACGCTAAGATCCCAAAAGTCACCCTCGTGCCCACAAAATCAGTCCTAGACGATACAAGCAGTGGGAACAGGAGCTCTGTGTTCTTGGAACACAGCATCACCATTGAGGAAAAAACACTACACCGGATCAACCAAAGTGGTCACAAAACCCTCGACAGTAATGCGACTTTGTTGCCATAATCATCACCGAACGCTAACCAAGCTTCATTCAAAAATGGTTCAAATGGCTCTAAGCACTATGGGACTTAACATCTGAGGTCATCAGTTCCCTAGAACTTAGAACTAACTAAACCTAACTAACCTAAGGACATCACACACATCCATGCCCGATGCAGGATTCGAACCTGCGACCGTAGCGGTCGCGCGGTTCCAGACTGAAGCGCCTAGAACTGCTCGGCCGCACAGAGAATAGTACACTGAAGAGCGAAAGAAACTGGTACACCTGCCGAATATCGTGTAGGGCCCCTGCCAGCACGCAGAAGTGTCGCGAAAGGAGGTGGCATGGGACCGACTAATGTCTGAAGTCGTGCTGGAGGGAATCGACACCACGAATGCAGCAGGACTGTCCATAAATCCAGCAAGAATAAGAGAGGTTGGAGATCTCTTCTGCACGTTGCAAGGCTTCCCAGGTATGCTCAATAATGTTCATTCCTGGGGAGTGTGGTGGCCAGTGGAAGTGTTTAAACTCAGAAAAGTGTTCCTGGAGCCACTCTGCAGCAATTTTGGGAGTGTGGAATGTCGCACTGTCCTGATAGAACTGCCCTAGTCCATCGGAATGCACAATCGACATGAATGGATGCAGGTGATCAGACAGGGTGCTCACGTACGTGCTGACTGTCAGAGTCGTGTCTAGACGTATCAGGTGTCCCATATTACTCCAACTGCAAACGCTCCACACCGTTACAGAGCCTCTACCAGCTTGAACAGTCACCTGCTGACATGCAAGGTGCATGGATTCATTAGGTTTTCTCCACATCCGTACTCGTCCATCCGCTCGAAACAATTTGAAACGAGACTCGTCCGACCAGGCATCAACAGTCCAATGTCGGTGTTGACGGGCCCAGGCAAGGCGTAAAGCGTTGTGTCGTGCAGTCATCAAGGTCGTAGGTTGTGTTCCAAAAATGAACAGCACAGAGACAGAAGTGATGATTATTTCTGCAGGACGTGACCATGATTTTGTAGAACAATGCTCAAGCACGTACTGTGCAAGCCGTTACTGATTTGTCTGACTGATAAGGCTGCTAAGTGGTATACCACCTACTGCACTCCCCTGACTTAAGCCTTCGTGAGTTGAACTCGATTTCTAAAGTGAAGGAAACACTTCACGTCAGAACTACTACAAATTCGTCGGGTAATAGACCGCACCGCTCGAACTGTCAACACAACTGGCGCTACTAAAAGTATGCTACGACTTCCACATCGCTGGCAACGGTTTATACACAATGCTGGTGACTACTTTTAAGGGCAGTAAAACTTTGAAACACCTATCTATTCTGTACTAACTGTAAATAAATACACTACTGGCCATTAAAATTGCTACACCACGAAGATGACGTGCTACAGAAGCGAAATTTAACCGACAGGAAGAAGATGTTGTGATGTGCAAATAACTAGATTTTCAGAGCATTCACACAAGGTTGCCGCCGATGGCGACACCTACAACGTACTAACATGAGGAAAGTTTCCAACCGATTTCTCATACACAAACAGCAGTTGACCGGCGTTGGCTGGTGAAACGTTGTTGTGATGCCTCGTGTAAGGAGGAGAAATGCGTACCATCACGTTTCCGACTTTGATAAAGGTCGGATGTAGCCTATCGCGATTGCGGTTTATCGTATAGCAACACTGTTGCTCGCGTTGTTCGAGATCCAATGACTGTTACCAGAATATGGAATCCGTGGGTTCAGGAGGGTAATAGGAACGCCGTGCTGGATCCCAACGGCCTCGTATCACTAGAGTCGAGATGACAGGCATTTTATCTGCATGGCTATAAAGGATCGTGCAGTCACGTCTCGATCCCTGAGTCAACAGACGGGGACGTTTGCAAGACAACAACCATCTGGAGAAACAGTTCGACGACGTTCGCAGCAGCATGGACTATCAGCTCGGAGGCCACGGCTGTGATGCTGCATCACAGACAGGAGCGCCTGCGATGGTGTACTCAACAACGAACCTGGATGCACGAATGGCAAAACGTCATTTTTTCGGATGAATCCAGGTTCTGCTTACGGCATCAAGATGGTCGCATCCGTGTTTGGCGACATCGCGGTGAACGAACATTGGAAACGTGTTATCGTCATCGCCATACTGGCGTATCATCCGGCGTGATGGTATGGGGTGCCATTGGTTACACGTCTTGGTCACCTCTTGTTCGCATTAACGGCAGTTTGAACAGTGGACGTTACATTCCAGATGTGTTAAGACCCGTGGATCTAGCCTTCATTCGATCCCTGCGAAACCTTGCAGTTCAGCAGGATAATGCACGACCGCATGTTGCAGGTCCTGTACGGGCCTTTCTGGATACAGAAAATGTTCGACGGCCGCCCTGGCCAGCACATTCTCCAGATCTCTCACCAATTGAAAACGTCCGGTCAATGGTGGCCGAGCAACTGGCGCGTCACAATACGCCAGTCACTGCTCTTGATGAACTGTGGTATCGTGTTGAAGCTGCATGGGCAGCTGTACCTGTACACGCCATCCAAGCTCTGTTTGACTCAATGCCCAGGCGTATCTAGGCCGTTATTACGGCCAGAGGTGGTTGTTCTGGGTACTGATTTCTCAGGACCTATGCACCCAAATTGCGTGAAAATGTAATCACATGTCAGTTCTAGTATAATATATCTGCATTTCTTCTTGGTGTAGCAACTCTAATGGCGAGTAGTGTAGTTGCCACTATTATAGTTCCAACCGTCGTACATACCTAAGACTCGTAAAAATCTGTGATTAAAGGGCTCACTGTCGCCTTGTAAGTCGGCTTACATTCCTGTAGACGACAGCACAGTCGGCAGTTTAGCAGGAAGCTAGCGTGCGTGCGAGTGCTGGAGGTGAGCTGGCGTGTTACCTGCAGCAGGTGGTGCAGGCGGATGACGACGACGCGGCCGCCGGGCAGCAGGGCGACCTGCCAGGGCGAGAGGTGGTGCGGCAGGAACCTGGCGGCCACGTCGCTGGCCGCCTGCTGCGCCCACGGGTGGTCGACGGCGGGCGCGGGCAGCGACGGGGCCGCCACCACGTGCGCCTCCAGCTGGAAGGCGTCCTCCTCGCGCCACGCGTACCGCCCCCACGCCGTGGTCAGCGCGTAGCGCAGCCGCGGGTAGCGCAGCCCGCCGCCCGGCTCGCACAGCTCCACCAGCCGCTCCTGCCACGACCACACGAAACTAGACACAAATACGCGAAGGCCGCTCAATATGAGATGCAAAAAATTTTCTCTCTCGGCGAATTTCAGTGGAAAAAATCCGGAATTTTTTGTGGGACATGGTAGAATATTCCCGCTTCAGCCCCCAGCTGCGCCAGAAGTAGCCTTCGAAACGGTGTCTGTAACTGACGTGCGTCCCAAGCAGAGAACTGTCATTGAGTTTCTTTTGGTGGAAAATCGGAGCCCAGCAGAAATTTACAGGCGCTTGCAGAGTGTCTAGAGCAGTGGTCTCCAAACTACGGCCCGCGGGCCGTAACCGGCCCGTGAGGGCCGGCTAACCGTCCTGCGTTAGCTGGCCGGACATCCCTGATATCCGGCCCGCCAAATATTCGAGGTGGTACCTATACTGCCAACAATTGAGTTTCGAGGCCCATCGTGGCCAATACACCGCTACATTGTCGGAGCTCTGTCTTTACAAAGCGGAAGGTCATGGTTAAATTTGTGGCTATCCACAATAAACAGACAGACCATTAGCCGATTTTCAGATTTTCCTTGTCTCTTCGAATTCAAACTGAATTGTTCCTCACTTCGTCGTCTCACCTACTAGTACAGCGCAAAAAACACTAAAAAACTCGTGAGACATTCGCAACATAGACACAATCACGCAACAGAGCTATCAAATATATGCTCTGGCTCTGCTACTCGCTACAAGACTACATAACTAAACTTATTGTTGCGCCGCTTGAAATAACAATGCGTCGACATACTCTACCTCTGTTACGTCTTGCAATAATAGTGTTGCTAACACTGATTTTGAGATTTCGTTAACTTGCAGCACGCTTTCGTGAAGAATGTGCAATGACATACTTTTTTGTCGGTGAATAAAATACGCCAGAATTTCGATCAGGTACGTCCACCAATCAAAATTATGTAATTAAATAAAAATCGTAGTCCGTTTCAGTGCTACCTATTCCCACAACGTAAGATTTTTGCGATTTCATCTTTCCTTTAACCTTACATTACGGTGATCATGGAGTGCTAGGTGCTTTAATCCCACTACGTAGATCTTGGCCCTTATGACTTCGTGGAGGAGTCAAAGTGGCCCGCAGACTAAAAAGTTTGGAGACGTCTGGTCTAGAGAGACCTGGCAGTCAACAAAAGCACGTTAAGTCGTTGGGCGAGGCGTCTGTTACGAGGGTCACTTCAAAAGATATTCACAATATTTTTGTAAAAATACAGTTTTTATTCTGCATATGTGAAAGTTTTACGGTGTGTAAATACATCCTTCCCGTTCGTTTTCAAATTTAGTTCAACCTGTTCCCTTGAGTGGCGCCGTCACAGCATGTCTTGAAGTTGGCTGCTACACTTGACGTTTGTCACAAGCAATATAGCAGGTCAGCAACTGGAAGCAGTTAATTCCATAAATTATCTGTGAGTACGCATTAGAAGTGATTTAAAATGGAATGATGATATAAAGTTGATCGTCGGTAAAGCAGATGCCAGACTGAGATTCATCCTCAGAATCCTAAGGAAATGCAATCCGAAAACAAAGGAAGTAGGTTACAGTACGCTTGTTCGCCCACTGCTTCAATACTGCTCAGCAGTGTGGAATCCGTACCAGATAGGGTTGATGGAAGAGATAGAGGAGATCCAACGAAGAGCAGCGCGCTTCGTTACAGGATCATTTAGTAATCGCGAAAGCGTTACGGAGATGATAGATAAACTCCAGAGGAAGACTCTGAAGGAGAGACGCTCAGTAGCTCGGTACGGGCTTTTGTTGGAGTTTCGAGAACATACCTTCACCGAGGAGTCAAGCAGTATATTGCTCCCTCACACAGACTGAGGATAAAATCAGAGAGATTAGAGCCCAGACAGAGGCTTACCGACAATCCTTCTTTACACGAACAATACGAGACTGGAATAGAAGGGAGAACCGATAGAGGTACTCAAGGTACCCTCCGCCACACACCGTCAGGTGGCTTGCGGAGTATGGATGTAGGATGTAGATGTAGAAGCAACGTGCTGTCATGGAATTCCTGTGCTGTGAAAACTAGACAGTGGGAAACATCCACAAGAAGTTGAAAAAGGTGTATGGAGATGCTGCTGCCAACCTTAGTACAGTTAGTTGGTGGGGAAGCAGGTTACGTGATGAAAGCGGGAACGACAATATTGAGGACTGTCCTTGCAGCGGCAGGCCTCGATCACAAAAGTCGGACGGACAACACTGAAACACCCGCCTTACTGTCCTGACTTGACTCCATGTGACTATCATCTCTTTGGGAAGCTGAAGGACTCTCATCGTGGAACAAGGTTTGAAGATGACTCCCTTGTGCACGCTGCCAAACAGTGGCTCCAACAGGTTGGTCCAGAATTTGACAGTGCGGGTATACAGGCACTGGTTCCAAGATGGCGTAAGGCAGTTGAGAGGGATAGAAATCATGGGGAGAAATGAAAATATTGTTCCTGAAGTATGTATGTACACACTGTAAAACTTTCAAACATGTATAATAAAAGATAAAGTAAAAAAAGTAGTGTGCATTTCTTTTGGAGTGACCCTCGTATTATCGCTACCCTCAGGAAATTAAAGAAACGACTTTAGCGTATTCGTCGCCACAAAAATGTAAACGATCCCTTCTTATCCATGACAACGCAATGCCTCACACAAGTCTGCGCACCCGAGAGAAGCTCACAAAACTGCATTCGACAGTTCGTCTTCCCACCCTACAGCCCGGATCTCGCACCTTCCGACTTTCATCCATTTGGCTCAATGAAGGATGCACTCCGCGGGAAGCAGTTCGTGGATGAAAAGGGGAGGGGGGGGGGGTTCTTCGTGCAGCAAGACATTGGCTCCGACGTCGACCAGTAGAGCAGAACCATGCAGCATACAGACTCTCCCAGTAAATTGGTGTAAGGCCGTCGCACTGAGCGGAGATTGTGTTGAAAAATAGGGTTTTGTAGCCATAAGAGTGGGGAATAATGTGACGCATTGGAATCCTGAATAAAACCAACCTGCTTTCGGAAGAATAATGTGTGGCATTACTTATTGACTTTATTGAACGGCCCTCGTAGTATCTGATCAAAAGTATCTGGTCACACGTATCTTACACGGAAGTGACCACTAGTTATCACAGCAGGTGGACATGCAAGTATGAAAGGAGCCGATGAGTACTGTGTTGTCATTGGAGAAGCAGTAAAAACAGAATGGGTTCGTCAGGACAGCTCAATGACTTCGAAGAGAGTCTAATCTCTGAAAGCCACCTGAATAAAAAGTACATCACAGACATTTCAACCCCTCTAAATCTGCCGAAGTCGACTGTTGGTGATGTGACTGAAGTGGAACCGCAAAGGAACAACCACAGTAAACCAGGACCAGTTAGATATCGTGTGCTAGCAGACCGGGACTATCGAGCACTGGACGGTGCCTGCAAAAAATGCCATGTAATCAGCGGAAGCAACTACTCGTGACTATCAAAGAGCTACCAGCAGTGGAGACTCCTCAATGACTGCCCGTGGCGAGTTAGACTGGGATACAATGGTCGAGCAGCCTCTCGCAAGCCATACAATTCTGTTGTCAGTGCTAAATGATGCTTGAGTTGGGGCAAAGAGTGACGCGATATGTGACAACACTGCGGTCTCGATAAAATAGAGGAACGGTTCATAGGCAATGACAGATTGTATCAGCATAACAGGGCACCCTGTCAGAATGAAACATCTGTGAGGCAATGGTATGTGGACAATAACAATCCTGAAACGGACTGACCTGTACAGAACCCAACTGGACCCAGTGGAACACTTTCTGGATGGTTTAGAACGCCAATTCTCTCCAGACCCCACCTCCTAACATATCTACCTTCCCTGGTTTGGACTCTAAGAAAAGTAATGGGCTGCCATTCTTCCACAAACATTCAGACACCTCACTGCATGTGCATCCAACAGACTTGAAGCTGCCATAAGGGCAAAGGGGTTGGCAACCCAGTACTAATGTCTACTAAATGGTGTATGGATATTTTTACCAAACCGTATACGTGGTCTTGACACAGAGACTCGAAGGAGATGAAAAGAGAACGGTGGTCGGGGAAGCAGTGAGTCAGAGTTGTAGCCTATCCACGATGTTATTCAGTCTGCAAAGGAAACCACGGGGAAATTCCGAAAGAATAAAATTCAGTGAAAATAAATAAAAACTTTCAAGTTTGCCAACAAGTTTGAAATTCTCTCACACACAGCAAAGAACTTGCAAGAGCAACTGAACGGAAAGGAGAGTATCTCAAAAGAGGTTGTACGGTGAATCTCAACGAAACGAAACAAACAAGGGCAATGGAATGTAGTCGAAGAAGAGATGAAGTATGTGCATCAGACAGAAAGTTTAAAATAATGTTAAGAGAAAATAATAATAAACAGATTTTTCTTCCCTGCTGGTCCGAAGCTTGTGTAAGGTCATAATATGACCTCTTCTTTCTACTTTTGACAAAATTAGCTGCGAATTGTATATTTCTTTTTAATTACTTAAGTTCACGAGAAGTTTTTTCAGCACATGTGCCATTATCCAAGTCTTCCTAGTGACATTACATTTATCATTATTCTATGTCTATTTAACAGTACTATAAAATTTTATCTTGAAAGGTTACTTTCATTTGTGACGTTCATTTCGCAGATTACTCTGCATGTTTGAAGTAAATAAACCCATATAATGGTTAATTAGTCTTATTAGGTGGATTAGAAAGAGAGATACGTGACGATTAAACACATGTCTGAAATAATACGGGCTTTGGTAATGATAATATTTAGTTGCATGCTGTAGGTGTAAGGAAAGTAAATTTGCCAGTGGAGGCGAGGAGTGGTCGGGCACAGCCAGGGAGGCGAAGGCCGGCGAGCGCCGGAAGAACATTGTGCAGGGGGCGGCGGTCCCAGGGGGTGGGGCCAGCGACCGGCAAGCATCAAAGAGGAACACCGGCGGGTGGCAGGTGAGAGAGGGGAAATGTCGAGCGGACAGAGAGCGGCCAACGTACGCGCTGGCGCCGCCCCGTCGCGCGCTGTTTTATCAGCAAATTGGCTGAGCTCTGATTGGGCAGTTCATAAGAAAGTGCGGGAAACGCTGAGGGTCAACGCCCGCTGTTTGAACAGGGAAATTTTTGGATAGGCGGAGAAATTTTATCACTCCGCGAGGGAGATGTGGGAGGCCTTTGCAGCGTCGGGATTGGCTGATTAGAGTTTGGCAGCAAGATTGTCTCAAGAGGATCGTGCAGAGCAAGACGGGCTGAGAAGAGAGCGTCTTGTGCCGTGAAAGCGGACAGTCGCAAAGTTCGGTAGCTCTGAGATGGGGACTTAGATTCTGAGTACTGTGCTGTGTATGATCTAGAGCCTGCAGCTACAGTAGGACATCAGCGTCCACGATAGGCATTGCATTGACTACTAGTATAATTTGCAGTTGATTCCGCCTTATAGGCTGGCAGTCACCATTGAACATAGTCAACCAGCGCACAGAGCTATCATACTGGTATTGCACGTTAGTACAAGACACACTGGGCTGCACCTTAAAGGTTGTTGAGCCAGTCTTGTAAGCGTTGTATACCATTTAGAGGAAATATAGGGCTTGTGGTATTAGCAGTTTCTGAGTAGTTTATTCTGCTCAAGATATTTGAGAGACTTATCTTAATCTGTCATGTCGGTAGTAAAGCCACGGATGCAGCCGACTAACTATATTGTCTAAAATCAACGTTATACAGAAATAAGTGAAAGTCGTTTTGTTTATTTAGGTCCTCATACTAGCTCACGAAAATTAAAGAATATAAGAATGCCATAAAGTAGAAATGCTTAATGAAAGCAGTAAGATATTTGCTTATATGCCATATTTCCTTAGTATTTTCAAGGGTAATGGGCGAATTTTAACTTGTAAATTTTTCCAATGCTATACCTGGGCATTGTAAACGAGGTTATAAAGAATTGTGGCTGTTTCTGTGTGATTAGTGCCCTATATGCTGTTGCAAACGTCTCAGGAAAATAATATGTCGTTATTCATTGTCCTGTCTGCTTTAACCGAAAGATTTATTAATTTCGTAAAAGTCATTCAACCCATTTTTAAAAATAATAATGATGATGTGTATGTTTGTCACAGAGCAGTTATGGAGGAAATAAATATTGCAGTGTTTCACGGCTGTAAAACGTCCTTCATGCTGTGCTAGCTCTTCTTCCACCCCTAAAACTTTGCAGCAAAGTTATTCAGTGACTAACATTCAAAAACAGCTTGGATCGATCTTGCAAGAACAAAGTAATTTTTATGCCATCTGGAAGTATAGTGAACGTTGGTGCTGGTTTCACATATACTGTCTGAGTTCTGAAACTTTAGTGTCAAGTATGCTGTGGTTCCTCTTTCTCCAAGCAAATTATTCTTTGAGGGTAGGTTTTTCCTGTTGGAGCTTCGGGTGCTTTTTCTCACATAGAAGTATATTTCTTCATAGGCTATTCATCTGATTACTGAGTTCTCGTATTTAAAGAATTCAGTGCTAAATTGTTTTCTCTTACGTTTGCTGTGGAAATACCCAGGACAGCTAATGCCAATCGAGCACGTTTTTTGTAACGTGTCTTTTAACTATCTGGCGAAATTTAAGACCTAGCAAGATATTAATTTAACATTCACTCCGAGCGAGTGCGGCCGAACGCGGCAAACCACGTGGGTCAACTGAAACGATGCCCAGGCGCAGAACAAAGACCGGGAAAACCGGGGATGAGTGGGCGGGACTTGTTGCGGGTGAGAGGTCTGCCATAGTGTAAGGACATGACACACATCCATGCCCGAAGCAGGATCGGAACCTGCGACCGGAGCGGTCGCGCGGTTCCAGACTGAAGCGCATAGAACCGGCGACAGTCAACAAAGCTGGCTGTGGTGGACGCCTGCGCTGCTGCTGCTGCCGGCGCGGCGCGGCGCGGTACTCACGCTGAGGCGCGCCTGCAGCGCGGCCAGGTCGACGGCGGTGCGCAGCCCGACGACGGCGGTGAGCAGCGCCTGGTTGCGGCGAGTGTCCATGAGCGCGCGCACCCTCACCGGAGACACCACCTCCAGGTCCGGCCAGCGCCAGCGGGCCACGCGCAGGTACACGTGCCTCCACGCCACCGTCGCTGCCGACACCCAGTGACGAGTCGTACAGGGTGTTCCACAAATCAGTGGCGAGCATTCGGGGGGAGCAACTGAAGCACTGCTTCGGTAACAATAACTACTCGTATAATAACATTTACGCAATTACACTGAAGCGCCAAAGAAACTGGAATTGGCATGCGTATTCAAATACAGAGATATGTTAACACGCAGAATACGGTGCTCCGTTCGGCAACTTTTATACCGGGTGATCAAAAAGTCAGTATAAATTTGAAAACTTAATAAACCACAATATAGAGAGTGTAAGTACGCTGTTTAGGTTTTTATGTTGGTAACGTCACCTAAGGCTCTATATGAAAATCACTGACTGTGCTGCGTGCAGTCTGTGGCTGGTTTGCATTGTCGGAATTTGCTATTCTAGTGTTGGGCAGTTGGCTGTTAACAGCGCCTAACGGCCACACTAAAGGAAGAGCTCGCAGCGGTTCATCGTCAGCTCCAGCAGCTGCGTGAAGAGCTCCCAGCTCTCCGGTGGGAGTCGATGCGGCCACGCAGACGATGCGGGAGGTGGCGCCAATGGAAACCGACGATGTGACGCCTGGGCTGCCCCCCTCCAAGGAGGCAGCTGCAAGCAGTGGTGTTACGGCGCCTCCTGGCTCCTCGCAAGTTGAGAAGCCAACGGAGAAGGAGAGGCTGTGCCTACCATTCCCTGGAGTGAGTAACGTGCAGACCATCCTCAAGAACATTGCCGCGTCACTGCGAAACGGGTCATACCCCTACTCAGACCACCCGTACGCCTTCACCCCACCCGACCAGCCTAAGCCTCCGCTCCACCATCGATCGAGCCCCCTCCGCACATACAGATACCGTGACGCGTTGATGGAAGCGCTCACGAAGAAAGAGTTAGCCACGATCAACTCACACGCCATCTTCACGCCCTCTCAATGGGACGACCTAGTTGACGTCATAGATCTATGGGTGAAGGGAGAGTTCCGGTCTGGTAGGAGGAAGGTGGATCCCGACGATCAGCAAGCCTTGGAAGACACTGCACGCCAACTACGCGCATACAAACGCCTCCAATTTTAGTAATGAAAACCATGCGAGGCCATCACCAGACGGAGTGGGACCTATTGCTGAAACCACCGGCCAGCCATTTAGGCCGTTCCCTTTCTACTTCTCTCACTGTCCCTCTGACTATTCTTTAATCTTTCTTTTATTAAAAAAAAAAAAATGAAAAGCACAAAGTCAAGCATATACGATAACGCCAAGAATTTTTCTCCCCAAACCATCATCTCAGAAGGAGAAGCGCCTCGCGCGCTAGTACTTGGTTCCCAGACGAGGACATCTTCGTCCTTAAAGTGTGCACGCACGCGCAGTTGGAGGTGAGCCGCCAGCAGTGGTGGATGTGGGGAGAGAAATGCCAAAATTTTGAGAGCGGATGATCTGGATGTGTGTGTCTATCAGAGACAGTAAATTTGTAATACTGTATATCTGACTTTTGAACACTATTAAGGTAAATACATTGTTTGTTCTCTATCAAAATCTTTCATTTGCTAAGTATGCCTATCAGTAGTTAGTGACTTCAGTAGTTTGAATCTTTTATTTAGCTGGCAGTATTGGCGCTCGCTGTATTGCAGTAGTTCGAGTAACGAAGATTTTTGTGAGGTAAGTGATTCATGAAAGGTATAGGTTATTGATAGTCAGGGCTATTCTTTTGTAGGGATTATTGAAAGTCAGATTGCGTTGGGCTAAAAATATTGTATATCAGTTTAGTGATAATCAGAATAAGTAAAGAGAGGAATGTCTGAGTATGTTCAGTTTTGCTCAGCTGTTTGAAAATCTAATAACTTAAGGGGTTTATCACCACAGTAATTCATTAATTTTTCTAAGGGGACGTTTCAAGAGGTAAAAATTGACACACATGCTTGGAATGACATGGGGTTTTATTAGAACAAAAAAAAGTTCACAAAATGTCTGGCAGATGGCGCTGGACAGCAAGACGTCAGTGACTGCTACCGTGACGGGTGAGATGTACGCCGATGTTACAGAATCGCATCATCCCCAGCCTGGCTGATAAACACCTGCTGGAACGTACGATGTTTATGCAGGACGGCGTTCCACCCCACATTGCTAAAGACGTGAAAGATCACTTGCGCGAGTCGTTTGCTGATGATCGTGTGCTTAGCCGCCACTTTCGTCATGCTTGGCCCCCCACGTCCCCAGACCTCAGTCTGTGCGACTATTGGCTTTGGGGTTACCTGAAGTCGCAAGCGTATCGTGATCGACCGACGTCTCTAGGGATGCTGAAAGACAACATCTACATTTACATTTATACTCCGCAAGCCACCCAACGGTGTGTGGCGGAGGGCACTTTATGTGCCACTGTCATTACCTCCCTTTTCTGTTTCAGTCGAGTATGGTTCGCGGGAAGAACGACTGTCTAAAGGCCTCCGTGCGCGCTCGAATCTCTCTAATCCTACATTCGTGATCTCCTCGGGAGGTATAAGTAGGGGGAAGCAATATATTCGATACCTCATCCAGAAACGCACCCTCTACAAACCTGGCGAGCAAGCTACACCGCGATGCAGAGCGCCTCTCTTGCAGAGTCTGCCACTTGAGTTGCTAAACATCTCCGTAACGCTAACACGGTTACCAAATAACCCTGTGACGAAACGCGCCGCTCTTCTTTGAATCTTCTCTATCTCCTCCGTCAACCCGATCTGGTACGGATCCCACACTGATGAGCAATACTCAAGTATAGGTCGAACGAGTGATATGTAAGCCACCTCCTTTGTTGATGGACTACATTTTCTAAGGACTCTCCCAATGAATCTCAACCTGGTACCCGCCTTATCAACGATTAATTTTATATGATCACTTCGCTTCAAATCGTTCCGCACGCATACTCCCAGATATTTTGCAGAAGTGACTGCTACCAATGTTTGTTCCGCTATCATTTAATCATATAATAAAGGATCCTTCTTTCTATATATTCGCAATACATTACATTTGTCTATGTTACGGGTCAGTTGCCACTCCCTGCACCAAGTGCCTATCCGCTGCAGATCTTCCTGCATTTCGCTACAATTTTCTAATGCTGCAACTTCTCTGTATACTACAGCATCATCTGCAAAAAGCCGCATGGAACTTCCGACGTCAGTGCCTCACACTGCGGACATGCTTTACAGTTCTGTTCACAACATTATTCCTCGACTACAGCTATTGTTGAGGAATGATGGTGGACATATTGAGCATTTCCTGTAACTATCATCATCTTCGCTGTGTCTTACTTTGTTATGCTAATTATTGCTATTCTGATCAGATGAAGCGCCATCTGTCGGACATTTTTTGAACTTTCGCATTTTTTTTTTGTTCTAATAAAACCCCATGTCATTCCAAGCATGTGTGTCAATTTGTACCTCTCTATCTACATTATTCCGTGATTTATTGAGTTTTCAAATTTATACTGACTTTTTGATCACCTGGTATCAGACAACAAGTGTCTGGCCCTGTTGTTAATAGGTTACTGCTGCTACAATGGCAAGTTATCAAGAGCTGAGTGAGTTTGAAGGTGGTGTTATAGTCAGCGCACAAGCGATGGAACACGGCACCTCCGAGGTAGCGATGAAGTGGGAATTTTTCGGTACGACCATTTCACGAGTGTACCGTAGATATCACGAATCCGGTAAAATATCAAATCTCCGACATCGCCGTGGCCGGAAAAAGATGCTGCAAGAACGGGGCCAACGACGACTGACAGTAGTGCAGCCCTTCTGTAAATTTCTGCAGATTTCAAGGCTGTGTCAGGGTGCGAACCATTCAAGGAAACATCATCGATATGGGCTTTTGGAGCCGAAGGCCCACTCGTGTACTCCTGATCACTGCACGACACAAAATTTTACGCCTGGCCTGGCCCATCAACATCGACATTGTACAATTGATGGCTGGAAACATGTTGTCTGGTCGTATGACTCTCGTTTCAAATTGTATCGAGCGGACCGGACGTGTACGAGTATGGAGACAACTTCACGAATCCATGGACCCTGCATGTCACAAGGGGACTATTCAAGCTGGTAGAGGCTCTGTAATGGTGTGGGGCGTGTGCAATTGGAGTGATATGGGATGCCTGATCCGTCTAGATACGACTCCGACAGGTGACACGTACGTAAGCATCCTGTCTGATCACCTGCATCCATTCAAGTCCATTGTGCATTCCGACGGACTTGGGCAGTTTCAACAGGACAATGCAACACCCTACATGTGCAGAATTTCTAGAGAGTGGCTCCAGGTACATTCTTCTGAGCTTAAACACTTCCGCTGGCCACCAAACACCCCAGACATGAACGTTATTGAGCATACTTGGGATGCCTTGCAACGTGCTGTTCAGAAATGATCACCAGCCCCTCGTACTCTTGCGGATTTATGGACAGCCTTGTAGGATTCATGGTGTCAGTTCCCTCCTGCGCTACTTCAGACATTAGTCGAGTCTATGCCACGTCGTGTTGCGGCAATTCTACGTGCTCGCGGCGGCCCTACACGATATTAGGCAGGAATACCAGTTTCTCTGGCTCTTCAGTGTATAACCACATATTTATTCAACAATATCTAGATAAAACCATTACATTTTTTCGGTACACACATAACTGATACGACCAATTTTGGCAGAGCACTAGGAGCGAGCCGTAGCAATGTCCGCATAGCTCAGCTGACATGTGGAAGAGTTGCGCACGCAGCTGTGTTTGTCATGTGCAGCATGTCCGTTTTTCTGTCACAACTGAAGCAAGTATCTCTGTTGCTCACAGGCCTTGTGCGTGTTTTTCGGCCATAAGCTTCAGATGAGCATATAATACGGAGTAACGGACTGTGCCAGTTAACAGTGTGGTGTTGTAATGCTCAGTTTGCACCAGGGTGCCAGGTAGTATCTAGTAAAATAATGTGGAACTATGTCTAAATGTACAGAGTGAGTCAGAAACGACTTAAATACTTTGGAATGATCGCTTGCCTGGTGTCGACGGATAAACACGATATTGGAGTGCCTTATTCCGAGTACAATGCAAAGTTCCTATAGACAACCACTTACATTCAAAGGAACGGGCACTGCGGCGACTACACCCCTTATGAGATAAATTTAAAAAATTCGTAATTGCGGATATGAACAAGCATCGCCTGTAGAATGGAATGACGGCAGGGAAACTTTGTGCTGGGCCGGGTCTGGCCGTGAGATGTGCACGGACAGCCAAATTGTACGACGACCGGTTGCGATAAGCGAGAAATCCGGCTTCGTGTTCCGGTCCAGAATAAAATTCCATTTTACAGCTGATGGTTGTCCACATTCGCAATTGCGAATACATTTAATGTACACTCCTGGAAATGGAAAAAAGAACACATTGACACCGGTGTGTCAGACCCACCATACTTGCTCCGGACACTGCGAGAGGGCTGTACAAGCAATGATCACACGCACGGCACAGCGGACACACCAGGAACCGCGGTGTTGGCCGTCGAATGGCGCTACCTGCGCAGCATTTGTGCACCGCCGCCGTCAGTGTCAGCCAGTTTGCCGTGGCATACGGAGCTCCATCGCAGTCTTTAACACTGGTAGCATGCCGCGACAGCGTGAACGTGAACCGTATGTGCAGTTGATGGACTTTGAGCGAGGGCGTATAGTGGGCATGCGGGAGGCCGGGTGGACGTACCGCCGAATTGCTCAACACGTGGGGCGTGAGGTCTCCACAGTACATCGATGTTGTCGCCAGTGGTCGGCGGAAGGTGCACGTGCCCGTCGACCTGGGACCGGACCACAGCGACGCACGGATGCACGCCAAGACCGTAGGATCCTACGCAGTGCCGTAGGGGACCGCACCGCCACTTCCCAGCAAATTAGGGACACGGTTGCTCCTGGGGTATCGGCGAGGACCATTCGCAACCGTCTCCATGAAGCTGGGCTACGGTCCCGCACACCGTTAGGCGGCCTTCCGCTCACGCCCCAACATCGTGCAGCCCGCCTCCAGTGGTGTCGCGACAGGCGTGAATGGAGGGACGATGAGAGTCGCTTCTGCCTTGGTGCCAATGATGGTCGTATGCGTGTTTGGCGCCGTGCAGGTGAGCGCCACAATCAGGACTGCATACGACCGAGGCACACAGGGCCAACACCCGGCATCATGGTGTGGGGAGCGATCTCCTACACTGGCCGTACACCTCTGGTGATCGTCGAGGGGACACTGAATAGTGCACGGTACATCCAAACCGTCATCGAACCCATCGTTCTACCATTCCTAGACCGGCAAGGGAACTTGCTGTTCCAACAGGACAATGCACGTCCGCATGTATCCCGTGCCACCCAACGTGCTCTACAAGGTGTAAGTCAACTACCCTGGCCAGCAAGATCTCCGGATCTGCCCCCCATTGAGCATGTTTGGGACTGGGTGAAGCGTCGTCTCACGCGGTCTGCACGTCCAGCACGAACGCTGATCCAACTGAGGCGCCAGGTGGAAATGGCATGGCAAGCCGTTCCACAGGACTACATCCAGCATTTCTACGATCTTCTCCATGGCAGAATAGCAGCCTGCATTGCTGCGAAAGGTGGATATACACTGTACTAGTGCCGACATTGTGCATGCTCTGTTGCCTGTGTCTATGTGCCTGTGGTTCTGTCAGTGTGATCATGTGATGTATCTGACCCCAGGAATGTGTCAATAAAGTTTCCCCTTCCTGGGACAATGAATTCACGGTGTTCTTATTTCAATTTCCAGGAGTGCATTTCAAGAACTTTGCACCGTATTCGGAATGACACAGGCACTGCACCATTGTACAACCATTTCTAGTCAAATATCGGTCCAGTTGGACTATAGGAGCCTGTCCATTCCACGTAAACACGTTCCACACCATTAGCTTGCGCAGTGCCTTTTTGGTGACTTAGCTCATTGGAGCCTGTGCCACACTCGCACCCTACCATCACGTCTTACAAGCTGAAACCGGCGCTCATTTCACGAGGCCACTATTTTCCAGTCGTCATGGGTTCAACCGGTATAGTCACGAGTCCATGCCGTTAGCAAAGGCCCTCGCGACGGTCGTCTGTTGCCATAGCCCACTAACCCACATTTCACCGCACTGTCCAGATGGACATGTTCGTCGTACGTCCCACAATCATTTGTACGGTTATTTCACGCACTGTTGCCTGTCTGTTGGCACTGACAGCCCCCACGGAAACGCCGCTGTTCTCGGTCGTTAAGTGAAGGCCGTCGGCCACTGCATTCCACGATGTGAGAGGTAGTGCCTGAAATTTGGTATTCTCGGCACACTCTTGACACAGCGTATGTCTGAATACTGAATTTCCTAAAGATTTCCGAAATGGAGTTCCCCATGTATCTAGCTCCACCTACGATTCCGCATTCAAAGTCTGTTAATTCCCATCGTGCGGCCATAATCACGTCGGATACCGTTTCACATGAATCACCTGAGTCCAAATAACAGCTCCACCAACGCACTGCCCTTTTATACTACTGCCATCTGTAAATGTGTGTACTGCTATCCAATGACTTTTGTCCCCTCAGTGTATCATGCCAGCACTTCCCTAGATCGTGAGTACCTGTGTAGCCATCTTTCATAACTCTCTTTACGCTTCTATCATTTTCGTCACACATGCAAGGCCATCACATGAAATACCTTACCAGAGCTTGACAAGTAGAAGTAGTAGTAGAAGTAGTAGTAGTACATAAAATAATTACGGTGCTTACCGACATAGGCGGCCAGCAGGTAAGGCGCCAAGACGAAGAGTGAGATGACTGCAAAGACGCGGTAAATGAAGACCCTCATCTTCTCTAGCTGTCTATGGGCTGCCCATAATATTTCATCTTCCTGCAGACAAGTCCAATGTTATCAACTTCTTCAGGAGAAACAGGCTACTACATGTGTCACACAAATATCAAATATTTGTAAATCAGTACCGTTGTTAACCATCGACTCTTCCTCAGTCGGAGCGAGTCTGGTTTACTTAGTGAAACGGTAACAACGGATGGAGAGTCTCACATGCGAGACCTGTTCCACTAGCTTCTTCCTTCTCTACGGCTAGTCCGTGAGAACAGACGTTCTCGTCAGCCCAGCGTCGTGTTTCATCGGTGGGGCGAATTACGCAGTACTGTTGCCCGATACAGCCTTCGCATTTATCACGCAGAGCGGTGTTACTATACTCTGTTCATCACAAGAATAAACCTGATGTAAACATTACGCCATATATTCTTCCACATTTGCTTGAATCTCAATGGATTTTGTTTTACGTGGAGCGGAAGCCAAGCTGTGATCAGTACAGTCAAGTACGATCATAAGGATATGTTTTATGCTGTGTTACACGCACGTAGACTGGGCGATAATGCGAGACAACAGCTTTAAACTTGGAAAGCACTGGCCAGTCGGTGGCCCAAGTAACCTGCAATGATGTGAACAGTTGCAGTTAGACGTAAACAGAGACGAGCAAAGAAACAACATAGCTTCGATTGTCATCTAATTTTTAAAGAGAATGAAATAACATTCAGAAAAACTCCAGCACTACCGCGCGCTTTTTAGGCGACCACAAGGAATGCATAAAATGCTCTCTTTTTCACCTGACAGTTTCTAATTACAAACAACAGCGATGAAAATTCCTAACTTAAACACAGGGTAATTTTTGAGCGAGCTGTGTGTGATGCAAAAGCATACTGCAGGGATTTCACCGTACTATTGAATGCTGAAGCCACTGAAGGTATTAATTTCAATCAGTCGTCTGGTAACCTCTTAGCTCCTTCCTTATCCGAATCCGAAAAATACATTTCAGGTCTCGAACTGTCATCTGCTACGTATATAACGAGTCGATCAACAACTGAATCCACGAAGCCAACCAGGCGCCGCATTTTCTTCTCTTCTTGATTCTTGGTGATTGTTTTTCACTTATTTGCGACACTTCTTTGCATCTGTGGTCTAAAACAATCGACATAGCCCAAATAAAGAGTATCTGATTTTTCATTTTTGCCAAAAACATTAAATTGTTATGTTTTCTTAATTTAAGAAACTTTTATTACAGTCTTTCATAAAATACCGATAAGTAAGGGTCTATATTTGAAACGGAAACAGGTATTTCGCGCGCAGTACCTAATTAGAAACAAGAAGACGCGCATTAATCATAAAAATTATGATGAATTGTCACTTACGACATGTAGGTATTTCAAATTGAACAAGAAAAACATTTGACTGATGCGAGACTTTAACTACCGTGCCAACTCCGCTATGTATCCAGCGTGCTTGTATGTCTCAACTGTATCTTGTAAAGTCTTTTAGAAAACTTCAAAAGCGATTATCTCTGTAAATTTATGAAAACGTTAAGGGCAAGCTATTTAAAGGCACTTTTTAACCGTGTTCCACACGCGTGTTTCACTACAGAACAGGGAGCAGTGGCCCAGCCATTTTCATTTTCATACTGCATATTAACAGAGCGACAATCGCAGCACAACAGTGCAGAGGCTGTGACTACACGATTTTTGACATAAAAACTACATAGCTTAAGCGTTATTAAGAAAAAACATTAATGGCTGTCAAAACATTTGAACATCTTAAAGTTTCCTTTAACGTAACTTAGTAATGATATATCTAGTACATAAGTATGCCCTACATCCAAGAGCATGTACGTGTGCTGCGGCTTCTGACCAATCATCGCGTTTTTTGCTTACATCAAGTTTATTCTGACGATGAACGGAGTGTAGTAGTAGTAGTAGTAGTTCGTTACGCAGTTAAGGCGTCACACAAAAACAATAAACAAACAAAAAACTATAGGCATGCAATGAAGTACACGAGCTCATTTTTTTCTCTATTTCGAAATAAATACAATGAAAAATGTTTAACATAAAAGTAAGGTGGTGATGCAGGCGAAACTAAAATAAAAGATACTTTCGATCCCTTAAAATTTCATTATGGTGTAGTAATTCGATTTCACACTAAACATAATCTGGTATTTACCTACTGTTCATTGAAAGTCTCTACACTGCATGTTATGGTTTTTGTGGAAAACCTACGTATTACTGAATTTATACTTGACGAAACTGCAACTAGTAACTTTTTTGAAATATTTATTGCACGAACCGGTTTCTGAACCTTTTCACACTTATCTTCAGATGGTGTACGGCAGGTTACAAAGCTATTCAAAGCGTAATGCTGGGTGCTGGCTCTGTCGACGAAGATAGAATATGCTGTAATGCATATTATTGATAATCTCTGAGCAAGGTTAGCTTATGTTATATCTTTTTGTGAAGCTCTTTGTAATAAGAAACAGTCGTTTAGCACATGCTGGATGCTGGCAAAGTTTCGCTATTACAGTGTTTATGCATACATGTTCTGTAAAAGTCAGTGATGTGGTACCAGGCGTCTATCACAAAGGAAGATGACAGATGGATAATAACAACAAATGTCCCCCACACTGTGCAGTGAGTACAAAACTAAATTTTGGATAGAAATCGGCACTTAAACAACACTCATGTCGATGAGTTAAAGCATATTCCATCTTCTTGTCACAGAACCCCCCCCCCCCCCCAACGGAGTATCATTTACAATTTACTTCAGAAATCAGTGAATATATTACTTCAACAGATACAATCATTATGTAGCAATATAGGTTGCAATGTGTCTCAAACACATTTTAACAAAAGAATAATAGCGGCAAATAGCTTACTGTCTAAATCAATAAATATCATTTAACTTAAAATGGACGTCTTATTACTTATTAAAATACATTGAATGTATATTAATGTACGAGTACCACTTACAATAATCAAGAAACTTAAAGATGCCGGATATGCCTACCAACACTTAAATTGCTGATCCCAGACATAAAATTTGAAATAGCCGGACATTTGGGTCAAATCGTATATTTTCCTGGGCACACATTCTGTAGACAAGTTTTTAACTTGAACTCCAAAACAGTTACCAAAAACTACTTTAAGCAACACCAAATTTTACCAATTTGTCGATGGAGGACCCCAGCTCTCCTTTTGCTAAGCCATACTCCATTTCCCCAAACACCCTCCTCCTCCACCCCCCTCCCCGCCATTAGCCCACCCCTTGACCGACTTAGAATCGCCCCTGGTAACCTAATGTACACCATCTGAAGATGAGCCTGAAAAAGGTCTGCAAACCGATCCATGGAATAAATAACTATTTCAAAAAGGACTTCTGACACTTATTTATTTACATTGAATAGTCAGGGGTTCTTAAACATCTGAATGGATAAGCTTAACTTCTTTTTTCCGTATGTTTGCACAGTGCCCAACTTAATCATAGCTAACACTTGGTTCAAGAATCATAAAAGAAGGTTGTATACGTGGAAGAATCCTGGAGATACTAGAAGGTATCAGATAGATTATATAATGGTAAGAGATTTAGGAACCAGGTTTTAAATTGTAAGACATTTCCAGGGGCAGATGTGGACTCTGACTACAATCTATTGGTTACGAACTGTAGATTAAAACTGAAGAAAATGCAAAAAGGTGGGAATTTAAGGAGATGGGACCTGGATAAACTGACTAAACCAGAGATTGTACAGTGTTTCAGGGAGAGCATAAGGGAACAATTGACCGGAATGGGGGAAAGAAATACAGTAGAAGAAGAATGGGTAGCTCTGAGTGATGAAGTAGTGAAGTCAGCAGAGGAACAAGTAGGTAAAAAGACGAGGGCTAGTATAAATCCTTGGGTAACAGAAGAAATATCAAATTTAATTGATGAAAGGAGAAAATATAAAAACGCAGTAAATGAAGCAGGCAAAAAGGAATACAAACGTCTCAAAAATGAGATCGACAGGAAGTGCAAAATGGCTAAACAGGGACGGCTAGATGACAAATGTAAGGATGTAGAGGCTTATCTCACTAGGGGTATGATAGATACTGCCTACAGGAAAATTAAAGACACCTTTGGAGAAAAGAGAACCACTTGTATGAATATTAAGGGCTCAGATGGTAACCCAGTTATAAGCAAAGAAGGGAAAGCGGAAAGGTGGAAGGAGTAAATAGAGGGTATATACAAGGGCGATGTACTTGAGGACAATATTATCGAAATGGAAGAGAATGTAGATGAAGATGAAATGGGAGATACGATACTGCGTGAAGAGTTTGACAGAGCACTGAAAGACCTGAGTCGAAACAAGGCCCCGGGAGTAGACAACATTCCATTAGAACTACTGACACACTTGGGAGAGCCAGTCCTGACAACACGCTACCATCTGGTGAGCAAGATGTATGAGACAGGCGAAATACCCTCAGACTTCAAGAAGAATATAGTAATTCCAATCCCAAAGAAAGCAGGTGTTGACAGATGTGAAAATTACCGAACTATCAGTTTAATAAGTCACAGCTGCAAAATACTAACGCGAATTCTTTACAGACGAATGGAAAACCTGGTAGAAGCCGATCTCGACGATGATCAGTTTGGATTCCACAGAGATGTTGGAACACGTGAGGCAATATTGACCCTACGACTTACCTTAGAAGCTAGATCAAGAAAAGACAAACCTACGTTTCTAGCATTTGTAGACTAAGAGAAAGCTTTTGACAATGTTGACTGGTATAATCTCTTTCAAATTCTAAAGGTGGCAGGGGTAAAATACAGGAAGCGAAAGGCTATTTACAATTTGTACAGAAACCAGATGGCATGAAAGGGAAGCAGCGGTTCGGAAGGGAGTGAGGCAGAGTTGTAGCCTATCCTCGATGTTATCCAATCTGTATATTGAGCAAGCAGTAAAAGAAACAAAAGAAAAATTTGAAGTAGGTATTGAAGTCCGTGGAGAAGAAATAAAAACGTTGAGGTTCGCCGATGACATTGTAATTCTGTCACAGACAGCAAAGGACTTGGAAGAGCAGTTGAACGGAATGGACAGTGTCTTGAAAGGAGGATATAAGATGAACATCAACAAACGTAAAACGAGGATAATGGAATGTAGTCGAATTAAGTCGGGTGATGCTGAGGGAATCAGACACTTAAAGTAGCAAAGGAGGTTTGCTATCTGGGGAGCAAAATAACTGATGATGGTCGAAGTAGAGAGGATATAAAATGTAGACTGGCAATGGCAAGTAAAGCGTTTCTGAAGAAGAGAAATTTGTTAACATCGAGTATAGATTTAAGAGTCAGGAAGTCGTTTCTAAAAGTATTTGTATGGAGTGTAGCCATGTATGGCTCAAATGGCTCTGAGCACTATGTAGCCATGTATGGAAGTGAAACATGGGCGATAAATAGTTTAGACAAGAAGAGAATAGAAGCTTTCGAAATGTGGTGCTACAGAAGAATGCTGAAGATTAGATGGGTAGATCACGTAACTAATGAGGAGGTACTGAATAGAATTGGAGGGAAGATGAGTTTGTGGCACAACTTGACAAGAAGAAGGGATCGGTTGGTAGGACTTGTGTTGAGGCATCAAGGGATCACAAATTTAGCATTGGAGGACAGTGTGGAGGGTAAAAATCGTAGAGGGAGACCAAGAGATGAATACACTAAGCAGATTCAGAAGGATGTAGGTTGCAGTACGTACTGGGAGATGAAGCTTGCACAGGATAGAGTAGCATGGAGAGCTGCATCAAACCCGTATCAGGAGTGAGGAGGACGACGACAACAACAACAACAACATCATGTTTCTGTGGGCCATATTGTCGATATATTGTTGTATATTGTCCATCGCTTTACGCAGTTCACCATTTGAACGCTCCTCAGAAAACTCCGTGTTTCTTTTTCCAAATTACATTTGTTGTTGATACATCTGAAATATATTCTAAAGGTGAAAGTAAAGAAAAACAGACTGCAGAAGTCAATACTACCAACGGTATTACCAGGCTTAGCACGAAATTGGGAATTACCGAATGAATCTTCAACTCTGCAGCTGAGAGCATGCCGTTTTCAGACTTCCTACCACGTTAAAATTGATTGCCGGACGGGTGCTCTGGAACCCTGTCCAAAGTGCTTGAAACAGCGCCTTAAACGTGTCTACACCATTTTTTTAGCGATATTCTTTCTTCCAGACCTGTTAGCGCAGTAATGTTTACTAGAACCGTGTCTACACCATTTTTTTAGCGATTTTCTTTCTTCCAGACCTGTTAGCGCAGCAATGTTTACTGCAGAGCTTCTGTAAAGTTATAAAAGCAGGAAAAAATACTGGCGGAATGAAGCTGTAAAGGGATGCCAGGGTCGTTAGTCGTGCCTGGGACAGTTCAGTCAGAGCGCTGCACGTGGAAGGCAAGGCTCCGGGTTCCCGTCCCGATCTGAGATACACGTTTCATTTGGCAGGAAGTTATTGAAAAACTTCAGTGTCGTATAGCTGTATGTATCACACTCAGTGATAAACTGTAAACTGTAAACTGTTCAAGAGAACGTCACAATATTTCTATGGTCTTGAAAATAATAAGGAAATCAGTCAAGTTATCGATATGTACACCACTTAACAAAAATAAAGTGAAAACCCCACAAAGGGAGGAGGACCGGTTGAGAGAGTGTATGACGTAATTTCAGTGATTACGAAATCGAGTCAAATTTACGAAGATCTTGGCGGTAGGGTTCCACTTATCAAGACGTTGTCCGAATGCACGTACGTATTCGGTTGAGAAGTGTGTCACAAAGGCGTTGTGTCCTCTCTTGACGCAGCCTCCCCACAACTGCAAGAACTGAACCTCTCCTCAGACCGCTGCCATACTCGCTGACGATCTGCATCCTGGGTAGTGTAGAGCCGCGATTCATCGCGGAACACAATGCGACGCATTTCATCAGCAGTCCGTGCTTCCCAGTCACGGCACATTCCAAATCTAGCCTTTTGCGCTGTGTTAACAGCAGCCTACACACGGCACGGTAATGTCGTAGTCCGAATTCTGTTTGTTTGAGACAATTAGTTGCTTTCCGATCGCATAAGGGGTTACGATGCACTTGGTCGTCCTTTGTGGAGGTCAGATGTGGTGCATGCCCTCACGATCTAATACAGTCTAGCATCGGGTACTGTCACATTAGAATGCCCCAGTAATTTTTTTGCACGATTCGACCGGCCGGACAAATGAGGACCCACAAAGAGGTAGCTTTGAAATCCTGTCAGGTGCTGACAACGCTGTCTCAAACGAGTACGTTGCATTTCCGTGTCCTTCAGTGATCACTCTACATCTGTCTCTATTCACGCTCCTCATGTCTACCAGGCGTGGTAACGACACTAACCATGAACAGCAACAATGCACTCTGATGACTGTTCTACCTGTCACAGTTAATTGTAACTCCATAGTTACTTACATAGCTGCCGATAGTGTATACGTGTACAAACTTACAGTGATATCCGACCATGTCGTCAGGGTGCTCTAATTTTTTTGTCAGGCGTGAATGTTGGAAAATAGCAGCTTGATGAACAGCTCCTTTGTGCTGCAATTGAAAGAGCAGGAAGGCCGTGGAGCTCCTCCAAACGCTACTGTTACATGGCACGCTGCACACGTATTCTGATTCCAGGAGGAATGCTTTCTGTTCTGTGCTAGCGTTCATTTTGGTGCAAGTAAATTCTACGAAGTGTGTCATTATTTATCAGATTCTGTGGCATAGTGAACTGATATTAGACAAGAAGCTAGTTTTTCAGGGGTGAGTCAACGAATTGAATAGAAATACCCCGAAGGTAATTGCACAGCTGTTCCCCTAATTTCAAACAATGAAACGTATTCAAAACATTTTGAATATGTAGTGTTCCTTAGACATCGAGAAATTATCGATTAAACGATAGTGTCCGCGCTATCTGCACTATAGTATGTCTGCTTCTACCATCGACAGTCATACAGTTTTTGGCGTGCGGGGTGCAGAGGGAAAGTAAGAGCAAGGAGGTGTTTAATGAACATCAAATACGGCGGCGCCTTATCCAGTCCGTGCTGTTCATGTGTTTGTTAGTATATTGGCCACTGCGGCCGAGGGGACTTGAGAAAGGCAATTTTATCGTTTTTGTGAGTCAGTGCTGACAACTCACGGGCGTGCGGATCTCTTACCGGTCAGCTACTATGGTAAAAAGTACACACGTCAATTACATGGTTTCATGAATGCGCATTATACAGATAGAGATCTAAATTACATGGATTCATGAATGCGCATTATACAGATAGAGATCTAAATTACATGGATTCATGAATGCGCATTATACAGTTAGAGATCTTCGCATGTGTAAGCCTACTTATTTTCAGCAAGGAATACAAATTAGGTTAGGTTAGGTTAGTAAGTACGGCTTTGTAAGACAAAATAGTACGTAAAGGAAAAAAATGACATTTTAACGATTTGTTAAGTATTTTTGATTGTGCAGCGTAAAGAATTTTAAAAGCAATACGATTATTATCGTTGTTAATTACGCACACTCACTATTGTCCTCTTCCGTTCCTGAAACCTCATTGCAATTACAAGCGTTTTCAATCGTACTTATTAATGTGAAAGATTATTAGAAAACACAAAACACAGAGGCGATCCTAATGCTCCTAAGTCACTTATGCTTTTGTAGAAGCTGGTTGGTTGGTTGTTTGGGGAAGGAGACCAGACAGCATGGTCATCGGTCTCATCGGTGTACGGAAGGATGGGGAAGGAAGTCGGCCGTGCCCTTTCAGAGGAACCATCCCGGCATTTGCCTGCAGTGATTTAGGGAAATCACGGAAAACCTAAATCGGGATAGCCGGACGCGGGATTGAACCGTCGTCCTCCCGAATGCGAGTCCAGTGCCTTACCACTGCGCCACCTCGCTCGGTTTTTGTAGAAGCATCCATGAATAATGTTAACAAGTCGTGCTAATACGTCTGTTGTGACGCCTACGAGCCGGCAATCGGATGATATACATTTTCGCCCAGTCAGCGACAGCTTAACACCAACGTCGTTACACGAGTCAATGATTCTATAAATGGCCTTAGTCAACATTTTGAGAAGCCTGTCATAGACGAGCGTGCCTAGAATATTGGGAAAAATCTATTAGTATGCTATGTGTAATTGCCAATAAATATGTGTGCTGTCTAGCGATTTCAGTTCCTGCAGAGAGCCAGGCAAGGAGAGATAATAAATGAAAAACGCTACACACTAAAGGAAAAGAATTTAAATACCTTACTCTTTATAAAATAATATTTTCGTATTTTGTAATGGAACTTACTATCTCAAACAATAAATAGTTACTATAAAATTATTTTTCATTTGAAATACCTGCGCAAAACTATATTTTATAAATACGGTGAGAGTTTTAAGACATACGATCGATACTATCGGATATTTAATCTACCGTTTTTTAAGTAACAGGGGTAAGGTCGTTGTCTTTCAGAGGTAAATACCGAAATCAAAGATATTTTTTTCTTGCCCACAGTCCGTCTGTAAGTGAGGCACCCGGTAACAGGTGCATTAACCGCTGCGCAATTAATAATTATTTATCCAAAACACGTCGAGGCATCCTTAGTAAACATGGCTGAGAGAGACTATCGCCCCACGAAAAAACCGTAGTACATCGTAAAAGGCGTTGTTGCTAGAGTTTGATTTTTGAAAATTCTTTCGCTGGGATTGTAAAGTAACGGCGTTGAGTGTGGAACAAGCATACAGAGTGTACCACAAAACAGTTAATATTATTTAGGTATTGGATTCCTTACGTAGAAGGAAGAAGAAAAGCATCTATCACATGAGTCCGGAAATAACAGGTTGGTGCCTAAGTTCGCAGCGTTTTTATTTTGCATGTTGGAAGTCCGGTTGCTATGGATTTATTTATCGATTATAAGTTTTAATTTGCAGTTTACTGTTGGTATTTGTGTTTACACATTGCCATTTAGCCATTTAGAGATAGTGAATGGAACTGTGGACACGAAAAAACGGAGTGCCAACTGGAGAAACGGGAACTTTTCCGACATATGCTTCTGTTTGAGTTCAGTGGGTGACAGTAGCTGAGGCAGCCAGAAACATTTGCGCCGTGTTTGGCAGGATAATGCCAGTGGACAGGGCACGGCAAGAAAATGGTCTTGATTTTCAGTACGTTCGTTTTAACATTAGTGACTCTCCACGTTCAGAAAGACCTTCCGAGTTCGATAAAGATCGTTTAAACGCGTTAATCCACTATGATACATGCCAGTGTACTGGAGAACTGACAAATGTAATAAACTGTGATCATTCCATCATCGTGCGACATTTGCTTGTAGTGCAGAAGGTTAAAAAGTGGGTTGTATGGGTAAAGCATGCTCTAAGCCAAAATCACAAAAATCAGCGGGTGGTTACATGTGCATCTCTGCTTGCTCGTCGTCAATTGGCTCGTAAATAACACCGACCGTTCCTTTCCTGTCGTTACTGCTGACGAGAAATGGTGTCTTTATGCTCGTGTAAGGAAAAGAATAACTGAGCCCAATCAAAGCAGCAACTCCCTGTAAAAAGCCCTGTGCGCATCCATAGAAGATAATGTTGTAAGTAGCCTGTTGTATGTTGGCAGCGCTATAGACTGTATTAATATCGCAGACGGCACCCTGCGCCCTCGCTAAGAGATTCTGTGGACGGACTAGCTGTTAGCGAGCGGACGGAGAAGGATTCGGACATGATTTTCTTAGTGGAGACTCAGTGTTGGTAGGACATGCATTATAAAATGAGGATGGATGTAGTTGGTAATGTTTGGGTAGTGTAATTATTGACAGCTACACAATTTTTGGAACTGGGTGTCACATGAATAAGGTAAAATCTTCTAATACATTGTTTGCTCTTCAACAATTTTTTTTGCTAACCATATGGGCCCTAGTAGTTAGAATATATAGTAGTTAGAATCTTTTTATTTAGCTGGCTGTAGTTGCTGCATTTTGTGTTATGAAGATTTTCTGTGAGGTAAGTGACTTATGAAAAAGTATGGATTACTGTTAGGATTTCTTGCAATTCAGTGTCATTCTTTTGTGTTAATTATTTGAAGCCATGTTGTCATTATATAGCGGTCAGACTGCGTTGGGCTTGTATATTGTGGGTAATAAATGAATAGGTTAAGTTTGAGTTGTCTTTGTCAGGGAAAGTTCTGTAAGTCAGTGTTTTAAACCATAAAAATAAGTAAAGAGACTGTAGTTTCACCTGGTAAAGACCCAGTAGTTTCACTGTTATGCATCTGGTGGAACAGCGGCGGTGTTGTGAACTACGAATTGCTCCCCCGAGGTGGAACCATCACTGGTGACATTTAATGACAGCAACTGAGACCTCTTACAAGTGCAATCCAAGAACAACGACCAAGAAGACTGTGTGAACTGATGATATTCCACAAAGCCCGCCCGCACTGTGCTAGACTGACAACCAACGCTACACAGTAGCGTTATTGAAACGGACTGAACATGTGCCTTACCATGGTCAGTGCCATGGTGATTTGAATATCAAATCATCTGGGTGTGGTAAACGATATTTATAATTTGTATTTTATTCATCTGATAACATGCATTTTACAGACCGTCTGCTCGAATTGTACAGGGGACATGTCAACTTAAACATGCAGTCGAAGGGCTGGAAAAATCAGCCTAAAGACAGATTGAAAATATGTCAAGAATAGTTAAAGTTGACAAACATTCTCTTTTATTAAAAGAATCTCAATCTAAAATAGGTGTCACAAACCAAGTCATTCTCTTAAACGTCGTTTACATTTGAGGAAGCTTGCTTATAGAATATGAAAAGCAACAGAAAATAATAAAATTGTATACAAATAGCAGTCTATCAATAGGAATCAAAGTCGCCCAGAAATCTTTAACAGCTTTTTAAGGGTCACGCTGCCGGAGTGGAAATATTTCCGGTGTCTGACGACCACGTTTATTTAGTTTCTCAGTTGCAGCTACAGTACTGATTATTTCTTCCTCCTGCTGCGTAGTGCCCAGCATTACACAAGAGTATTTGTGTTGGGTCCTTGATGAGCCCACAAGACAACACTACACTCAAATAGCTGACTGTTAATATACGCTGTTTCTTTCCGTTACAACGACAGGGGGAGTTTATCCGGCTTACGGCATACCCAAAGCCAAAGTTTTATGCTCAGCTACTTGTTGGTTTAGCAGTGCATCTATTCCCTTCTAAGTATGATGATGGCATATCTAGAAATCCAGAGTTCAGGTTGGTGACGGATGCTGGGCACACAATTAACAATTAACGATCCCATCGTTAATGTTCGAAAATGGAGAACGAAGAATGAACAACGTGGGACTTTTTCAGGTCCAAATACAGAATCAACAATTATGTCAGTCATAGATAACTTCTACGAACAAGACACAGAATTAATATACTAATTTACGGACACATTATTACAACAAATGGTCTGAATTTGCATATTGTAAGTACTATATAGCACGCCCAATCTCCTCTGTCGGTGGCCTAGAGCACATTATAGTGCTACAACGATGAAAAATAATATTACGACGATGTCAAACCTTATTTTCATGATATAAAGAAGAATTGACGATATTAAAAAAATAATTATAGTATTATTATTTTAATTTTTGTGCCCAGTGAATCAAAGACTTTCTAGTGCACGGAATAAACTAACTTTGTTTGTACTACGAAACTATATATGATTGTTAAGTGAGAACTGATTCTATGTAAGACGTTTTGTCTGGGCGGATTTTGTTCTCGTACTGGTCGGTAGAGAAAGAAAAGTTTCTTAATCGAGGTATGTAATGAGAATGTATTAATTCTATAAAAAGGAGAGAGATAATCCTTGCAGACAATCACCGTATTGTATATGAAAAGGTAAATACACGTTATTCAAAACAAATATCTCTAAAGTGTATGGTCTTGTGATTTCTAAACACTGAAAATTGCGGTGTTTAATCTAAACCTGTTCTGAATAACAGCGACGAATATTTATGTCATCATATATATTCTTCGTTTGACCACGGTTGTGATTCGCGACGTGTTAGGAATATTTTCATTATACGCGCAAAAGTGCACACAGCTTTAATCGAACCTGCTTCTTTCGGAAACGATAACTCTTAATTAGTACAATTACGCGAATACCGTCTAAATCGCAACCGTGATCACAAAAGTGTTTCCTGGACCTGAGTTTTATATATGTGTAGACTTGAAAACGAACCGCATTGCACCATCGCGCAACAATTGAAAGAAAACAAAACAGGGACTGAACAACTTTAAATTTTAACGCCGTCAGCGTTTTAATTCAGATGTTTAACTCATCAACGTCTGCTTGAGGAACTGAATTAGGAGTGACGTAGTACAATTATTAGGTAACAATTCGAAAGGAACCATAACAAAACATCCATTTATTACTTACGCACATTTATGTGTATTAACACTTAAACACTGTGTGTTAACGTTATACCAAAACAGAAAAGAACCCAGCCTACTGTACGTATAGAACAGCACTGATGTACTACAGCAGCGGCCCGGTGTGGCGACCGCCGATGTTACAGACATTGTACCAACAAACACTCTCTCCATCCCACCTGTTGTCTTCAATTTGTAGTGCAGCGGCCAGGACTCGTGCCAGTAAATCTACCTTTCTCGCAGAAAGGCAGACGTTAAGTGACAGACGTCTGACGTAGTACACATTATCCCGTCTTCCGTACTGCATATCAGGGCAAGCAACTATTGAGATTTTCTCTTTCCCTCAGCAGACGTGGACAGTTACACCTCTGAATTGAAACCGCCTTAGAACGAACATGGATTCCTATTCAAAATATTGTTTACTCAGTCCCCTCTACAAGTCCTTCCGGTTTTTAATGGCAGTTTCCGAACGCGCTTTATGGTATGGGCCGTTATCTGAAAGAAAGCTCTTCGGGCTCTGGAACTGCTATGGAGTAGCTGCTGCAATTCATACAGAGAGACGTGATTGCATATTGTAGACAAGTGGTTCCCAACCTGGGAATTATATCCTGAGGAATGAAATGAAATTTTCTGAGGAGCAAACACGAAAGGGTACAATTCTGCTCATTAAATAACAATGAAATGAACACCCTTATCTGCTTACAGGCGTTGAAATACGTCAACGGGGACAGATGAAAATGTGTGCCCCGACCGGGAATCGAACCCGGGATCTCCTGCTTACATGGCAGACACTCTACCCATCTGAGCCATCGAGGACACAGAGAAGAGCGCGACTGCAGGGATTAATCTCTGGCACGCCTCCCGCGAAACTCACATTCTCAACGTATTATCCCGCTCTACATTCGTACTGCCTCAGCCCATTATACTCATTACTCGCGGCGCGATTCCGGTAAGAGTTCGGGCACTGTTTGTGCATTCGCAGAGAAGAAGAAGATGGTCAAGTGGCCCGTGAGCCTAAACTATATACACTAAGATGGTATCTGTTGTTTCGGACATGTCCGAAAGAACACATACCATCTTAGTATATATTTGCTCATTAAATTAAATTACTTTTAAAAATACATTAGTATTATCACTATTTTATAAGACTGTAATACTGATTACATAATTTACCAATAAATCATTTTTCAAATATTAGCGTGAACGCGTAAAATAATGTGGTGGAGGTTATAGCTTGTGACACGAATGTATGTACATGTATATTTAGACGACCTGCCACGTTTCGGCACCGACCTGGAGAAGTATTTGCACTCCGTAGCTGCGCATTTACGCTGGTTCACCCTCTGATACAGAATTCTATGTACAAGTAAACGAAAAGTCAAACAGTTGCTTTATACTTGCACACGGATAAAATTCCTAGTTTTTTTTTATGTCGCTGATTTCCTAAAATCGTGCCACACAGTTTACATATTTTTAGAAGGTAAGGGCGGACAGTATAAATGTCACGCTTTCTGCTACTCTTTACGCAAGTGACTATTACAAATCCTAAGTAATAACTGCAATAGCGGTTCATTAACAACCATCTAAGCAGTCCAGAAGTGCATTACAGGCACACGAAATATTAATAATCTTCCCACAACATACAGTGACAATAATTGAACATATATTCAAAAAGATTTACTCGCATTCCAACATTATGCTCACACCCTGGAGACGAGTTCAGACAGCACTGCTTATGCAACACCACATTGCAATATAGCGGTTCCTGAGACTGTTGTAAATAAACATAAATACGAGAAGCATTGCATAAGGTAGTTTTCTGTAATCGAAACGCGATGTTGAAGGAATAACATACGTAATCCAGTGACGTGATTGATGCAATGCTAAGGCTTGTGAAAGCAAAGCTGAGATGGAACACTTACTGATCGAAAGGAACTCAAAGCTAAGACTGAACTTAGACTTACTGAAATGGCGCGAGCGTCGGCCTTGTAAGGACTCGCGCAAGAATATTAAGCAGTTTTGGTTATTACATTATAATTTGAAAATCTCGTAGGTCAAAATGTTCATTCCTAACTGGCAGTTCAAACTATGGTCAAATTTGGTTTAACGAATATTGGTTACGCGCAGCAGCTATTAAAATTTACAGAACTAAATTATGTATACGCACTAGGATTCAATGGATTACAAGTACTGCATCCATACCAAATGATCTAATTTAGTAATTGGAAATTACGTAATACTTAAATAGTGAAAGTTGTCACATAATATGGGTGTCATTGGGTGTAGGAACTTCAAGTGAATGTGATTAAATCCTGGGATGTTACAGCACTTTGGTCATAATCTGTTCTGCATGTTTGGACTAGTTGAAATCTCTAATTAACGATACCTGATAAATTAATTAAGTGACAGAAAATATCATTACATGAATGAAATCAGGGGAAATTTCTCTTGGTAGTGAGTTGGTTCTTCCCCTTGGGTTTAACGTATTAGCTAACAACGTTTTTATGGATAGTTGCACGAAAGCTTATAATTACAATAACTTTTTCATTACTAACGAAACTAATTATTACTGTAGAGTCAGAACAGTAAACAGCATGATCTGGATAATAAGGTTATGGAGGAGATTTCCGTTATTGCAAAACTGACATTTTGTGTAACATGTGCACACTGTTGTAATATTGCCACTAATACTCGAATAAGAATATTAGCAAAAAATGTATGTATGCTTTAACTTACGATTTAGGAGTGTACACAGAGTAGGATACTATGGGCCAATCCTGCTTTGCCACACACCCACTATACACTTACTTTGTATTTTGTTACATGGATCTACGACAGTAAAATTGAGATATATATGTCACTTATGCTTAAATACTTCAAGAAAATACGCCGTTCGAGCTGCAGGTAATTCCCGCAATACATCAGAAATTGCTTCATTATTCACTTCACAACAATGAAAGAACTAATTGACAGCACAACACAACAGTGATCATGTAATGGCTACTACACTGCTGCAGGAGCTCCTCAGTATTGTTATTATTATTATTATTAAAGGTAGTGGTCAGACACAAAGCATTGGCAACCTGAAGTATTTCGAGACGTTTGTGGCACAACTTGACCAGAAGAAGGTATCGGTTGGTAGGACATGTTCTGAGGCATCAAAGGATCACCAATTTAGTATTGGAGGGCAGCGTGGAGGGTAAAAATCGTAGAGGGGACCAAGAGATGAATACACTAAGCAGATTCAGAAGGATGTAGGTTGCAGTAGGTACTGGGAGATGAAGAAGCTTGCACAGGATAGAGTAGCATGGAGAGCTGCATCAAACCAGTCTCAGGACTGAAGACCACAACAACAACAACAACAACAACAACGGCTAGGGCCCCCCGTCGGGCATACCGTTCGCCAGGTGCCGGTCTTTCAAGTTGACGCCACTTCGGCGACCCGCAGTCGATTAGGGTGATTGGATGATGATGAGGACAGCACTACAGCCAATCCCTGGGCGGAGAAAATTCCCCGACCCAGCCAGGAATCGACACTTAAAGTAGTAGATGAGTTTCGTTATTTGGGGAAGAAAATAACTGATGATGGTTGAAGTAGAGAGAATGTAAAATGTAGACTGGCAATGGCAAGGAAAGCGTTTCTGAACAAGAGAAATTTGTTAACATCGAGTATAGATTTAAGTGTCAGGAAGTCGTTTCTGAAAGTATTTGTATGCACTGTTGCCATGTATGGAAGTAAAACATGGACGATAAATAGTTTGGACAAGAAGAGGATAGAAGATTTTGAAATGTGGTGCTACAGAAGAATGCTGAAGATTAGATGGGTAGATCACACAACTAATCAAGAGTTATTGATTAGAATTGGGGAGAAGAGAATTATATGGCACAACTTGACTAGAAGAAGGGATTGGTTGGTAGGACATGTTCTGAGGCATCAAGGGATTACCAGTTTAGTATTGGAGGGTAAAAATCGCAGAGGGAGATCAAGAGATGAATACACTAAGCAGATTCAAAAGGAAGTAGGTTGCAGTCGGTAGTGGCAGATGAAGCAGTTTGCACAGGATAGAGTGGCATGGAGAGCTGCATCAAACCAGTCTCTGGACTGAAGACCACCACAACACACACCATTTCAGAAGAAAGAAGTTCAGGAATCAAGTGATTTGCAACTAGTAAATATAGTGCACACATTTCAACTTGGTTAGTCTGAAGTAGGGGTGAAGGATGTGGGGTGAAGCAAGTATCGCTAGGGTGAGTAGTTCCTGGTTTAAAAAAACCCTTACAAAAAATAAGAACAGTGATGTTGCGCAATACTGTTGCAGTTTTGCACAAGTCCCAATAATTTTATGCGTGTCCCCTCATCTTGCATTTTTTTTGTTATGGACCTTAATATATACCATAAAATATGTTGCTTGTCCAACGTCATATTGCCTCGTAACGGACCCAGAATCGCTGCAGGTCTCGAAGGAAATTCCTATCCCAACCCCCTGGCGGCCCACTGCACTACGAGCAAGCGCGAGTCCCTGTTCATGGCAGCACGTCACGACAACAAGAAACGCAGCAGCTAGCATGCTAGTCAGTGACGTCACAGGATGTCGCAGTCTGCGTGCAAACTCCCTCGCTAGGAACAGCACCAAATGCCCCGTTAGGTAGCACCTCTCCACGGAGGAGACTTCTCTTACGTTTCTCTCCCGCAACTTTTATTTGTCATCCAGGCCGCTAGCGAACACCATTCCGCCACCCACAATACTAACAGCATTGGTAGTTCAACAGTCATAATAATTTTGTTTCACTCAAAAATTTGGTTTGCGGGAACAATTTTGAAGCAAATGTTTTCTTATCGGAATAACTATATTTTATACTATTATCGACAGTAGATAGAGATTAGACTTAACGGCAGCACTTTGACAATTAGGGTAAGTGGGTAGAATATTGCGACTGTTGGTGTCGTAATGATTATGTTTATCACGTGTATGAATATTATTTCTAAGAACCTTGTATATGGATGTTGTGATGTTTCAACTTAATTGAATGTTTTGGTTTAATATGCGTGGCTGTATCTGATACGTTCTGGACAGTGGGCACTAGCTCGCCAGATGAATGGTTCCAGGTTGTGGAGTGCGAGTTAGAATGAATAATGGAAATAATTCACAAAGCACTGAATTTTCTCACCTTTCTGACGAGGAGAAGCTTGCTGTAAACAGACTAGGACGATCGTTATCATTTTCAATACTGTGCAAAATATTAATACTGGAAGCCGACAATTTAAGTGAGTATTTAAAATTGATATTTATGAAAACAGTCATTTGTTATATGGCTATGACGTTAAAACTCATTATTTTTCTTGTCATGCCTGTTCTTCGATGGGTAGCTCTCATGGACATTAATCATCTGGGTGGCAAAGGGAAGAAGCACGAATCTTCAGCTGTACGCCTAGAAAATTGTTCAAGACTGGTACGTTTTCGACAGTTGGTGTAGCTCAACAAGTGGTTGGTGCCTGTAGAAGGAAAATTACGAAGTACAATCAAGAAGTTAGGTTAGTAGGTGTAACTTAATCGTTATCGAACCCTGGTGTTTTCGGAGGACTGGTTAGTTTTAGCGATTAATTGGATGTAGCACAAAACGTTCATTTGGATAAGGCAACTGTTTTCAAAGAATCATCCAAAACAAGTAAAAACGCATTTCAGTTCTATTGAGTACCACCTGCCGGCCGCCACTGATGGGCGCGGAGGGGGGGGGGGGGGGAGGCTTGTGGCTAATATCTGATTACACTCAGGGAAAATGGTCTCAAAGATGTTGAGAACCACTGTTGTAGACAGTCGTACCCCAAACCATCATAATTCACGTATTCCCGTTATATAGCTAGTAAAATACGCAGGCTGGCAGTTTGGTGTCACCATGATAGCGTTTAATGGACCCAACGCACTAGAGCTATATCGTAGCAGTTTCAACAGCAATAGCCTGCAATCGGCCACTCTCTGCCAACCGCGAGCTGAAATTTACTAAACGTTTTTGCGGACGCTTTTCTTGGGAAGTATAGGCTGGTGCAGATTATATTACATTTTTCGTAATTGACCAACGCATTGCGTTCATTTTCCCAGCCTGTCACATACCTAAAACATGGTAGTTGAATCCCGCACATCTAGTCAAAACTGTATAATGGAGAAATAGATTATAGGAAATGGGAAGAGACTTATGTATAGCTCTACATTAGCTACGCCATAAAAACACAAATTAAAGTTTCTACTGAATATTACATCACTTCGAACACATGACAGAAACCTTAGGGAGCTGTCAAATTATTTCATGAATGCATAAAAATCACCAGCTGGAGCCGATATATTACCATTGTTACTATTAGCTTACCGTAAATTTCTACTTCTAGTGCACAAGCTCGAAAATTCTGAGAGCATCAATGTTTTTATACACTGCCCGACAAAAAAGTAAAACTCCCAACTGGGGAGGAGGAAATGAAATTAACTTCAAGGGTTGAGAGGGTATGTGAAGATTTTTTTCAGTGATTACAAAATCGGTTGAACTTTAGAGAGAACTTGAGAGTATGAGCCCACTTCTCAGTATGACATTCCACCCCATCTCCTGTGGCGAGCTAGGCCACAACTGGTGTAACTGGTCCTTGATGTCCTGTATAGGCCTACTGTTCCCACAGTTGTTCTATCAAAGACACATCTCATGATCTTGCTGGCCAAGGGAGTGCCTCAGCATCACTCAGACCACAGTTCCACGTGCGTGCGTGGACGAGCATTGTCCTATTTCAAAAATGGCACCGCGTTACTGTCGTGTGAGAGGTAAACATGATGACACAGGATGTGCGTGGTATACCGTTGTGCCGTTGGAGTTCCCTCAGTCACCACCATCTTGACCTGAATTTACGTCCAATGGCTTTTCAACAGTGACACCACTAGTAACGCCGCTATGCCTCTCCAAAAATTGGGAGAATGAGACCTCTACCCAGATCTCCGCCATGCTCGCTGACGATGGTCATTTATGGATGTGCAGAACCGCGATTCAATACTGAGGAAAATTCGACGCCATTTATCAGCAGTCTGTGCTTGCCACAGGCCACAGTTCCAAACGCAGCCGTTTGTGTTGTGGTGGTAATGGCAACCTCCATATGGGACGGTAATTCTGTAGTACTGCTACTGCAAGTCTCCGATGAATGATGCAGAATGACCCAGAATGTTGCAGAGACTCCATTTCTTGTTCTAGGGTGGCAGGTGCAGGTGTGAAGGAGTTACGAGGGTGATACTCCCTTGTGGTGGTCACACATGGCCGACTAGAATCTTGACGACGAGTATGCCTGCTGTCACATTCCATGCAGTTCAACATTGGACCACTGTCACATCCCAGTACCCCAAAAAGCCGGATACTGCACGATTCGACCAAGCGACCAATAGAGATCCCTAAATGAGGCCTGTTTTAAAACAGTCAGGTTCTGATGACGCCGTCTCGCACGAGTACACGGCATCTCTGTATCCTTTGCACTCGTTATGTAACATCTGACTCTATTAGCATCCCTCATATACTGTACTAGACCAGCTAACGATACTAAACATGCACAGTAGCAGTGCACTCAGGTGGCTGTTCTGCCTGTCGCAAAGAATTGAAACTCCAATGATTTACGTACCCGCCGATGGTGTGTACATTGAACTGTTGGAGGCCTCTTGTGTGTTTGCAGTGGCGTAAGTCGAGCCGTCTGCAAAGCTCGTAGCTTTTCTCAGTATCAGATGAGGTATATTACATGTCATGCATATTTATCATCATAAGTCGTCGTTCACATTGCTGAGTGTTGTGACCCCATGAACCGAGCATCTCCATCCTGGATGGTTGCCAGCTTAGTGCCTGCTGGAGAGGTAGACCGAAGATCTTCAGGATTTGATCTGTCCATCTGCTCGCTGTTCTTCCTCTTGGTCTCGCGCCTTCGATCTTTCCTTGAAAAATTATTTACTCTAGATTTTCTCCATCTCTTGTCACAATATGGGCAAAGAATTGGAGAATTTTTTCGGTGGCTCGAAAAGAAAGGCGTTTGGACACATTTGCTCTTCTTGCGGTCCATTTTATGCGTAGCGTCCTACACCAGCACCAAAGCTCAAACGCATCAATGCTCTGTTTGTCTCTGGACTTGAGTGTCCACGTTTTGCAATCATAAACGAAGGCAGAAAATACTACCCGGATCATCGTGCTATTTGTTATTGCTCTGCTCTACCAGATCTTCATAGCAAATCACCCTAGCATGATCCGTCTTCATATCTCAACTTTCCGTGCTGCAGATGGTTGACCCAAGATAGATGAAGGAATGCACGACTTCCAGTTCCTTTAATCGACCTGTGAGCTGGATCTGTTCTTTTCGATCAATTATCCTGAGTTCGCACTTGCTGAGGTTGATGTCTAATGCATATGCTAGACTAATGTCCTTTATTCTTGTTAGTAGCTCAGCGAGTTCATATTCGCTGTTGGCTAAAAGCACAGTGTCATCAGCAAAACGAAGGCTGTTGATAATTCTCCCACCAATTGAGATGCCGTTGGTCCAGCCATCAAGAGCTTTCCTAATGACATGTTCTGCATAGGTGTTGTACAGTTGTGGGGATAGGACACGACCCTGTCTCACCTTTTGATGCTCTGAAGGAATCAGACGTGACAGCACTTGTCTTTACAACTGCGAAGTGATTATTGTATAGACTTTTGATCAGTGCTATCAAGTGGGGTGGGTCACCGAACTCTGCAAGCACCTGCCACAACTTTTCCCAGACAACACAGTCATAGGCTTCCCCATAGTCAAGGAAGCATACTGCTCGGTAGATTTTCCCGCTTCGCTGAAGCAATTTGCAACCCTCGGCCGCTAGAGGACTCCGACGTGGCAGTGTGTATCGTAAGTTTGTCGGTGCTTAAGAGACACTCACAAAACCAAAGCACAAATTCGAAGTCTTCGTTCACACATGGAGCACCCTCTCCATCAGCAAGACAATGCCAGACCGCACACGAGTGCTGCGACAACAATCCCAACAATCCGACATCTACAACAATCACTATCGTTGATCATCCTCCAACAGTCGTGACGTGGCTTCATCTGATTTTCATCTATTTCCAAAACTCAAAGAACACGTCCAGGGGCGTAAGTAGAGACGAGATTGTGGCTTCGCCAACAAACTGGAACATTCAACAATGACGGTATCAACGAACGGGTCTCTCGCTGGGAGAAATGTGATGGTGGCCAGGTTGACTATATTGGGAAATAAATATGGAGACATTAAGTATAAAGGTTTAGAATGTCAATAAAGTTTGTTTTATTTAAAAAGCTTTAGGGCCATTCACATAAAAAATTCAGCACACCCTCGAAAATCATACTGATGAAAGACTAGCGAATGCAGTGCTTGATGCACTGACAAAATAATAAGTGGGACACTGTGCACGAGGACAATGCCGACACAGTGAAATGAATCAATTGGGAATACAAGTGATTATATTTATATTTAAAGGGGCGTCAAACGAGGACAAGCTGAAGAATCTTGAAATCTCACCCTAGACTGGGATTTACAGTTATCTGTGCACTTTAATGAATGGCATGAATCTCAATGAGATTAACAGAGAGCAAACTTCTGTATAGTTAAAATTGAACTATAAAACCATGTTAAAGCATTGGTAGTTAAAAAAGAAAGGAAGAAAAAAGAAAAACTGAAAGACTGTATGGAGTTAGCTTAAACATCAGCTTACCTGTGCAGCCCGTGTAATTGAGGTCAATGTTACAACAAGAAGCCAAAAATATAATCAAATAAGGGAGACAAGTTGCGTGCCAAATAAGCAAGTAATGAGCTTCGCAGGATATGGGTCGCTACAAGGAGTCGCGTGGTCTAGGCGTCTTGTCGCGGTCCGCGCGGTTCCCCCCGTCGGGAGTTCGAGTCCTCCCTCGGGCATGGGTATGTGTGTTGTCCATAGCGTAAGTTAGATTAGGGACCGATGACCTAAGCAGTTTGGTTCCATAAGATCTTACCACAAATTTACAATTTTTTGTGCCAACGAACACCAAACAACGTCCCCTCGGCGGCCCGGAGCAGAGTGACCGGAATCCAAGTTCTTGGTCTTTAACTCTCTGCTCTCAAAACCTATATGAAGGAGATGCTGTTGCCAATGTGACGGGCGAGAATTGTTGCTCTGTCCAAGAAAAAGCAGGGGAAAGCACACAAGCCTCACTCGTTTTGCGTACAAGACGCACATTTTTCACATAAAGTTGGAACTCGATCATAACAGCGTCTTCATGAGTGATCAGCCTTATGAGCCAAGAATTCTATCCAGTGCGACGCCTGAATCAAATGTTTAGAACATACACAACTGATTCTCCCCTGCTGTCGAAATGGTGCCAAGGCGTCTGTCTTTTGAGGCTGTGCAGAAAAGTTGAAATGACGCTCTCAGTTATTTTCCGGGGTAAAAACTGCCCTCATGGGGTGCCGGCTCCATCCCGGCTTTCAGCAGACACGGCCTGGGTCGTTGCCCGGGTTCCACAAACTACCTGTTATTCTCAGAGTCGGCCCCGCTTGAGCTAATGAGATTCAGAAAGAGTCTGTCTGCCGACAAGTGAGACTTATGGGGGCAAACTACCCATCGTGGTGAGCCCAGGGCAGATTTCTCATACATTCTGCTCCAGTTCACTAGATAATTGAGAACAGCCGCAGAAAATAAATGGATAGCACACAGCGATATTTGACAGTGTACGAAGGTACACTAACATCTGTCCATCTGGGTGCATAACTTTTTTGTCAGGCAGTGTATTCGTATCCCTTCTTAAGAAAGTGGCAACTGCTGTTTTGACTCCACTTTTCAATGTTGTTCGAGCCTTTTAAGTAGCTCCACAAATTACAACGCTAAGTCCTTACTGCTTGTTGTCATAGCAAAACGGAAGAAAGCTACACTGGAACATCTAATAGCTACACAAATAGCAGCTAGCCACCAGACATACCGTCTCAAATTACGAGGGATCTGTGGTCCATCAGTGTGATTCGCGCAAACACGTGGTATCTTTTGTCGTGTTGCACGCCCCAGCTGCTGCTTTCTACATTCCGAAACTAGTTTGTTGGACCCTTAAAACGTAAACAACCATCACTGTAGGACAGATTTAAGTATAAATGGCCAGAAAGCACTATATTTTACAACCCAGCACTCCAGCGATCCAGGTCACTTGTCCATGGCAGTCTGAGGAATTTATGGTTTTTGCTCAATGAAACGTGACGCAATGCCATAAATGCCACAACTCCAGCGAGTAGCAAACACAATTACCTGTTAATCAAGGCACAGCCTCACCACCACACTACCTGAAGGTAATCATGTCCTCAGCTGTTGCAGTGCTTCAACGTTGAGCCAACGCTGGACTAAGTATATTGACTGTTACTGCCTTGTGGATCATTCTTGACCTTAACCGATATCAAGGTGGGATGGTGCACCATTGTCTTGGAAACACATCCTGTGGCAGACGAAAAGTAGTACAGTCCCTGACAGCTGTCACAGAATTTCTCAAACAGACACGAGGCTATGTGCTCCATTCACAAGGGGTGGCAACAAATGTCGTGCTGTTAGTTGATGTAACGCAGGATATAACAAAAGGATACCTACAAACTTCAAGTGGTTGTACATACTACCCTAAAGAACAAATTAAGGATACGAACCCAAGTCCACAAACCGCGCTAAAGAGCGACTGAGTTACAGTAGCCATCGCCTGCCAATAGGCAACCCCTTCGGCAGCAAACTTGAGTTAGCACGATGACGGACTGCAGGCAGTGTTACTGTGACAGGTGTGGGCGAGGTCGACGCCACCTAACTTCAGCTTCGACAAGTTCCGTTCGTCGTTTGTGACTCGTCAGCGTAAAGGCTCATGTTTCTTGCTGCAGTGGTGGCCTAGCGAAAGCTGTTAGCTCCTATAATATCGACGCTCTGTAGCTCCGTTGGATGAAGTTTCCCAGCATGGGTTCCTGCCCACAGGTTGTCCCTCAAGATTCCCTCTACAACCCCTGGAAGTTTGTTGTGACACGATATGAGAAATGGCCTATTTAATTGTCATTATACCTAATAACGAATGAAAACAATGGAAATATATATCCGGGGTAGAACTGTACTTGGTCTAGGTTCAAACGGTTCAAATGGCTCTGAGCACTATGGGACTTAACAGCTGAGGTCATCAGCTACGGTCGCAGGTTCGAATCCTGCCTCGGGCATGGATGTGTGTGATGTCCTTAGGTTAGTTAGGTTTAAGTAGTTCTAAGTTCTAGGGGACTGATGACCACAGATGTTAAGTCCCATAGTGCTCAGAGCCATTTGAACCATTTTTTTTGAGGTCATCAGTCCCCTAGAACTTAGAACTACTTAAACCTAACTAACCTAAGGAAGTCACACACATCCATGCCCGAGCGGTCGCGCGGTTCCAGACTGTAGCGCCTAGAACCGCTAGGCCACCCCGGCCGGCTTGGTCTAGGTTGCCTACGGCGAAATTCACGCTTCATTATGTTCACTATATAGTAAAAAAATATATAAAGCACTTTTTTGACGTATAAATATGCAGACTTTTTGACGTATAAATATGCAGACAGTGTAGAGCACACACGCTGAATAGTTTTTGCCACGTGGAAGATTGTATACAAAGATGGCGATATCGTAGATAAGACAGTACGAAACAATTTCTCTATCGTCTTCGTTGTATACGACCTCCCATACATTTTCTAGTATGTCGCGAACACAAGCAGTCAATAGTGCAACACTGAATTCTGACGTAAGTAACCTAAATCAAAAACGGTTCTACCTTAGAGATTTGTTTTCATTGTTGCCATTCGTTATTAGGTACAGATAAAGGTAAATAGGCCTTTTCTTGCATCTTCTTTTCCCTATAGGACACCACCATACCAAGGAACTTTTGCCAGGGAGAAAAAGCAGCCAACAACTGACGTAAACAACAACAAATGAAGATGAATCCGTCGGTTCCAAACGGGTAAAGGAGCAATATTTGTAAATAAATAGCGTTCTTGAAAGTTTTTTGCAAGAATCAACTTGTGTTTTGTACACAGCGACGGTCTCAAAATCTCAGTTTTAGACAAAATACTATGACAGAAGTTCGTTAATGTAGATCGGAGTTGTGGACTTTGGTAATTCCCTATTGTTCGGTTTGTCATAAGTTTATATTCAAAGCGATAAATTTCTCGCAGTTAAGGTTTACATGTTGTGCAAACCCGGCGTTTTTAGGAACTGACCAAGAAAATCAAAGAATGTCTCAGATCGGCTGAGGACACGTGGGATCCACTCATGATGTTGAGAATAAAGCGTGCCGTTTACCTGCGAGAAAGTCATATAACGGAGTGACTGGACGGTCCATTAACCCCCAGCTCATCGAACGTAAACAGTATTGCAGGTTGAGACAGATGGAGAAGTCGAGCGTGGCGGAGCATGCTCTGTGATACCGACCACATATCAAAATTCTCCGACACGCAGGTTCTCCCTGCTACCAACCCCGTTTGTCAGCGAAGCCACAGACATTCACGAAGATGACAATAGTTTTAACAACAAACAAGAAAACGTCTGGGTAAACGAATCAAAGAATCCCGCGCCGCCAACGGCCGTTGCAGGTGTAGCAAAGGGAGAACCACAGCGGTAATGACCAGGGAAAAGCTCTCTGACTTTGACGCGGCAGGTACTTACACGGAGTCTACGACAGTAAGCTCGACTCCAGTTCACCACCAGCAATGGAGGGTGAAGCTTTGACAATGCCAGCCACTCGTGGTGACGAAACGTCAGAGAAATCGTTAAACAAACGTCGTCCGAAAAACCTGAGACGGAAGCCAACAGGGTATACCCCAAGTGGACACGAAAACCTCAACACTTTTCTCTGCACATTCGTTCGGCTTTCTGGACACGAATATAGCTGCGCCATGTGCAAATACATGTCTGCAAGTTCCTATAACGTTTGTGTTTCACAAAACATGCATCGCACTCGCTGTCCATTAAAGATCTGATACTGCCTCCTGAAGCTTCGGTTTCCCGTAATTTGATTCTCATCTCAGTACAGTATCCTTTACCTTTGGGAGTGTACTACTATGGCACTATCAAGCTCCATCATCTTTATGGAAAAATAACATTTTCGTCTTCGTGGAATTAAAAAGCGTGATTGACATAGTATTTTCAAAGCAGTTATTAATGGGTCAGTTATAAAATATTCCACACATAATAACCGGTAATAACTGAAGCATACTGGTGCTTCTCAATATTACGCGAAGGCGGTCAATGTCAACTGAAGCAGGTTTTTTATGTCAAATATTTTGTTTTTGACCAGTAAACACATATTTCAAAAAATTGCTTTCTTTGCCAGGTTTCTGGGATAAAATTTATTTTTATTCTCTGTTTTCTGCCTGTGTGTTTAAACACATACTCAAAGCAGAATCAACTGTTGAAAATGATAAACTGTTATTCTCGCCTCTTATTTGTCGCTGTGTCACATTGGTTCCCACAACACATCTCCTACGAACATTATCAGAACTTATGCCATCGTAGTACACAGACATAGCTCTTTTCGTGAGACATCAATTTTACATGTATTCAAGGGTCGTGCGATTGAGACAAAAATGAAGATTTTCCCCAGAATTCGATCACACATATGTGAGGCGTCAATCAGTTTTTTCAGCTTGATGCTCTGACACCTCTTCAGTGTCAGAATCTAGGTTCAAAATGGTTCAAATGGCTCTGAGCACTATGGGACTCAACTGCTGTGGTCATTAGTCCCCTAGAACTTAGAACTACTTAAACCTAACTAACCTAAGGACATCACACACATCCATGCCCGAGGCAGGATTCGAACCTGCGACCGTAGCAGTCCCACGGTTCCGGACTACGCGCCTAGAACCGCGAGACCACCGCGGCCGGCTCAGAATCTAGGGCCCCTTGGCTTTCAGCAGGGGACCGTTTGTAAATGCGGCTATTACACACTCACACGAAACCATGGTCTAGGGGACAGCCGGCACCGTAGCTCAGCGTGTTCGGTCAGAGTGTTATCTACCCTCTGTAATAAAAAACTAAGTGAACGGATCAACGAAGAACCTAAACGGGTGTCATCAGATGTCCTCCCTGAAAAAATTTAACGAACAATGTGGGGAAAAATGAGATAAAAAAGGGTAGAGTCTTTGATCAGCATTAAAAACGACATCAGTACCGGGTTCGAAACCCGCCACGCCTTAAATTTTGATTAATGATCAACATTGGCGACCGAAGATTTGCGGCATAAGAAGTCACCCTCATTTTGCCAACGGCCTTGTCAATGAGGGCGCAGGAGCAGAGTCTCTTGTCCTTTGGGTAGGAAGCTGCCTCTGAAGGCGGAATAATCAGTACTGACCAACGGCATGAGGATGCAGACGGCAATGGAAACCACTGCATTAAAGACACATAACGCGTATCCACAGGACATGTGGCCTGTAATTGAAAAAGTGCCATGATGATCTCTCCATTGGCAAAAGATTCCGGAATAGTCCCCCATTCGAATCTCCAGAAGGGGAGTACCAATGGGGAGGTGAGCATGAGAAAAAGACTGGATAATCAACGAAGGGATAACTTTCTACGCGTCGGAAAGTGGAATGTGAGAAGTTTTAACGTGGTAGGGAAGCTATAAAACCTGAAAAGGGAAATGCAAAGGCTCAATCTAGATATAGTAGGGGTCAGTGAAGTGAAACGGAAAAAGGTATAAAATCTGAAAAGGGAAATACAAAGCCTTAATCTAGATATAGTAGGGGTCAGTGAAGTGAAACGGAAAGAAGACAAAGATTTCTGGTCAGATGAGTTTAGCTAATATCAACAGTAGCAGAAAATGGTATATCGGGAGTGGGATTCGTTATGAATAGGAAGGTGAGGTAGAGAATATGTTACTGTGAACAGTTCAGTAATAGGGTTGTTCTTATCAGAATCGACAGCAAACTAGCACCGACAACAATAATTCAGGTACACATGCCGACGTCACAAGCTAAAGTAGAAGAGGTAGAGAAAGTATATAAGGATATTGAAAGGGTAATACAGTATGTAAAGTGAGATCAAAATCTAATAGTCGTGGGGGACTGCAATACAGTTGCAGAGGAGGAAGCATAAAAAATAAAAATACAAGGAAATATGGGCTTGAGCAAGGAATGAGAGAGCAGAAAGATCAATTGAGTTGTGTAATAAGTTTCAGCAAGTAATAGGGAATATTCCTTTTGAGAATCACAAGAGGAGGAGGTATACTTGGAAAAGGCCGGCTGATACGGGTAGAGATCCCAAAATCAGAAACTGGATTGTAAAGCGTACAAAGGAGCATATATAGACTCAGATCACAGTGTAGTAGTGATGAAGAGCAGGCTGAAGATTAAGAGATTACTCAGGAAAGATCAATACGCAAAGAAGTGGGTTTTGGAAGTACTAAGGAAGGACGAGTTACGCTTGAATTTCTCTAAGGCTACAGACACGGCAATGAGTAACATCTCAGTAGGCGGTTGAAGAGGAATCGCCATCTCTAAAAAGAGCAATCACAGAAGTTGGAAAGGAAAACGAATGATAAAGAAGGTAACTACGAAGAAACCGTGGGTAACTGAAGAAATACTTCAGTTGATCGATGGAAGAAGGACGTACAAAAATGCTCAGAGACATTCAGGAATACCTATATAAAACTCCTGAGGAATGAAGTAAATAGGAAGTGCAGTGAAGCGAACACGAAATGGCTGCATGAAAAATGTGAAGAAATTAAAAAAGAAATGATTGCCGGAGGGACTGAATCAGCATATAGGAACACAAAACAGCCTTTGGTGAAATTAAAAGCAGGGGTGGTAACATTAAGAGTGCAACGGGAATTCCACTGTTAAATGCAGAGGGAGAGGCCTCTATGAAGGGAAAGATATGTCTAATGTAATAGAAAAAGAAAGAGCAGTCGATTTAGAAGAGACAGGGGATCCAGTATTAGAATCAGCATTTAAAAGAGCTTTGGAGGACTTAAGAGCAAATAAGGCAGAAGGGATAGATAACATTGCATCAGAAATCTTAAGATCATTGGTGGGAGTGGCACAAAACGATGGTGTGTAGAATGTATGATCAGGCGACATACCATCTGACTTTCGGAAAAATATCATCCACATAGTTCCGAAGACTGCAAGTGCTGACAAGTATGTGAATAATCGCACAATCAGCTTAACAGCTCATGCATCCAAGTTACTTACAAGAATAATATACAGAAGAATGGAAAAGTAAATTGAGGATATGTTAAATGACGGTCAGTTTGGATTTAGAAGAGGCAAAGGTACGAGAGGATCAGTTATGACGCTGCGGTTGATAATGGAAGCAAGACTAAAGAAAAATAAAGACACGTTCATAGGATTTATCGTCCTGGAAGAAGCGTCCGACAATGTAAAATGGTGCAAGATGTTCGAAATTCTGAGAAAAATAGAAATAAACTATAAGAAGAGACGGGTAATGTACAATATGTACAAGAGCCAAGAGGGGATAGTAAGAGAGGACGACCAAGAATGAAGTTCTCGGATTAGAAAGGGTGTAAAAAATGGCTCTGAGCACTGTGGGACTTAACATCTGAGGTCATCAGTCCCCTAGAACTTAGAACTGCTTAAACCTAACTAACCTAAGGACGTCACACACATCCATGCCCGAGGCAGGATTTGAACCTGCGGCCATAGCGGTCGCGCGGTTCCAGACTGAAGCGCCTAGAACCTCTCGGCCACTCCGGCCGGCGAGAAAGGGTGTAAGACAGATGTAGTCCCTCGCCTCTAATTTTCAATCTGTACATCGAAGAAGCAATGATGGAAGTAAAGGAAAGATTCAAGAGTAGAATTAAAATTCAAGGTGATGACATTGCTATCCTGAGTGAAAGTGAAGAAGAATCACGGGATCTGCTGAACGGAATGAACAGTCTAATGCGTACAGAATATGGGCTGAGAGTAAATCGAAGAACGACGAAAGTAATGAGAAGTAGCAGAAATCACAGCGAGAAGCTGGTCATGAAGTTAAGGAATTCTGCTACAGAAAAATAGCCAATGACGGACGGAGCAAGGAGGACGTCAAAAGCAGACTAGCACTGGCAAAAAGGGCATTCCTGGCCAAGAGAAGTCCACTAATATCAAAGACAGGCCCGGTTTTTTAGGATTAATTTCTGAAAATGTACGTTTGGAGCAGAGGATTATATGAATGTTATGGGGGAGGCTAACCAAAGACTCCGTTTTATTGACAGGACATATGCAAATGTAACAGATCTACTAAAGAGACTGCCTGCACTACGCTTGTCCATCCTCTTTTAGAATACTGCTCTTACCAGGTAGGATAGACGGAGCACATCGACAAAGTTTAAAGAAGAGCAGCACGTTTTGTATTATCGCGAAATAGGGGAGAGAGTGTCACTGAAATGACATCATGGGCATCATTTTTCGTTGCGGCAGAATCTTCTCGCGAAATTTCAATCACCAACTTTCTCCTTCGAATACGAAAATATTTTGTTGACGCCGACCTACATAGGGAGAAACTATCACCATAATAAAATAAGGGAAAATCGCGCCGAAAGACATAGGTGTTCGTTTTTACCGCGCTCTGTACGAAATTGGAATAATAGAGAATTATTGGGAAGGTGGTTCGATGGATCCTCTGCCAGGCACTTAAAAATGTGATTTGCAGAGTATCCACGTAGATGTAGATGTGAAACATGGACTGTGGGAAAACCAGAACAGAAGGGAATCGAAACGTTTGAGGTGTGGTGCTACAGACGAATGTTGGAAATTAGGTGGACTGATAAGGAATGAAGAGGTTCTGCACAGAATCGGAGACGAAAGGAATACTGGAAAACACTGAGAGGGAGATGGGACAGGTTGATAAGACATCTGTTAAGACATCAGGGAATGACTGCCATGGTACTATAGGGAGCTGTAGAGGGCAAAAACTCTTGAGGAAGACAGAGATTGGAATACATCCAGCAAATAATTGAGGACGTAGGTTGCAGGTGCTACTCTGAGATGAAGAGGTTGGCACAGGAGAGGAATTTGTGGCGGGCCCCATCATACCAGTCAGTAGACTGAAGCCAAAAAACAACAGACCCGAAACGCACCGTCGAGACAAGACAGATAAAAAAAATTACATTTGTTGAAAGGGCAACGGTGGAGGCTGGAGGCGTTGTCGGAAAGCGGCAGTGCGGTGACTCGTTTGAACTTTATTCTCCACGCTATCTGAGCCCATGTTGACGGAACAGAGTGTACCGAGGCACGAGACTGTCGTCGTCCTCAGGCAAGGGAATAACAAGCTGCCTACCGATTATGGTCAATCTAGTCATTCGCTTACTTATGGATCATCATTTAGTGACACCTCCAAACAGCCAGAGTTTTCTACGCTACCATGACGATTCCCGTCTTTGATGAAAATGTGAACTTTCTGAAACTTGTTAACTTCTTGTTAACATGTATGCCACGTCAGTTCAGGGTAAAAATCTCGAGCTTTCGATGGTTGCCTCCATCGTCATGGAGGCGGTACGTGGAAGCGACCCCGACGCAGAGGACAAGCAGAGACATTCGTCGCAGTGTTTACGCTACTACGGAAGTGATGATATTTATGACGTCATAAAATCGAAATATAGGAAAGCATGGGTGATATTCAGTATGTACTAGAACCAAGAGTGAACAATAAGAATGGAACACGAAGAGAGAAGTATTTAACCCTTTTATCCAAGAAGTAATGAAGGGAAAAACAGAGAGCTCCACAAATGGGATTGAAATTCAGGATTAAAGAATATCAGTGACAACTTTAGCTTGTGACGTAGCTATCATCTATGAAAGCTGGATTTGCAGTATCTGTTCGAAACGATTAACGATCTACTGAGCACAGAATATCGGTTATGAATAAAGTTTTGAACATAGTTAGCGACCGTTTACAAAGTAAAATTAAAGCAATGACACGTCTCGGTCGCATAAAAGAAGTCTTTTGACGTAGGTTTCCTCACTACTGTGAGTGCCTTCATCAGAAGTAAAACACTAAAACTGGTCTATAAAGTAATTACAAAATTATAGGAAAAAATTATTTTAAGTACTGACTAGGAATACAAAAATGAAGCAGTTCTTACATGTCTCGTATGAAACTGAGTAAAAAGCGATAAAGCTTTAGTCACAAAATTTTTGAAATAGGAAACCTAGAAAGCAAGCCACTAGAGGCTGCTCACACGTGTCGAGCACTGCGGTAACATCAGACTGAGGCGCCCGCGTTAGCAACTGCGGGCTCGTGGACATTACACCAAAAGTGCTATCTAGTAGCCGCAAACACAAATAGGCTATTTAACATTCAAAATGTAGACGAATATTATGATGAACTTTATTTAGTACATAAAGTAAAAGGCAATATTTTATCTGACAGCAGCAGACAAGGTAACATTTTGTCTACAAAAGAGTTTACAAGTACAGTTTAAACGTTGAAAACGCCATTATAGAAATATAAAGGGAGCTGAATAGCTCAGCGAGCAGTAAATTGGAATAGTATGTGACGTAGTTAATATAAGCCGTAAAAAATTATGAGACGACTAAGATAGAAAAAATATTTCGGTAACTGCACGAGGGAACCCGAAATCAAACATCAAGTGACGGCTTTATACCACTGAAGAAGCTTTTATTACGTAATTGTAGCTGCTCATAAAGAATGATGCCGTCATTTCGATAAAGAAGTTTAAAAATTTCTCAATTTTCGAGAACATCTAACCTAAGTCCTCTCTTCTCGGTGTGTAAAACGCTGTTATCGTGAACAACTTCAGGCGCGTGACCTGCAATCGGAAGGTGGTCGGCGAGAGACGAATTTTGGGTGCTAGTGCCATTTTTTCTTAAAAGATGTTCTTTGTATCTGACTGTTAAGGCACGTCCTGTTTGTCCTTTGTAGTAAGAAGAGCAAGTGTCCCAAAAAAATGTATAGAAAAAAAATGGCTCTGAGCACTATGCGACTTAACTTCTGAGATCATCAGTCGCCTAGAACTTAGAACTAATTAAACCTAACTAACCTAAGGACATCACACACATCCATGCCCGAGGCAGGATTCGAACCTGCGACCGGAGCGGTCGCTCGGCTCCAGACTGTAGCGCCTAGAACCGCACGGCCTCTGCGGCCGGCTAAAAATGTATAGATACCAGAGTTTTTCAAAGGGGAACAGGTCGATTTTTAATTATGAATTTATTTATTTTTTTCAAACTATTATTGGTTGGAGAAAGGCGCGTTGATTCTGATAGGAGATGGGCCCCAAGAAAGAAATAGAAAAACACTTCTTCTTTAGGTTGGGCGCAATGATAGAGGTGCCGAGTGTAATAACTTTTTTAACAGTTTTCTTTTTAAGGAAGACGTCCACTACGGCAGGTTCGTATTTGTTATTAACTGCTATCGTTTTGATCAAATTAATTTCTTCCTCGAATTTTTCTTTCGAGAGTGGAATAGAACAAGCTCTGTTTATAGCAGAGTGAAAGAATGCGTTTTTATGAGATTGTGGGTGCATGGAAGACCCAGGTACGATCTGATCGGTATATGTTTCTTTACGAAAAACTTTAAATGAGATTTTATTTTCTTCTACTGTTAGCATCAAGTCAAGAAAGTTCAATTGACGGGCCTCGTTTTCGAGTTCACTGGTGAGGGATATTTTCTCGTGAAGTTCATTAAAGAGATTGAAATTGCGGTCAATGCCATCAACAGGTCCTTTGAAGATGACTTAAATATCATCGACATATCTGAATTAGGAGTGAATGCCCAGCGCTGTAGCTGAGAAACAGTTAAACTTTTCTTCTAGAAAATTAATGAAAATTTCATCAAGATTACCAGCTAACGGATTTCCCACAGCAAGACCGTCGGATTGCTGATACAGTTGTTCATTAAATTCAAAGTAGTTGTTTTTGACTACGACTGTGATTAGATTCATAAATTCAGTGATTTGTTCATCTGAAAGTTATGAGTAAATTAATGAAGGGGCAGTAGAAATGAGATTAGCGATAAACTTAGCAGCAAATTTAAGGGTGATGTAGTGGACGAAGAGAAATGAAGTCTACTAGTGACAAAAATATTTGAGAAAGAAATTTCTCGGAGTGCACAGTATTGTGCGGAAGTAGATGTGTACTGTGATATGCAGAATCGAAAGTGAGGAAATAGTATAAAGAAAGTACAAAGGAAAAAAGGCTAGCAACGGTATTAAAATCGAAACCTATCCGCAGTGTATCATTGAATGGGGGCCTACGGAGCTGTTGAACGAATCAGCCCGTCGGATGGGAATTATAACCTCGAGAGCTCTCTTCATATTATTCGAGAGGAATAGACTGTGTTCCGTCATGGAGTATCGCCTTCTGTCACCTCTTCCATCAGCATCATCATTACCATCATCATCATTATCATCATCATCACCGTTATCATGAACAATAAGAACAACTATTACGACACTCCCTCCAACACCCCTTCATACGCGTTCATTATAATCATCTGCACTAAACAGTCATACTTATACACAAAACTCATTCTTCGCAAAGAAAAGGTGCCCAACGGAGGTGAATAAAAAAAGCGTTTCCGCTATGCGGCCGAAGCCCTACACTAGCTAAAAATGTGTAACGACGTTCACATTTTGGTAAGCCTAGTTTGAACGTAAAACGTTACTGGTAGAATACCATTTACACATTCGACAAGGAACGCGTGCTAAATCCGCTCCTCAGAGATTAAGTCATCGTCAGTTGTGATTACGCACTACAGTGGGTCACGGCAAGGCGTGACGATTACTGGAAGAGGAGAAGGCCAGAGTAGGCGGGGGGGGGGGGGGGGGCTAAGCTGATTGTCGACCGTCGGCGAATCAGCATTATTTGGAAGTTACTTGAACGCATAAGCAGAAGGGCAGCACTGGAAGACTCTTGAAGACAGACGTAAACTATCCTCAGAAAGTCTATCAACAAAGTTTCAAGAACAGGCTTTAAATGATAACTCTAGGAATATACTAGAACCCCTTACGCATCGCTCACATAGGGAACGTGAGGATAACGTCAGAACAATTACTGCACGAGCAGTCGCCTTCAAACAATGGTTCTTCCCGCGCTCCATACGTGAATGGAATTGGAAGAAACCCTAATAGCTGGTACAACGGGCCGTACCCTCTGATATGCACCTCACGGTGGTTTGCAGACTATAGATGTAGATGTAGATGTAGAAGTCAACATTCAGATAAAAGTAATTCAGTGGTACGTTTTCTCAAAGTACGCACCTTTCGATGATGTGCGCATTAGCCAACGCGACAAGGTGCTTTAACACCACTTTTAACCAATCTCGGCGTTATAGATTGTAGAAACTGCTGAAAGTCGGTTTTCGAAGTTGCTTCACTCACGATCACATTGTCCCATAAGAAATGGACGAACTGGAGTGATAAACGGTAGACGGTCAGCGACAGTTCTGGTGAGTCTGTTGGGCGCGAATGACGAAGATATCGCTATAGTTGGCATTAGGAGTAATGTTGATGGGCACTTTTTCAATCTGAGAGAAGTTGGGTTTATGGTATTGTGCGACCGCTTAAACTTTCGCAGTTTTAGCTCTTTTTGTAAACAGACAAACAGTAATTCAAAATAGATGCTAAAAGCAACACTATCGCCACCTCTTCTGTCCTCTGAGTATCAACAAATAAATATTCTGTAAATACATCTCGGATTGCCATTTAGCGTTTGACTCGAGTGGGTTATTTACAACGAGTAATATTACTATAAAACTGACGTACTTTAATTAAATATGTAACTATGTACATCAGGGTTCTCAAAAGCCCGTATTTTTGGTAAATTTTAACTAAGTATATTTCTGGAATATGTCGTGACAAAAATTGAATCGATTCATAATCCAATAATAATCTTTAACCCTAGAACAGCGAAGGGGAGAAAATGTTCCACTCTTACTAAGCCATCGTAAATTTTACTACTCCATACTTTATTGAAAGGAAATCGTGATTTACAGTTTATATATTGAATTAATTGCTGTTATAAAGTCTCCAGTGGTTCGTCACATACAGAATAAGTACAAAATGCCCTGTTTTACTCTCTATACTGAAAATACCAGAGCGCGGGGAACCGGCAGTTGGCACTAAATGCAGTCGTAAATTTTACAACGGTTTAGTAATCCACGACTTAGGAGGGAAGGCCGTTCTAGTTTCCTATAAAACTTGATGCTTATTTAGCTGGTACGTTCTTTTAGTAGCAATTAACTATCTTTTTCTTCCTCAGGAAACACAGTCGATTGGTTTACAGCTATATGCTGCTAATGTAGTGGACCATGTAATCTGACTGAACGAAACTACAAAGGATCCTTACTACACAGGCTGAACAAAAAAACCTGATGATAAGTTCAGAGCACGGTAGGGGGCGTCGAATAGAGCAAATTTTTCCATAATTGTGTCGTTGTGGAGGTACGGCGCGGAAGAATGTCCACTGAACTAACTTGCCCCAGGTAATACCAGTTATGCTAAAGAGCGCAGTTTCTAATTAAATTAGCCGAAGATAATGGTTTCATCTGAAAAGGCAAAGCTAGGCAAGCCCCTGTCATTCCCTGGTTAGGTTAAACACGAATTTTCCATGACGTTCAGTCAGCTGCGCTAACGGAGTACCGTAATGTCACCAACCTTTTAAGATAATAAGCTGTAACGCTGTGCAAGGCACACCCTACAGTTCGCTTACCGGACAGACTCCCACGCGCTCGTCACTGATTGGCTGTCGTTTCACGTCCGCAGCCCAAACCGGTTTATTTCATACTTGTGCTTATCTGGAAAACTTTGCCCGATTGGACGCTCCACTTGCTGCTCTAGCCTTATCACCAGGTTCCTTTTGTCCAGCCCGCAGTACAATCTGCTGCCGCCTTAGCGTAGGTCCCAGAACGGTGCCCTGGGGCGGTAGTAGACACGCACCTGCAGCTGGAGTTCTTCTGCGACGGCGGTCGCCATGGCGCAGTCTACACTGAAGGCGACTCACTGGCCGCACTTATCTGGGCGGCGCGACCTCTGGACCCTGCCCCGAGCCCCTCCCAGCTGACACCTCACAACGCTCCGTCAATGAAACACTTGCCAAGCACCACAGTGGCTCAGCAGCAGCTGGCGACAGCCCACAGGGATGACGACCACCACTGGTGGCTAAACTGTAGCTTAGTTACGGTTAGCCGCGCTGCCGGTGATGCCATACTGAATAACGCTAACACAAATAGCGTTGTGATTCAAAATGGTGTATATTCTTATTGTTGTTGTTGTTGTTGTGGTCTTCAGTCCTGAGACTGGTTTGATGCAGCTCTCCATGCTACTCTATCCTGTGCAAGCCTCTTCATCTGCCAGTACATACTGCAGCCTACATCTTCTGAATTTGCTTAGAATATTCAACTCTTGGTCTCCGTCTACGATTTTTACCCTCCACGCTGCCCTCCAATGCTAAATTTGTGATCCCTTGATGCCTCAGAACATATCCTACCAACCGATCCCTTCTTCTAGTCAAGTTATCCCACAAACTCCTCTTCTCCCCAATTCTATTCAATACCTTCTCATTCGTTATGTGATCTACCCACCTAATCTTCAGCATTCTTCTGTAGCACCACATTTCGAAAGCTTCTACTCTCTTCTTGTCCAAACTAGTTATCGTCCATGTTTCACTTCCATACATGGCTACATTCCAAACAAATACTTTCAGAAACGACGTCCTGATACATTAATCTATATTCGATGTTAACAAATTTCTCTTCTTCAGAAACGCTTTCCTTGCTATTGCCAGTCTACATTTCATATCCTCTCTACTTCGACCATCATCAGTTATTTTACTTCCTAAATAGCAAAACTACTTTACTACTTTAAGTGTCTCATTTCCAAATATAATTCCCTCAGCATCACTCGACTTAATTTGACTACATTCCATTATCCTCGTTTTGCTTTTGTTGATGTTCGTCTTATACCCTACTTTTAAGATACTGTCCATTCCGTTCAACTGCTCTCCCAAGTCCTTTGCCGTCTCTGACAGAATTACAATGTCATCGGCGAACCTCCAAGTTTTTACTTCTTCTCCATGAATTTTAATACCTACTCCGAATTTTTCTTTCGTTTCCTTTACTGCTTGCTCAATATATAGATTGAAGAACATCGGGGAGAGGCTATAACCCTGTCTCACTCCTTTCCCAACCACTGCTTCCCTTTCATGCCCCTCGACTCTTATGACTGCCATCTGGTTTCTGTACAAATTGTAAATAGTCTTTCGCTCCCTGTATTTTACCCCTGCCACCTTCAGAATTTGAAAGAGAGTATTCCAGTCAACATTGTCAAAAGCATTGTCTACAAATGCTAGAAATGTAGGTTTGCCTTGGCTCGTAAATTTAAATAAATGGAAGTATCATTAAAAGAAAGAAATGGTGTACACGTTTTGTTGTTGGCCGTCGTATTAAAGAATTTAACAATGTATCCGCCGCGATGGGTAAAGAATGGGATACCAGGATCAGGTTCGTCGTTCTTGTCGTTGTGGGTGATACTTGATCCCATTTTCCAGTTGACCTATGTAGATCACCTGAAGTACAGGATACCAATGTTAGAGGTGTCTTTTTCTACATGTTAGGTATGTATGTGTCGAGTTGTAGTTTTTTTCGCAAATGATAATTCGTAGGTCTACAGAAGAACGGGATACCACTGTTAGGTATGTTGTTTTCTTCGACGAATGTAATACTAGTATCATGTTCTTCAGTTCACCAACATAGATTAACTTAAGTAAAGTATGCGAAGGATAGGTATGTTGTTCCTTTCGCTGTTGGTAATATTAGTAACCTGTTCTTCACTTTACCCATGTAGATCACCTTAAGTACAAGATGTGGATGTTATTTATGCTCTTCTTTTCGCCTTCGGTAAACCAATGTTTGGTTGGTTGCTTTTTCCTTCATGGGTCATGTTTGTATCCTATGCCTTAGTTGAAAAACAGGATATTAAAGTTCACTTGGCCATATTTTTCATATCGCGTAATACGTTTTCCTGGTATTTTTGTTACTATTTTCTTTTGTGGTCGTGCTTTTAGTTCAGTATATACGTCGGTCCCGCCCTAAAACCGCTAATTCCCACGTCTGTTCGTTAATTTCGTTATTTTGTGGTCTTTGATATATCGCGCTTTCTAATTTTTTGTCCTTACGAAAGATTCTTTTACAATCATAGATTCACGTGATGTACATGTACGATCTCTGTGCTTGTACTACATTTTTCTTACATAATAGCGTAACGTTACAAGTTTTCATTTACTTCATTTTTTTTCTACCATCTTTGTTCCCTGTGCTGAATGTCTTTGTTTATGAACATTCGTTTGTGCTTTCAGATATTAGTCACCTATCATCTGTGGCTTACCAAAGACATCATCGGCGAAAGCCAACGAGTTGCATTCCATTCTTCACTATTCCCAAATTTTGTTGTGAGTATGATCTACAGAATACGTAACTAAACAAAATAAACTTGCTGGCGGCTAGTATCTATTCGTAGGGTGACGAAAGAGCTGCACGGAGAGTGTAGTCTGCTTGTAGCCTGCTCTGTCTAGCCTCAAAGAGCAAATCTTTGTTGGTATTCTTCCGTGTTGTACGAACCCTCTGTCAAACAAGTTTGACTTGCAGAGCCCATATGCAAATTTAGATGTACCCTGAAAGAGAGAACTGAGACCTGCCGCCGGAATTTACCAGTATTCTTCTGTCACACACACAACACATCTGATGTTCGACCAAAACCTTCTTCTCGATACCGTAATGGCCGTATCCATGTCCATATTTCTCCGCTTTTGTCTGCGTCTCTTGTCAATAAGTACAGCGTGATGGGCGAAGCAGAGTCTGATTTCAAAATAAGTATCTCGAAAACTGTCACTAAGGTCGATAGACGAGTGCTACAAGCCGTATGTTTACTGTGAAAGTTAAAACAATTTTATACAGAAATTTCGAAAAGCTGCTAACAGATGGCGCTGTATTCGGAAAACGCAGTACCTTGTACGTAGTGCCTGCAAATAGAGCGCCTGAGCTCAGAGCGATGTTCTACTGTTGCCACCTGAAAGGCTAGCGTCTCTTCCATTGAACGACATGTTTTTTTTCTGAGTCTGGAATACCACATGTTAGAACACAGACTTAAGGCAACAAAGCGCAGTTTTAGAACACGGTTTAATGTTCCAAAACTATCGGATGCAAAAATCGTCGCAAGTTCTTCGTCAAATTCCAAGGGACAGGCCACATGGCTAACAATCCAGCCGGGAATGTTGGTCACAGGAAACTGTAGTTACTCCGAAAATTGCTGCCTCGGTTCCTGGATATGTTCAACAAAATACAAGGAAATCTGTCCGAAGAATTGCAGCAGAGACTAGTTAGAATTGTTTCAGCGCGCAGTCAGTACTGAGAGAGCCTACTCATAGATGGCAGGCAATGAAACCTTTGTAACTCCATCTGTATGTGAAAACGTCGTAATTCCAGTAACCAGTAACTACATTATCAAAAAGAGATTTGAAAGTGCGTGGGTCTCTGTAATCGGTAATTAGCTGGGCATCTGTATTATTTGTTAAGAAACTGTTCTGCTTCTACATTACAGTCGCGACACTCTCGCTGATTTTTGTTATACACCGCGACAACAGCGCCCCAAGCGGTGGAGAAGCTACGCTGCTGAATACGGTATTCAGTAAATGTAAGCAGTATCGTTTATATTCATTTTTAACATGGTTTTTATGAAAGGCAGCGTATGTAGCGCAATCAAGTGCAGTAATAATAGGAAGAAGACACCACATTTGTCATTCTTCATGTTTCCTAAGGACCCTGAGAGGTATTAAACATTACATTAGAGCGCTATTTATTTACGATTTTTTTTCTAAACTGTATTGAATTACTTAATTTTTTTTTCTTTTTTAGGAGCAAAAAATGGTTAATAAATAGTAGAAGACAGGACCTGCTGCAAAATGATGCCCTTTATTTGCACAATAACGTGAAGTTTTGTGCGTTACATTTCTAGTCAAACCAGTTTATGAGCGCGGGAAAGAAGAGATTGGTATGGAATGCAGTTCTACGTTATTTGACGTGCCGAATAAGCCACAACTAGTGATGATGAAGAGAAAATTGCCATACAAACGTGAAAGTGTTACTGCAAAAAACAATAACGCTGTCTCCTGGCACAGAAGAAACAGCTACCACGAGTGTTCCTACACGAGAGACATATATAAAATCACTACCAACGGAATCTGCTACACAGACATCTTTTGAAGATGAAATGCTTAGATTACATGAAATTATTCGTGTGTTGGAAAACCGTGTGAAATATAAAAACGTGAAAATCATTAGACTTCGTACAAAATTACTACGTGACAAGGAAAGTGCCCATTGTAAGAATAAACTGCAACCACAACGTCGCAGGACACAAGTACAAAAGGACAAGGTCATTTTAAAAAGTATTGGTTCCAAGTACTTGAAAAAAGATGCTCTCGATTTATTGATAAGCCAAATCAGTGTACCATTGAAAGGTGCGAGATGGAAACATGAAACTAAATTATTTGCCCTTAATTTGTTGTATTTTAGTACTCAGACATACAGTTTTTTATCACACTGCTTTAGCCTTCCATCAGTACGTACCTTACAAAGGTATGTGGAAGATATACAATTAAACTGTGAGCTAAATAATAACATATTTCATCTCTTAAAGCAGAAAGTGCAGCAGTTACCAGAAGCTGATGTAATTGTTAATTTGTCTATGGATGAGATGTCACTAATGGAAAATTTGATATATGACAGCTGTAGGGATCGTGTTATTGGATTTGAAGACATGGGTTTCATACGTACATCTGTGGTTGCCAATACTGCATTAGTTATAATGATTAACGGCATCTTCTCAAATTTTAAACAGCCATTAGTATATTATTTCTCCAAAGGACCAGTAGGAGCCACCCATCTGACGCGCATATTCTTTGAAGTTGTCAAAAAACTCACAGAGATCGTTTTATTTTATTTTCGGTAAATGTATCAATGGGATATAATAAAGTTTTAAAACAGTCATGCTTTTTATTGAGATAACCTGATAGCACGAAGAATAAGATGGAAATTGTATTTTTGGAGGCAGGCTTCCTGCAAGCAGAACGTAATGAAAAGTGATGTGTTGCTTCATTTTTACACAAGGATGAGCATCTGTATACTCCATATGTGGAATATACAGTGCCTGTTCTCTTACTTACAGTGGAATAAGTGCGACTGTATGCAATTCTGGATGAGTCACTGTCTAACCTGGTCTGTAGTTCTTGTAATCTGCCGTCTTGTCGCACTGTCCGCGTCTTGGCAATCTAATCTTCCAACTGTGGTAGTTACAGGTTGTGGAAGTAAACCCTGTTCTTACAAGCCCTTCTTGAGTCTTTCATTTATTAATATCATCATACCCGCGACGTATTTTGAACGATAAAAAGATGAAAAAAATGTTCAAATGTGTGTGAAATCTTATGAGACTTAACTGCTAAGGTCATCAGTCCCTAAGCTTACACCCTACTTAACCTAAATTATCCTAAGGACAAACACACACACGCACATGCCCGAGGGAGGACTCGAACCTCCGCCGGTACCAGCTGCACAGTTCATGACTGCAGCGCCTCAGACCGCTCGGCTAATCCTGCACGGCATGAACTTACGGTTAACGTAAATAAACATTTTTCGATGGTTGTGAACAGATAATGTATTCAACGGTAAACAAAATATATTAACAATTTAAAGATAATTTGGTTTGAACAATAATATTTACAATGACTATTTAATGTTGAACAAAATAAGAAACAACACAGTAAATAACCAAGACACCGATCATAATATGAAAATTAAAAAAAAAATTGACAAATAGAACCTTCCTGGCTTTTACTAGTGCAAACTCATTCACACGATCTGTGTAATTTACGTCCTCTGCAAGCTTGTGCTCAATCGGTATTGTTGCAAGGTCATTCAAACGAGTTTGGCTCATCGTTGATCGGAGGTATGTCTTTATCAATTTCAGTTTCGAGAAACTCCTCTCCCCACTCGCAGTTGTCACTGGGAGTGTTAGGAGAATTCTCAGAGCATGTTAACATTAGGGCAAAAATTATGTCTATATAAACTTCAGAGTCTCTTTTGGACCTATTCCAGGTTTCAACAATGTTGAAAGCACTTTTAGTTCTTCCCTCAACTCTAGTGCACCAATGTCGCTTGACTCATGATCTTGTAAAATCGCTGCAAGGTTTCTACACTTTGTGTCCAGGCTGTCAGGAAGTGCATTCTTCAGCTCGGCGATGTCGTAGAGAAAATCAAAATAATCACAATGAGATTTCAGTTGATTGAATCTCCCATCCAAAGATGTGGTTACTATATCTAAAAGATAATAGTAGAAATCAATTTTGTAAAGTTTTCTTCGGTCCATCTATTGTCTCATCCCTTCCTTCATAGGTAAAGGGTATTGGCTTCTTACTTCGTCGCTGGGAGACACTTATCCGTGGTAACGTCAAGAAAGACAGAAACTTCTCTTCTGTTCTGCAGGTCTCAAAATATGCTTTCGTTTTTTCAAGCATTTCCACCGCCTCAGAAACATTTATGTCAATGGTCTGGAGGGTCTTACTGGCTACACTGATGTGAAACAGAACGTTGTACCAGATTACCAAAGTGAGAAAGGTGTAATTTTTTATTTGATTCGCAAGTGACGTTGCTTCGTGAGCGGTCATGCCATCGAATTATTCTGATATCTGAAGCAGAGCATCATATACGCCTCCAATCTGAAACCTTAGGGGAGTAAGTGCATCGATGCAATTCTCCCACCTAGTATCGCTCAGTGGCATCAGCGACAGGTTAGGCAGATATTTCTTCAAGACATCCCAACATCGAACGGAGGACGGCCGGCCGCGGTGGCCGAGTGGTTCTAGGCGCTTCAGTCCAGAACCGCGCGACTGCTACGGTCGCAGGTTCGAATCCTGCCCCGGGCATGGATGTGTGTAATGTCCTTAGGTTAGTTGGGTTTAAGTAGTTCTAAGTTCTAGGGTACTGATGACCTCAGCTGTTAAGTCCCATAGTGATCAGAGCCATTTGACCCATTAGAACGGAGGACGAGAAGAAGTCATACAAGCTTTTCACTGTCTAAAACATGGAAACAGCATATTTAGAAGACATAGCTGCATCGTTTACAACAAGATTCTCATAAGTGACTGCTACATGGTACATAAAATGCTCTCTTGTTCATATCTGAAATTGTTTTATAGAGACCCGACTTCTTCCTTTCATTTTTGCTCCGCTGTCGTTTCCTTGCCCTCTCATATTACACAATAGGATGTTTTTATCTTCCAAGAACTTGAGTACGACCTGCGTCAAAGTGGAGCTTGAAGAATCTGGCACTGGCCCAGGAAATGCTCCCGAATTCGGACATCATATACCCCGTTGAGTCTTGTCTCCTGGACGAAACGTACCACAACTGTCATCTGCTCAACTTTTGAAATATCTGGTGTACAGTCCAGAATAATACTGTAATACTTTGCAGATTTCATCATTAATAGAATGTTGTTGGTTATAGATGATCCAATAAGATTAATTATTTCATTCTGCGTTTCTTTTCCAAGATAATGATGACCCTTGTTCTCACCTGACTTTATTCTGTGCCCGTTGTCAGGCTGAAAGAATGTATCTGTACTTCCTCTCAAAGGCAGACATTGCCGAACCCAGGAAATGAATTATTGCTCTTAAGCGCTCAAGAACATTTTTCCAATGTTCCCTTTCAGTATTCAGAAGCCTTTGATGATGGACGTCGACAGCTCGTAACTTTTTCAGTCCATTCTAAGTTCTTCAAAGAATAGCTGTACTGCACAGGGCTGAAACGCCGGTTGTCCGCGTTTTTAGGACATTCTTCAGCTTCCTTATTGCGCTCGGGAGGACCTTCCAGGACCAAAGTCGTTCGAATGCAGTCGGTAATAATTTCCGGCCATCTTCCGGGATCTGAGTCAATTGTATCTTCCAGTTTAGGCTCGCCTTCAATCCCTTCTCCGTTGGTGAGTACCTCGGCAGATGTTCCTCCGGTATTTTCCGAATCGGGTTGCCTAATTTCAGTTCTGCCTGATGTTTCAATCTCGGAGCTTTCGTCACAAAGCAGGTATTGAGTCCAGACGAAGTCTGTTGAACATGTTGTGGATGGCCCACCGTCAGCATTGCTACTGTATGCGTTGGTCGCAGTACTGTGTTCGTCAACTTTCTGGTCATGTCCTGAAGATAAAGATGAAGTTGTAGTAGCTCCACTAGTTTCTCAACTTTCAGGATCTATTTTTCCACCCTCGCCGCTGCAAGGTCGTTCTCTCTTTGGCTTGAAATATCGTTGTAGTGCAGCCTTTTGCTTCTTATCGTCATCTTCCTTCAGCGCCCGTCTTTTTCTATATTCACCGCCAGACAGTCTTTTTCTACCGTCAGACGTGTTTCGATCCAGCCTGTAAAGAACGATTACGTGAAACTAACTGTTGATGTCAGTGCATTAACTTTATTTGCAACACCCTTCAGACTCACCAATTCTTCTGTTTTTACGAAAAGCAAAGAAAGTGCTTCTGGCCAATCTTGACTCCCTCGGCCAACTACCGAAACGAATTCTGTAGTTTTCGTTGTAGAGAACGCAACAATATCAATTGCCTGGAAAAGCGAAGTGTCGACGCGCCAGTGCTAGGAACTAGGTCACGTGACGAGGTAAAGCGAGCCTACGGTTATATTAGCGCCCAAGAAGAAGAAGAAGCAAGAAGCTCACAATAAGTGTATGACCGATGATATGGATAAATGTATTATCAGGCAGCAATTTCTATGGCATTACGAACAATAGAAAGAAATACCAACTTTGCAAAAACTGCACAGCTTTTGTTAAACAGAAATGGGGCCTCAAAGCTAGCAAGGAAACCCTTAGAAGCAATGTTCTGTCTGTGGATTTTCGTTTTAGAAGGTGTCAAAATTAACGTTTTGTTTTGTGCGGACGAGAGGGCATTGTTGCTAAAAGGCCATACTTTCTCTGGTTTTCATCAGAATCAAAGCGACCAGTAGTTTACTAAGATGAAACATGGATTGACACGCATTATACAGTAAATAAATGTTGGCAAAGTGATAAGTGTGCGAGTAGTATTCTCAAACAAAAGTGTTTGTCAGAGTTTAAGTGTTGTGCATGCAGGCGGAGACAGGTGTTTCATGGCTCAAAAACCAAAACGTCCGACTATCACTCAGAAACAGATAAAAAAATTCAAAAATACGTCAAAACCCAACTTATGCCAGGCTTATTAGCAATTTCTTTATCCCTTGTAATTACACGCAGCGTATTTACCCATTCGGAATACTTCTAGCTATTGTAGGTGTTGGACATGTTTGACTGTAGTAATGTTCAACCATTTTTTGCCGTATGCGAGAAGAACAAAACACTCGGAAACTGCCATTGAAGGGTTTAGCAAAATTGCTTCAGGCTTAACATCTGACAGCAGTATCGAACATTGCATTCGAATTTCCAAATTAGATTTCGTCTTCTGCGAAATTAGTTGTGAGTAAACGCACGGCGTGTTACAGGCTGGCGGCGCTCCGTGATAAGAATACTGGCGTGTACGCCAGACTGCTTCCCCCTCTCTGTTCCTCCGGCGTAAACACGACGGTGCTGCCACAGTGGCGAGGAAGAAATTAGTCCTCCTCCCTCCCCTTGTTCAACAGGGGCGACCGGCAGGTAGTCGAGACACCATACCACAGTTCCCCAAGCCGCTCCCTCCGAGGTTTGGTTCGAATCCCCTCTTGGGCATGAATGTTGAGTTTGTCCTTAAAAAAAGGGGGGGGGCGACAAATCTGCAGCCCCTCGGAAATTGCCACCCCTTGCGGCCGCACGTTTCGCACGGTGTCTTGCGCCGGCCCTGGTGCGAGGTTTTCATTGGCTCCCAGGTCACACATTATGAACCGTGCGACAGAGGGCTAACCAGATTCTCACAATGGTTGATGATGAAGGATTTGATGTTGGTTTACAAATGTAGCACACTTCCACCTGAATGAACTCGTGAATAAAAAAACTAGCGATTCTGTGGTTCCGGAAACGGCCATTTGCATGAAACGAAACCACTGTGCCCTCCCCAGTTGCTGTTTGGCCCATGGAATGCAGCAGAGTCGTTATTGGCCCTTTCTCTGTACGAGAAACGATCGTTACTGAACGTTACGTTGCAGTTTTAGAACAGTTTGTCTCCACACGGCTAGCATTTGATGATCGAGACCAGGCACTAAGTGGTTCTTGCTAGATGGGACCAGACCATATCGTACTGAACAAGTGTTTCGCTTTCTTGATGAATACTTCAGGAATAGAATCATTGCGTTGGATTATTGCAAATTTCCTCGCGCAAGGGTGGATTGGATCTCCATATTCGCCCGATCTGACACCTTGTGATTGCATTTGATGGGACACAATGAAAGACACTGTCTACCGGAAGTATACCACCACGCTGGACGAGGTGATCTCTCTGGTCTCTAAATCCATTTCTGTTGAGGCACCATCGGATATTATGGCAAATTTCATTGTACGTTTGCGCCACCTCCGTACTGCGAACGATTGATACTTCGAAAAGATTATGATGTGAAGCAAAGACTGCTTGGAGAGGGCGAATTTAATAGTGAACGCTGACACTATACAAGCTGCACAGCGTACACTGCCAACTTTTAGCAGCTTTTGGAACTATTTCGAAATGAAGTGATCGTGTGGCACTGACAGCTGTGAGTTCCCACCTGGGGAAGTTCGGCCGCCGAGTTGCTAGTCTTTTCAGTTGACGACACATGGGTCGACTTGCGTGTCGATGGTGATGAAAGAATGATGACAGCACAACATCCAGTCCTGGAGCGGAAAAAATCTCCGACCTGGCTGGGAATGGAAACTGTGCCCACTTCATGACACTCTGACCCGCTGACCACTCAGCCAAATGGGCGAACATAGCCTTCACTATAAACATACCATACGTTGCATTCGTCTATCGATCTTAGTTTTCGAGATATTTAATTCTGAAGTCAGGGACTCCTTCGCTTCACTCCCTGTGTGTAGCGTATGAAATGTGTTACTTTCTGTTGTAACATACTATTTTTTTCTCGTTCTGCTTATTAAGAGAGCATGCAAGGGGTTCGTTTTTGTCCTCTGGATATTTTGTTGTGCGTCTAAACGAGTCGTGGTTAACATAATCTGTGCGACCGTTCGGAGGTGTTTGCAGGAGGGTGAAGTTAATTTCAAGACTCCTACTAAATCATTCTATTATACTTTCAGTTCAGATCAAAGGGAATTAACTGATGTCCCTCTTTGAGGACTTGCTCTTTCAGTCTGAGATCAACAGCACAATGTTAAAAAACTGGACTGTCATTGGCCAGAAACAACATTAAATTCCCTGTCTACCACACAGATATAGGTTTTCCTAAACTGCTTGGAGCAAATGCTGTTTGATTTCCTTCTCCACTAGTCTGCAGTCCAAGCTTGTGTCCGGTCTACAGAGGCCTCATTCTCGACGGAACGTTAAGCCCTACTCTTCTTACCATTTCTTCGCTAATTCGGTATTTCTGCTATTACTCTCCTTAGAGTAACACAAAATCGAAGCCTTCGGTCAAAGGGTACCACGTTCTTACGTTCAGCAGATTATGGAGCTTTAATTTTATTTTTCTTCACTCCTTCCGACAGTTTTGTCCTTGAACCACGCCAAAATTTTGTCAAGGTCTTCTCAGATACGTGGGCTGTTTACGTCTGACAGACCTACATCATAGATAACCGAACCACCAGCGAAAACTCGGAGACTACAAGTTGTATGTTTCTCCACGTCGTCTGTACACTTTATAGTGGGGGCATTAGAGGTTCTAAAACGGAGTTATTCTATATCAGTTAGCTGAAACCGACATTAAATAATATTCCATCAGATATATGATATCTGGCCTGCTACCCTGGGGCGATTTTGACCTTTGTCTCGATCTGCCACTCAGCCTGTTTCCATAAATCAGTCATAGCATGCTTTTATAGATCTTGCCTGAGGTGGTGCTTTTTGATACTCCGTTTTGAAGCGTCTTCTTACAACTGGTGACTGCGTTTCGTGGTGCCACAACCAACACTCAACACGTTCCGCACTGCTATGCCTGTCACGCCATGTTTCCGCATAACGAGTTATGGAACGCCATCTGGAGGCGCAGGGCTGAAACTTGAGAACACGGCCGGAGTTCTGAAGAGCTTCATCAGAATAATCAGTCAATTGGTTTCGAAATTATTTACTGTTACTTTTAGGTAACTAATTTAGAATAAATCTGTGTGTTATTTCCCCAAGATACACCAAAGCTTATTCTATGCATGCTGACGGTATCCAGTCAGAACAACGTCTAATTCCGATCTAAGGTTGGTTGGTTGGTTTGGGGGAAGAGACCAAACTACGAGGTCATCGGTCTCATCGGATTAGGGAAGGACGGGGAAGGAATTCGGCCGTGCCCTTTGAAAGGAACCATCCCGGCATTTGCCTGGAGCGATTTAGGGAAATCACGGAAAACCTAAATCAGGATGGCCGGACGCGGGATTGAACCGTCGTCCTCCCGAATGCGAGTCCTGATCTAAGGCTGTCTGTAATCTGAAGAACGATGTATGCTTTTATTGAGGGCGGAGATTTTTTCCGGAAGTACGCTACTGCGGCAACTCAACATTCGCTAAGTATTTATTTCTCTTCTAGTAATCCAATACACTGTGCGGTTTATTCATGTGCGTTGCTTATCTTAGTTTAGTGCACTTAATAAGTCTAGCTTAGTTCTGTTTATATGTTTAGTGAGTTCTGCAGTCTTTAACTATCTATGTAGGCAAGATGATGGATAAGCCTTCTGCATGGTAGCTAAGAGACGGTAATTTCACAGTAAGGCACGATCAGTTTCGAATATGACCAGTGCTTGTGTTGAAATAGCGCACAAAACTTACTTGTATAATATGAGAAGTTCTGGTGAAGGTGGTGGGTTCCATAAAAAATAAAAATAAATAAAAAAATTAAAAAACTATGAAAATAGGTCACATCATGAAGGAAAGGCAAATTATTTTTAAAGGAAACCCTTCGTTATAGACAGTTTCTAGACAAGACACTGGGGACACCTAGATCAATAAACATTACTTCTTGTTGTAAAGACGAAGAAACCATCTGGTATGCTTAAAATTGGTCGATAAGAAAAAAAGTGACATCGAAGATATCGAAAATAAATGGTATGAGTTTCAAAATTAATGGGGAAAGTAATACCGTCACACTGAATGTAGAAGGCTGAGCAATAACTGGCGCAAATGTGAGAAACGGTGCAGAAGAAATAATTTTCGTTATCTTGCTCAGTATTGACAACACACACACACACGGTTTTTGCTTCATACTTATCAGCTACTATGTAAGGCGGAAATGTGAAGCACACGATTAATAAGGATTCACAGAACAGCTTTTTTCCATTCACATGTGGTACTTATTTGTAGTAAATAGGGTGAAGTTAAATAGTGGCAGTTCTGATACAAATATTCCAATAGTAAGAGGCGAAAAATATTTAAAATATTAATTAAACTATTACATCACAAATAATTTAAACCGAAAGGAATAAATCATATAGTCTGGCTGAACTTCACACCATAATTATAGTAATCAAGAACCAGCTCGTTGTAATACGCGCACTCCAGTTCCAGATGCAAGCTATCTTTGTATCACAATAACAACAATAAACAGTCACAGTGTAAATTACTACTGCAGCACCATACATTGAGACACAGGATAAGTTGGTAGTAACCGCAAAGCGGCACGAAAAATTCCGAGTAACCATTAACCATTGACAACACTTAATCAAAATATCTCCAACGTCAAAACAAGATGAATCATGCCCGGCCAAACCACCGACGAATAATGAAGGGAGAGAGAGACAGTGCAAAACAAACATTCTGGATAAATCCATTTTCTTTAACAGTATATAGGTTCTACTTCTATCATACTTCTGTCATTTTACTTTAAAAATAAAGTAACTTAAGAGAATAATTTTACTTATATTGGAAGGGATTTGTTTACCTGCACACGTACCACGTGAAATGTCTTTGCCTACCACCAATAGTCCGCGTACCACTGTCTGGGAACCACTGGCTTGGATTGTGTAAAACACACAAAAATTTTAGAATTAAATAGTGATTACCAGTTGATGTGGAATAATCACACAACGATACTAGCAGACAGAATGTCACCAGTATGTCGTGCCCCTAGAATCCTGTCATAAGTGTGTAAGGGCAAATATCTTGCAGTTGTAAACAATTCCTGGGTACACTCATTAGTTAGCTACGGTGCTTCCTTTTTCGGGTGGTGGAGTGGAAAGGAGAAGGGCGTAAACCCAAAATTCTACTTTTAGAGGAGAGCAAAGAAAACAGTTTTGCAGTAATACTTCTCTAATTGGAACTTTCTTTCTGATCTTAAAATTTTGTACTGGCATTGAGTTCTTTATTAAAACTGTTTTTAAACCATTTACATTAATTTAGGTAAGAAATAGACCTTATTTTACCCTTGGACTTCTCCCCTTTCAACGAATAGTGGTTCCATAAAATATGTTTGCTTGGAAAGTTGCATATATCACATTTATTGATAAAAATATAATAAATTAAGAAGAAAATATTACAAAATGAGGACAAAAGCAATTACTGTTAATGTACTTTGCAAACTAACATCTTGTTTTTTAAGAAAAAAATCAAATATAGACTTTAACTAATTTTCACGAAAGAGAACACACTGTGCAATCTACATGAATATGGCTTGTCTGAAAATTAAGTGTTTACTTTGCCAATCTGAAAACGTGAATTAATGATTTTTTCATAAATTTTTTGTATCTGTCTCCAATGTTCGGAAGAATTTTCTTCATGTCATGGACTTCTTTTTCGGGGTACACCACTAAATCTTGAATCTCTATATGAGAATTGTGACAAAGGATGAATGTGAACTCATTTATGAAATGTCTTCTAAGAACTGTCCCTGGATGCTGATTATCGTACAGAAACTGCTAAACGTTAATAATTCCGAAATGTACTTTCATAGATGAATCATTTTAATTTAAACTTCCAAGAGACACCGGATTTTTCCTATAGTAATACTGTCGCCAATAGTTGAAATTGCTTATTATAGGATTCATTGTACCAATGTCGACTACTGTAAATATAAGAGAGGCACATTATTAACAGTTCAGCGAGTTGATGAGCCGTTGTGAATTCAGTCATGTTTTCGGAGGCATCTTTAGACAGTAGCAAAATCTCGATCACAGTCCAAGAAACAGGGGCGTCTGAGTGCGAAGAAATTCTCAGTTTTCTTGAATCTGTTTGTATCTGTTAGACTTAGCAAAAATTTTGAGATAGTGTGGTTTTTGTTCAGGCCAGAAAGTCAGCCACAGAACATATGAATTTCATGATCATACTGAGCTGTAACAGAATTCAAATTGTCCAAAAGGAAAGAGGATACCTTATCAGGGCCCATTTTGAATGCCCTTCGTTATAGATAGAGGTTTGGGCAAATAAAACTGGCCCACACGGGTGGATACGATTGGACGTGAATGCATGCATCCAACCACACCCCCTGACGCGCTCACTACATGAACTCGCGCCACGTGATCCAAACAGGCTCAGAGCATAGGACGAACTGCGACGGTGTATATGGCGCAATGCAAAGGGAACGATGGTACTCACAGTGGAGCAGTGCGTGTTCGTTGTGGAACGTTACGTGACAACAAAGTCGTGGAAAAGGTGTGGTCAGCTGTTTGCTAAGGAGTTTAATAGTGTCAAAGTGCCAAACAAAGCTTAGTTCGAAAATGGTCTCAGCCAAGATCTGTTCTGAACAAGTGAAAAAAATATACCGAAACGTTCCCGCACACCAGAAAATGTGGCTGCAGTTCACCAGAAAATGCTTCACAGTCCTACCAAATCAACCTGACACCTGTTTCAAGTGACCGGCATATCAAATCAACCATGCTGATGATTAATCCACCTGGATCTGCAGTCTGCTGTGGCTCTAGCTGGCCACCCAGGTCATCTAATATGTCAGGTGCAACTACTTTGTTTGGGGAGCCCTCAGTCTAATGTGTATCGCAGCAACCTTCATAGTCTTCAAGAATTGCAGCAGTATATTTTGGATGAGACTGCATCAACTCCAGCAGCCAAACTTCGAGCTGCCTTCAGCAGCTTGCTGACCAGCGCCTAAAAGTGCCAAGAGTTGAATGGTGGTCACTTTCAACATATGCTATAGTATGGTTAATACTGCGTTGGCTATGTTTTTTGCATCGCAGAACACTGTTCTCTGAGTCAGTTTTATTTGCCCCATCCTGTATATATGACTGCTATATTTGTTTTTATATTGTGTATACAAGAAAACGTTAACTGTTAATTCAGTCAAAGAAAGCAATTCCTAAACAGGGATTTTTAGGGATTGCTATACATTTCATATAATCACACGTTTCCATACTTTTCATCTAGCCCATCTTGTTGCAAAGTACAGTAAAACTTCTTCTCACATGAACAGCCAGCTCAGCAGCTGCAACACGCTTTGCAGCATCATTTAAAGGTGATGATTTTAGCTTTAGCTCTTTGTAGATACAGCAGCAGTTTACTTGTTGCTGCACAAGTTAATGATTGAAGTTTTCTTTAGAATACTTGAAACAGAGAGCATTGTTTAACTGGGTATGTGGAATCTTCTCTTTCAATAGCTTATACATTATATTTACATTAAAATCAACGTTAAGATATTTAATTCTTCTGGCACTGTAATCACTCTTCTGAATTGGAAATGATTTTATATGGTCATGAACCTTTATTTTACTGTCGGAGGTTAGTGTGAAACTGTTATGTCATCTACATTTGTCCTCAGGTGGGTACTATGAAGTCTGAGTACTCTCGATCTTGTAATGCACTTTTTACATACAGCGAGCGTAGAAAGATAAGTAGTTACACACACTGACACAGCCCACCCTACGCTCTGAGCTGGTGTGTATCACCTGTCGCGAGTTCACTGATCTTGAAGTTAATGTAAAATGTTTCATATTAGATTTTGTGAAGGAGAAACTTTTATATTGACTGCAATTTTCTAACTGAAGCACTCGGTCTTAGCACATCCCGTTATTAGTACCTCATCCTCTTCCATGTCGCCTTTGTTTAAATCCACTGAGTATTTAAAAAAAATGATTTTTCAATCAGATTCAGAAAAATATTAATGTTCCAGAATCATAAAAGTATTAATGTTTGTAACAGTTTCAATGCGTGCAGCATTGCTCAGCACTGAGCCAATATCCAAAATTATCACTGAAGGTTATTCATTTATTAACTAATCTACTGACATTATTTGTATGAAGCTATTTTACGGCTGGCATTGCACTTTGCTGAGCCAAGATTGAATATTTTGTGCTGGCCGGAGTGGCCATGCGGTTCTAGGCGCTTCATTCTGGAACCGCGAAACCGCTACGGTCGCAGGTTCGAATCCTGCCTCGGGCATGGATGGTGTGATGTCCTTAGGTTAGTTAGGTTTAAGTAGTTCTAAGTTGTAGGGGACTGATGACCACAGATGTTAAGTCCCATAGTACTCAGAGCCACTTTGAATATTTTGTATGCCTACTGTGGAGAGAACAGAATACCAAGATTACATCAGTTGCGACTCATGAGCTAATGAAAATGTATTTCATTGCCTATTTGCATAGCGAATTTTATCAGTTTACTGCACTGGGCGCTGCCCATGAGACAGAGTAAATTTTAGAGGGTTTGATTTCGTTATATGGACTGCATACTGGTTTTCTATATTAAATTGTTAATTTTTTTGATTACAGTTAAACTGATTCAGCACACCTTTTGCTCAAAAACACAACACACAGTCAATTTGAATAACATATTTTTAAAGAACGTTACACTTGACAACAGCTCTGCCAGTCGTTCGCTTTGTGAAGTCTTTGATATTTAAAGTAGTCAAATACATATATTCTGTTTTCTCAACCAGTCTGTAGCAATAATAATAGTTACATTTTTTGGCGCAATGCAATTTATTAAACTGTATAAAAATTTTCCACAGTTCATCGGCATTCTTATGCTCCACTTTTTTTTTTATTGAGTTGAGTGTTGAAATTAGGTCTCTGGATTTGCACCCTGTGTGTGATTTAAGATGCCACGTAAAACTATTAAGCTTCCGGCACATAATCTTACAATTAAAGATACCGAAGTGGACGACTTTCCGATTATTGACAACACTGTTGAGAATGATAGTGACCACTCTGCGGTGCAACAGTTGCAAAGCACCACAGTAAACGTGAGTTCAGTTTCCAGAAATAATGAACAAATTCCTGACACTATAACTTCATCCACTAATTTGACTAGTAATCAGACGGTAGATTCCGGTATTGCAGACGCCGCTATTCTGCAAATGGCTGATGTGCACAGTTCAAAACTCTATTGTTTACCGAATGAGGTCAGTGATTTACCAACTTTACACACATTTTAATGAGATTGCCAATAGTATGTCAGAGGAAACAATAGTGCAAAGTGCTTAACTGTTCTTGGAAATGCGTCGGATTTTATTAGCGGTAATTGTGCAGATAATGCAACAAACGAGACGTCCATGGTTGTAGATGATGTCTCCACACCACAGAACACAACACAGGTAACATCCGACGCATCACTTGGAAGCGACGCTTCAAATCTCATGCAAATGATAATTAACCTGAATACTCAGTTGTTGTTGTTGTTGTTGTTGTCTTCAGTCCTGAGACAGGTTTGATGCAGCTCTCAATGTAACTCTATCCTGTGCAAGCTACTTCATCTCCCAGTACCTACTGCAACCTACATCCTTCTGAATCTGCTTAGTGTATTCATCTCTTGGTCTCCCTCTACGATTTTTACCCTCCACGCTGCCCTCCAATGCTAAATTTGTGATCCCTTGATGCCTCAAAACATGTCCTACCAACCGATCCCTTCTTCTAGTCAAGTTTTGCCACAAACTTCTCTTCTCCCCAATCCTATTCAATACCTCCTCATTAGTTACGTGATCTATCTACCTTATCTTCAGCATTCTTCTGTAGCACCACATTTCAAAAGCTTCTACTCTCTTCTTGTCCAAACTAGTTATCGTCCATGTTTCACTTCCATACATGGCTACATTCCAAACAAATACTTTCAGAAACGACTTCCTGATACATTAATCTATATTCGATGTTAACAAATTTCTCTTCTTCAGAAACGCTTTCCTTGCCATTGCCAGTCTACATTTTATATCCTCTCTACTTCGACCATCATCAGTTATTTAACTTCCTAAATAGCAAAACTACTTTACTACCTTAAGTGTCTCATTTCCTAATCTAATTCCCTCAGCATCACCCGATTTAATTTGACTACATTCCATTATCCTCGTTGTGCTTTTGTTGATGTTCATCTTATATCCACCTGTCAAGACACTGTCCATTCCGTTCAACTGCTCTTCCAAGTCCTTTGCCGTCTCTGACAGAATTACAATGTCATCGGCGAACCTCCAAGTTTTTACTTCTTCTCCATGAATTTTAATACCTACTCCGAATTTTTCTTTCGTTTCCTTTACTGCTTTTACTGCTTGCTCAATATATAGATTGAAGAACATCGAGGAGAGGCTATAACCCTGTCTCACTCCTTTCCCAACCACTGCTTCCCTTTCATGCCCCTCGACTCTTATTACTGCCATCTGGTTTCTGCACAAATTGTAAATAGCCTTTCGCTCCCTGTATTTTACCCCTGCCACCTTCTGAATTTGAAGGAGAGTATTCCAGTCAACATTGTCAAAAGCTTTCTATAAGTCTACAAATGCTAGAAACGTAGATTTGCCTTTTCTTAATCTTTCTTCTAAGATAAGTCGTTAGGTCAGTATTGCCTCACGTGTTCCAACATTTCTACGGAATCCAAACTGATCCTCTCCGAGGTCCGGATCTACCAGTTTTTCCATTCGTCTGTAAAGAATTCACGTTAGTATTTTGCAGCTGTGACTTATTAAACTGATAGTTCGGTAATTTTCACATCTGTCAGCAGCTGCATTCTTTGGGATTGGAATTATTATATTCTTCTTGAAGTCTGAGGGTATTTTGCCTGTCTCATACATCTTGCTCACCAGCTGGTAGATTTTTGTCATGACTGGCTCTCCCAAGGCCATCAGTAGTTCTAATGGAATGTTGTCTACTCCTGGGGCCTTGCTTTTACTCAGGTCTTTCAGTGCTCTGTCAAACTCTTCACGCAGTATCGTTTCTCCCATTTCATCTTCATCTACATCCTCTTCCATTTCCATAATATTGTCCTCAAGTACATCGCCCTTGTATAAACCTTCTGTATACTCCTTCCACATTTCTGCCTTCCTTTCTTTGCTTATAACTGGGTTGCCATCTGAGCTAGTGATATTCATACAAGTGGTTCTCTTTTCTCCAAAGGTCTCTTTATTTTCCTATAGGCAGTATCTATCTTACCCCTAGTGAGATAAGCTTCTACATCCTTACATTTGTCCTCTAGCCATCCCTGCTTAGCCATTTTGCACTTCCTGTCGATCTCATTTTTGAAACGTTTGTATTCCTTTTTGCCTGCTTTATTTACTGCATTTTTATATTTTCTCCTTTCATCAATTAAATTCAATATTTCTTCTGTTACCCAAGGATTTCTAGCAGCCCTCATCTTTTTACCTACTTTATCCTCTGCTGCCTTCACTACTTCATCCCTCAGAGCTACCCATTCTTCTTCTACTGTGTTTCTTTCCCCCATTCCTCTCAATTGTTCCTTTTGCTCTCCTTGAAACTCTGTACAACCTCTGGTTCTTTCAGCTTATCCAGATCCCATGTCCTTAAATCCCACCTTTTTGCAGTTTCTTCAGTTTTAATCTACAGGTCATAACCAATAGATTGTGGTCAGAGTCCACATCTGCTCCTGGAAATGTCCTACAATTTAAAACCTGATTCCTAAATCCCTGTTTTACCATTATATAATCTATCTGATACCTTTTAGTATCTCCTGGATTCTTCCATGTATACAACCTTTTTTATGATTCTTATGATTAAGTTATGCTCTGTCCAAAATTCTACCAGACGGCTTCCTCCTTCATTTCTTAGCCCCAATCCATAATCACCTACTATGTTTCCTTCTCTCCCTTTTCCTACTGACGAATTCCAGTCACCCATGACTATTAAATATTTGTCTCCCTTCACTACCTGAATAATTTCTTTTATCTCATCATACATTTCATCAATTTCTTCATCATCTGCAGAGCTAGTTGGCATATAAACTCGTACTACTGTAGTAGGCATGGGCTTTGTGTCTATCTTGGCCACAATAATGCGTTCACTATGCTGTTTGTAGTAGCTTACCAGCATTCCTATTTTCCTATTCATTATTAAACCAACTCCTGCATTACCCCTATTTGACTTTGTATTTATAACCCTGTATTCACCTGACCAAAAGTCTTGTTCCTCCTGCCACCGAACTTCACTAATTCCCACTATATCTAACTTTAACCTATCCATTTCCCTTTTTAAATTTTCTAACCTACCTGCCCGATTAAGGGATCTGACATTCCACACTCCGATCCGTAGAAGGCCAGTTTTCTTTCTCCTGATAACGACGTCCTCCTGAGTAGTCCCTGCCCGGAGATCCGAATGGGGGACTATTTTACCTCCGGAATATTTTACCCAAGAGGACGCCATCATCATTTAATCATACAGTAAAGCTGCATGTCCTCAGGAAAAATTACGGCTGTAGTTTCCCCTTGCTTTCAGCCGTTCGCAGTACCAGCACAGCAAGGCCATTTTGGTTAATGTTGCAAGGCCAGATCAGTGTATCATCCAGACTGTTGCTCCTGCAACTACTGAAAAGGCTGCTGCCCTTCTTCAGGAACCACATGTTTGTCTGGCCTCTCGACAGATACCCCTCCGTTGTAGTTGCACGGCCATCTGTATCACTGAGGCATGCAAGCCTCCCCACCAACGGCAAGGTCCATGGTTCGTGGGGGCAATAAATCAGTTACGACAAGAAATACAGGTTGACACTACCACTTAGTTCAATGAACAATTTTCGAGTATACGAGAAATACAAGTTGACACCTCCACTCAGTTCAATGAGCAATTTTCCACCATAAATTATGTGCTTAAATCGTACAGAGAAACGACTGATAACCGTTTCAAACAGGTAGACACAGATATTAAGTCCAGTGAAAATCGTCTTCGCGATAAAATTGAAGCGATAGCCAGGCAATGCGCAGACAGAGCCAAACCTTTGTGTGATGACATTAACGCTTTAAGATATCAATGTAGTGAAACCTGTAAAAAGCTTACAGATGAAATCCAATCAGTTAATGAAAGACTAGGTCAACAATACACTCTGTTACATGCACGTCTCAGTGTTCGCACTGAGACCTCAGAAATGCAATACAAAGACTATCCGTAAACACACAGAGGAAAACAATCAGATGTTACAGTCATTAGCAGTACAAAGACAGGAAGTAGAAGAGCAGTTGCTCACTAGTCTTACATCCTATGTTGATGCTAGTATAAATTCCGTTACAGGCGAGGTTAATAGAATGAAGCAATCACAGAACCAAAGACAGACAGATGTAATTCATTTCAAGACCACTGTTGACACACGAATCCAGAAAGTTGAAGAAAAATGCACGGATGACATTGAGTCGTAAAGTTCCCGTTTTCAACAAATAGAGTTGGTGCAGGACACCGACACAATTAAAGCAGGTTTAAAAAAGATGAACAAAACTACACGCAGACTACAGAAGCAAGTCGACGCTTTTAGTTCAAACAATTCCACACACATTTTTACGCTCACGGAAAGATGTGATGAGCTATCAGCAAGATTAGAATCACTTGAAAATCTAACCAGAAATAAATCAGACGACACAGCTTCCATTCCATTCACCGAATCTCAAGAATATCAGTACATGCAGGTAACATTAACCCAGCTTGGTGCAAATAACAGTTCGCTACATAGGAAAGTTGACTGTTTACATTAGGAAGTAGACAGAAAATTTTCTCCACGTGATCAGTTTCAAACTGACATTCCCCAGCAATAGGCACCTACTTTTCAGCCTCACAGTAATATGAAAAGACTACAAAGAGTGTGTGACTTTTGATACAAGCCACTTATCTCCCAATCAGTTCTTTTACGCCACCGAATCCTCTCAAAATCTACAACGCGAAGAATTCGACTGTAAACAGTTTCTATCTGTAAGGAAATTCAAGGTCTTTAGACATAACCTCGCAGTCGCATCAAAACTATCAACAACAAAGAAATTTTCATCACAAGCATGAAGGCAATAATCAAAAATTTAATCGTAATTTTGGCAACAGCGACTTTCATTACAATCAGCCCAGCATTCTCAGTTCATTCTTAATGAACCTAATGTTCGTTTCCATCCACCGCAGCATTCTGCAGGCCAAAAAAAAACGTACAGTACATATAATTGAACCATCACAGCAGTCTTCTACCGCGAATAAGCCCTCTAGTAATGCATGACTAGAAACTACCGACGCTGTTCAATCGGAAAATGTGCAGTGCAATTCTTCTACCCATAATATCGTCAGCAAAACATCACAACCTTCGACGGTATTATGTACACTTTATTACAAGAGAGGAAGTAGAGTATAAATTGTTCAGTAAGGTGAATGAATGAAAAGCTTCGTCCAACGAAGAGCGCCAACAGTTGCAGAATATTCTTTTACAGTACTCCGAAGTATTTAACAATGTACCAGGAATTATGTCCAGTTTTGTTTATGAATTTCAAGTAAAATCGCATGATACATTCAATGCAAAACATTATTCCACTTAGCTCATCTACAGAGATCAAGTCAAGCAAGAACTTCAGACTATGTTAGACCAAGGTATCATTGAACCAGCGGTTAGTCAATATATTAACCCCCTTCATGTTGTTAACAAAAAAGATGGCTCACTTCGTCTTGTGTTGGATTCACGTTAGATCAACGACATCATCATTACTGAAAGCGATCGTCCGCAAACGCTGGAAGAGCTCTTACAAAAATTTCGCGAAATGTCAGCCAATTCTACTCTGCAACTAATATCTGGATTCTGGCAAATTCAACTACGTCCTAATTGCAGAAAATACCTGCTTTCCTTTGTTTCAGTAACTGCTATCGTTTTTATAAATGGCCTTTTGGTTTAACAATTAGCTCCACTGCTTTCATCCGTGTGATAAATACTATTCTTCCAATTCAATTAAAAGACAGAATCACCAGTTACGTTGACGACATTCTAATTGCAGAACCTTCTTGGTTGGAACACAATTTTTTTCTTCGCATGCTATTGCAAACTTTTCTTACAGAAGGTGTTTCTGTGGACCTCAGTAAATCTCATTTTGGCAAGACTTCCATTAAATTTCTAGGTCACGTAATTTCGGCTAATGGCATTACGCCCGACCCTGACAAACTACAAGCAATACATTACAGTTCCGTCTATCAAAAAACAACTTCGCAGCTTACTCGGTTTGATCAATTTTTTTCGCCGTTTCATACACCACTCTGCACTTCAATAGATATCCTTAGAATGTGTTACCTTAATGGTAAAAATACTATGTGGTTGTGGGACGACCAAGCACAGTCTGAATTTCTCAGTTTAAAAAATGCTTTACTTAACGCTCCCCTTCTATCACATCCTGACATGACAAAGAATTTTTCGGTTGCTGCAGACAGTTCCAAGACTGCTCTTGGTGTCCTTGTATTTCAGGAAATAGAGGAAAATGGTACAACTGTTTCAAAGAACATCGCGTTTGCGAGTCACATCCTCACATTGGATGAAAGAAATTATTCTATCACTGAACTTGAAACATTATGTGTTGTTTGGGCTGTCATTAAATTTAGTTACTTTCGATATAGCAGACACACTGCACTATACACAGATCACAGAGCTATTCAATTTCTTTTATCAGCTAAATTCACACATGACAGACTCAGTCGTTGAAAACCTTATTTACGGGAATTTGATTGTCCACATCGCAGGAACCCAGAATACTGTAGCAGATGCGCTTTCTCGCTAACTGTGTAGTAACCAGCAAGAAATCGCCACTAAATTTTAACAAAGTAATTTGAGCCTTCTCCATATTAAACAAATAGGTTTTGAAAATTTTATTTCAGCGTCGTTAAACGACGCAACTAGCGGGGTGGATAGATCTGACTACCCAAAAGTCCCGTGGTGGAGAAAGTAATAAATTCCAGTTCCTGAGCGCCATCTACATTAGGATAGGTCACAGTGTTGTCCATGGCGTGAGGGGTGTTTGCTGGGTGGCGTCTCCTCGTGATATTGCTGTATACCATATAGCTACATACACATCAGGAAGCGCTATGTTCTTGAGCTGAATCTCTACTGCACTCTTTATTGGACTTTTGTGAAACAATAAGTAGGCTGAAGTTTTGAACTGTGATGATGTTATATTGTTGTGGAGAAACAGAGATCATGAGGAAATTAAAATTTGTTTCTGTCAAAGGGTTATTCGTTATAACTCTTCTTTATGTCCTTACAAATGTGTCGACAAAGTTTCATTGGCTTATGATCACTCGTTTTTGGTGAAGACCCTTTCAAGTAACCAACGCTTGATTATAACCAGCATGGATCAAAATCTACAGGAACTGGGAGAAAAATATAAAAAAATATAAAAAAACTGAGTTATGGCATTGTAGCTGATCGAGTTCTGAAATGGTGTTTGACAATCAAAACATTATGACTGGTGATCAATATACTTCGTTTGGTGATAGTCATTCGTCTTCTACCCATCGAGGGATAGAAAAGCGTCAGGAAATACTGAGCATGCTACCAATTAAACCATGCAAGGTTGCGGATACTTACCTCTGAAGAGAGCAGGATATGTTTCAGAGCGGAATGAGTAGATTAGGAAGAAGTATGGATGTTATTCGAAGGATTCTGTTTTTTCGAGTGAATGAAAATCATTTTTTTAAATGGAAAACAAGGAGTGAAGCTCATGTGTAAAGATAGAAATGGATATTGTATGATGTTTGGTGTATCTGGTATATGTTATAATAACGGTATTACATTTTGATGTAAATAAGTACAGTACAATAATCACTAATAGCTCATGAATTTTGAAATTACTGCATTGAGTGCTACTTGCTAACCTGAAACAATTCTTTACTAACCAATAAGATTAGCTGATCTTATCGGGATTCTGGTGGCCAATGCCTTATAATGTCTTCACCATTCGAAACCAATCTATTTTACATATAGAGAAAGGCTAGTGCACTGCATTGTTTTATGTTTGAAGACAGTGGATAATTTTTTGTTTCCGAAGTCCGATAGTAGTTGTTGTTGCCTAAAATTCCAGTAAAGTATGTCACAGTTTCTGGCGGAAATTTTACGCCGTTTGACTTCGAAAATGGGAAAACGCTACAAAACAAGCACGATATTCAAGAACTTCCCCTTGTTTCGTACTTGTAATATGCCAAAAAGTCTTTTCGGAATTCCAGCACACTGAAGTAATTGTATGGCAGCAACTTCTGTTAATCAGTACGACGAAAAATAGCTAATTCCACATTTTAATTGGCTCGATGACTAGTTTCGGGTGGGGACCCATTTTTAAGCCTTCCTACAGTGCAGAAGATCAAATTTACATTCATGTAATAAACAGATATTACCAAATTCATTAATCACATGTCAAAAATCCAGAATACATCGTTTCAAGACTTGCGTAACATAGACAAAAAATTGGTGTTTCCGAAAATGCAACGAACAGTTACGCATATACAGATAACTGGCACCCTATTCCTTCTGTTGTCGTAAGGCAACCTTGGGAAGGAGGTGCCCTATCAGGATATAGGAAATCTTCTGTATTTATTAAAATATTCTCAAACCATCAAAAATACTACAGTTAATAATGTAATAGTACAAGTCAACAACAAAATTAATACTTTTAAAATCTTTACCAAAAATAGTCAAATACTTAAAATCACTGAACAGTAAATACAGCAGCGCAACATACAGTTGGTATTAGAAAGTTGTATGCCATGTTAGAACGTAAAGATCATTAAATGTGAACAACAACATTAGCATTAAATGAAACCAAACTAAGGGAGATCAAAAAATCTTCATCACTTCCAACCCTTTATAAGCATAAAAGCTTTACCATAACAATATGTGAAAATAAAATAGTTTTCTCTGATATGTTCCAGGTAAAAACAGACATTAAACCACAAAGTTGTGTTTCATAAAGTATCAAAAATGTACTTGCCATCCTTATGGAAGACATAGAGAAATATCACATTTTATTATAGAAATAAATGTGTCAAATACTCTGCTATCTGTAGGAACCAAATACGTGACTCCTACATTGCACTTATCTCTGATTTTTATTATCTCTGTTTTTGAATGTAACGTTAATAACTCCAACTTTGTTTTTGCTGTAATAAACAGGAAAAAAATTCATGTTGGTGAATATTATGTATTACACTTCGATAGTAAAGGTTCTATTGAAGGAAGGATAAACGAGTGCTCACCTCTGATAAATTATTAGGTGAGACAAACCTAAATATCACACTTTCTAGATATTCTAATTATTATAGAAAGTTTCCGCTACACCATGTCGATGTGGAGTTGGAGAGACGCTGCTGAGATAGGTGAACCAACCTTCAAATAAACATGGCGACTTTCAACGTACTTAAGTGCACACAACACGAAATCTGCCACACTTCCGTATCACAAAATAGAACACACATACACTGTAAGTTTAGTTTCAATGGACATTTCAATACATCATTTTAAAACCAAGAATACAGCTAATCTTGTCTATAAAACCATAAAAAACAATAAAAATAACAGTATATTTTGTCTACCATTGGCAGGACTAATCTTGAGTCTTGAAAGGTACATACTATACATTAAAACACATTCTATTTATTACAGATATTGTATGTCTCATTATTAGGTAGTAATATTGTATTTCTTTTACATGTGTGATTGATGACTGTTGCAGAAAAGATATATATGCACAATCAAAAATTAAGATCACAATAACTATAACATCGGACGACTATGTGGACGTCTAGGAAAATTAGGTTATATTTTTATTTCTGTCTCTGCTGACACTTCTAAAGGGTGTAGAATGGAATTATTTGTGGTAGATAGGCACTTTCATTTTTGTAGCTTAGACATGGTCAGTGTGAATAATTTGTTTCTGTCAACTATACATGTGACGTTGTTGGAACACAGTTCACATTAGATTGTTTTTTGCGTGCTGTTTCAAAGTCAACAGTAACTGTTTTAATCATGTTGGAATCTGATTACGACAATCAGATTAGCAGATTAAAATATGTTTGGTTAAAAGAAAACAGCAGGCTAGAATGGCACAACAGTCAGAACAAAATATCCAGCAGGCGGTGAATGTATAGGAGCTTGCGGCTCCATTTACATTAATGTTGGCACATATTGAACAGATGTCAACGGCATTGACACCCGAATTTCTGAATTGCCAGGTGGCACTGCAGACAAAATTATTACAAAAATCAGGTCATAGAGTCATAGAAGGTACTTAACCATGCCATCCCACAAATTTAAATAAACAGAGAAGTTAAACTAACCAATTCGGACAATTCCGTGATCAACACATTTTCCAGATGCATTTGATACTTTAAAATCAAAATTCAAAGGGCAAGGTGAGTTAAAAAATTCTGTTGCCGAGCTGTCACAAGCAGTAGGAGACATTACTCGTGGATAGCATGATATTATCGACACACAACTCACACAACAAGCAGAACAGTTTATGGAGCTTTTCCACCAATGGTTAGAAGGCAAAGATAGCCAACTGACGACAACTATTGTACAAGAGAAGGTTCAGTCAACGGTAAATGAAGTCCTGTCAGATAAAGATTTTGCTGACCAATAATATTCAGAAGTTTGCAAGAAGCTCTAACTTAATTAAGTGAACAATTTTTTAAATGGCCTGTAATTATAGACAAATAAATGGAAAATGTCAAGCAGAAAATCAACAATCTATGTCATACTTCTCAGGATAATTACTCCATCATAGCTATAAGTGAATGCATGACAAAGAGCATTAGTCCAGACCCTGCACACAATCTTTTAAACAACATGGGCAAGTACAGACACCAACATCACCATATACAAATGTAATACCACATTATGTGAGTGATTATGCAGCATTACACATGGAAGAAAAATTACTTAAGTATTGACAATTTACATCTTTTAATCCACAGAAGAAAACTGAACTCCCAATCGTTTCATCCGTGCATTTAAAGGTGTTTTACCTAGAATCTAGTCTTAAAGTCTGAAGGTAAGCTATGTGAATGGACACATCTTATATGATGAAGCCCTTTAGGCAGCTGAATCTGCAGAAACTTGCAATACACATGCTAAATTTGAGAATGCATTTATTGCAAAGTATTGCTCCGCTGTAATACAAGATAGAATCTGTAAGCAGATTTGCAATCTAGAACCATACAATACATGGTCAGGTACTGCATGCAAATACTTTGAGTGGTAGCATAATAAGATGACATATTTGTCAGACCAGTATCTACCACAGATATTATCAGAATATTAAAAGCGAAGCTACCACTTGACATTCAGAATAGATTGCTACATGTCTATTATATCAATTCTGACGAATTTTTGTCAGCACAGGATGCAATAGATATGTTGATGGAACACGTAAAAGCCAGAGGTAACAATGACAATGGCCAGAAAGGATTAGTCAAATGGGATAGAAGAACCATCAGCAGAATTCGAATACTGATGAGAATCAACAAGGAGGTTCTCACAATACTATGTACAATATTGCGAGTAGCTTATGGAATGGAAACAGGAATAGCCATGGCAATAAATACACAAACTAGAGATAAGATAGACACTACACTCCCGGCTATCAACAAAATCTAGCATCACATTGAAATACGAATTCTAACAATCAGTCAAATGCTAATGAGGCAAGCGTTGACTGGAGAAATCATCCACCTATTATTACTGACATTATTGATAAACAACCTGTATCTACCAATCAGCGCCATGATAACTAAGTGTGATCAACTTCAGCCATGGAAGGCTGGTTGGAATAAGTGAATGGGTCTGTGACAGTAATATTAGGATGATATTGTATAAACATGGAGCTTACATTTGGGATGAACTATTACTTGGTGACCAACCCTGTAATTTTAAATGGAAAAAATGTCAAAAGCTGCTATCTACGATATTATGGGATTCAATATTTTGAAAATCTTGGACACTGGTGCAAGCATGAATGTTGTCTCCATGACTTTTATGAAGCAGTTACAGGAAGGAGCTAATTTTCCAACCTTACTCATGGTGAACTGAAAGATGCTTGATGCTGTAGGAGGATACTCCCATTCAATGAAACTACAAACAGGAATTAAAATGGTCTTCAGTTTGGAGCCATTGATTGCCCATGCCTGGTAAAACATAATCTTTTTGTGGACTTGATTTTATGGCATGAATTACTGAGAGAGATAAATGCAATAATAGCATTTGTTTCCAGTTAACTCATGCTAACTAAAGACAGAGATCCTCTAACAGTCAGTCTGGTTCAGAAACGAGAATTACATGGGTTCTGTTGTCAAGGAAATGCAACAAAAATAATAACTCATGATACTGACAGGAGGATCACCAACCCATTTATCAATTCTTCTAATTTAAGACTATCAGAACAAATTAACCGAAGCCCTAATGCTACAGCAAAAGATAGAATTAAGACAACTGCTGTATGATATTTGATGAGAAGCCAGGCAGAAAAAAGGATATCCATCCCATGTAACTGTGAAATCGCATAAAACGTTATGTCACAGTTGTACATCCCATGGGTGCTAAGGGCTGCCACCGACCGAGAAATACAGTGAATGCCTAGGTAGGGCATTACATAACCATGCAACAGTGAATATTACAGTCCATTACTCAGGATACCCAAATGAGTTGCGAGTGTTCATTTGGTTCTGGACGCCAGAGAAATAAATAAAATAATTCTTCCAGTGAGGACACAACCTCCAAATACAGAAGAGTTAATTCAAAACTTTCCTGGTATCAATGTTATCATCACAATAGATTTTAGATCTTTGTTTTGGCAACTAGCACTAGACATGGAATCGTGGAAGTATAGAGCATTCATTTATTTGGGATGTAGTTAACAATGTACAGTATTACCATTTGGAATACTTAGCTGTATTCATCTCAGCACTAGACACTGTGTTGGGACATGAGTTATATGATTTGGTTACACTGTTTGTTCATGATACATTAATTGCAACACCAGTTTGGTAGCATGAGATTCTAAGACATGTCCTGGAAAACTTTCGACAATCAGGGGTAACTGCCAACCTCAAGAAGTCAAGGGTTGCACTGAAAAATGTCAACTTCCTTGGGCATTTAATTTCTTCATATGGGATTTTACCTACAAAAAAAGATTGGTGCTGTAGAGAACACACCATCACCATGCAATAAAATGCAATTGAATGCATTTCTAGGATTAGCCTCATTTTACTGCCGTTTTACAGAAAATTAAGTCCTAAATTTAGAGGCGTAAAGAAGAACTTGTCATGGCAGTGGACTCATGAGCGACAGATAATATTCGACAATACAAAACCTACTCTTGTTAATGCATCATTATTACATCATCGAGTCATGACAATAGATTTTGGAATAATGATAGATGCCTCATCCTGTGGAGTAAGAGCCAGCCTATTTCAGATTCAGTTAGTCGATGGATTACCTACTTTTTGAGCCATAGCTTTTGCAAGTCACATGCTTACAAACTATGAAAAAGCATACATGACTACAGAATTGTAAGCATTGTCAATGTAATGGGCGTTCCTCAAATTTCGTTATTATCTGGCTGGAGCAGATGCAAAGGTATATTGCGAACATGAAGCACTCAGCTTTTTGAATAACTGCAAGCTTTTACATCCATGATTAGCCCAATGGACGCTCATTGTACAGGAAATTTCGTTTTGAGATTATTTATGTATATGACAAATAAAATATTATTGCAGATACCTTATCAATACTACTAGAAGGACTAACATATGCTACTGAAATTGAAGAACAAACAACAGCGTTTAAAGTTGTGTCTATGAAGGATGTAGAAAATCGTCAATCCTATCTTAGAATGTGCAGACAGATGGCATACCCACAGTGAACTGATCCTCATTGGAATCATCCATCAGATTCAAGTAGAAAGTTCACCAAGAATAGAGAGCTTTGTCAATTACATGATAATGTTTTATTTCGCAGAAGACATCCTCAGTCAAATAATTGTTGTGTAGAGAAATTAATCTGGCATCTGGGGTCACTGTGGAGTTTACAGATGTTCATAAAAGATTGGAAGAAACTGTCATGTTTCTGATCTAAGAAGAAATTTCCAGCAAATAATAAAAATATCTCAAAAGGTTAAATCTTCAAACCATAGCGCCCAAGGAATTTAACATTCAATCGTCATAGAAGAACCACTATGAGTTGTGGATGCTGATGTAGTGGACCACTATCTCGTGGGAGGGGAAATGTTAAATACATTGTAGGATTTTACGACCTATTTACCAAATGTGTAAATCTGTATCCAACCAAGAAGTATATTGTGCAGTCCATCATCGACAGATTGATTCCATTTTGCACGTTGGCAAGCCACATATACTACTGTCAGACAATGCTGCCAGTTTTATGAGATACAGGTGGGGGAGTTATTTACAAAACAATGGGAATAGGCAAATTTTGATCTTCAAGTTCCATTGTGAACTGAACAGATCTACCTGCACATATTGCTATCATAAATGTTGTGGGTGTACTATTTACAGTCATTTGAAGAAGAATACAATTATTTGACTCACTCATGAACTGAGAATATGCCAACAGAACTTCTGTCGAATAAAAAGGAAAACAAAAAGTGGATCAATTGTTTACCGAAAATGACAGCTATAGAAGAATCTAGAGAGGCCAAGATCCATCGATCATTAGATACGACAATGGCAAAACCACAAGGAAGGAAGCAGTACTGTGAGCAACAATTGAAGAGGATGCAGCTGTAGCCAGTTGTGACAAAGGTGTTTCCAAACTCATCCGAAGGCGTCATTACTTAAGAAGAAAAACAAAAAATAGTCTGTTGTGTACTCACGACTGTATGGAATTACATCAATACTGAATCTCGATGCATTTGTCTTATGCTTTGCAACTAGTAACAACGTGAAAGGGATATACCCTCATCATTTAACAAACAACACTCAGATATATCATTAGTTGACACATGATTTTGCCATGGTATATATTATGTTGCTTGTTTCTATTCATGTCAGTATTACGTTTATGTGACATTACTGTTTTATAATGCCGTTTTGTTATTTTTTCACATTATTATGTTTGTAGTGATAGGTTTTAAAGCGAGTGATCTGTTCCTGCCTTACACACAAAGAAAACACACCCAACTACATCTCTGTACAGCTAAATCTCAGTTTTTTGCTTGGGTTATCAGTCAACTGACTGGTTTGATGTAGCCCACCACGAATTCCTCTCCTCTGCCAGCCTTTTCATCTCACAGTAGCACTTGCAACCTATGTCCTCCACTATTTGCTGGATGTATTCCAGTCTCTGTCTTCATCTACAGTTTTTGCTCTCAACAGCTCCCACTAGTCCCACGAAGACATTACCAATGTCTTAACAGACGTCCTATCATCATGCTCCCTCTATTTGTCACTTTATTCCACATATTTCTTTCCTCTCCAAGTCTGTGCAGATCCTCCTAATTTTTTTCGTCATCAGTCCACCTCATTTTCAACATCCATCTGTAGCACCACATTTCAGTTGCTTCAGTTCTATTTCTGTTCTGGTTTTTCCGCAGTCCATATTTCACTGCCATACAATGCTGTACTCCGGTTGTGCATTCGCAGACATTTCTTCCTCAAATTAATGCCTGTGTTTGATACTATAGACTTCTCTTGTCATGGAGTGCCCTTTTCGCCAGTGATAGTCTGCTTTTGATGTCCTTCTTGCTCTGTCTGTCATTGGCTGTTTTGCTGCCTAGGTGGCAGAATTCCTCGACATCATCTACTTCATGACCATCAATCCTGATATGAAGTTTCTCCCTGTTCTCATTTCTGCTACTTCTCATTACTTTCATCTTTCTTCACTTTACTCTCAATTCATAATCTGTACTTATTATACTGTTCATTCTTTTCAACAGATCATGTTATTCTTGTTCACTTTCACTCAGAATAGCTATGCCATCAACGAATAATATCATTAATATCCTTTCACCTTGAATTTTGATTCCACTCATGAAACTTTCTTTTACTTCCATCATTGCTTCTTTGATGTGCAGATTGAACAGTAGAGGCGAAAGACTACATCCCTGTCTTACACTCGTTTTAATCCTCACACTTCGTTCTTGGTCATCCATTCTTATTATTCCCTCTCGGCTCTTGTACATATTGTATTTACCCGTCTCGCCCTATAGCTGACCCCTATTTTTCTCAGAATTTCGAACATCTTCCACCATTTTGCACTTTCGAACTCTTTTCCAGGTCGAAAAATCCTATAAACATGTTTTTATTATTCTTTAGACTTGCTTCCATTATCAACTGCAATGTCAGAATTGTCTCTCTGGTGCCTTTACCTTTTCTGAAGCCAAATTGATCTCATCTAACACATCCTCAATTTTCTTTTCCATTCTGCAGTATGTTATTCTTGTCAGCAACTTGGATGCATGAGCCTTTAAGCTGATAGTGCAATAATTCTCACACTCGTCAGATCTTGCAGTCTTCGGAACTCTCCATTTTGTTGCCACTTCCCCCAAATGATTTTAGAAATTCTGATGGAATGTTATCTATCTCTTCTGCCTTATTCGATGTTAAGTCTTCCAAAGCTCTCTTAAATTCTGATTCTAATACTGGAACGCCTGCCTCTTCTAAATCGACTCGTCTTTCTTCTTCTATCATATCAGACAAATCTTTCCCTTTACAGAGGCCTCAAATGTATTCTTTACATCTAGCCGCTCTCTCCTCTGCATTTAGCAGTGGAATTCCCGTTGCATTCTTAATATTACCATTCTTTCTTTTAATATCACCGATGGTTGTTTTGACTAATCTCAATTATACTTATCTATTACTAACACACATATCTGTCTGATGTCTATTCGACTCCTCTGGGCATTTTGTGGCCTTTAGACCTTTTTTTGTAGTTAGGATACCTATCCCCATGAGTGAATCAGTAGACATGGATATAAAAACGTACGAACTAAGATATAGCTGCAATCCATGCAAGTACCCATTGTAATTTGCCAGCCATTAGCTTACTTGTAAAAAAAGAGTGTAAGGACTTCTGTGTTTAGAAATGACTATGGGACCATCTACATTCTAAAGACATGCGGACACATTGTTTTCAGAGAACAATTTACTCTCCTGTGCACTGACTTTCAAAGACACATAACGATGTGCATAAACTTTGTGTAGTGATTAAAATGAGCTTTGTACTGAAACATCAACCCGTAATTATGTAATAAACTGTGCTACCATGTGATGTAATATGATCTGTCATGAACGCTAAATCACTGTCATAGACTGTGATCAGGTGTGTCTGCACGATTTGCAAAACGCTGTCGTGTCGTAAAAGATCATTACACTTTCAGGAGTGGTGTGCTACAATTATTAGGTGAAGTGGTCACCAAAAACATTTTGTGTTGTCATGATAATCGAAAGAACATTACGCTCTGAAGTTTTCGCTAATTTATGCAGACCAGAGGCTACAGATTAGTTGTGTTTGAGTTCCTAAGATTCTCCTGGGCTAACGTGAATCCGAATCTCTAACAACAAGGGATTCGTCGTGCGAGGATGAATTGTGTATAAGATTACATCCTTTTCTTACAGGCACAGTTTGCAGAAATTCGCCGTCAAAATTCTAATACCCTTTTACAATGACTGCTGCATGTCCCATCATTGAGCTATTTCCTGTACCAACCCATGGAAAGATTATGTCCATGTCCAACGCCCATCCTGAACATGTCTTCGTTCAATTCAGATTTTGTCTGATTGTCCCGTCAACTTCATCATCGTCTACCAACTACACGGTGACAGAGACATCAACTGTATATTAAGAAGAACGCGAAGTTCAATTTCTGTCATATCAGACATGTGTCTGAGTAACTTTTTTACAATAAGCCTAGGACACTGACAAGTTTATCGAACGTTATTCAACAGACATATTTAGTTCAATCAATATACATTGATACAAAAATCGCAATTTTCAATGCTGAAGGCCTTGATGCGGTTTTTTTTCAGAAACTGACAGGAGTGCATAAGTTCAAAAAATGGTTCAAATGGCTCTGAGCACTATGTGACTGAACATCTATGGTCATCAGTCCCCTAGAACTTAGAACTACTTAAACCTAACTAACCTAAGGACAACACACAACACCCAGCCATCATGAGGCAGAGAAAATCCCTGACCCCGCCGGGAATCGAACCCATGAACCAGGGCGCGGGAAGCGAGAACGCTACTGCACGGCCGAGTGTATAGGTCCCCCGGTAGTTATAGTGTACTAAACAGTGAAGTTTCTACGGCTGAATGCGAGAAAACTAAAATGTCAGAGTGTGTTGGAACGACTTCTTTCTATATTGCGAATTGGTACACAAAATATCCCAATAGAGGAAACCGTTCTCTTATCAAGAATAACATTTTGCACAATACTACAATGATTAACTGGGATCTAATTGAGTTTCTTGATCCCCTCCAGTCCAGTCTATCATATAATTACTTTGGTTTTGATAATAAGGTCTACCAATTGCCATATGGTCTTGCGATAGGCAATTGCCTCTTAGGCTAAAAGACTGGCGTTTTTATTAATAATCTGGAGATTAGAAGCCTCCAGCTAGTATTTACTTCCCCTCTGTCCCTTCGCCCCCTCCACCTCACTTCCACATTTCGTAAAAATACATTTACATTTTACAGTCCATAGTTCAATTCTTGCAATTACCATTTGTTTCTTTAGTGCTCCCCGTTATTATTATGTTGTATTGATGATATGCTGAGGAATTCAGCTTTCGGTTTCTGTGTGCACTGTTGTCTGTGGTGTTCATAGGCTGTTGCTCGTTGGATAATGAAGTTTCTGTGTTTGTTGTGTGCCTTTACGCTGTATATGTGCATGGCTGATTTTGAAGCTTGGTTTACTGATTGATTATGTAGTCTTCGCCACTAAATTATTTTAAAAAATCGTTTGGGTTCCTTTTCGTTAGCATAGCTGTATGATTACTCCGGAGTAATGTATATGTATGGGTTCTCTGTTGAATACTGTAGTTCTTATTTACTTGATAATAAATTAGTGAAGAGTCGTTTGTGGCCCAATTCCAGTAATTTTGTTTTATTAATATTGATATTATTTACATTCTTCCCTTGTTGCTCTTCCCCCCCCCCCATTTCACAGCCATATATCCTCCCCTCTCTGTCTTCTCTCCCCCCTCCCCCTATAACCACAATCCCACCCTACATGCCAATGAGTGTTTGTGCTATGTCTTTCCTAAGGATGGCAAGTTCATTTTTGGTATTTTGTGAAAGACAACTTTGTGGTTTAATGTCTGTTCTTACCTGGGACATGATAGAAAAACGGTTTTATCTTCATATATTTTGAAGAGTTTGCTATGGTAAAGTTTTTGTGCTTTTAAAGGGTTGGAAGTGATGAAGATTTTTTAATCTCCTGTTATTTTTGTTTCTTTTAATACTAATGTTGTTGTTCACGTTTAATGATTTTTATGTTCCAACATGGCATACAACTTACTAATACGCATCGTGTATGGAGCTGCTGTGTTTTATACTGTTTAGTGATTTTAAGCATTTGACTATTTTTGGTAGAGATTGTAAAAGTATTAATTTTATTGTTGTCTTGTACTGTTATTGTATTAATCATTGTATTTTTGTTGATTGGAGAATATTTTAGTAAATCCAAAAGATTCGCTATATTCTGATAGGGCCCCACATTCCTGTGGTTTCCTTACAGCAGCAGAGGGAGTAGACTCAGTGGCAGCTGCTGTTGAAAGTAGTCTACTGGGCCACACTTGTATGTGGCACCTGAATACGATAATAATATTAATGTAGACTAAACTGAAATTAATATATTATAAACGATGTATGTGTCTGATAGGTTTTAATAAAGTGAATCGCTGACTGTGCACGACTGCAAATTCTCGAATATATGTATCCGAATGGCCACTAGAGCATCGTGTAAAAATCTCAAATGTATCAATAAGAACATTTCGAGATTTTATGATAAAAACTGTTCCCTTTTAAATAACATATTTATACATTGTACATATAAAAAAATACGTTGCCTATATCTGTCCAAATATTCATTAGAGTAACGTGTAATAATATGAAGTAAATCGGTCAAGAGTATCATGTAAAAACCGAAGTAAATGGAGGTCGTAGTCACACTCTAAAATAAAAAAATAATATTCTTAGTTCTCCATTTGACATTGTCTACTTTTGAACTCTGGGTGCCACAAGTTAAACCGCCCAGTGTGGCCGAGCAGTTCTAGGCTCTTCAGTCTGGAACCACACAACCATTAAGGTCACAGGTTCGAATCCTGCTTCAGGCATGGATGTGTGTGATGTCCTTAGGTTAGTTAGGTTTAAGTAGTTCCAAGTTCTAGGGGACTGATGACCTTAGATGTTAAGTCCCATAGTGATCAGAGCCATTTTTGAGCCACAAGTTAAAAGGAATTCATCTGTTTCGTACTTTTTATTACTTTTCTAGTTGTTGGAGCACTTATTCTATTAATTAAATTATTCAAAAATAAAAGTAGTTATTATTGCCCATATATTTATATATGTCCAAATATTTATTTACCTATAAATATTCCCCCTTTGGTGTTTTGTAAATGCTTTCACATGTTCTTGGAATTAATTTGGTTGATGTTCACTGTGGTATATGAGTGCGACTAGAGCAGTTCTCTCTTGTATCAAGCGATTGTAGTGTCACGGTGATGTTGTCCTCTGCTTGTATGGCACTTCTGAAGTGAGTGTTCTGTTTTGTAATATGAGAAGCCACTTTAGTGAGCATATACTGAAGTGCACCCTCTCATCCATTCATAAGTCCTTCACTTGCAGCTCTCGTAAGAAACTTTGCTGAATGCTTTTATTATATCTCGATGTAAGACCCATGGCTTCACATAAGTATGTTTCCATTTTTTCTTTTATCTTTTCTTCCAAATGCACACATAATGCAATTGTGGTACAAGCAACTGCAGTGCATAGTAACAAGTAATTCTTGTCTGCCATATTGAAATCTTACAAAAAATATGACAGCCACAAAAGATCTTTGACGAATATTTGATTATATTTCGCTGTCAGAGAAATATGAATAGTTAAAATGGCCTCTGCTCTGCAGAAAGAATATTAAACAGCCATGCAAAAAACTGTGGATCACTAAGGGGATTAAAGTATCCTGTGAAAGGAACATGGAAATGTATGTTTTGGCTCAAACAGAGACATTGCAGTAGTTGTGCACTACAAAAACTACTCAAAATTACTAAGAAAGTTCATTAAAAATATTACCACTGAATTGAATGTAAGGGTTATAAATGACGGGTCACAGGTAGCAAGTGTATTTAATAACAATTTCGTAAACACATTAGAAATTATAGGGACCAACAGTTCAAGAGAAAGATAACAGTAAAATTACATCATATGAATATACCACTAGCTACTAAGTCTGAAATGAAGAGAGACATACTTTCTCTCAAGAAGTTCTTCTGGTTTTGTTGGTGTTACCAATAGAGTACTAAAGATTTGTCCCAATATTTCTTCCAGTATTGTCCAAAATATATAATGCATCACTAACTCCAGCCATTTTTTCAGAGAGACTAAAATAAGCCATTGTTAAACCCTCTTTAAGAAAGGTGATGAAGAGATGTCAGTAACTACTGACCTCTTTAACTGCTCACACCATTTTCCAAAATTATGGGGAAGGTGATGTATTCTAGAATAGTACCTCACTTTGGCAGTAATAATATCCTCAGCAAATCACAGTTTGGGTTTCAGAAGGGTTGATCTACTGAGAATGCCATTGACATGTTCACACACCTGATATTACAAGCATTAAATAACAAATGTACTGGTAGGTTTTTTCTGTGACCTATGCAAGGTATTTGATTGTGTGAATCATATTATGCTCCTAGATAAATTGAATTTTTATTGGGCTATAGCCAACCAATGGATCATGTCATATCTAACCAGGAGAATGCAGAAAGTTGTGCTTGGTAGTAATTCAACCAACAGAATCCAGAGACAAAATCCTGAATGGGGAGAAATCACTTATGGGGTTCACCAAGGTTCAATCTTAGGTCCACTACTGTTTCTTGTATATGTAAATTATCTACTTTTAATGTACAACAATCAGAATCAGTACTTTTTGCAGATGACACTATTATTGTAATCACTCCCACTATACATACAGAAATGAAAGAAATGATGAACAATCTTCTAAAAACTGTCATGGACTAGTTTTCTGCGAATGATCTCACCCTGAATTTCACAAAGACACATCATATTCAGTTCTGCACCTTTAAGACTACTGCACCAGTGATAAGTGCAACATATGGTGATGAAATAATACATAGGGTGCAAACTTCAAAACTCTTAGGCGCCCATATTGATTGGAGCTCCTAAAACAACTTAGTTCAGCCACATTTACATTTAGAATCTCAAAAAATTTTGGGGAGAGAGAAATCAGTAAGTTGACATATTTTGCTTATTTCCATTCGGTAATGTCAAACGGAATATAATGTTCTGAGGTAACTCACCTTTAAGAAAGAAGCCCTTCACTGCCCAAAAAGGTGCTTCAAAAATTATATGTGGTGCTCACCCTTGATCATCTTGTACACATCTATTTAAGGAGTTGGGCATTTTGACTACTGCTTTGCAGTATATTTATTCCCACATGAAGTATGTTGTACATAATCCACTACTGTTCAAAAGGAGCAATGAGGTGCATAATCACAACACTAGAAGAAAAAAATGACATTCATTACTCAACATTAAGGTTGTCTTCAGCACAGAAAGGGGTGCACAACGCTGCAACAAAATGCCTAGCAGACAGCAAAATAAAATTTGAAAATAAACTGAAAAAGTTTCTATTTGACAACTTCTCTTCTGTAGAAGAATTTCTATGTCTGTAATACGTAAAGGGTGTGGGGTGTGGGTAGGAACTGCTAACTCCACCTGTACATCTTGTTTTAATTTCTTTTGGATATATATATATATATATATATATATATATATATATATATATATATATATATATGGTGATGTTTAGAGTACAAATAGATGTACAAATTAATTTGCAGTATGAATGTAAAATGACTGGTTCCACATCATGACTATTTATCATGCAAAATGATCCATTGAATATGAAAGTAACTAACTAATTAAATGAGAGAAGGAAATTTGCTACTCACCATATAGCGAAGATGCTGAATCATGATAGGTACAATAAAAAGATTCACACAATCATACCTTTCGACCATCGTTTTATTGTGGCTATCGTGACTCAGCATCTCTGCTAAATGGTGAGTAGCAACTTTCTTTCTCGCGTATTGTTACATTCCAACCTGGATTTTCCATTGTTCGATTTAACTAACTAAGCTAGCATTTTAAAATGGACTTCAAGTAGATCACATAATGGCACTTCATTATCTACAAGATTTTAATACTAAAATAACAAGATAAGGTAAATAATTACCCCAATCCATATAATTTTTTGTCCTATATTGGTGCTACTGGCTTCTCAAGTGCGAGTCTTTGTTTTCCTTTCCGTTCAGTACTGTTGTTAATACATGGGGTAGAAAGCTATGTGGGAGTTCCTTCCAGACCATTAGAGGCGCTAGGGTCAAACGAAGATGGAATTGGCCAATGAGAGCTGTCCAAAGGCGGTTGTTGATATTCTATTGTCTTGCTCTGTACTTAAGTCTATGGTTACAGTTGTCATTGTATTTATTTCATATTTACATGCTATAAAGAATTATAAACAGACTTTTTACTTTAAATTTCATAAATTTCAATATGGAATTGAAGTGATTTCCTGCTGAAAAATTTCCACAATTAATCCTAAGGTAAGACATTTAATTTTCAGTAAATAATCTCGTAGGCTATAAATGAAATGTATTCGCTTCTATCATGAATTAAGGTGTGTGGTTTCCATTTGTTTATTTAAACAACTGCAATCACAAAGACATTGCCAAAATTACAGTAGAATCATTTTGAATTTAAGGATTCTTTCATTCACTGAACACCTCTCATTATTATCCACAAGATGGCAAATCAACTGTGCCCTCTCCACACAGTTCCCACATATCGAATGTGGTACAGTCTGTTAAGGGAAATGGAAAATTCGTAAGTGTTGGAGAAAGGCACAGGGAGAGATAAGACAAAAATGTTCAGTTTCATAAGTAGGTGGCAAACTACAATAAGATCACTGATGTTCATTTTTGGAATAGGATCAAAAAAGTTAGCTTTAATTTGTTAAGCATGAGGTCTTTCAATGTAGACCCACTGGAGAATGTATTTTGTTGTGTGAGGCAGCATGGTGTTGCAAACACCAACACAGTTTGCTTTCAGTTCAAAACAGCATTGAAAACAGTTGAAGTCAATAACTAGGTGATTGTGAGGATGATATGTGGATGCCATTAAGCAATTTAAGGCAATTTTTGGGACCATGTGATGACAGCTTTCTTGACTCCACAAGAGACCATTCCATTATTGATCACAGTGCTTTATACAATGACCTTGCTGATAATGAAGCTGCTCCTGCTGCCACTGCTGTTGTTGCAGGTGGCAGTTATGGTGGTGGTGGTGGTGGTGAATGGGCTGATGTAAGAAATGATAGACAAGCACTAGCATATGCAGCTCATTACATTCTTTGAAACATGTGTAACACCTGCAAACAACTGTCGTGACTGTGAAACAACTCTCTTCGCACCAACACCCACAGAGCATCATTTATTTACAGGTTTCAATGAATATGATGCTGTAAACTCACAATTATTTCATACTTTATAGCAAATGTTCATAGTCAATTGTGTGCGTTTTTAGATAAACGTGAACGCCAGGAAAAATTGGAGAATATATTGTATTCACTGTTTAAGTTTCCAGAGGAAATAACATTTTGCAAAATCCATTTTTCTGAACAGTATATTTTAAGAAAATGTGATTTACAAGTACGTGCGAGATCAGAAATACATCATCAGTAATAAAAGACTTAATGTTCTTAAAGACAAAATTAGTAAAAGGTTTAAAGCTGTATGACAGTTAAAAGGAAATTTTTATTGTGTGCTTGAGAAATAAAAAGTAAGTTTTGTTTTCATTTCAGTGTTTTTATCCACATTTCCTATTCTTTTTTGTGTTGAAGCATTTACACTCATATCATGTGGTAACATTTTCTTAAGAAATTAATGGTGAGCAGTGCAATTTTCTGGGCAGTTACTCAGAAATTACAGCCCTGAAACATAGTTGTAACAAATTTTAGAATTCTTCATTATTTAACACTGTGATAAAGATTTCTTAATTGAACATCTTTAACTGCTGATTATTGTCTTTGTTTTGTTTTTCTTTGTTGACCCCACAGCTTGTAAGATGTCAAAGTACGACATTATACAGGAATATTTGTAGTCCAATTTAGTTGCTACATTTCTTATTTAGCTTATGACAGTTATTTAAACTACAAGCTTGTTTCGACTAACTGAGAGTTTAAAGTGTTGCTACTAGTTTTTATGATGCACAAAACGTCCTTAAGCTTTTATATGTTGATAGTAATCAATATACATGTGTCTGTTTGCAAGTCTATTTTTGACGTTTGTGTCTGGCAGTCGCTGCTCAAGAAAACTTTATAAGAGCTGTGAATGTCAGACACAAACGTCAAAAGTATACTTATAAACTGACACAGTTATATTGATTTCTATCAACATATAACAGCTCCAGGATGTTTTGTGCATCATAGCATCTTGACGCAACACTTGAAACTCACAGTAAGTCGAAACAAACATGTTGTGTAAATAACTGAAACTAAATAAAATTGTAGCAGGCAAGTTGGACTACAAGCATTCCAGAATAATAGGTTTGTCACTACTGTATTGCAACATGCTATAGCTGTGTTTAAATTATTTTATTATGATCCCAGGCCGGCCGCGGTGGTCTCGCGGTTCTAGGCGCGCAGTCCAGAATTGTGCGACTGCTACGGTTGAAGGTTCGAATCCTGCCTCAGGCAGGGATGTGTGTGATGTCCTTAGGTTAGTTAGGTTTAAGTAGTTCTAAGTTGTAGGGGACTAATGACCACAGCAGTTGAGTCCCATAGTGCTCAGAGCCATTTTTTATGATCCCAGGCAAAAAATTACATAGCATGCCCAGAAAACTAAGATAATAAAATTAAAAGCAAAAAAACCCTACTATGAACATAAGCTAGGAGGGATGAAACCTGCAAGTTTTACCTTTTTTCAGTTCATCTCCATACCACAAGAGGTGTAGCTAGCGGTCATGTTTACCACTTTTAAGATGGGAGTAGCACTTCTCTTTTCTTGTTGTTCTGTTGTTCTTGTTGAGGAGGTCATAATCTCTCAGGCTCTATTCTTTGTCATTCTTCACTGAGTAAATTAAGAAATTTATTATGTTAGGGTACAAAATCACCCCACCTTTTTTATTTTTACTAAATAGGTGACAGTCATCTTTGCAGACACAGAAAATGTCTTCTGAAAACGATTAACAACTATGGGGGAAATAATAAGAGAATTTGAGCATAAAGGGACCAAAAACCAATATTGTAGTGACCAAGACAAAGATGTGAGTCAACGAGAAGGTGACCATATCACAGATGATAAGGTGGATGACGAATCTGATGTAACACTATTTGATTTTGAGTCATCAGATGGTACGGAAAATGTTGTAAGGAAAAAACAGATATTTTGAAACACACATTCTTTCTATAAAAAGTGACAAGAGTGCTAGCAAAGAATATATTTGTTTGAAAACTTGGTGTTGCACTAGCGAAGGAAGAAACGAAATGTCTCCTCTGAAATTATTTGAACTGCTGTTTACTAATGATATGCTCTCACTAATAGCTATGTACACAAACAAAAAAACTGTGCATACAAGGGCAAAACTTACATCACCCCAGTGATATACTGGAAATACCAACCAAAAAGAAGTAAAAGTAATATTTCGCGTTCTCTTTATGAGTAGAGCTCTGGAGATGATCATGTCAATTGAGCTGATGCATGTTTTGTTGTACGTGGTTCCTGAGGTGTCATGATGAAGAAACTGAGTCGAGTTTTTGACCAATAATCTAAGATTTGATTACTAAAATACTCAATTGCAAGGAAGAACACAGGTAAGTTCACTTCATCCCATGATTTATGATGTATGTCTTGTAAGCATGGTCAAGAGATGTACACTCCCTCAACTTTCCTAACCACCGAGGAGACACTACACAGCATCCAAGGCATATGTACATTCAAAACGCATCTGCCAAGGAAACCAGACAAAAGATAATTTCTTTACATGATGTGAAGATGTATTACTTTTCAGGAGGAATTCCATATTTGGGAAAAGAGACTAGAAATAAATGTAATGAAAGTCTGTGAACGTATTTATGGAACCAACTGGCACATTACAACGGACAGCTAATTTGCTTCTTTTGAAGTAGTCAACAAGTGTCTAACAAAAATTTGATAGTGGTTGGTAGCTCACACGACAACGAACAAGAAACCCCACACTTTCTGCTTCAGGCCAAGAAAAGGCCAGTTTCTCTGTCTGTATTCATTTGCAGGAAGGAGGGAGTGTGAGCCATATCTTCCAAAAAATAAAATATTTATTCTGTTGTCAAAAATAAGGGAGATAGGTGAAGTTGATGAAGAGGCAAAGAAATCGAACATAGTATTTTTCTACAATGACAACGAAGGAGGAGTTGCAGTATTTGATTATTTGATTTACTATGCCACAATAAGACCACAGCACTAGCCTGTGCGATATATGTATGTGCATTTAGATGTGTCGAGGATAAATGTCTATGTAAACACACATACACACACACACAGCCGGGTGTGCTGGCCTTGTGGTTCTAGGAGCTGCATTCCAGAACCACGGGACTGCTATGGTCGCAGGTTCGAATCCTGCCTTGGGCATGGATGTGTGTGATGTCCTTAGGTTTAAGTATTTCTAAGTTCTAGGGGACTGGTGACCTAAGATGTTAAGTCCCATAGTGCTCAGAGCCATTTGAACCATATGAACACACACACACACACACACACACACACACACACACACACACACACATATATATATATATATATATATATATATATATATATATATATATAACCCTCTTTCTCTCCTTTTAAAAGGAGAGCTACGTGTTACATGGAGCGCGCACACACACACACACACACACACACACACACACACACACACACACACACACACGCACACACACACACACACACATATATATATATATATATATATATATATATGTGTGTGTGTGTGTGTGTGTGTGTGTGTGTGTGTGTGTGTGTGTGTGTGTGTGTGTGTGTGTGTGTGCTCCATGTAAGACGTAGCTCTCCTTTTAAAAGTTACACATATCTGATGCAGTTTTTGGCAAGTGTTAGAGTATTGAGGGGAACATATTTTTTTGCTTGATTAGTGTTTTTAGCACTGCCATCGACAAAGATGTATTTTTTTTAAAAGGAATCTGTATAATTCTTATAACTGCATTAGATAGCTCTTGAGAAGACAGTTACAGTGAGATAGTGTTTGTTAATGATGGTCGGGCATGGTGCCCTAGCGGTTCTAGGCACTTCAGTCCGGAACCCGGAACCGTGAGACTGCTACGGTCGCAGGTTCGAATCCTGCCTCGGGCATAGATGTGTGTGATGTCCTTAGGTTAATTAGGTTTAAGTAGTTATAAGTTCTAGGGGACTGATGACCTCGGATATTAAGTCCCATAGTGCTCAGAGCCATTTGAACCATTGTTAATGTTGACGTTCAAACCTGTTGTAAAAAAATTCTAGAAATCTCCTAAAATGTGAGAGCATGATGGCCAGAATCGGAATTAGTGATGCAAACACCACCAAGGAGAGCTTTTGTGGTATGCTATATTAGAATATTAATCCATTTGCATATTTACTTTTCTCCACTGCAGGCCGCTTATTTCAGCTTCAACATTCATTGCATGCATGCACGTACACCGATGAGGAGAATTTGGATATACTACTTTTATATGGTGAATGTAAAAGAAATGCACAAAAACAGTACTATAGTTTGTGACTATCTATCTAGATCGCCAATATCCGGCGCGCCAAGCAACTGCACGAATTATTAAGATGCTAGTGCAGATAGGCTGCTTGAATGTCAAAAAGAGGACAAGAAAGAAGACTGTAACCGACAGAGAGCACAAAGAAGCTGTTATGCCTATGAAAATAATCCGCAAAGTGGTACGAGACATATTGCCAAGGAATGTGGACTTAGCAAGACGAATATGATTCTCATCCTGCAGAATTTCCATCCTTGCCATCTGTCACTACATCAGGCAATTGACGACCATGATTTTGAACGTCACACAGAATTTTGTCGGTGTGTGCTTTAGCAATTGAGAGACGACATTTATCGAACATGTGCTCTTTACCAATGAAGCAATGTTTACTAACCAGCTGGTGTAAGTATGCATAACATGCACTACATTGCAACCGAAAATCCGCACTGGCTTCGTCAGGTGCAGCATCAATGACTATAGAGCGTAAATATATAGTGCGGTATCATAGGAAATTGCACTGTGGGACCTTGTGTCATTTCAGTTCATTTGGGCATTCATATGTACAATTTCTGATGAACATCCTGCATTGTCCTAGAAGAGGTACCAAAGGATATTCTACAATGTATTGGCTGCAATACGATGGTTATCCAGTTCACTCGTAACATACTGCAACACAGGTACTGAATGAGAACTTTCCTGGACTTTGGATAGGATGAAATTGGCCTGCATGTTCACCCAGTTTGACTTCTTTTGGCCGGCCTCAGTGACCGTGCGGTTCTAGGTGCTCCAGTCCGGAGTCGCACTGCTGCTACGGTCGCAGGTTCGAATCCTGCCTCCGGCAAGGGTGTGTGTCATGTCCTTAGGTTAGTTAGGTTTAAGTAGTTCTAAGTTCTAGGGGACTGACGACCACAGCAGTTGAGTACCATAGTGCTCAGAGCCATTTTTTGACTTCTCTTGATTTCTTTATTTGGAGAGTACTCAAAGATGTTGTCTATGACGAAGCTCCAGCTACACCAGACGATATGTATGGTAGAATCGTCAGTGCGTGCTTTGCATACTATCCACTGTAATTACATTTGTTCAGCGTTGTTTCGAATGTTGATTGCAGATGTGCCTTTCAGTCCATGGCCAACAGTTCGAACATGTAAATAAAGGATAAAAGTATATTTTGGAAGACAAAATTCATATTACCTGATGTGAGTGCTTTCCAAATAATTGTCAGTAAATTGTTTATTTAATTTCCAAGTGTACGAAATTACACTGTGGTGTCAAAAAAGTCGACAGCGTGTAACACTGGTAATGCTGTCATTATGCGCTCATGTTCAGCGTGAAACGCCGTTTTATTTTGTGGTGTACAGGTGGTCACCAAAATATTTTAAATAAAATGTTTAGTTCAACGATTGTATGCAATATGATATAATTATATACATAGTAATTCCTTTTTGCAGCGAATAATACCTGTTTATTTTTAAAAAACGAACAGTTGAATTCTCTGTTTCAGTTCACATAAATCTGGAAGGATGCACAAATGTGAAATACTTTTCTTAAGCCCTTTGTGATACGCTAGTCTCGTATTTCCATATGCAGCATTCGTAAGTAAACCTGCATCTATGTCGTAAGTTTGGGTAAGGTGTAGTAAAGTTCCGGCTTATCTCCTGGTACACAACTATCTAGCCTGGTTCAAGACACTGCAAATGCCTTTTCCAGCCATCATACTCTCACATTCTAGGACATTTTTCGATTTCTTTAACGACAGCTTTCAACATGAACATTATCGAACCCTATACCACTATGACTGTCTTCTCAAGAGTTATCGAATGCAGTTATAAAAAGTATACAGTTCCATTTTTTAAAAAAACATACTTGCTTCAATATCTCAATTGATACAAGCACTAAAAACATTAAACAAACAAAAATATCCCTGCCTCTCGACACTCTAACATTTGCAGAAAAACGCGTTTCGATATGTGGTACCGTTCACGAAATAAAAGGGGTGTTACGTTCTACGTAGCCCACCCTGTATGTATAGGGCGTCCAAAAAAACGCCGCCAACCTTTAGGGACAGGTTCCTTGCACCAAAATAAGAAAAAAATGTTTGTTACACAAGGATTCTGAAGTGCATACCTTAACAGATATGTGCACTTGTTCACCTTCGATACTATGGAACACATCACTTCTACTGTAAGCTCTTTGCTTTTCACATTTGGGGAGGAGGTAGTATGCACCAAAACAAGAAAAAAAGTCTTGTTATAAGGGCTCTAAAATGCATACCTTAAGATACATGAGCAAACACTCAGTAGAGGAGGTATACATTTTATACCCTGTGTTTACTAGACATTTTTTTCATTTCGTGTTCAATACTTCCTTCTCTAAACATTTGGTGGGAGGAAAGAATTTGCAGTAGAAAAGATCTGTTTCATAGCATCAAAGATGAGAAACTGTTCATACTTTTAGTGGTAGACCCTGTATATTTGTACACCTTTTTTGTACAAGGGGAATAGCAGCACCAAGAACTGAACCACTTTTCTCAAGTCATTGGTTTTGGGACGGTAAAAGGAGAGATGAAAGACAGACTCACGAAAAAATTACCTAAATACCATTGTAGAACGATGTAACTGATTTTGACACAATTTAGGGGTGGTATTCCACGATCAACTACACAACCACAACCAATCTCAAAAGAAGTGGACAATGCTTTCTTTGCAATCGAAAAGAAGACAGAAAAAGTTCCTTTGGATGCTGTATCGGCTCGAAACCAGTGTGCAAAGACCACTGGAAAAATATATGTCAAAGTTTCCATAGCAATTTGATTTGAAATTTTTTTATAGATTCCAAATTCCATCAAATTTCGAAATTTATTTAGAAAATCTTTATTTCCATTTATGTGTATTTGTTAGCTTCATTTTTTTACCAATATACCTCTTATTTCACACAGTCTGCTAAATAATAGTTGTTTGTTTCAGTGATTCTCCTTATTTTTTTATTATATATTCTACTGTTTTGTAATTGTATAGTAAGAAGCTTAATTGAATTCAAAGGATAAGTACAATCTCATAATTCCTTAGATTACAACAGGGATATAACAAAATAGGTTGAAATTATCATTATTATTGGCTTCATTGTATTGTAAAAGATTAGCACTATTTTGTAATAAATGTTGCATGCTTGTTCTTTATTCCTTTATATTACTGCAGGACATTTATTTTAACTGAGATAATTTACAAAATCTTTACCCCATCTTGTTATTTGTGTCTCAGAAATCGCATGTTGTCATTAAATAGTTAACTGTAATAAATTTTTGTGGCTCAATGGCTGTGTGCAAGTATTTCTAGTGGACTTTCAAGTCCCTAACCTACCTCAGTTATCAAAACGAAGAAAGGGGATCTACAGTTTAATGTGGAATCAAAACCACACGATATTTTTGGCAACTCCTCGCATCGTTGAGAGATGAAGGGTAGGTTGATACCAAGATTGAAAATTCTGGAAACTGGCCAAGATTCAATCCCATGACCCTTTGGTTTCCAAGGACGCATTTGATCTCTGGCCTACCAGACCCAACATAGGATTTTAAATTGTTGTAGGTCATTTTGCTGATAAATTATTAACATTCACCATCAAGCCAAAATCAGTCAGTAAAATTCTTTGGTGGATGGCACCCCCAGGGAGATTTGTTTTTGTGCAACAGGAACTGTTGTTTAGAGATGGCAGTTAACTTTTTATATATGCTGGGGATCTACATCTTTCCAACAAATTACTTAATTTCAAATGATAGAAATGAGTATACCCTGTGTGTACCACTGTACCCCATGTGCTCAGTGGTGTGCAAGGACTGAGAGGGAGATGTACAAGGAACAGAAACACTATCTTGCTCTGCACTGACGGCATATGCACCTTTTCCCCTTTGTACTGGTTACCTTCTATGATAGAAATGAAAGACAAACATAATTATATTTTTCAGACAATTATGTTCTTATTGGTAGTAACGAATATGAAATTAAATTGTGTTATAGCAGTGTTACATCGGTAACACTGGTAATGGCTGACTTCTTCTGACACATAACGATTTGAATTATGGTGTCTGGGTCAAGAACTTCGCATAGACTGTTCTAAGACGAGTATAATAGCCACCAGTCGCTACCGTATATCCCTCTGGCTTCATGCTGCACTGACAGTGACCACGGTTTATGAATGAAAGAATTTTTAAATAAAGGTTACATTGTGATGTACTTAAATATCTTGTCAGTGTCTACAAGTTTTGATTTTAATAATTTTATTTTGGGAATCACACAGACTTTGCTAGCGTTACACAGAATGTGATATTGTTTATTATATTGTCTTATTTTTATTATGAAGTACTAAATGTATGTGTCTTATCTACTCTTTTCTAATTAAGTACATAACTTTTATTCTGAACCCAAAATCCTGAAACTATATGTTTATTTGTCTCATTTTTGGTACATTCTGTAAAAGATGTAGTGACACTCACCTAGGGTTGCCAGAAGTCGCGATTTTTTTGGGACAGTTCCAGTTTTGGCTTAAAGAATTCAATGTTCAGAAAAATATTTGTTCCGGATTTCTAATGTCAAATAAATATTTTAATGCTATCAATTTTCTTCAAAATCTTGTGCAGTACAATGTTTTAACCGTTACACATAAGATGTATTAGGATATTTTTTATCATTGTAGCCAGCTTTGTGGAGATATATTAACGATTAGTTGTTAACTTGTAGTAATCCTACTGTGTCTCTTTACACACTACCACCCAATAAATTTAAAGTAAAATCCAGAATAGTTCTAACAAAACAGGTGATAAAGAAGCTGTGTGCAAGATAAGTAAGGAACTAAATACTTCATGCAATATGACCAATCTTCATTATCATTTAGTAAATGTACCCTCGCAGCAGCAATGGCAAGATAGTGAACAACCTAGCAAGAAGGCAAGAGATAACGGCATTACTGTTTTATCAGAAATAGATGCCACTTTGCCTGATAATAATTATTTAAGGAAAGTCGATCTTCCAACAACATCAAACAGTGAGGTAAAACTCAGTTCTTCGACCAAATCGTGCAACACTGGTGATGATATACCAGTTTCGCTTTCACTAGAAAAATCAGTAGATAGTAAATCGTCAGGCATTGTCATTTGCAGTTCTTATAAAACTATGTGGCCAAATATTGATGATTTCATAAACAACATAAAAAACGTAACAACACAGGATAGAGCAAAATCAAAGAAAATCACTGAAGCTATTGTGACTTTCGGAATCATGGATAAAAACCCGTTTTCCATTGTAGAAGGAAAAGTTTTTTCTTCACAACTAATGTAGGAGGTGTGTTGACTGTACAATATGCCAGGTCAAGAAACAATAAAAACCAGATCTGGTGTTACATATGAGGCAATCAGTGATATTTTTAAAATATAGATGAAGGATACTGAAAACAACTGCATTACCTACGATATCTGGACACTAAAATTGCAAAATAAAGTATTCTTGGGTATTACTATTCACTTTGTGGACAAGTCCAAACTCCTCATCGCAACTGTACGTGTCTTTTAAGCTGACAGAACACCACATATTGCTGAACACTACAGAGAAACTGACACATATTTTCTGCGAGTGGAACATTTAAATTAAAAAGATCAGCTGTCAACAAAGTTGATCATTGCACTGTTCCCATTAGTGCGTTTGCGACACAGTCAAAAATATGAAACATAGAAATGAAATGATGGTTCGGTTTAAAAAAGAAATAAAGAAACAACTGTCAAGAAGGTGTGGCAACTTAGAAAATTCCGCCATTCTGGCAATCTAAACAACTCATGACCCAAGACTGAAGTCTAGGCACATCAAAGGTGCCATCACTAAATCGAAGTTATTTAAATATGCATGAGAAGCTAACATACCTACAATCAAGAACCACACATCCGATGAATCTGACGAAGAATACTCAGCTTCAGGAAATACCACACATAGCTGACAAACAAAAACATGAAAAATAAGTCACCAACATGTGCTGGAAATGTTAGTGAAACTGAGATTCAAATGTACCTGCAGTCTCCTGTTACACCGATAATAGGAAGCCCTTATCGAAACGAGGAAGAATATTAAGCTACTTTTCCCACAACTTGCTAAAATTGCAAAGATATATCTTCCCATCGTTTCCACATCTGAGCCGAACGAGCGCTTATTCTTGAAGTCTGGGACAACCACCACCCAGGAAAAACACAATCTTCTAGGTATTTAATTATCAAAGCTTCTTTTCCTAAATTGTGTATCAAAATGGTTAAATTCTAAGAAATAAAATGTTTTAACGAAAAAAAGGATTTTATGTACAAGATCAATTTTATTTTTCATAATCTGATTTATATGAAGAGAGTTATTCATTACATAGCCAGTATCGTTGTGCATAATGTAACTTACCGTTAGGAAAGATGGGTAGGTGAAGGTAAGTTTGTGAAGAAATAGTAGTAGTAGCTTTATTCATCCATAGATCTCTTTTTACAAGGATATAGGAGATGTCAAAGTACTGACACATTTAGATCAATTTAAAATAAGCTAATTCGTCTACACATATATTTACAGACTTCTAGTTAGAGATAATCATTAGATTTACTCCTGGTACACAATACTTTTTTACAAATAACTTGTTAAATAATGTAATGCCACATTGTTCACTCATATCTCACTATCAGTCACTGCAGTCACTGCACACACCATACACACATTGACACACATTGTTTCATAACACTTTACAAACCACACACACACACACACACACACACACACACACACACACACACACACACACACACACACTGGCGACCTCTGGGCCATTTTCTGTTCCACAACTTCCCATTTGCTATCCTGAAACACTGAGTCAGTATCCTTACATAATGAGTGAGATGATGAGCTCAGAAACAGCAAGAGGTGTTCGTATTGTGCTATGCATAGCTTGGCGGTTAAGTATTTCTAGAAAGGAAAAAAGAAGGAAAAAACATAAAGTGATGGTGTTATGTGGAATATTGGATATTCTATAAACATTATTTTATTATTATTACTTATTTGTATAACCCCTACTCTGTTTTAGCTAAGTTATCCTTCAATGTATAAAATGTATTGCATAACAGGTACTTTTTAGCTGCCTTTTTAAATAAGTGTATTTTTGCAATTTCTTTAATCTCTTTGGGTAATTTATTGTACAGTTTTATTCTTTGGTAGAAAATGCTGTTTTGAGTTTTATGTTTATTTTTTCTTGGTAAATGTAAGTTGAGTCTATCTCTTGCTGCATGGTGATGGACAGAGCTGTTTGTGCAGTAATTACCAATGTTATTTTTGATGTGTTCAACTGACTGGTAAATGTATTCACATGGAGCAGTTAAAATCCCCAGTGTTCTCAACAGATCTTTACAATGAGCTCGACTAGTAGTTTTGGTTATTATTCTTATGGCTCTTTTCTGGAGTTTGAAAATTATATTAATATTTTGTGCATTTGTTCCCCAAAAAATGCCATAGCTAACAACTGACTGTGCATACGAATAGTATGTAACTAAAAGACATTGCATGTTACACACTGATGGTAGGATTCTAAGGGCATAACTTGCTGATGACATTCTGTTTGCAAGTACCTTTGTGTGTTCACACCACTTCAACTGAGAATCAATATTCATTCCTAGAAATTTTGCATTTGCTACACAGAGGTGTCATCTACATTAAATTTAACATTGTCATTTTTCCTCTTCAAACTGAAATTCATGGCATTAGCTTTCTTCAGGTTCAATGTCACTTTGTTTCTTATTGACCAATCATGAACTTCCTTGAGAGTTTCATTTGCTTTCTTGGCAAGGAGTTCTCTTGTTTTCTCAGTGACTATAATATTGCTGTCATCAGCGAAGATAATTTTTTCACCATGAGTAACACTACTGGGAAAGTCATTGATATATATCAGGAACAGTATTGGTCCTAATATGCTACCTTTCAGAACCTCTGTATTAATGTATTTTGGGTCTGATAAGTGTTTTACTAAATGTTTAGATCCATTTTAAGTATGTGTTATCTCTGCTCTATGTACTCTATCTGCTAGGTATGATCGAAACCAGTCATTAGTTACCCCTCTTATTCCGCATGCTTCTAATTTATTTAATAGAAGTCATTTATTGTCAAGGGGCCTTGTATAATTCCTATGCATTGTTTCAGTACACACATTGGTACTTCGTCTAAGCCTACTGACTTTTTATTTTTTAGTTTTTGAATGGTTTTACTGACTTCGTTCTCTGTGGTTGGAAATAACATAATTGTATTTAGTGCAACATTATTTACAGATATTATATTTGTTTGGGGGAATTTTTGCTGTAGCTTCTCTGCAATACTTGGAAAATGATCGTTGACATAGTTTGCTAAGTGCTGTGGATCATTTATTACTTTATCCCCTTCCCTTAGCAGTATGTTATTGTGCATTTGTTTGCCTCTCCCCATTTCCTTTTTTTATAACATTCCAGACTACTTTGATTTTATTATTCTCTGCATTATATATTATTTTGTCATTAAATGACTTTTTGCAGCAATCAGAACCTTCCTATAGATCTTTTTGTGTCCATGATAGAAATTTAAGAATTCTGGATCATTGCGAATCTTTTTAATGGAACTGAGATGTTTATGTGTTTGGGAGGACTTGTTAATAACTGCTGTTATCCATCTGTTTCTGTGAGATGTTGATACAGACAAGCATACTTTTGGAAATGCCTTTTCAAAGTTCAGTTTAAGCAATGTGGAGAATTTATAGAATTTCACATTCACATTGTTTTCCTTGTACACTACATCCCAGCTTTGTTTTTCTAGTTCTTTTGAAAAATCTTTCATTTTGATTTCTGATAGATGTCGTTTGTAGGCTTGTAGTTTATGGAATGATTTGATGCCTGACTTTACTGTTGTTATTTCACAGAGGTGGTCTGATACTCCGAGATCTTTTACTGCTACATCACCTTTTTGCCTGTCGATATTTGTGGTCACATGGTCAATTACTGATGAAGTCGTTGTGGTAACCCGTGTTGCACTATTGACCAATAGGGACATGCCAAAACTTTGAAGGATGTTTATGAAGATGCTGATGGATTCACTTATGATGTTAGTGCTGACGTTAATGTACCCACACAGAATTATGTTGCTCTTTGTACTTGAAACTTTATCTAGAATTTCTGTTAACTTATTGAAAAAAGTGCCCACACTACCACTGGAAGATTTACGCATACACAAAACGATAATAGGTGGCTATTTCCAGTTCCCTTATGTTTGAAAATATCTCTGACCACACAGCTTACATTTTTTATATTACTTAAATATAAAACCATTTAGGCATGCTTTTTCTAATACTTATAAAATATATAGAAAAATCGAAAATACGTTGATATATCATTTCTAAGAGCGATGTTCCTTTTTTACATCCATGCCTTATCAATGTCACACAATCGACGTTTTTAAGAGTGATGTTACAATCCTAACTTGATGTCACTGCAAATGCAGCAAAGAGACTGCTGTACCACATGTGGCTCCCAGTGATCCCTATACAACCTGGGTGTATAACTCTGGTCTCTGAGTCTAGAACTGCAAAGCGACTGCAGATTCATGCGCGTTTGGCAAACAAATTTCTGTCTGTCTCCACATGACAAACAATTGCAGACTGATTTTATGTTTTGATCTTTATGTAAACTTGTGATTTAATAGACTGATGTGGGAGCAGAATCGAAAAGTGTTTTCTTTTCTTGTTCTAGTGACTTTCCTAGCAGGCATGTTGTAGTTTGGCAAGAAACGAGGATAAGCATCTATGGCTGGCGCGATCATACAGCTGAAGCTCAACATTTAAATTGGTGGCTCCAAAGATTATCAGTGGCTCAAGCATAGCATATAGTAATAATGTCAACATCTATTGAATCTTGTAGTAATAGCATTTCCTTTAATTTGTTAACTGCCAAAGTCTGAACTGGTTATCAGTCTTACTTTAAGCATTGTGTTAAATTCTGCTTTAGCGATGGCCATACGAACAGGTGACAAACGCCTGGGTCTACAGTCTATGGGAGAACCATCTTTACTTTCAGTATAACGCACTGCATTGTGTGACATATGCATAAGAGCACTTGATGGTCTGCTCAAAGTAGGAAATTGTCCTAGCAGAGGCGCATGCCCCTCGTAACATGCCTTTATCAGCTTAGCACTGTGTGACGATTTTTGCTGTGAAAACCTGCTGCCACGAGTCTAATAAACTGTGTACCACCCAAGTGTTGGTTGCATCTGGTAAGAAACAGTAATGTGTCAAGCGTTGACTGCAGTAATGAACTCCGTAACATAGGTGACAGTGAAGTCACAAGTGAATGGGCAACATAGTCCTAAATTCAGCTCGACCAACTACGTTCCATACTTTAGGTGGATGAGTTATTAGAGGTGGATAAATGGAATGCCATTAATGATCTACACAAGAACACCGAAGTTCTCAGTAGGATGCTTAAATCTGAGCTGATTCCCATCAAATACTTCTTGTTGGACCTTCTCTCATGCGCGCCATTGCCTTGTGGAGCAGTTGGTTGCACCAACCCTGAGGCAGGTTCATGCAAAGCTTGTTAATGAGAGCAGGATAATATGTTTTAAGAGAAAGCTAAAAGGGGTGGTATGGGATGAGTTGTGGGTAGGAAGCAATGGAAATGTCAAATGGTTCAAATGACTCGGAGCACAATGGGACTTAACATCTGTGGTCATCAGTCCCCCAGAACTCAGAACTACTTAAACCTAACTAATCTAAGGACATTACACACATCCATGCCTGAGGCAGGATTCGAACCTGTGAACGTAGCGGTCGTGTGGTTCCAGACTGAAACGCCGAGAACCCCTCGGCCACCAGCGGCCTGCTGAAAATGTCAAATTCAATGGATACTTCACATAGGATTCTGAAACACTGTCCCAACTTAATAAGTAATGTCCTTGGTGATATGTGTACCTGACCACTGGCAAAGGGATTTTTATCCTGACTGGTCAAAATATGCAATTATTAAACCATTTCATATGAAAGGTGACAAGACAGACTTAAAAGAATATCATCCACTTTCCTTACTGATTTATTTTTTCCAAAATAATCGAGAAAGTAATGTAATCACACACTTAAGTGGAATCAGTTTACTCAACATATCACATTTTGGATTCTAGGAGGATTGCTCAAATGAAAATGCTATTTATACATTTATTCATCAAACAGTTCGAGCCATAAATTACCTATAACCAAGTTCTGTTTGAAACAAGCTATATAAATATTTAGTCAGATTGTGAGAAGATTTCAAAGTTTTGCAAACACTGACGACTAGATTTAAATGTCTGCATGTTAAATTGTCCACGTCTAAAAACGAAACTCTGTAGTACCTTATGACTATAATATCAATGTGTCACAGTTGGAATTGGTTAACTCAGGCAAATACTTGTCTGAAACATTTCTTAGGGATACAAAATGGAATGGTCACAAATGCTCAGCCACGAGTAAAGCAGGTGGTAGACATCTGTTTATTGGAAGAATACTTGAGAAATGCCATCAGTCTACCAAGGAAATTGCTTACAAATCACTTGTGTGACTCATTTTCTAGAATATTGATCGAGTGTGAGGGACCCATACTAAATAGGGCTAACAGGGGATGCTGAACGTATGCAGAGAACGGCTGCACATATGATTGAAGGTTTGTTTGGCCTGTGAGAGAGTCTCACAGAGATGCTGAGGAAACTGAAGTGCCAGACTGTTGAAGATTGAATTAACCTATCCCGACAGAGCCCACTTACAATGTTTCAAGAACCAGTCTGAAATCATGACTCTAGGAATATGCTGTAATCCCTTAAGTGTCACAAAGGGATCTTGAGGACAAGATTCGATGAATTACAGCACGTACAATCATTATTCTCGCAAACTATACACAAATGGAACCGGAAGAAATTCTGCCAACTGGAACAGTGAGAAGTACCCTCTGCCATGCACTTCACAGTGGTGTGAAGAGTATATATGTCGATATAGATTGCTGATTCATCTGCATTTTAGGAGCAGTTTTCATTCACAATAACAAGAGGTTGCCCTGAATCTCTGTCTGTCTTCGACGAAGCCGTTGGCAGTAGTAAGGTGACCGCAATTGCTGATCATTTTTATTGAAAATTTATTCAGTATCTGGGTTCAAACCCAGGACCGAGGATGGTTTTTTTTTTTTTTTTACTAGACAGAAACGTTACTCCTAGAACCAGCACAATTTTTTAGTAGGGTTTCTTTGAAATATATGTTAAATTTAAACAGCTCCTTTATGCTTTTGAATTTGTTCGGAAGTTTATGATATAACTAATTAAAATGTTATGTCCCTATTACTGTATGTATGTTTTTTACTTGAATCAGTGTTTATATTTGCATTTTCCGTTTTCCCCCTACTTGTCATTAAAAAGGCATGGTTGATTGTCTATGTGTTATCAAAGTCGGCAAATTTAGCGCTACGTTGAGAACGAATTGTGTATGTACTTAAAGCTTTAATACACTGACTGCCACGAGACCTTCGGAGCGCGCAGCAGAGCTTTACAGCTGACTTCGTAGTCATGTCTGGCCTGACTGTGAGAACGTGAAACATCCGTCACTATGTGCGTTGCAGTCAACGTTTCCAACGGTAGATGAACCTTAAAAATTCGTCAGTTTTGAAATTGGCACCTTCTATGCGAGATCGAAGGAGACTCGAACCTGCTACATCCTTGGGAATGTCCCTGGGGATGCGTAATCTTACAAAGATAACGTTTGTGGAATAACAAAGTAAGTGCTGTCAAATGATCGTGAGGGATGCAGGGTACCGGTGCGAAAAGTAAAAATAATATATGTGATAAATGATACAGTACTTACGTTATGTTGACAGAGTGTGAAGTTATATTTGTGTTTATATGACCATAAATTTTTATCCGTTGGTTAACTTTCAAGAGGAGAGCTCCATGGGATAGAAAACTGCCAAGTGTTGGGGAATTCCTTTTCAAAACATTGACAAAGCTTATGGAGGAACTGAATTATTGTTAAATTTGCGTAGATCGAGGTAAAGATATTGTACAAGAATGGTGACGTTACTGTGTTTATCATGGGATGACATCTTAATCCCTAGAGTGTTGGCAGATTTATCCTTGAAAGACTGCTTTAATTTGAGGTGTGTTTGTAGATGTTCAAAAGAACTAGTAGATTATTATTTTGCGAAGATCAAACGTGTTGATCTCGTTCCATACAGGAATTTCACGCCAGCAGCATTTAGTGTATGTATGAGACAAAATTCTTTGTTGGCAATATTATTATTATTGTAGTTCAGTTTCATTACATTTTCATGGATTTCGCCCCTACAGGTCTTAAGTTCAAAGTGTAACAACATCAGGTTCCTAAATCTAAGTAACTGTAAGTGGCTGTCAGACGAAATGCTACAATCATTACTGTTGAACAATGTGCGCATTGAGTACATAAATCTCAGTGGTTGTCTGGGACTAACTAGTGCGTGCTTGCAGCCTCTTATTGTTTGTGGCACTGTGAGTATAACAACAGATATATCATAGAATATGTAATTATCAGCTTGGGCATCATGTAAACTTTAAGTTACTCATAAAAATGGTACGAAATATAGTTGACATCACTATCATAGTCACCATTTTCAGAGTACATGGCCGTGATAAGGAGCATAAAATGAAAAAAATAAAATAATTTTTTTTTTTAAATGTGTTACGAGCTAGAGAGTAAATAAATTCCTGAAAGAATTGGAAAATACTATAATGTAAGTAACCAAATATTATGCTCTGCTGGAGGACCACACGAATACTGTTACAGCCAGTTTGTGAAGCAGTAGAATTTTATCTTTAGTCTCATGTCCTGTTGTCATCATTTGCTGTTCCTTACTTAGCCATCATAACTGTGTTGATCAAGGTTTAAATCTCCCACACAATGAATTTTGATGTGATGTAGCCAATTCTTCAGGATTATATTTCTCTCCTTACAGATGTACGAGGCACGTGTTTCAGAACACATTTGAAGTGGTCAACGAAATTTCCTTTAGTGGCTACACAGTCAGGTCCCCTTTCACATTTCTCTTTCTTATGTTGGGTTCACTGTTTCATGTGATGGTTAACGTGAGGGAGGAAAATGAGTCATATAATCTTTGTTCTCAGTGTTATCAAACTTGAATTTTTTATAGATCATGCTTTTAAGTTACCGGTGTAGAATTTGCTTATACAAGTGGACAGATATGATTCTGGAGTGGATCACATTGTAACCTATCATACTGTGCATTAAGCCAGCAGGAGAAAGTACCAAAATTTATTAGAATGCTGGTAAGATAATGTTCAAACTAGCAAAGAAATCAACAAAATTATCTAGCTAACACCGTAAATTATCTTTCAAAGATAATTGGATCCTCTGACACTGCTCTGGCAGTGTGTGTAAGCTTTCAGGAAACTACGTAGAAAGAATTCAGAACTGAAGTTTCCACTGATCCAGTGTGGATATGCTGAGTCAGTAAGTCCCTTTTTTTTTTTTTTCTTTTCTTTTTCTTTTTTTTTTTTGCTGTCACGAAAAAGGCGGTCGAACTTAGTGCATTTTGAATGTACTCACTGCGTGGAATCATTTACCACATTAGCAATAATGTTTTATTCCCTAAATTAAAAATGGCAGGCTGAGAACAAGTTACAAATGCCTTTGAGGGTAATTGTTATTGTCAGAATGTCTGCTAACAACTTCTGTAATGCCAATGTTGTAGCTTGTGATTTTGAGGTCACTACTGCTATTCTGATTGCTAGAGAAAATTTGAAGATTAAGAATTTGTAAAAGATCAGGAAGACTGCATAATGCTACTTTCATGATCGTTTTTTACCCTTGCGTTAATTAGGATGAAGACTGTGCAGAAACAGGTAACAAGAACAATAGTTACGGAAAGCTTTGGAATAAGTTTTGGTCAAATTGTGTGTTCCCACAATGTTTGTAACAAATAGCACTGTTGTATGATTCTGTTGCATTAATACTCTGGCTCAAGAGGAATATTCAGTATTAGTTGTCGGCTTTGACCAGTGATATGATGTTAATGGTTGCTGTGATGCCACTTTTTGCTGCATATTTTCAATTTGGTTGTTGGTTGGTGAAACCAACAAATTATGAGGGTGAAACACCTGGTTGTGGTGTCAGACTGATGTGTAGCTTAGCCCAGCGTGTAGATTTGGTTGGAAAGTGACAGTTTGGTTGTGAGCTGGTGAAGCCAGCAAATGTGAAAGCAAAAATCCTGGCTCTGGTGACAGACTAATTTGTAGTTGAGCCTGTTTGAAAAATTAACACTGATATCACATTATAGTCGCCCTGTTGTTTACAATGTTTTGTCACATGTCTCTGATGTCACAGGTCAAAGCTAACAGCTAGTACTGAATATTCCTCTTTGTCCACAGGCACAAAAACAACAAAATATTCTTAATTGCAGTAAAGTTAAACATATAAACTTCCAGTTTTAAAGAGTAGTATTGGGTTTGAATGGTTGTTGTATTTCCAGGCACTAAAAAGTCTCAAAGTTCGAAACTGTCATTGGATGACTGTTGGATGTCTTGAAGCAATTTCATTTCACCAAAGCAGTTTGGAAGAAGCTGACCTGACTTCATGTTGGGATTTGGGAGATAGCAGCCTCGAAACATTTGTCAGAAAATTTGACAGGTAATTTAAAGAAGGGAAAAAGGAAATAAGTAACACTTGAAATATAATGTCTTGTGGAACACCCCCAATCACATCTTGCAGCTTCACCATTGCCATTGTATAACCATGGTGTGTAGTTCCGTGTAGTGTTTGAGCAGTGTGGTATACATATATAACACATTATTGGAGGATATTTCTTTCTGTTTTTAAATCCAGCAGGGAAGTAAGTGATCTGCTGTTCTGGCAACGAGGTCTCTGTGACTTATATCATCTTAAGTATGATAATAGAAAGCCTTGTAGACTGTAAATAATTCGAGAACAAAGGTAATAACTTACAAAATAATACAGCGTTGAGTCATGAGTAAGCACATAAATAAGACTCGGCATTTTGCCAACTTTCAGACAAATCATTTTTAAGCTGGTGTACATGTATACATGCCTTTGCTATTTGGTGAGTTGTTCTCTTTATTCCTAAATTATTTAGGTTGATACCAACTCCATCCTCCAGAATATGAGGTCAGTGCATTAACAGCTTCACTGCCTCATTTGGAAGGTTTGTGCTGTATAACGTTGCTTGATTTACACACAGTTTGTTCCAAGTAACTTCTGAATCCCAGTTAGACCTTGGATTTTTCAGCCTCCATTTTAAACTAGCCCTCAGCTCTCGATGATGTAAGGAGTCACCAAAAATGACACATTGTTCGGATTTCACATTAAACTGTAGATCCCCTGTGCCCATTTGGATAACTGGAATAGGTTAGGGACATGCAAGCCACACAATTGGCATCCAGTAGATAGACGTGCCCCAGGCCAGTGAGCCACATGGAATATACCTTCATTTTAACTTGTAATAGAAAACATGGTTCCACTCTTCATTACTGCTTACACCAAGGACACCTGCTAATGATTACTGGGCTGTGAAGATGCAGTTGTGTCCCTTGCATCAACTCCATACTCCATTCCTGCCATATTCAACTTTGCTTCTCAGTCAATTTGAAAAACTGGAGTTAGCAGACATTACTGCTGTTTATTTTACATCTTGGCACATGATTTCCACATGAAGATAGTGAAATGCAAGAAGGTGGTTATCCTGTCTCATAACTACCCTCTACTGTGAGTCCTCTGCCAAATCTTTGATTGTGTAGTATCCATTAGTTATGAAGAATGTTTAGCTGCCTTTTTAAACAGATGTATTTTAGTAATGTTTCTCATTTCCTTTGGCAAGTTGTTATACAATTTTATCCTTTGATATAAAGTACTGTTTTGAGCTTTTTGTTTCTTTTTCCTGGATAAATGTTGTTCCAGACTGATTCTTATTTCTTGATTATGTATCGAACTATTAGTGAAGTATTTCATACTGTTTTGCCTGATATGCACCACAGGTTGGTACATGTACTCACTTGGTGCAGTAAGGATGCCCAGTTTTTTAAATAGCTTTCTACTGTGAGCTCATCGACTACTTCCAGCTATTATTCTTATGGCTTATTCCGCAGTTTCAAAACTGTGTCCGTGTTTTATACTTTAGATTTGATTTGATTTTTTATTGGCTCAGTTTTATCATACAGTACAAACTGTGCAACTGATATTGGACACGTCAAAGATAAGTTACCATAGTACATAGTATTACCAAAGTAGTTGGCAAATTAAAAATATATACCTATTACAATTAATTTTGTTACGTATTCAAAAATTCTCTGACAGAATAGAAAGAGTGCTTTATTAGAAATGCCTTTAGTTTAGCTTTAAATATTGAATGAGTAGCATTTCCCCCCCCCTCTCTGGTACCTTATTGTGTAGTATTACACCAGTGTTAATTATGCTCCTCCGATAGGTGGATGTATGTGTATATTTGTATTCCCTCTGGTAATATAGTTGTGTACATTTTTGTTCTGTAGCAGTTTGCCTGTTTTCAGTAGGTAGTTCCTGGTGGACAAGATAGTTTCATAAATGAATAAACTTGGAACATTTAGAACACAAAGCTCATTAAAATGGGATTTAAATGCCTCCATCTTTTTAAGGCCATAAATTATTCTTAGAGCTCTTTTTTTGCATTCTAAAAACCTTTACACTGAGAGTTGAGTAGCCCCAGAAAATTATTCCTTATCGGACTAGTGAGTGGAACTGTGTGTAGTTTGCCTGCAGTACTGTTGTTTTGCTTGTTGTAGTCTTTAAAATTCTTAGGCCATAGCACACAGACAATAGTTTTCTAGACAAGTTATTTATATGTTTGTCCCACGTTATCTTGTTGAACCCATATACCCACAAATTTTGTGACACTTACATTTTCTGGGGGATCATTTTTTAATTGTGCGTGAGTAGACATTTGATTAGTTGGATGAATTAAATGAAAATCGACACACACGGTTTTTTCAGTATTTACAATGATTTTATTTTTTGTGAATCACTCAGAAAATCTTTCTGCTGTGGACTGCAAAGTTTCTGGACTGGATCCAGTGAGCAACATGCTGGCATTAGTGGCAAACAGGATAGTTTTTGGTGGACTCATATAGGCCCTATTCAATTAAGTTTTCCACATAAATGAAGCAGACTAGTTGACCTAAGATTGAGCCCTGTGGTACACCATATTTTTATTGGTAATTCACTAGAAAGAAAGGAGTTTTCTTGTTTTATTCATTTTGTTGAATTCATATTGAAGTGATACTTTCTGTCTCAGGTTCTATAGGTATGAACACGACCAGCTACGCGCTACACCTCTTACTCCTCGTCTTTGTAATTTTTCGAGCAGAATGCTTTAGTATAAGACCTCAAGGGCTTTTGATAGATCTAGAAAAAACATCTGCAGCTAATTTATGTTGATCAAGGGATTTTAAAATGCAGTCTAAGAATTCGAAAATTGCTGTCTGTGTACATTTAGACTTTCTAAAACCTTGTTGTTGTACTGTAAGAGGTGCATATTTATTTATGAAACTTAAAAGCTAGTCATAGAAGAGTTTTTCTAGAATTTTGAGAAGGAACTTAACTGTGACACGGGTCAGTAGTTTGATATTTTTTCAGAAGAACTTTATTTCTCTTCTTCTTCTTCTCTCCCTCCCCCCCCCCCCCCCCTCACTCCTTTTTCTTTTTTTCTTTTTTTTTTTTCAGGCGTGAAATTTATATCTGGAAACACACCACTTTTTAAAGAAAGTTTGAAAATTTTTGACAAGGGGTTTGCTATGTGGTGAGCACATGCTTTTAATATGAAATCAGGTACTTCATCAAGACCACTTGACATTCTATTGCTTAATGATTTAATTTTACCTGTAATTTCATTGGGTTTTGTTTCATAAACATACATAGAAACAGTAGAGATCAATGACTTGCTGGAGAAACTTGGGACTGATCCTTGACAGTGTTCTTGAATGAGGTCTTCAGCTAGTAAAGTGAAGTATTCATTGAATTTTCCACAACTAAATTTGGGTCTGTGACTTTTGAGCCTTCTAGTGTTAATGGTACATTCTTTTTCTTTGGTGCTGAACTACAAGTTTCTTTCTTTATAACTCTGCACTTGGATCTCATTTTGTTAGATGAGTTTCTTATCAAATTGTCATTCCACATAATTTTTGCATCTTTGACTACTCTACCCTAGATTCTTTTGTAGGCTTTTGAATAATCTGTCAATTCGTGTGTTGCTCTATATTTCTTGCAACACTAGTGCAGAAATCTGTTTCTCTCACTGGAAATTTTTATGTCTTTATTTACCCATTACTTATTATTGTTAAGTTTTACTGCTTTTACTACTTTTGGAAATGCTACCTTAAAATAGTGAAGAAAGATGATCTGAAAACCCATGTACATGCTATCAACATTGTTCTGAGGGGCGATGCTTTCCCAGTTCTCCTTCACCAGTAAGAGATTAACAATTCTAATGTTATCTTCAGAAAAGGTTCTGTTCAACTACTTTTTCGGAACTGCTACTACTTGTTGGCATTTCTATACACAGCAGCTGTGCCTCATGGTCACTATAACCCATGCTCATTATTCTGCTTGTGAATCTGTAATTTGTTTCTGAGATGGATATTTGGTCAGTAATGGAATTTGTGCATTCTGTTAATCTTGTTGGGCAGTGTGTTGTGGGGATCATATTGAATGTGAATGTGTTGGGTCATACTTATCAAAGTATCTTTGGTGCTGCTGTCTCTTGAAAAATCAATATTGAATTCCCCACAAAGCACTATCTTCATATTTAGTGTACTGATCCTGTTCAGCAGAACCTCTGGTTTATTCATGAACACTGGCAGGTTTCCACTTGGTGCTCTATATATTATAATCTCTGGCAGTTTACTAATGGAAAGGTCAAAGTCTTTTTTTTCAATTGAGTCAGTATAACTTTTACTGACGTCACATAACTTTATTAGTTCTTTCACAAAGGTAGCAGAGTCACCGTGTTTGGAAAACGTGGTATCAAATGACTCGCTAATCTACATCCTGAGATTGAAGTTAATTTTACTTCATCATTTTGTAGCCAATGCCCAGTAATGCAAATTATGTTACAGTTAGTGCATACTGGAGTAGTGCTTCCAACATGGAAATTTTATTTGTGAGTGACTGAACATTGGGTGTAGTATAGCAAAATCTGGGTTTTAGTAACTTTAGTTGAAATGGTTTCTGATTGTTTATCTAATGGTATTTCTAATACAACACTTAGCCTAAAAAAATTTCCGTATCTTTTTTGTGTGTGGCTTGTGTTTGCTGGTGGCAATCAGCAGGTGAGTTAACTTCTGGAGCTTGTATAAGTTTTGCTTCATCCACATCTGTCCTCTTCAGTTTAAACCATTTCATAATTTTCGTTTGGCTGACGACTTGATTGTTTTTCTTGCCTAATCAGTTTAAACCACTTGGTAATTTGCGTTTGGCCATGGAACAGCTTGTAACTGGTCTAAAGCACTTATTGATCTCCATTTGTGTGTCACTTATACTTTTTTCTTCACTCTTCTTCAAAATGTGAGTAAATGTTTTTTTTGGCTAGTAATTTCTTTCCTGGCATATTTAAATGAAGTCCCTATACTGTACGGAACCTTCGCTCCAATCTGTTTATATATACAATATCGACATTCGTAAAGTTAATGCATACACTCATTTGCAACATTAATTTCGCTGTTCACACATAACCAGGGTGGTAAATCATGCTCATTTCTGTAATAACCTTGTATGTCTCGTTTCTATAGATGTTGTTTGATCCTCCTATTAACACGGCGAAATCATGTTTATTCAAACCAGCTAAGTCAGCTGATGTTGTTAGGTCCGTTATTTCACTCGTTGGAGCCCCCGGCTTTATGAAACCAGATGCGTTGAAACTATATGTTCTCATCAACATTGCAGATCACTGTAAAGAATACCATAACTGAAACTGAGTGTACATAGGCATAGTATATCACTACAAGACGGCACCATTACAAACTAATCCTTAAAAAGCTCATGACATTGTTTTTGCCCATCCTACACTGAAGTGTGTTCTTTATCTTCAATGCAATTTATTACATACTACCCAGTTGTAATCATCCCCAAGGATTTCATTTGCTTTCTCTAATAGGAGTTCTGCTGTTTTTGTCAGTAACTGTGATGATGATGTCATCAGCTCCGAGAACTTTTTCTCCATGTCTTAAACTGTCTGAAAAGTCATAGATATATATTAAGAACAGAACTGGACCCTACAAACTATCCTGAGGAATACCAGTGATTGTCTGTTTCTTGTCTGACAATTGTTGTAATAAAAATTATCAGCAGGATGTGAACTATCTCCACCTTTTACACCCTGCTTTCTGAGTAAGATTGGAACTACTCATTTGCTTCTCCTCTTACACCTAGTGCTTCTAGTTTGCTTAGTAGTATTTTATGATCAACAGAGTCAGAAGCCTTGGACAAGTCTGAGAAAGTTTTGGTTTCACATTCATCCCTATCAAAAACTTCAAGTACCACTTTTTTCAACAGTGTAATGGCCAACAATTTTACTTGTCCCACTTCGGAAACCAAACTGTGCTTTGTTAAAAGGTAGTATTTGCTTGTGTGACTCATTAGTCTCTTTTTTGTGATGATTCTATTATTTAGGGGAATCAAAACAGTAGTGACACAGGCCTGTAATTTTCAGTGCTTTCTGCATTACCTTTCTTTAATAAGGGCACCACTTGTACACGGTTTAGGTACTCTGGGAAAATACCTGAACTAAAGAACTCATTATGTTTGTTAGTAGTGTTTTTTTATGGTACCTTTGCTCACCTTCAGAACAGAGACAGGTACTCATCTATGCCCCCTGACTTCTTATTTTTGAATTTATAAGTTGCCTTCCTGAAATCGAGCTCTGTTGTGGGGAAATAAGCTCATACTTCCTATTGAGCATAGTGGAAGACCCCAGATTTCAATGAAGTATTCCAGTTCCTCAAACTAGTCTTCAATTTCGATTATTTCAAGTTTGAAGGTACCACATACATACAGAAACAGGGTCTTAAATGGGTTCTCATTATTCTATTGCCTTGCCAATGTATTCATGACTATATTCAGACATCATATGATTTAAAATATTTTCCAAAAAACAGTGATGTGGGCAAGACATGTTGCTAATATTTTATTGTATAGAGGAACCTGTCAGGAATGTGATAATTATTTGGATTGGTTAAACAAAATACAACTATGGAATGGGTTGAAAATGGGAGTCCTTCCATTTTTAAATTTGTGGATAAAGATTAAAGGTAACTTAATTGAATATATTTATAGAAAGACAAGACGTTCTGTTCTAGTTATACATGCTGTTGTGGTCTTCAGTCCTGAGACTGGTTTGATGCAGCTCTCCATGCTACTCTGTCCTGTGCAAGTGTCTACATCTCCCAGTACCAACTGCAACCTACACCCTTCTGAAACTGCTTAGTGTATTCATCTCTTTGTCTCCCTCTACGATTTTTTCGCTCCACGCTGCCCTCCAATGCTAAATTTGTGATCCCTTGATGCCTCAAAACATGTCCTACCAACCGATCCCTTCTTCTAGTCAAGTTGTGCCACAAACTTCTCTTCTCCCCAATTCTATTCAGTACATCCTCATTAGTTACGGGATCTATCCACCTTATCTTCAGCATTCTTCTGTAGCACCACATTTCAAAAGCTTCTATTCTCTTCTTGTCCAAACTAGTTATCGTCCATGTTTCACTTCCATACGTGGCTACACTCCATACAAATACTTTCAGAAACGACTTCCTGATACGTAAATCTATACTCGATGTTAACAAATTTCTCTTCTTCAGAAACGCTTTCCTTGCCATTGCCAGTCTACATTTTATATCCTCTCTACTTTGACCGTCATCAGTTATTTTACTTCCTAAATAGCAAAACTCCTTTACTACTTTAAGTGTCTCATTTCCTAATCTAATTCCCTCAGCATCACCCGATTTAATTTGACTACATTCCATTATCCTCGTTTTGCTTTTGTTGATGTTCATCTTATATCCACCTGTCAAGACACTGTCCATTCCGTTCAACTGCTCTTCCAAGTCCTTTGCCGTCTCTGACAGAATTACAATGTCATTGGCGAACCTCAATGTTTTTATTTCTTCTCCATGAATTTTAATACCTACTCCGCATTTTTCTTTTGTTTCCTTTACTGCTTGCTCAATATACAGATTGAATAACACCGCGGAGAGGCTACAACCCTGTCTCACTCCTTTCCCAACCACTGCTTCCCTTTCATGCCCCTCGACTCTTGTAACTGCCATCTGGTTTCTGTACAAATTGTAAGTAGCCTTCCGCTCCCTGTATTTTACCCCTGCCACCTTCAGAATTTGAAAGAGAGTATTCCAGTCAACATTGTCAAAAGCTTTCTCCAAGTCTACAAATGCTAGAAACGTAGGTTTGCCTTTTCTTAATCTTTCTTCTAAGATAAGTCATAAGGTCAGTATTGCCTCACGTGTTCCAACATTTTTATGGAATCCTAACTGATCTTCCCCGATGTCGGCTTCTACTAGTTTTTCCATTCGTCTGTAAAGAATTCGCGTTAGTATTTTGCAGCTGTTACTTATTAAACTGATAGTTTGGCAATTTTCACATCTGTCAGCACCTGCTTTCTTTGGGATTGGAATTATTATATTCTTCTTGAAGTCTGAGGGTATTTCGCCTGTCTCATACATCTTGCTCACCAGCTGGTAGAGTTTTGTCATGACTGGCTCTCCCAAGGCAGTCAGTAGTTCTAATGGAAAGTTGTCTACTTCCGTGGCCTTGTTTGAGCTCAGGTCTTTCAGTGCTCTGTCAAACTCTTCACGCAGTATCTTATCTCCCATTTCGTCTTCATCTACATCCTCTTCCATTTCCATAATATTGTCCTCTCAAGTACATCGCCCTTGTATATAATTATGTTCCAAAAATACTATTTTTTAAATTCATGAGTAACATATAACAACAAATGGCATTACATAAGATAACTTTTAAAGCTAGAACAATGAGTTACAAAATTTTGAAGATCATCAATAATAAAATCTCAAGTTTATCTAGATAGTGGCAGATGGGGCATGCGGATTCTTCTCAGTGAGAGTAATCTCAGGAAGGTCACCCAGCTACCCACTTTCACTAACATGGACTCGGTCCATAAAACAATGCTGACTCTGTAGGGAAACGGAATGGAAGAAGAAGAAGAAGAAGAAGAAAATACTATCTATTTCACAGATTGTTATCAAGTTCAACACTCTCCTATTACAGGAGCTGCTCTTCTGTGATCTTTAACAGTGTCCTCCATCATCATATCTGGTAACGATCCCATACCGCACAGCAATAATCTAGCAGAGGATGGACAAGTGTAGTACAAGCGGTCTCTCTAGTAGACCTGTTCCATATAAGCCAACTGCCAAAAACCTCATTCTTTGGTTTTTCTTCCCCATGTAATTGTTCCAATTTAAGGTGTTTGTTACTGCGTGTCGCTTATCATTTTTTGGATATTGCACATAATCTTCAGTATCATCAGTCTACTTCTTTTGAAATATTTGTGATTTGAGCTGTGTTTGATGATATAACAATATTAAAGTGTTGGGTGGCAACTGATTATGTATAGCCATTCAACATTATTAGTGTATGGAGCTTATTTCGGTGGTGGGAAATATTGCAGCGTACCATACAAGAAGGTTGTATACATGGAAGAATCCTGGGGATACTAAAAGGTTTCAGAAAGATTATATAATGGTAAGACAGAGATTTAGGAATCAGGTTTTAAATTGTAGGACATTTTCAGGGGCAGGTGTGGACTCTGACCACAGTCTATCGGGTATGACCTGTAGATTAAAACTGAAGAAACTGCAAAAAGGTGGGAATTTAAGGACATGGGATCTGGATAAGCTGAAAGAACCAGAGGTTGTACAGAGTTTCAAGGAGAGCATAAGGGAACAATTGACAGGAATGGGGGAAAGAAACACAGTAGAAGAAGAATGGGTAGCTCTGAGGGATGAAGTAGTGAAGGCAGCAGAGGATAAAGTAGGTAAAAAGATGAGGGCTGCTAGAAATCCTTGGGTAACAGAAGAAATATTGAATTTAATTGATGAAAGGAGAAAATATGAAAATGCAGTAAATGAAACAGGCAAAAAGGAATACAAACATCTCAAAAATGAGATTGACAGGAAGTGCAAAATGGCTAAGCAGGGATGGCTAGAGGGCAAATGTAAGGATGTAGAAGCTTATCTCACTAGGGGTAAGATAGATACTGCCTACAGGAAAATTAAAGAGACCTTTGGAGAGAAGAGAACCACTTGTATGAATATCAAGAGCTCAGATGGAAACCCAGTTCTAAGCAAAGAAGGGAAGGCAGGAAGGTGGAAGGAGTATATAGAGGGTTTATACAAGGGCAATGTAATTGAGGACAATATTATGGAAATGGAAGAGGATGTAGATGAAGATGAAATGGGAGAAACGATACTGCGTGAAGAGTTTGACAGAGCACTGAAAGACCTGAGTCGAAACAAGGCCCCGGGAGTAGACAACATTCCATTAGAACTACTGACGGCCTTGGCAGAGCCATCATGACAAAACTCTACCAGCTGGTGAGCAAGATGTATGAGACAGGCAAAATACCCTCAGACTTCAAGAAGAATATAATAATTCCAATCCCAAAGAAAGCAGGCGCTGACAGATGTGAAAATTACCTAACTATCAGTTTAATAAGTCACAGCTGCAAAATAGTAACGTGAATTCTTTACAGACGAATGGAAAAACTGGTAGATCCGGACCTCGGGGAGGATCAGTTTGGATTCCGTAGAAATGTTGGAACACGTGAGGCAATACTGACCTTACGACTTATCTTAGAAGAAAGATTAAGAAAAGGCAAACCTACGTTTCTAGCATTTGTAGACTTGGAGAAAGCTTTTGACAATGTTGACTGGAATACTCTCTTTCAAATTCTGTATATTGAGCAAGCAGTAAAGGAAACAAAAGAAAAATTTGGAGTAGGTATTAAAATTCATGTAGACGAAGTAAAAACTTTGAGGTTCGCCGATGACATTGTAATTCTGTCAGAGACGGCAAAGGACTTGGAAGAGCAGTCGAACGGAATGGACAGTGTCTTGAAAGGAGGATCTAAGATAAACATCAGCAAAAGCAAAACGAGGATAATGGAATGTAGTCAAATTAAGTCAGGTGAATTAGATTAGGAAATGAGACACTTCAAGTAGTAAAGGAGTTTTGCTATTTAGGAAGTAAAATAACTGATGACGGTCAAAGTAGAGAGGATATAAAATGTAGACTGGCAATGGCAAGGAAAGCGTTTCTGAAGAAGAGAAATTTGTTAACATCGAATATAGATTTATGTATCAGGAAGTCATTTCTGAAAGTATTTGTATGGAGTGTAGCCATGTATGGAAGTGAAACATGGACAATAAATAGTTCGGACAAGAAGAGAATAGAAGCTTTTGAAATGAGTGCTACAGAAGAATGCTGAAGATAAGGTGGATAGATCCCGTAACTAATGAGGAGGTATTGAATAGGATTGGGGAGAAGAGAAGTTTGTGGCACAACTTGACTAGAAGAAGGGATCGGTTGGTAGGACATGTCCTGAGGCATCAAGGGATCACAAATTTAGCATTGGAGGGTAAAAATCGTAGAGGGAGACCAAGAGATGAATACACTAAGCAGATTCAGAAGGATGTAGGTTGTTGTAGATACTGGGAGATGAAAATGCTTGCACAGGACAGAGTAGCATGGAGAGCTGCATCAAAACAGTCCCAGGACTGAAGACGACAACAACAACAACAAACAACAACAACCACCCCATGGTTGGCATCACAGCATATTTTAAATGAGACATTGTACGGTCAGCAACTATACTGTCTAGAACAATATTTATGTGCAGTGAGGTGATTCTTCTGGAAAGAATGGAATTCTCAGGGAATTCAGTATACTTAAAAAATCAGGGAATTTCAGAGAATTCTGTATTTTTCACCTATCATTGAATTGAATTTCGTTGAGTTTTAGAAATCACAAATTTTAAAATACTTAATGTCTCAAAGTGTGATAATTATATGAATATAATTCCACCTAAATTATCGATGTTTAGAAACTTCAGTTAAACTACCCGTTTGCCTGGTATGTAGCTCAGCCAAGAGGAAAGAAGAGTTGTTACTGTGGTGTGCTGTCCCCCACCTCTTTCCCCTCTACCCTCTCCCTGATTAGCAGCTCACAATTAATTTATCAGGAGCTTCTTGATGCCACCTTTCTCCTTGCATGTGAAATTCTCAGGGATTTTTCTTTTTTTTCTCCAAGTTTAGTACCCTTCCGATATATGGAACATGTAACTCTGCTTTCCGCACGTCACTAGGTACAGAAATTAGCATGAGCACTTCTACGGGAAACATGGAGAAAGGTTACCTGCACTGATGAGTTGTGAGGTGGTGAAGTCTGCTGAACAGTAGGGCATCATTCAGACTGGAGGAAGAGGTATTCTTGTATACAGGGTGTTAAGGTAAGATTAATTGGAGTAGCTGGTTTGTCTCACACCAGCAACCAATACAGTAGCCTATTGTTGCATCATGTACCTCCAAAGTTAACCTGCACACTGTGGCTCCTCAACTGTGTTAGTTTTAAGGAACAGTACGCGTGCATGGGTGTGTGATCCCAGAGTCAATTGATGTATATCCTAATCAGCATGTATGACACATGTAGCAAGCAAAATGTGTGATCTGCAACTTGTCTCTGACTGCTGTTAGGAAGTTGTTAGCATATTCAGAAGTTGTTAGCTCCATTTGGATGCTCATGGATCAGGATGACAACCCAACAGTTTCGGTGAGATTGTGATGCGGCCCAGTCACCATGAGTGAGGTGGAAAGGGGAAGGAAGGTGTTATTTCGTGTTTGACAAAAGTGTGTTATAATTTTCCAAAGAGTGCATTAATTTTGAAACAAAATTGATGTAGCAAATGATATAAAATAGCTAAATTCTTGCTCTGACTGATCTATATAGGAAATTGAAATTGTAAATAGAAGTCATTAGGGGAAGTGGCAACAAAACGACTATTCACGTTGGTGTGTAGAATATGAGTCTGGTGACATACCATCTGACTTTCGGAAAAGCATCATCCACACAATTCCGAACATGGCAAGAGCTCACAAGTGCGAGAATTATCGCACAATCAGCTTAACAGCTCATGCATCGAAGCTGCTTAAAAGAATAATATACAGAATAATGGAAAAGAAAATTGAGAATGCGCTAGGTGACGATCAGTTTGGCTTTAGGAAAAGTAACGGCACGAGAGAGGCAATTCTGACATTACAGCTAATAATGGAAGCAAGGCTAAAGAAAAATCAAGACATGTTCATAGGATTTGTCGACCTGGAAAAAGCGTTCAACAATATAAAATGGTGCAAGCTGTTTGAAATACTGAAAAAAGTAGGGGTAAGCTATAGGGAGAGATGGGTCATATACAATATGTACAACAACCGAGAGGGAATAATAAGAGTGGACGATCAAGGACGAAGTGCTCGTATTAAGAAGGGTGTAAGACAAAGCTGTAGCCTTTCGCCCCTACTCTTCAATCTGTACATCGAGGAAACAATGATGGAAATAAATGAAAGGTTCAGGAGTGGAATTAAAATACAAGGTGAAAGGATATCAATGATACGATTCGCTGATGACATTGCTATTCTGAGTGAAAGTGAAGAAGAATTAAATGATCTGCTGAATGGAATGAACAGTCTAATGAGTACACAGTATGGTTTGAGAGTAAATCGGAGAAAGACGAAGGTAATGAGAAGTAGTAGAAATGAGAACAGTGAGAATCTCAACATTAGGATTGATGGTCACGAAGTCAATGAGGTTAAGGAATTCTGCTACCTAGGCAGTAAAATAACCAATGACAGACGGAGAAAGGAAGACATCAAAAGCAGACTCGCTATGGCAAAAAAGGCATTTCTGGCCAAGAGAAGTCTACTAATATCAAATACCAGCCTTAATTTGAGGAAGAAATTTCTGAGGATGTACGTCTGGAGTACAGCAGTGTATGGCAGTGAAACATGGACTGTGGGAAAACCGGAACAGAAGAGAATCGAAGCATTTGAGATGTGGTGCTATAGACGAATGTTGAAAATTAGGTGGACTGATAAGGTAAGGAATGAGGAGGTTCTATGCAGAATCAGAGAGGAAAGTAATATGTGGAAAACACTGATAAGGAGAAGGGACAGGATGATAGGACATCTGCTAAGACATGAGGGAATGACTTCCATGGTACTAGAGGGAGCTGTAGAGGGCAAAAACTGTAGAGGAAGACAGAGATTGGAATATGTCAAGCAAATAATTGAGGACATAGGTTGCAAGTGCTACTCTGTGATGAAGAGGTTAGCACAGGAAAGGAATTTGTGGCAGGCCGCATCAAACCAGTCAGTAGACCGATGGGGGGGGGGGGGAATAGAAAATGAAATACGTCGATTAAGTCATCCAATTCCTAAGTCTTGCACTATGACTTATGTTTGGCATTGCCTTCTTCCCACCTGTTTTGAAATGTCAACTGTGTATCCTGATGGACAGATCATTATTAATGACATGGCACCTCCTCACTTTGTGGCAGTGTGGTTTGGTTCTGAGCTCGACGTGGGACATTGCTGCGAAGATTGGTGATAAGATGAAAATTTCTTTCACAACTATGAACTGATGACCTCCATGTGGAGCACCACCACATAAGTATGTGTTAACAATCTTGGTTTTGCGAGTAGGTATTCTTTAATTTATTTTAAGGAGCTCCCTAGAAAATCTAGGAGGAGCCTACAACATTACAAATAATATAAACAAAAAATAAAAATGACAGTTTTTCGCTATGTTTTTTCTTGCTGTTTTACATGTTACTTTGGTAAATATTTGTAACTTTTGCGGAGACAGAGTGAGAGAGTGGGGTCATGCAGCTCTCATCAAGCTTTAGATATTTTTTGTCTAAACATTTGGCAGGCACAAATTATGTTTGTCACCTCTGCTGATCAGCTGACAAGATTGCCATCACCGCAATGAATAACACAGCTGAAATACATAAGTGGTTATAAGGGAATTGTGTTCTTAAGACTCAATTTCTGTCACAACAATAAACAATAAGACTGAAACAATATAGCAGTGATCATGTATGCCTCAACAATAAAAATACTATATCGACAAGTAAGGTAGAAAGTACACACATTGTTTCATGTTTAATGATAGCTGTTTTTATTCTAATATCACTTTTTTTAAAAAATTTGTAATAATCAGCATCCTATATCTATCTCTCAGATTCATTGCCAGTGAACAATCTTCTGAACTTTTGTGCTGCTGCTGCTGCATTATAGGTCTGTTGTAGCTCTGTATATTCATGTCAGCTGTCAGTCTAAAGCACGATACCTAATTACACACACTGCTAGTACAACATTATTTAATGTCACATTTACCGATGTTTCAGTGTGGCTTAATCAGGGTTTATAAAACACTTGATGGTTTTAAGATATCTTTTCTAACCTATATCTTTGTGTGTTTGCTTTAGAGAATAAGTTACTGTAAGTAAGATATGCTAATATACTTGCAGAAAGAATACTCAGTGTCAATTGTGAGGCAGGTGTATGCCTGTGATACAGCCATTTGCTCATTTTTCCCCCTCAGCATCAGTCAGAATAATTATTCACAGCCTGTAATACACCAGTATTCGAGCTGTTCACCTGCAGATTCTTTTCTGTGCTAAATCCTTCGTAACTCTATGGAGAGGAAATCTACTGACTCTTCTCTAAAAATTTGACATTGCATAATGTTTATTTCAACTGTTTCTTTACCAACCACTGATTTTGAGAATATTGAAATCTAGAACAGTCTTTTCTAATGTCATCAACTCATCGAATGCTGCTGTTTACTTATTCTTGCTATTCTCACCAGATATATGATTTCAAAGAAGATTGGGGCCTACTTCTCTATCACTGATTGAAGTATAACAAGTGTGAATTAATCTACCAAATCAAATTGTTTGGCTGTCTTTTGATTTGTGAGGCAAAATTAAAATTATAAAGAAAGAAGTAAAAGTTCTCGCATTGAATGTCAGCTATGACATTGCATGTGGTTTTGGAGAAACGAAGGAAAATGTCACAACACACTGCCAGTAGAAATATTTTATTGGAATTTAGCAAAAAGAACAAATTCCAGATCCAGAAAGAATGGTTGAAGCTGTTGCAGAATATGTGCTGTTTGAAGCTTCTGGAAGGAATAAAACTGTGTGTTGGACTGAGACTGAACTCTGGAACCTTGCCTGTTGGGGGCACTACATTCATCGACTGAGCCTTGTAGCTGTGACATACTATCTGTTCTCACGTTCACCAAAACCTCTCTGTCCTTTCACAGACTTCCTCCACACTTTTCTGGTCTAGCCCTCCTGTTTTGGCAGAGGAATGACTTAGTCGCAGCCAAGGGTATTGTTTCCACTATGAATGTTTGCCTCTGTGGCAGGGTGCACATTGTTTTGAAATCTTGTGACAGGTTAGAACTGCGCATTGAGTTGGCACTTAAACGTGGAATCTTGTAAGGCTCCTGCTTTGTGTCCTGGTCCAACACACAATCTCAATCTGCCAAGATACTTAAATTTTCTGGTTGTTGGTGAGAGAAAGACCCTCTCCATGCTAGCTCTTGTGGAGTTCTTTGCCTGCAAATAAATGTTGCCTATGAGATTTGCATTAATTATATTATTATATAAATTGTGAAGTGAATGGTGTCTCTTACCATTGCCTTTCCTGTCTGGTTCCACTGCCCCCCACGTCCTTCCCAAGCCCATCTCTGATTTGCTTGCTCATTTATGTCGGATTGTATCTTGTAATACTGTCTAAAGAAAGACTACTATTAGGTAGATTGTGTGACTGCCTTTGCTGTTGGTATTAACATCAAAGTTCTTGATATTTCAGAATGGTATGTATAACTCATTAGCTGAACATAATGACTGAGTAGCTGACTTCTCTGAAATTCTAAAGCATTGCCAATTCCTTTTTACAGATTGAGAATTTTGTGCATCTCCAATATTTACTCTGTCACGAATAGAACAATGTTTGCTATTGCTGCAAATTGTCGCTGGCTACAACACTTGAATGTTCAAGGTTGCTGGAGAATAACTGATGATGGTATCAGGTAAAAGAATCCTAATGCTACATTCATTAATTTCTTTTAATTGAATTGTTAATTTTGATACATAATTAATGAATGTTTCGCAGAAGTATGTTTCAAGCAGTTAATTTACGCCATGGGATGCTGTTTATAATAAGTAAGAGTGGGAGATTTTGTGGAAAGTTATGCAGAATAAAAGAAGTGTTTAATGATGAACTGACATAATTGATAAAACTTGATTAAAATTATATGCAGTATATTTGTTTCTACACTGAAGCACCAAGGAAAGTGTTACAGGCATGTGTATTCAAATACCGATATATGTAAACAGGCAGAATATGGTGCTGCGATCAGCAATGCCTGTATAAGACAGTGTGTGTTTGGCACAGTTGTTAGACTGGGTTACTGCTGCAACAATGACAGGTTATCAAGATTTACGTGAGTTTTAATGTGGTGTTATAGTTGGTGCATGAGCGATAGGACACAGCATCTCCAAGGTAGTGATGAAGTGGAGATTTCTCCGTACAACCATTTCATGAGTGTACCGTGCATGTCAGGAATTGAGTAAAATGTCAAACCTCTAACATCACTGCCGCTGGGAAAAGATCCTGCAAGAATTGTACAACATGACAGAATCGCCACCCTTCCACAAATTGTTTCACATTTCAATGCTGGATCATAACAAGTGTCAGCGTGTGAACTATTCAACGAAACCATTGATAAGGGCTTTCGGAGCTGATGGCCCGCTCGTGTACTCTTGATGACTGCGCAACACAAAGCTTTATGCCCCGCATGGGTTCGTCAAAGCAGGCATTGGACTGTTGATGATTGGAAATATGTTGCTTGGTCGGATGGGTCTCGTTTCAAATTGTATCGAGTGGATGGACATGTTTGGGTATGGAGACAGCCTCATGAATCCATGGACCCTGCATGTAAGCAGGAGACAGTTCAAAAGAATGATTATGAAGAACCCGCCTCGATTCCAAATAAAAACCGGATCTTGACCTAGGTTTTGGCACTGATAACCACACCTTCTTTGGAACACACTAAAACTAGTTTTAATCACTAGTTTATAATCACTAAGTTATTCATGATTGCTGATGCGCTGCAATATTAAAAGTTGTCACTGTTCAAGCTGGTGGAGGCTCTGTAATAGTGTGGGGTGTGTGCAGTTAGAGTGATATGGGACATCTGATACATCTAGATACAACTGACAGGTGACACATACGTGAGCATCCTGTCTGATCACCTGCATCCATTCATGTCAATTGTGCATTCCCAAGGAGTGGGCAGTGCGACACCCCCACATGTCCAGAATTGCTACAAGTGGTTCAAGAAACATTCTTCTGAGATTAAACACTTGTGCTGGACACCAAACTCCTCAGATATGAACATTATTGCAAGCATATCTGGAATGTCTTGTGAAGTGCTGTTCAGAAGAAATCTCCACCCCCTCGTACTCTTTTGGATTTATGGACAGACCTGCAGGATTCATGGTGTCAGTTCCCTCCAGCACTACTCCGGACATTAGTTGAGTCCATGCCGTGTCATGTTGTGGGACTTCTGCATGCTCATGGGGTCCCTACACAGTTTTAGGCAGGTGTATCACTTTCTTTGGCTCTTCAGAGTAGTTTCCATTATGAAATACGAACATATTTCGGTATCAGTAACTTTACACATTGCCATTTCCAACTGTCACAAGCAAACACAAAGAGAAAGCGGCATTCACGCAGTGATTCTGGATATCTGACAGTTTGGAAGTGATTGGAATGTGTTCATGCACTGACTGAAACTCTGGAAACAGTGGGGGCAAGTCAGGTTTTCTACAAATTGCAAGACATATTATGCATGTAGCTTTTTTGTGCAGTTGTGAAGATCTCCTGTCTGCAAAAAAATCTGGTTTTTTAATAGTGCAAGAAAGTTTCTTCTTTCTGAACGATGAATATGGTTTTTTGTGTGTAACAAAATGAACTTCTTTCATAAAGCTGTTTCTTTGGAATACAACATACCTTTTTTTCACTTAGGCATGTTTCGTCACCTATTTTGATATCACTGTTATTCCTAATGAGTGTAATTTACATTCCGAATTAACAGGGTGACATTTGTCAGTAAATTATGGGTTAATGACATGTCAAGATTCCTTGTCGTAACTTCCTTTCCTGGTGTGTTGTGTTTGATAACTTTTTTTTAACTTTTGTTCAGTTTAGGTTTACCATTATTTCATTAGTATACCCTGATGAAGAAATTAAAAAGCATCTGGCATCACACCCAGACAGTTGTTTTTGCTGCATTTGCTGTTGCTCAGTCACAAACAACAGTAGCAGAATGTACCTACTGTTACCCTTTGAGAATACCAGCAGTTTAATGAAGCAGAATATAAATTTCATCTTCATGCTCTTCTTAACAAGATGTGGTGCCGAATATTATTTTCACCTGCTAAAATTTTGGAATTTTCCTTTGTGTTTTCTGATATGGCTTTCTCTTATTTCTACATAATACCACATCTAAATAAATTTGTGGCAAGAAAATTTGCTGAGTTCTGTGTGGAACCTGTGATAGCAAAAGAAGAGCATTTTGCAGAAGCACCAGATTTGCACTTTTGGGGATGGAATTTCACTGCGTAAAAATTGGACAAAATGCATTTTTAATTTGAAACAAAAGGCATAGTTAATTCTTCTTTGTAAAACATACATCCATTTTTGTGAAATAAAGATTAGTGCCAACAGAGCGAAATAACTAAGGACTTTTTATGTAATATATTAGTTAGTTTTTCACATAAGGAACAAAATGAGAATTTGAAAAGGTGTAGGACATTGTTTCATCATAAGAAGATATGCTTGATGAATGTAGCAAACCAGTTGTAAACATGTTGGAAAATTAAAGGTGTTTTGGATTACTTGTTGATATAAAATTAAAAAAAATTTTAAAAAAATCATTGTGAATGTGTTAAAACAATAATAAATTAGCTATTTACACCATAAGCATCATTATTTTTACATGTGTATACATCCGTAGATTGTCAAATCTTCATTTATTGTAGTCCTTAGGCATGGCAATTAACACATACAAAAACTATTCACTCTACAAAAGTGAGTAAATGTATATGCAGGTTTATCCATATGCATCTTTCGGGCATTTATTTAAGCACAATAGTGACACAGATTTTCAAGGGGAAGACATTCTTGTATGGATCTAACTTGTCTGACAAAAGAAGTCTTTGATAATCTAACCATGGAAGTAAAATTTACAATAAATCTTTAAAATATTTTAATCTGAGTTAGTGTTTCTTCTTGCCAGTTACTGTAATACATGTATAGCTCTTGGGTATAAATACTCAGTTAGATAGCTGTGTATCTTTCTCGTTTAGCTGTAAATGTGTATGAGATCTGTTCAAAAAATTCTGCAGCTTTTCCCACAAAAATTTTTGTGTTTACCTTTCACTTATGGTGCATGGTCTCTTTCTAAATACTCTCATCCACAATTGTTTCACTGTTCCCAATGCCATTTTCAGTTCCGGAAGCAGTCTTGGTCCACCTCATGCTGGATTGTGCAAAGTGACATCTTTTATGCGGGGTTTTCAACTTTGGAAGAAGGGAAAAAGTACGCAGGAGCGAGGTTTGGAGAGTATGGAGTATGAGGCAGCTCAATGATTTCATTTTTTGTGCAGCAGTCATGCACCAGCATAGATGAATTTGTGGATGCGTTATTATGATGCGAAAGCCATGAATTGTCTCACTACATTTCAGACAATTTACTTCTCACATTTTCTTGCAGAAATTACAATGTGTCATGATAGTACCTTGGATTAACAATTTGCTCCTGTGGCACAAATCATGATGAACTAATCCTTCAAAGTCAAAGAAAACTATCAGTGTGACTTTGACATTTGACGTGATATGAAGAGCTTTTTGGTCTCTGAGAACCTTTCCCGACCCATTGTGAAGATTGAACCTGGTCTCAACATCATAACCGTAGAATGTGTCATCACCAGTTATGATTGAGCCTTGGTCTCAACATCATAACCGCAGACCCACATGTCACCACCAGTTAAGATTCTCTTAAGGAACATCTCATTCTCATTTGTGCGATCCAAAAGCTCTTCACAGATTGTGAGGCAAAGGTCTTTCTGGTCTTGACTCATGAGCCATGGGATGATAAACTTAGTGGAAACGTGGAAACACAAGGCATTCCATGAAGCTGTCAGGATTTCATGACATGATCCAACTGAAATGTTACATTCTTCTGCCCCCCCCCCCCCCCCCCCCCATGAACCATAGACCTTGCCGTTGGTGGGTAGGCTTGTGTGCCTCAACGATACAGATGCCCGAACCGTAGGTGCAACCACAATGGAGGGGTATCTGTTGAGAGGCCAGACTAACGTGTGGTTCCTGAAGAGGGGCAGCAGCCTTTTCAGTAGTTGCAGGGGTAACACTCTGAATGATTGACTGATCTGGCCTTGTAACACTAACCAAAACGGCCTTGCTGTGCTGGTACTTGGAACAGCTGAAAGCAAGGGAAAACTACAGCAGTAATTTTTCTCGAGGGCATGCAGCTTTACTGTATGGTTAAATGATGATGGCATCCTCTTGGGTAAAATATTCCGGAGGTAAAATAGTCCCCTATTCGGATCTCTGGGCGGGAACTACTCAGGAACTGACGTTCTACGGATCGGAGCATGGAATGTCAGATCCCTTAATTGGGCAGGTAGGTTAGAAAATTTAAAAATGGAATGGGATAGGTTAAAGTTGCATAGTGGGAGTTAGTGAAGTTCGGTGGCAGGAGGAACAAGACTTCTTGTCAGGTGAATACAGGGCTATAAATACAAAATCAAATAGGGGTAATGCAGGAGTAGGTTTAATAATGATCAAAAAATAGGAGTGTGGGTAAGCTACTACAAACAGCATAGTGAATGCATTATTGTGGCCAAGATAGACACGAAGCCCATGCCTACTACAGTGGCACAAGTTTATATGTCAACTAGCTCCACAGATGACGAAGAGATTGATGAAATGTTTGATGAGATAAAAGAAATTATTCAGGTACTGAAGGGAGACGAAAATATAATAGTCATGGGTGACTGGAATTCGAGAGTAGGAAAAGGGAGAGAAGGTAACATAGTAGGTGAATATGGATTTGGAGGGGGGGGGGGGGGGGGGAGAAATGAAAAAGGAAGCTGCCTGGTAGAAATTTGCACAGAGCATAACTTAATCATAGCTAACACTTGGTTCAAGAATCATGAAATATGGCAGTATACATAAAAGAAGCCTGGAGATACTAGAAGGGATCACATAGATTATACAGAGATTCAGGAACCAGGTTTTAAATTGTAACACATTTCCAGGGGCAGATGTGGACTCTGACCACAATCTATTGGTTATGAACTGCAGATTAAAACTGAAGAAACTGCAAAAAGGTGGGAATTTAAGGACATGGGATCTGGATAAGCTGAAAGACCCAGAGGTTGTACAGAGTTTCAAAGAGAACATAAGGGAACAATTGGCAGGAATGGAGGAAAGAAACACAGTAGAAGAAGAATGGGCAGCTCTGAGGGATGAAGTAGTGAAGGCAGCAGATGATCAAGTAGGTAAAAAGACAAGGGCTAATACAAATTCTTATGTAACAGAAAATATATTGAATTTTATTGATGAAAGGAGAAAATATAAAAATGCAGTAAGTGATGCAGGAAAAAAGGAATACAAACGTCTCAAAAATGAGATCGACATGAGGTGCAAAATGGCTAAGCAGGAATGGCTAGAGGAAAAATGTATAGATGTAGAGACTTATCACACTAGGGGTTAGATTGATACTGCCTACAGTTAAAGTAAAAGAGACCTTTGGAAAAAAGAGAACCAGTTGCGTGAATATCAAGAGCTCAGATGGAAACCCAATTCTAAGCAAAGATGGGAAAGCAGAAGGGTGGAAGGAGTATATAGAGGGTCTATACAAGGGTGAGGTTTTTAAGGACTATATTATAGAAATGGAAGAGAATGTAGATGAAGATAAAATGGGGAGATACGATACTGTGTGAAAAATTCGGAAGGACCAAAGTCGAAACAAGGCCCCAGGAGTAGACAACATTCCATTAGAACTATTGACAGACTTGGGGGAACAAGTCCTGACAACGCACTACCATCTGGTGAGCAAGACGTATGAGATAGGCGAAATACCCTCAGACTTCAAGAAGAATATAATAATTCCAATCCCAAAGAAAGCAGGTGTTGACAGATATGAAAATTATTGAACTATCAGTTTAATAACCCACAGCTGCAAAATACTAACACAAATTCTTTACAGACGAATGGAAAAACTGGTAGAAGCCGACATCTGGGAGGATCAGTTTGGATTCCGTAGAAATGTTGGAACACGTGAGGCAATACTGACCTTACGACTTATCTTAGAAGAAAGATTACGAAAAGACAAACCTACGTTTCTAGCATTTGTAGACTTAGAGAAAGCTTTTGACAATGATGACTGGAATACTCTCTTTCAAATTCTGAAGGTGGCAGGGGTAAAATACAGGGAGTGAAATATTTACAATTTGTACAGAAACCAGATGGCAGTTGTGAGTCGAGGGGCATGAAAGGGAAGCAGTGGTTGGAGAGGGAGTGCGACAGGGCTACAGCCTATCCCCGATGTTATTCAATCTGTATATTGAGCAAGCAGTAAAGGAAACATAATAAAATATTTGGTGTAGGAATCAAAATCCACGGAGAAGAAATAAAAAACTTTGAGGTTCGCCAATGACATTGTAATTCTGTGATAGACAGCAAAGGACCTGGAAGAGCAGCTGAATGGAATGGACAGTGTCTTGAAAGGAGGATATAAGATGAACATCAACAAAAGCAAAACGAGGATAATGGAATGTAGTCGAGTTAAGTCGTGTGATGCTGAGGGAATTACATTAGGAAATGAGACACTTAAAGTAGTAATGGAGTTTTGCTATTTGGGGAGCAAAAACCTAATGATGGTCGAAGTGGAGAGGATATAAAATGTAGACTGGCAATGGCAAGGAATGTGTTTCTGAAGAAGAGAAATTTGCCAACATTGAATATAGATTTAAGTGTCAGGAAGTCGTTTCTGAAAGTATTTATATGGAGTGTAGCCATGTATGGAAGTGAAACATGGACGATAAATAGTTTGAACAAGAAGAGAATAGAAGCTTTCGAAATGTGGTGCTACAGAAGAACGCTGAAGATTAGATGGGTAGATCACATAACTAATGAGGAGGTATTGAATAGAATTGTGGATAAGAGGAGTTTGTGGCACAACTTTACAAGGAGTGACTGGTTGGTATTACATGTTCTGAGGCGTCATGGGATCACAAATTTAGCATTGGAGGGCAGTGTGGAGGGTAAAATCGTAGAGGGAGCCCAAGAGATGAATACACTAGACAGATTCAGAAGGATGTAGGTTGCAGTAAGTACTGGGAGATGAAGAAACTTGCACAGGATAGAGTAGCGTGGAGAGCTGCATCAAACCAGTCTCAGGACTGAAGACAACAACAACAACATTGTATTCCTTAGACTGAATTAATCAGTGTTCAGAAATGTATTTTCTTCCAGTATCAAATCAGTTAGTAATGCATCCGACTGCATAGTTTGATCTCTGCAGAATACTGCTTCTCATCACTGAACAAAGAACTGCTACTCAGGGCACCGCAGTGTTCGCTCGCATTCTGTCATCATTGAGCAGTCTGTCTACTCCTTCGATGATACGCTCAGGCCATAGCCTTATGTTCCTGCCCAACCACACCCTTGAAAATTTGACATGTTCGGAAAGAAGCAGCAAAATATTTGTGACAGACAAGGAATGTGTAAATAAAATTGCTGTTTGTTTCATTCGGAGCAATTGATGGTATAGTCTTGAGTCTTTCCCTAACAACAGGCTTGCAGATCATAACATTTTTGAAAAAAATGGCTAAATATTTGGGACAAGCAAGAATACAAATGTCATTGCTGGTCATTTCACTCACAGCAGTTTTATCCTTAGTTTTCTAATCAACGATACGCAACAAAATCAGAGAAAGTCATTACTAAGTTGGGGTGGTGCTTGTGGTGTCATCGCCAGACACCACACTTGCTAGGTGGTAGCCTTTAAATTGGCTGCGGTCCGGTAGTTGTCAGCATAGCCTTCAGCTACGTTATTTGCTACGACCTAGCATGGCGCCATTATTAGTTGCTATTGATAGTAGGAATCGTGTACCGTCAAGAGCGACGTTCATCATTAATGGATTAAAGTTAAGTATTCCACCAGCTATGCCCGTTGTTTCTAAATTCTAATTTCCTTGTCCTGTTCCAGACCTCAGGCCAGCCTGCATGAGCTTAATCGCGTGCCTTTCGACCTCCTCTAGTAACATGGTGTTGGAACTCCTGCAAACCACAACAGTGTTATATGTAAATAATGTTGAATATTGCACAACATATTTGTATTACATTCATCAGAAATTCGCAGAATGTGTTAAAAACGTTAAAACTGAAAAAAAGTACATATAGCCAGTTCGCGAACCTACTTCTTTCACTTTCATAACCCTCATTCTTTACCACTACGTTGCACCAAAGACATGAATCTTATAACATCAGTGCTGTTTGTTTTCATATATCTCTAAAGCTTTTACCTCCATTGCATCATCTATTGACGTTTAACTAAAAGAAACAGTACCATGGGTGATGTCCTAGTGAGATCACTTCAGTGCACTGTTCCTGTGAACTGGCCTAGTGACAGTAATAATAAGGCAAAAACAGTAAAAGAAGACTGAACCAGCATGGCATCTGTCATATTGAGTCACAAGTCATTTTGACATTGCTTTCCATAGCTGCTTTTAGGGTGAAGATTGGGGGTAAATGGATAAGGTGAGCAGTGCAGGCCTTAACATTGGCATGCAGACCAAAGATATTGAGAGAATGAGCACCATAATGGTGCATCAAGAAGGTTAGGATCTACTCTAACCTCCTTGAGCTGCATAGATGTTGTTCTTTTTCTATTTGTTAATTGCTTTTTTTGGATTGTAATTGTTAATTGTTTTTCTGCATTGATTCGAGGAAGTTGTTGGAAAAATTATAATACTTATTATTACATCCACTCAGCAAAATGTTACATTGATTTTAACAAAATATAGTACACATTAGTAAAAGAAAAAAACTTAAATAGTTCGATAGTAGTGAAGAAAGATAGATCACAACTTAATTTTTTGTCTGAGGTAACTGCCTTTTCATTTCTAGTCAGACTTGAATTGACTTTAAAATCGGACAGACAATCAGTAATAGTACACATTTCTGCAGAAGATGGTTAAAGAGTAGATAGGGGCCATTGGTGTAGTGACATGTTGATGACTAATTGACGTTCACTGTAAGGTATGAGGGGAGTGGAAGGGGGTGCTGGTTCTACACCATCAGTGCGAGAGCAGGAAGCAAACAATGTGTTTGGAAGCAAAAGATTGAGGAAAATGTTGTTACATTCTAATCAGTATAGATGTGAAATCTGCTATGTATTCAGAAAAATAACTGTGTTCCCAGGTCCCACGTAACCACAACCTTGAACATCGCTTCGGAAGAAACGGCCAAATATTTCTTATAACCAAGATCATAAATTTCTTTGCTGTGTGCATATAGGAATACGAAGGCTCTTTTCTCGTGTTTCATGAAACTGATCTCAGATAATGATTGCTTGGTGGCAGTTCATCAGATCCACTTGCATAGTTTTCACTAGAAGGTGAAATAGTTAGCACTTATCAAGTCACCTGTCGGAAACCCACCAACTCTTCTACTTTGGGTTCATCTAACAGAGCTACAATTTCCTCATTAGTAAGTCCTAAAAATAAAAAAAACGACCCTATTGTGACAATAATGTGTAAAGATAATGGTAATATGACATACCTATTCTGTAATCTGCTCCAAATTGTAACCATAGACATTGACTGGAATGAGCACACACCAGAAACAATCCAAACATGCATAATTGTACATATGGAAGTTAGAGTAATCATAGCTATGAAAATATTTAAAATGATTTCACAGATTCAGTTGTAATTACTTGTGTAGACATTTCGATTCTGAAACTCATTTTTTTCAAATGTGGTAAGTAATACACAATTAAACTTTCCTTGATGCAGATGCTCCCAGTCAGCCATCTTGAAAATTTCTGAAGTTTAAGACACAGTTTCTTGGGTCTGTAGCAAGATACCAGCATGTTTTGCGTTATATACAAAGCAGCAATTCCTGCACAATTGTTTACCTAAGGGCTCTACGACATATTGCAACAATATGATGCTACAATGCAAATTAACCACACCCATGCAGTTGTGTGTGCCAGGTCCAGAAAGGTTGGCATTTTTGTTCCATAAGGGGAGAAATACACGAACATTTCATAAACTCTGAATTCACTTCTCATTTTAACAGAAAACAGGTCCTAACACTCTTGATACATGAAATTAAATGATAAACTAGGAATAGCATACTAATGCAGAGAATGAACATTCTGGTATAATGAATCCTTAGAAATACTACTTGAGAATAATCAGAAAGAAAAGTCTCTGTTTTCTTAAGTTTCATTTATCAGATGAGTGGTAACAGGCCCTCTTTTCGTGTATGATGATAACATCACAAGCTGGCTTAAATAAATTTTACATGAATTTACAAAATTATCATAATTCTTTAGCATTTATCCTGAAGCATCTTGAAAATGAAAGTTAACTTGTATTAAAAAGGTATTTTTATGATTTGTAATTAAGCAAATTAACAGATACTGTATATGTGTTTGCACAGTTAGTATATAATACGAGTAACGATTATTTGATAGTAGTAAGGAAGAGTAGTATTACATAGCAATATTCATGGACACATGGTTATAAACACTTCATAAATTATATTTCTTCTGTTAATTTGTTATGTTGTTTAATCACCTCTTTGGTACTTTTCAGAGTGGTTGGTGAATACTGCCGTAACTTGGAATCCCTCCTTGTCAATGATTGCCGTTCTGTCAGTGAAAGGAGTTTAGGTAATCTACGCACCAGGATGTTTATTGATAGGCCCAGGTATCAAATTGTTCCAATAAGAAGTCTCAATTTACAGGTGTAACTTACCTGGCTTCTAAGATGTGAAATAATGACTTCAAATGAGTACTCTGTGAAAGGTTATTAATTTATGTTAGTGTTGCTCAATGCTATAGCTCCCAGGAAAATGTATTACATTGACTTTCGAGGGATGCCTGTCTGCCTCATGATCATTGTCTGAAATGATCAAAAGGGTTGTAACTGCAAGGAATTATTTCCTGTGTGTTTCATCAAGTAAGAAAGACAAACTGTCGGAAAGTAACTTCTACATGATGCAGGTTTATTTATACTTCATTTCGATATCATAAAGTAATATGACATGAAGACAGCAAGCTGCTTTATTGCTGATGGAAAGAAGCCATTGCTGCTTTCTGAAAAAAAAGTATTTAATATGAGATCTGAAATGGTTTTTCATAGCAATAGAGTACACAGTTAGTTGTTTAGTCCATGGCAATGACTGCACAAAAAATATTACCACATTTCTTGTAAGATTACACTTTTCTTTTTCATTGTAAATCCAATTAAAGATGTTCGTATTACATAATGTTTTATTTGTATCTTTTGTTTTTAGGCTGTGATTGTGACTGAAATAATCTTGTATGTAACTGACGTTAGTTTGTACAAGTTGGAGTAGCAGACTATTCTGATTCATTTATAGCTACTGTTACACATAAAGTGCACTGCTAGCAAGCTGTTACTAGCTAGTGATCAATTCAAGTAAGAGGTTATGTATTTTTTTCCATATTGATTATCCAGTCAAGCAATTGTGATGATCCATTAGTGTAGAAAGCAGAATCAGAGGAATATAAAATAGCAAAATGCCGCAGTAGTAGATAAGAGTATTGTCTGAGAACTGTGGATGACACTGGAAATGTAGATTGGTTTTCATGCATGACCATGATGCCATACGAGTTACCATGGATTTCAGTTTTGGTTCTTACAGCTTAATTTAAATATTAATGGCTCTTGAAAAATGTAGACTGTCCATACAGTATGTAGTTTCTCATACTGTCAAAAGAATGTTTTATCTGTTTTGCCATATCTGTAAAGTCAAAGACAATAAGAATGATTTGCAGCAGAAGAAATAAATATATAATTGAAGTTTTTATTCAGATTATCATTTTATTATTTGCTACCATATTGGATAGTGCATAGAGACTTGATAAATCATACATGGTTCCACAATTTTGTTACAGACACATTAACAGCTTATAAGCTTGTTTGTAAACATACTCTGTGGTGATGTGCTGCCAGCTAAGGTAATCACCAAGCAATTGTTTTAACAGCTGCCAAGTTAAGTAGTGACAGTTGTCAACAATGACCTTCGAGATAGTATAAGTATTTTTTGTGGTTACACTATAAGAATAGGTCTGAATGCTATTGAAGTGGTCCTCAGGCTACTTAGTTGTGTTAATACAATATCTGTTCCCATGAACAGAATAATGACAGTCTTTTAGTAAGCACCGAAGAGTACAATAAATTAACTGCAAGGTAAGTTAGTGGTCTGAAGTTAAGACAAGCACAAGATACTTCATGGACAAGAAAACTGAGCTAGTTTGTATTTAACTGAAATCCATATTACAGGCAGTAAATGAAATGAAGCATTCATTGTCCTGAGAATGTAAATTTTATTCTGCAGATTACTTCATGCAAGTTCAAAGCATAGTAAAACGAGTTTTTCTTTTTTTTTTTAATTGTACGTAGCTATAAAGGAGACAAGTGATACAGAGATCCTGTTGCCAGAAATCCACTTATGATAATTTAAATTAGATTTATTTGCTTTCTTATAGACAGTGTCACCTGTTGCCACCGTAATTGGTCTAGTTTACCAAGTTGTGTCACAAGTATACCAATAAACCTTTCACTGGCTTGATTTCTAAGGTCCATTCTCAATGTAACACATACTAATGAGGGAAAACATTATGACCACCTGTCTAATAGCAGGTTCGTCAAACGCTAAAACACAGTAAGAAGAAAAGTGATGAAATATTGCATGTAAAAAGAATATTGATTTGTTATGTTATTGAACTTCCACTGCAATGGGTGTAAATACTTCCTGGTCATGCCTAGAAAGTTTTATGAATTTATTTGTAAAAGTATAGACAGTTAAAATTAAAGTGTCCTGTGGTGCCTCTCCTGCTCCAAGTTTGCCAATTTCACATCCTACCCCCCTTAAATACATGCTGTAACTGCCATGAATGTCAGTTACCTTTGAGATAGGATGTGGGATGTAGATGTTGGTCAAGAATGCTCTTAAGGTGACAAAGTCACCATCATCAATACCTCACTGAGTTTGAACGAAGTCATGTAATGAGGTCATGAGAAGCTGGATGTTCCGTCTGTGATATTGCAGACAAATGTGGCAGGAATGTAGCCACTGAGCATTTTGGCCAGCAGTGGTGGTCACAAGAATGTACAGCTGCAAGAAGACTGGTCTCTGGATGGTCACATAGCATGATAGTGTTCAGAGTAGGCTGTGTCGCATTGTACTGGATTTGTAGCTTCAATGTGAGCAGCAGTTGGCTCCACAGTGTCACGTCGAAGTGTCACAAATTGGTTACTTCAAGGGCAACTCAGAGCCACAGGGACAGCTTGGAGCCAGGTGCCCTCTAGTGTACACTTCACTGACCCCAAACCACCAACATTTGTGACTTAAGTGATGTCCTCATTGTAGGAGCGGGTGGAGGTATGTTGTGTTCCCTGATGAAAGCTGGTTCTGCCTTGGAGCCAGTGATGTCCATGTGTTGGTTAAGAGGGCAGTTGAGGACCTGCAAGCAACCTGTGCTTGTGCTACACACACTGGACCTATACCTGGAGTTATGGTCTGGTAGTAGGATTTCTTTTGCACTCTTGTGGTTATCGCACGCATCTGGACTGTAAATCTGTACATCAGCCAAGTGATTTGCCATTCATAAACAGCATTCCAGGGGGTGTTTCCCAACAAGATAATGCTCTCCCCTATACCACTGTTGTTGCAACCCAGCATGCTCTACTATGTGTTGACATGTTGCTTGGCCTGCTCGATCACCAGATCTATCTCCAGCTGAGCACAAAATGGGACATCATTGGACGACAACCTCCAGCATCATCTACAAACAGCATTAACCATAAGTGATTGACCTACCAAGCGCAGCAGGCATGCACATGCATGTGCACACTTGCGTGCATGTGTGCACTTCCTTCCCCCCCTGCCCCCACACACGCACTAGTCCAACTGGGTTGATCAGCAGTCTTGATTGTAGTGGTAAGTAGTAACATGGGGGAGGTGTGGGGTTGTGATGAATAGGCCGCTACTATGTGGCTAGTTAGTATGTGTGGGAGAAGTGTTTGATAGCTATGGAGATGAGGCAGAGCAAATATTTTTCTGGATAATGAAGGGAGGATAGTGTTAGTGTGTGAAGGCCTTGAAAATATGTTCCCCATACCGTGTTTCATTCACCTCTTCTATATTCCCATCACCTGCCTAGGCCAGTCAAGATTTGAGAGCTTGTTAAAACTGTGACATCTGAAGATGACCGATTGCTAAATTTGGAAGTAGTAATATAAAACTAAATATGATTGTGCCTGTAAATAAAATTTTTAATAAATATAGCAATCTGTGTTGTTTTCCCAAGATAAAGAATGTCATACTTAATTTATAATTTTGCAACCATCATCTACAACACCCACCCTACCTCTCTGCCCCTAACTTTCTCTTCTGTGCTGGTTAAACGGTACTTGTAATATATTTATACTGAGTAAATTAAATATTTTTTTAAGTTTATATATAAATTAACTCTTTAAGTAAGAGAGTGTGATCTATTTAGATATGAGGAACATCTTGAAATTAACCTCCACTTTCATGTGGAATGGGAAATAGCAGGGGAACAGAACAGTTACTACCCTGACTAATGTAGTAAGTCACTGTGCTCAGGGATGGGATAGTGAGGAAACTATTTTTCATTCTCCAATAGTGTAACTGCAAAGTGAGCATTGCAGTTGTTAAAACCACTAAATGTGAAGTTATTTATGCAATACAGTTAATTATGGCACAAAGTCTCAAATCTGTTGTCATTCAGTGTAAAATTTATGCTGTAAATGAACTGAATGTGATGCTGTGTGGGTGTGTTTTAAGTGTCATTTGTAGGAGAATGCAAAGATGAATATTTGTGATAGTACCAGACGTGGCCTGTGCATCTTTAACGCTTATTGGCATTGTTTGTCTCGTGGGGAAGGGTGGTTGCAGTTGTCACACACCTATCGCATTGACCGATTACTGTTCTCATATTTCAAGAAAATTAATTAACTTGTGGGGAGGATATGAGAAGCAGAAAATACTTTGGTGGGAAGAGAGAGGGGAAGAAAACTTAAGTTCAGGTTGCTTCTGGTGTTCCATAAAACAGTCACACTGCAGAAAATGTTACAGGTTTGCAAACTTGTGCAAGGATTTGCTAGTCTACCTAATCTGCAAAACCCACAGCAGAATTTTTTTAAAGTCCGTAAACAGATTTTATTTTCCTAGATGTGTAGCACGGAAATTTCCATGCACTTGTAGAAGCAACTGATAGGCTGCCCATATGATAGGTCACATTCTGACTGTCAGCTGATAGGTACGACTGATAGGGCTGTTGTATGCACTTCGTAAGGTGAGTCCTGTTCGATCCAGAAGACCTAACGTATGGAAAGATTATCAGTGTTTGGCAATTTTCGTGCTACACATCTAGGAACAACTGGTATAGAAAACTTATGAAAAATTCCAGGAATCGAACATTTCGCATTATCTCAAGTGTTGGACAGCTTTCCACTGATGTTTTAAAGTTGTTTACGTGAGACTGTGACAAAAAAATTATGGTACTGTGATTTCTGTGCCACTTCCAAAACTCCTTTCTGGGAACCACAAAACTCAGTGGATGATAACTTCTCTGGACTTCTATATTCATTGTGATACAGAAGGGGAAGATTATTGAACATAATCACTGAGAGGGGGAGCACAGTGGTTAGCACATATGACTCACATTCAAGAGGATGACTGTTCAAACCTGTGTCTGGCCATCCCAATTCAGGTTTTCTGTGATTTCCCTGAACTGCTTAAGGCAAATGCTGGGATGGTTCCTTTATAAGGGCACAGCTGCTTTCCTTCTCCATCCTTCCCTAATCTGAGCTTGTGCTCCATCTCTAATGACCTCAATGTCAACTGGCATTAAACACTAATCTTCTCCTCATCCTGCTGAATAGAAAATTGGCTAGTGATAAGATGTGTTTCCTATGCTATCATGGAGACAAAAACAGTCATTGGGGTGGTGAAAGACTGCCTCACACAAAAAAGTCAAATTCCTGCAAGCCACAAGTGGCCACCATTTTTAAGATGCTAAAGGAATCTCATCAAGTGAATTTTATGAAAAATAATCTGACAGTCAGATTCAAGAGCCTACTGTGAGAAGTTAAAGAGAGCAGAAGAGCTATTCAAAACAAATGACAGCCTGTTGATTACCAGTGCCATGTTTTTGCATGACTGTACTCAACCACATGCCCCTTTAAATATGAGAATCGTCTCTTGAAGTGGGATGTCTATGAACATTCAGCATATAGCCCAGTCGTGACTCCAGTCAATTTCTGTTTCTTCGTACGCCTCAAAAACTTGGTCGGTTCCCAGCACCTTGACTCTTACAAAGAGCATAAAGATGCTGTCGTGGCTGGCTGCAATCTCGGAGTACAGTTTTATGCAGAGGAAATTAGCCAGCTGTTAAGGAGATATGATAAATGATTAAATTGATTGGTGATTATGTAAAGAACTGAAACAGAGTTCTAGTTTTTTACACACACACACACACACACACACATACACACACACACACACACACACACACACACAATAGTACTCCTACAAAATAATTTTGGATAATATGAAAGTGGACAGTTTGTAATATTACTAAAAGACTAGTTTTCCCATCCTAAATACTTTATGATTTGTATGAACATAATCTGGTTTCTCATGTTACACTTTTTTATTTTTTTAAAAATTTTCTGAGGTGTAGGTTGTTGGCACTGAGGTGAGTAATGTGTAGATGATAAAACAGTTTAAATGTCCATTAATCTCAATGATTTAATGGCACATAGTGCAACTGTTTGCAATATTTTCATTAGTGAAACGCCATTTTCTCCCGGTGATCTGTGAATAGTCTGACATGTTTTATTTTGATAATTCCTCCGTTGCAGCTTGGAATGTTTTACGGTATGCAAAGCTTTGTCTGAGATATAAGCATGTTTAGTGAGTGCCTAATCACAAGGAAAATAGATGCATCTCCTTGAAGGAACTGAAGAAGAGCAGGAACTCAAGTCATTATCAGTGTTGTTTTGTAGCTCTGTATTGAAATCATACAAGGCTCTCAATCTATAAAATGCTATCAAGGATACGAAAAACTTAACTCTGTGATAATGTCTTAGATCTACCCCGGAGCATGCTTGTTGAAGAGTCATGTAACTTACTGTTAATTGAGTTTTCTATCCCTTCAACTAAAAATTTATGTTAGTACAGTTTTAGAGTATAGGGTTTCATAACTGAAAATCGTGTAGTTCCTGAAGAGGGGCAGCAGCCTTTCTAGTAGTTGAAGGGGCAACAGTCTGGATGATTGACTGATCTGGCCTTGTAACACTAACCAAAACGGCCTTGCTGTGCTGGTACTGCAAACGGCTGAAATCAAGGGGAAACTACAGCAGTAATTTTTCCCAAGGGCATGCAGCTTTACTGTATGGTTAAATGATGATTGCGTCCTCTTGGGTAAAATATTCAGGAGGTAAAATAATCCCCCCATTCGGAACTCCGGGTGGGGCTACTCGGGAACGTGGAATGTCAGATCCCTTAATCGGGCAGGTAGCCTAGAAAATTTAAAAAGGGAATGGGATAGGTTAAAGTTAGATATAGTGGGAGTTAGTGAAGTTCGGTGGCAGGAGGAACAAGACTTCTTGTCAGGTGAATACAGGGTTATAAATACAAAATCAAATAGGGGTGATGCAGGACTAGGTTTAATAATGAATAAAAAAATATGAGTGCAGGTAAGGTACTACAAACAGCATAGTGAAAGCATTATTGTGGCCAAGATAGACACGAAGCCCATGCCTACTACAGTAGTACAAGTTTGTGTGCCAACTAGCTCAGCAGATGACGAAGAAATGTATGATGACATAAAAGAAATTGTTCAGATAGTGAAGGGAGACAAAAATTTAATAGTCATGGGTGACTGGAATTTGAGAGTAGGAAAAAGGAGAGAAGGAAACATAGTAGGTGAATATGGATTTGGAGGGGGGGGGGGGGGGGGGGGGGGGAGAAATGAGAGAGGAATCCGCCTGGTAGAAATTTGCACAGAGCATAACGTAATCATAGCTAACACTTGGTTCAAGAATCATGACAGACGGCTGTATACTTGGAAGAAGCCTGGAGATACTAGAAGGGATCACATAGATTATACAGAGATTCAGGAACCAGGTTTTAAATTGTAACACATTTCCAGGGGCAGATGTGGACTCTGACCACAATCTATTGGTTATGAACTGCAGATTAAAACTGAAGAAACCGCAAAAAGGTGGGAATCTGGGGAGATGGGACCTGTATAAACTGAAAGAAGCAGAAGCTGTAGAGAGCTTCAGGGAGAGCATTAGGGAACGATTGACAAGAATGGGGGAAAGAAATACAGAAGAACAAGAATGGGTAGCTTTGTGAGACGAAATAGTCAAGGTAGCAGGTGATCAAGTAGGTAAAAAGGACGAGGGCTAATACAAATTCTTGTGTAACAGAAAAGATACTGAATTTTATTGATGAAAGGAGAAAATATAAAAATGCAGTAAATGATGCACGAAAAAAGGAATACAAACGTCTCAAAAATGAGATCGACAGGAGATGCAAAATTGCTAAGCAGGAATGGCTAGAGGAAAAATGTAAGGATGTAGAGACTTACCACACTAGGGGTAAGATAGATACTGCCTACAGGAAAAGTAAGAGAGACCTTTGGAGAAAAGAGAACCACTTGCATGAATATCAAGAGCTCAGATGGAAACCCAGTTCTAAGCAAAGAAGGGAAAGCAGAAGGGTGGAAGGAGTATATAGAGGGGCTATACAAGGGTGAGGTTGTTAAGGACAATATTATAGAAATGGAAGAGAATGTAGATGAAGATAAAATAGGAGATACGATACTGTGTGAAGAATTTGACAGAGCGCTGAAGGACCTAAGTCGAAACAAGGCCCCGGGAGTAGACAACATTCCAATGTAACTACTGACACACTTGGGAGAGCCAGTCCTGACAACACACTACCATCTGGTGAGCAAGATGTATGAGACAGGCGAAATACCCTCAGACTTCAAGAAGAATATAATAATTCCAATCCCAAAAAAAGCAGGTGCTGACAGATGTGAAAATTACCGAACTATCAGTTTAATAAGCCACAGCTGCAAAATACTAATATGAATTCTTTACAGACGAATGGAAAAACTAGTAGAAGCCGACATCGGGGAAGATCAGTTTGGATTCCATAGAAATGTTGGAACGAGGCAATACCGACCCTACGACTTATCTTAGAAGATAGATTAAAAAAAGGCAAACCTACATTTCTAGCATTTGTAGACTTAGAGAAAGCTTTTGACAATGTTGACTGGAATCCTCTCTTTCAAATTCTGACGGTGGCAGGGGTGAAATACAGGGAGTGAAAGGCTATTTACAATTTCTACAGAAACCAGATGGCAGTTATGAGTCGAGGGACATGAAAGGGAACCAGTGGTTGGGAACGGAGTAAGACAGGGTTGCAGCCTATCCCTGATGTTATTCAATCTGTATATTGAGCAAGCAGTAAAGGAAACAAAAGAAAAATTCGGAGTAGGTATTAAAATCCATGGAGAAGAAATAAAAACTTTGAGGTTCGCCAATGACATTGTAATTCTTTCAGAGACAGCAAAGGACTTGGAAGAGCAGTTGAATGGAATGGACAGTGTCTTGAAAGGAGAATATAAGATGAACATCAACAAAAGCAAAACAAGAATAATGGAATGTAGTTGAATTAAGTCGTGTGATGATGAGGGAATTAGATTAGGAAATGAGACACTTAAAGTAGTAAAGTAGTTTTGCTATTTGGGGAGCAAAATAACTGATGATGGCTGAAGTAGAGAGGATATAAAATGTAGACTGGCAATGGCAAGGAAAGCGTTTCTGAAGAAGAGAAATTTGTTAACATCGAGTATAGATTTAAGTGTCAGGAAGTCATTTCTGAAAGTATTTGTATTTAGTACAGCCATGTATGGAAGTGAAACATGGACGAGAAATAGTTCGGACAAGAAGAGAATAGAAGCTTTCGAAATGTGGTGCTACAGAAGAATGCTGAAGATTAGATGGGTAGATCACATAACTAATGAGATGGTATTGAAGAGAATTGGAGAGAAGAGAAATTTGTGGCACAACTTGATTAGAAGAAGTGATCGGTTGGTAGGGCATATTCTGAGGCATCAAGGGTTCAGCAATTTAGTATTGGAGGGCAGCATGGAGGGTAAAAATCGTAGAGGGAGACAAAGAGATGAATATGCTAAACAGATTTAGAAGGATGTAGGTTGCAGTAGGTACTGATAGATGAAGAACCTTGCACAGGATAGAGTAGCTTGGAGAGCTGGATCAAACCAGTCTCTGGACTGAAGACAACCACAACAACAACAACAACAACTACTACTACTACTACTACTACTACTACTACTACTACTATTACTGAAAATCCAGTGCTAGTGGCAAACTAGAAATCTGATATTTGTGTAGTGGAAATCATTGACAGAGCCAGTTGAGGTGTGATGTATTAGAAGCAGACATGATTTTTGTATACCTAGTAATAAAATGACAGTAAAACGTACAGTGTATTTCAAGTAAGGTGTTTTCCCTGCAACTTAAAAAATAAAAAGTGGTATGGATATTTATTTAAAGAGGTCAATGTAAGAAATGTTATTTTTTCTGCAGAATTATGAATTTTAGTGTTTAGTTGTTTTCCAGAGTGTTACAGCAATAAGATACAACTTTTTAAATCGAACTTTATTTTAGTATCATGTAGTTGATGCAGGAGGACAGTTGATAAATAAAGAGAGAAATTGATGTAGAAGTAAAATACATATCACGTCTGTGGCACTATCTCCCCTATTTGGTGATAGTAGAAAACGAGTCGCCCATCTTTGAACTTTTCCAGAGTCATCCGTCAGTCCCACAGTGCACAGTAATACTCCAGAAGAGGGTGGACAAGTGTGGTGTACGCAGCCTCTTTACTAGACCTGTTGCACCTCCTAAGTGTTCTGCCAATGAATCAAAGTCTTTGGTTTGCTCTACCCATGACATTATCTATGTGATTGTTCCAATTTAGGTTATTTATAATTGTAATCCCTAAGTATTTAGTTGAATTTACAGTCTTAAGATTTGTGTGACTTACCACGTATTTGAAATTTAGTGGATTTCTTTTAGCACTCATGCGAATAACTTTACACCTTTCTTTATTTAGGGTTAATTGCCACTTTTGTGCCATACAGATATCTAAATCATTTTGCAATTCATTTTGGTCCTCTGACGACTTTACAAGATGGTAAATGACAGCATCATTTGCAAACAGTCTAATAGGGCTACTCTGGTTGTCTCGTATGTCATTAATATAGACCAGGAACAATAGAGGGCATATAACGCTTCCTTGGGGAACGCTGGATATTACCTCTGTTTTACTCTGACTTTCTGTCTGTTACTTTGAACTCTGACCTTTCTGACAAGAAATCACGAATCCAGTTGCACAATTGAGGCAATGTTCCATAGGCACGCAGTTTGCTTTGAAGATGCTTGTGAGGAACGGTGTCGAAAGCCTTCTGGAAATCTAAAAATATGGAATCAATTTGACATCCCCTCTCAATAGCACTCATTACTTCACGAATATAAAGAGCTAGTTGTGTTTCACAAGAACGATGTTTTCTGAATCCATGGTGACTGTGTCAATAAATCATTTTCTTCAAGGTAATTCATAATGTTCGAACACAGTACATGTTCCGAAACCCTACTGCAAATCGACTTTAGTGATATGGGCCTGTAATTCAGCAGATTACTCCTATTTCCCTGCTTTGGTGATGGTGTGACTTGAGCAATTTTCAGTCTTTATGTACGGAACTTTCTGTGAGCGAGCGGTTTTATGTAATTGCTAAATAAGGAGCTATTGTATCAGTATACTCTGAAAGGAACCTGACTGGTATGCAATCTGGAACTGAGGCCTTGCTTTTATTAAGTGATTTAAGCTGCTTTGCTACACCAAGGATATCTACTTCTATGTTTCTAATCTTGGCAGTTGTTCTTGATTGGAATTCAGGGATATTTACTTTGTTTTCTTTGGTAAAGGTGTTTTGGAAAACCTTGTTTAATAACTCTGCTTCAGTGGCACTGTCATCAATGACTTCACTGTTGTTATTGCGCAGTGAAGGTATTGATTGTGTCTTGCCACTGGTGTGCTTTATGTATGACCAGATCTCTTCTTGGGTTTTCTGCCAGATTCCATGACAGAGTTTCATCGTGGAAATTATTAAAAGCATCTCACATTGAAGTATGCTCTGTATTTCGAACTTCTGCAAAACCTAGTCAATCTTGTGGATTTTGCGCTCTTTTAAATTTTGCATGCTTTCTTTGTTGCTTCTGCAACAGTGATCTGACCCATTTTGTGTACCATGGGGGATCAATACCATCACTTATTGTTTTATGTGGCATATATCTCTCAATTGCCATCGATACAATCTTTTTGAAATCCAGAATGAGATTTTCACTCTGCAGTGGAGTGTGCGCTGATATGAAACTTCCTGGCAGATTAAAACCGTGTGCAGGACGGAGACTCGAACTCGGGAACTTTGCCTTTCGCAGGCAAGTGCTCTACCAACTGAGATACCCAACTGGCAGAAGTAAAGCTGTGAGGACGGGGTGTGAGCCGTGCTTGGGTAGCTCAGTTGGTAGAGCACTTGCCTTTTTGAAATCGTTCCACATTTTTCTATGTATATGTGATCAGATCGGAAGGTGTGGAGACTGTCTCTTAAAAAGGCATGAAGAGCATTTTTATCAGTTTTTTTTTAGATGTACTATGTGTTTATTTTTGATGATTGTAGGTGTTACGGTATCCAGCCTAGCAGCAACTGCCTTGTGGTCCCTAATCCCAGTATTCGGCATGATACATCAGCTCTGTGCCAAAAAGAAAACAATGTTCTCTTTAAAAATTATAACTTGTTGCTGTAACTTTCTGGAAAATAATTCAACAAAGGTAGCGCATAACTCGACGGAAAGAGTAACACTTCTAACTTTTACATGTCTAAATAAATATTCCTTTCACTCGCCATTTTAAGTTACAGAGAAAAACACATTATCTGATCCTGTATGTTTGAAGTAATAATGTCTTGTGAAGGGGGACTTACATGCAGCTCTAAACCGATCTGATATTTGGAAACTCAAGGATCATTCAGAAAGAAATACAACATACCACAAGTCCGAATGTGCACACCAGCAGTTGGCAGAATGTTGCAAAGGAGCTGGAAGTTCGAGACCCTCCTCCAAGAAGGATGAAAACCTTGTGATAATCTGATAAGAGTCACAGTTACCAAGAGATGTCATGGTCCACTCCATATTATCACGTACTACTTGGACAGATGACAGGAATATAAAAACTAACAACAGTGCAGCAGGTAGGTAGGTAAGGCACAGTTTGCTCAGTGAAGTAATTATCTAGGTTTGTTGCATTTCTTTTACTGGCACCCACTTACAGCCAGCACATTAGGTAACCAAAATCATGATGTGAGAATCTGTCTTGTGCACTGCTGGCCATTAAAACAGCAATCCAATGAAGGCAACAAATGTCAAATTGCCATGAAGTGTGCTATAATATATGATTGGAAAGGCACAAGATTAGAATTCCAGTGTAACTGTACCAAATAGGAGTAACACCATCTGAATTCTGTATATAAGGAAAGTTATGCAGCCAGTTACTCATTCAAGATTGTTCCACCTGATTGCAAGATACACAAGACAGGTAAAATACTGTCACACTTCAGGAAGAATTTACTAATTTCAAAATATGATAGGTGTGAATACCACTGAAGTATTGGTTTAATAAGTCATGATCAATAGAATCTGAACTACTGGAAGATCAAATTACGTTCTGGAGAAATGTAGGAACACACTAGGCAACAATGACCCTACGATTTCTATAGATTATTGGATTTCGACAGTGTGGACTGGACTACACGTAATTTTTGAAGGTAGCAGGGGTAAAACATAGGTAGTGAAAAGTTATTTACAACTTGTACAGATACCAGACTGCAGTTACAAGGGTTGTAAGAGATGAATGGGAAACCGCAGTTTAGAACGGAGTAGATGCCAGTTTTTAGCCTATCCACAAAGTTATTCAGTCTGTACACTGAGAAGGTTATGGGAGAAAACCAAGAAGTAATTGGGAAAGGTAATTACTGTTCAAAGAAAATAAAGAACAACTTTGTGGTTTGCTGATGACATGATTCTGTTAGAGGTGGGTAAGGACTTGGAAGGCGAGTTGACTAGAATGGACTATATCTTGAAAATAGCTTATAAGATGACCATTAATAAAAGTAAAACAAGAGTAATAGAATATAGTCGAGTTAAATCAAGCTACGCTGAGGGAATTATATAATGAAATGAGATGCTAAAAGGAGTAGACAAGTTTTGGTAATTGGGAAACAAAATAATAGATGAGGCCAAAGTAGGGAAAATATAATATACAGACTGTCATTAGCAAGAAAAGTGTATATGACAAGGAGAAATTCGTTAAAACCAAATGCAAATTTAAGTGTTGTATGTTTGTGTATGTGTCTGAAGTATAACCTTCTGTGGAAATGAAGCATGAGTGATGAAAATGCCAGACAAGAAGAGTACAGAAGCTTTTTGAATATGTCGGTGAAGATTATATGAAGCGGGGGTGAGGGGAGGGGGGGGGGGGGGGGAAGGAAGAGATGTGTGTGTGTGTGTGTGTGTGTGTGTGAGAGTGAGAGAGAGAGAGAGAGAGAGAGAGAGAGAGAGAGAGAGAGAGAGAGAGAGAGAGAGAGAGAGGGGGGGGGGGGAGGGGGGTAGACTAGCATGGAGAGCTGCAACAAACCAGACTGAGAACGACGACAACAACAACAACAACAACAAGCAGAAATACCAACCAGCATTTGTCAGAATTAGACAATGGTAGGATCGATACTTATTCAAACTGTGGTTTATTATTATGTTATGAAGTTTGCTTTAAAATCTAGTTAGTAAAAATTTCAAATTAGGAGAAAAGCCCTACATCAAACAAAGGAGCACTGGTTGTTGGAAACAACACATTTGGTATATCTGAAAATTTACTGTGTCCATATGGAGGAAGGAGTTTAACAAATAATAAAAGAACCTATAAAAACAGGCTGTCTTGGACAGGGTCGTTTATAGAATGCACTCTGGCAAATAAATGGTGAATTTTTCATTGGCACAGTGGATGTCTGAGATGAATTTGCAATTGCAGAGACAGCAACGGAATGGACATTGTCTTGAAAGGAGGATACAAGATGAACATCAACAAAAGCAAAACGTGGATGTGGAATGTAGTCAAATTAAATCGGATGATGCTGGGGTAATTAGATTAGGAAATAAGACACTTACAGTAGTAGATGAGTTTTGCTATTTGGAGAGCAAAATAACTGATGATGGTCGAAGTAGAGAGGATATAAAATGTGGAGTGGCTATGGCGAGGAAGACGTTTCTGAAGAAGAGAAATTTGTTGAGTATAGATTTAAATGTCAGGAAGTCTTTCCTGAAAGTATTTGTATGGAGTGCAGCCATGTATGGAAGTGAAACATGGACGATAAATAGTTTAGACAAGAAGAGAATAGAAGCTTTCGAAATGTGGTGCTACAGAAGAATCCTGAAGATTAGCTGGGTAGATCATCTAAGTAAAGAGGAGGTAGTGAATGGAATTGGGGAGAAAAGGAAATTGTCTCACAACCTGACTAAAAGAAGGACCGGTTGGTAGGACATGTTCTGAGGCATCAAGGGATCACCAATTTAGTATTGGATGGTATCGTGAAGGGTAAAAATAGTAGAGGCAGACCAAAAGATGAATACAGTAAGCACATTCAGAAGGATGTGTGTTGCAGTAGTTATTTAGCGACGAAGCAGCTTGTACAGGGTAGAGTTGCATGGAGAGCTGCATCACACCAGTCTCTGGACTGAAGACAACAACAACATAATAAATGCATGCTGTGTTTTACAAAATAATGTGCCAGACACACATGCCTATACATTTGAAAAAATATTGTATGTCCCAGCTGAACTGGAAATTCCCTGAAGGCCTACAACTGTTGAGAGTCATCATATTTGTTTCAGAATGTAAGGAAGGTCTGGTTGCTTGGACAAGTGCACGAGCACTGAAGGCAGCCATGGATGTTCTCCATGAGACAATCTGCTCACAGCTGAAAGTGCGGAGCCAGATGGCTGTTGCAGCTGTGCAGTATGCGGGCTACAATGTACCACATTTTTTTATTGGCTGATGCAGATGGCCTGCGTAGTGCTTTACAGCCCTACTGCACTACCAACTTGGCCCTCTTAATTTGTCTCATACTCCTAATACAGTCCAGTAATGGGGTACTTTTTTGCTTTCAAAAAAGAAGGCAGAAGATTTTATTTTCTGTCTTGTGTATGGAGTTGAGAGTATGTTGAATCCAAGTCTTTGACCACCAAAACCCTTGAAGCAACATTTTGTGCCCAAAAAGCCAAGAAATTTTGGCACTTTTTTCAAGTTGTCGCCTATTACACAGAAACTACAGATCCTACTGAAAATGTTACCATCACTGAAATGAAAGAGCATTAATGTTTGCATTGAATGACCCATTTAAATATCAAAACCGGTGCAGCCATTTGGCCACAGTCAGTTGTCAAAAGTTCATTCATTTTTACCAACTTGGCTAAAAGTTGACTATGTGTGTGTAATACAAAAATTTGTACAAATGAAAGAACATGACAACATTAAAAAAACAATTTAAATATGAGAGATTAACATTTATCAAATTTCAGTTCCATCGAGGTTGTCCGGGAGACTGCAGCAGATTTGGGTGCAGCACCCGATCTTCAGGATCTTCCTCATTCTGGAACATATTTTCTGCCTCTTCCACATCCTTGTCGGGCACTGTGTCTGGGGTGTTCTCGCAAGATAAGTCATTTTGAGGAGCAGTTCAATCCAGATTTGCGACAGCTTCATACTGCTGTGCATCCTGTTTTGCATGCACAGGAAACCTTTAGTAGTGTGTGTAGTGCCACATGTACCATCATTATCATCATCATGGGAAACAAACTTGGTAAGTTTTTCTTCCAGCCCCACGGGGGTGGATCAAGTTTCTTCCCCAGCACTTGATGGTGGATTGCAGTGAGTGCCACCTTGCTGCATCCAATGTTGGTGGTAGCCTATCATGATTGAAAGATTTCCTCTGGATAGACTTACAAAAAGCTCGTACCTGACTTTATCCAAAGTCATGCAGTTGGAATTCCCATATAGTGCTAACATCAGCTGTTCTCCTATTAAGTCCTATTAAGTCTTGAGAGACTGAGAGTTTAACAAATTCAACAGCTTGCACTTTGAGGTGTGGCTGTTGCTCCATAAGGTTTAGTAATTTCCCTTTCCTTAGCCAAGAGAATAGGATGTGGCCTCACATCATCACATGGGTAAACAAAAATTCAGAATCTGAACGTCATCTTTCTCGATCAGTGTTCTGTTTAGTGACAGATTACCATGATTCCTTCCATGGAATGGAAAGCAATCATCCCGTCAGTCATGTAGATGTTGAAATCGACGTTATCAGAAATGAGCTTGATGAATCCTTCACTGGTTATGTAAGGATGCTCAGGTCGTGCAGTTGAGGACGTCTCAAACAGGAAAGCTTCTATTATTGGAGCTAAGAATCCAATCACAGTAAGAGTGTTGAGAATAAGTCTTGATCCAAACCTTTTGTTCATGTATATACTGAGTCAGTCAATAGTGAAGATAGAAATGACTTTAGCCTTAGTGCAGAAATTACTGCACGTGACAAAGTAACTGACTTTTTTTCATTTATCTACAGTTCATTTTGACTTAAAAAATTGAATTACTTTGACTTTCAACTAAAACTGAAAAACTAGATGCCTTTGTAACATGAAATTTCATGCTCTACAACTTTGATAACTTTACATTTTTCATTTGGGGTAGCCATTTTTGAGTAGCAGGCGTTGGAATCTTCTTTTTGGCCAAGCTGATAAAAATGAACTTTGAAAACTGATTGCGGCTGCACGGCTCCCTCGATTTTAACATTTAAACAGGTCATTCGACGCAAAATTTAATGGTCTTTCATTTTGATAGGGTAACATTTTCATTAGGCTGCATAGTTTTCGAGTAATAGGCAAAAACCTGAAAATAGTGCCAAAATTTCTAAGTTTTTTGACCACAAAAAGTTTTGGAGGTCGAAAATTGGATTCAACATACTCTCCAACTATGCAGACCAGATAAAAAAAATAAAATCTTCCACCCTGTTTAATTGCAAGCAAAGACGCTTTTTTGTGACGCCGTCACTGGACTAATATGTCTCCCCCTCCTACTGCTAACGTGGCACAAGAAGTCAATGTAAGCAGCCACCTATGAGAATGAGGGCGACAAAAACTCGTCAGTCTTCAAAACCTTTTTTTAGAGTTTTATCACTGTCTGACATGAGTGTGTGCTTAGTGTATTTATGCACTCCATGGTTGTACTGCTACAAAATGAACGCGTGAACTAAGAACTCAGTGGTTCCTAACGATTAACGTCACCAGCCTATTAATGAAAGTCTGCTAAAGTGTTTATAGAATGCTGCTGAATGTCCAGAGTCATCGAAAGTGTTTTAGGATTAACACTGAGTCAGCTTCCGTTAGAATACGGAACATTTTTCGATCCGACGTCCTTCTATGCAGTCAGCTTTGAGATTCAAAAATTTCGGAAGAGACACTGGGTTCGTAATACAGGGTGTCCGAAAAGACTTTCCCTGTTTACATAAATTGATAACGCAGGGTAGAAGTAAGATACAACTCGTGTCGAATTGTTTACAACTATCAAAGTTTTTTTCTGTTTTAGGTTCGCTGTACGTAAGTAGTGGATGAGGTGCAGTGCCCAAGAAGCCATGTTAACCAATCAGGAGAAGGCACAGTGTGTCCTATGCTACCACGAGACACGATCACCAACCACAGTGCGGAGACACTTCCAGACAACAATTGTAAGGAATCCACCGGATGTCAAGAGCATTAAAGCCTGGTATGAGAAGTTCAAGAACACAGGATCGGTTGCTGACCTTCCGAGGTCTGGTCGACCAAGAAGCTCAGCAGACAGGGTGGAAGCTGTAAGGCAGTCTTTTCTGCGAAGTCCGAAGAAATCGGTGCGCAGGGCCTCACGTGAATCACAGATGCCAAAAAGCTCTCTCCATGACATTTTACACAAACGTTTATTGTTTCGTGCACACAAAGTGCAAATCGTTCAGGCCTTGTTGCCCAGTGACAGTACACGTCGATATGACTTTGCGGTCGAAATGCTATCACGTGTTGAGGACGATGATAGTTATCTCAGACGAATTGCCTTTTCCGACAATGCGACCTTTTCTGTCAGTGGAGTTGTGAATCGCCATAATGTGCGCATTTGGGGTTCACAACCCCCTGGCGAGGTCATGGAGTGCACCAGAGGCAGTCCAAAGGTGAATGTTTGGTGCGCGATATTGCACGATCGAATTATCGGACCATTTGTCTTTGCTGAGTCTACCACCACATTGGCAGTGTATCTGGACATGTTGCAACTGTATACTGTTCCTCAGCTGCTTCAGTATCACCCGATGTCTTGTTTCAGGAAGATGGTGCACCGCCTAATTGCGGTTTGGACGTCCGTGCCATTCTCGGTATGACCCTTCCTTGGCGATGGATTGGTCGTGATGGGCCAACGGTTTGGCCTCCGCGCTCTCGTGACATAACCGCATTAGACTTCTTTTTATGGGGTTATGTCAAGGACGAGGTCTACCGAACACGTGCACCAGATCTTGAAATCCTGTGGCAACGGATAACCGCACTCGTTGAATTGATCCCTCCAGTGATGTTGGCTAATGTGTGGATGGAAATTTAATATTGCCTAGATGTACTACATGTTACCAAGGGTACTCATGTGGAAATTTACTGTTGTGTGAATACTTTGATAGTTTGTAAATCATTAGACACCAGTTTCGTATTTGTATCTTACTTCTAGCCTGAGTTATCAATTTATGTAATCAGGGAAAGACTTTTCGGACACCCTGTATTACAGCCCACTTGCAACTTGGGTGTCGTGAGAGTGTCACGAGACGAATGGAAGACATTTTTCGACTTTCTATACCAACTGCAGCTATTGCAGCAAAGTATTACCCACGATTTAAAACAAGAAGTTCATCTCTGTTGCTGTCCATGACCAAGGGAGGCTTTAACAAACTTCAGACATATGATAGCCAAAGAAATCAGATGACGAATTTCGAATGACATTATGATGTAAAGACAATATTTTAGCAGGAATGTTATTTGAAAGGTGAACTTAAATGGAATCACAACGAATTATTTGCCAAAAACTACAATGGAGTTGGTGATTTCTCAATTTTTGCTGAAGAAGTTTATGAACTGAAAGTCATACATCGAAGTCATGATGAAAGACAAATTCAGGAGCGCACTGCCTGTGTGGAACGTACGAGGTGCATTCAAGTCCCAAGGCCTCCGATTCTTTTTTCTAATTAACTACTCACCCGAAATCGATGAAATTGGTGTTACTTCTCGACGGAATCGCCCTGCAGACGTACACATTTTTTACAACGCTGACGCCGTGATTCCATCGCAGCGGCGAAGGCTTCTTTAGGAGTCTGTTTTGACCACTGGAAAATATCTGAGGCAATAGCAGCACGGCTGGTGAATGTGGGGCCACGGATAGTCTCTTTCATTGTTGGAAAAAGCCAAAAGTCACTAGGAGCCAGGTCAGGTGAGTAGGGAGCATGAGGAATCACTTCAAAGTTGTTATCACGAACAAACTGTTGCGTAACGTTAGCTCGATGTGCGGGTGCATTGTCTTGGTGAAACAGCACACGCGCCACCCTTCCCGGACGTTTTCATTGCAGTGCAGGAAGGAATTTGTTCTTCAAAACATTTTCGTACGATGCACCTGTTACCGTAGTGCCCTTTGAAACGCAATGGGTAAGGATTACGCCCTCGCTGTCCCAGAACATGGACACCATCATTTTTTCAGCACTGGCAGTTACCCAAAATTTTTTTGGTGGCGGTGAATCTGTGTGCTTCCATTGAGCTGACTGGCGCTTTGTTTCTGAATTGAAAAATGACATCCACGTCTCATCCATTGTCACAACCGACGAAAAGAAAGTCCCATTCATGCTGTCGTTGCGTGTCAACATTGCTTGGCAACGTGCCACACGGGCAGCCATGTGGTCGTCCGTCAGCATTCGTGGCATCCACCTGGATGACACTTTTCGCAGTTTCAGGTGGTCATGCAGGATTGTGTGCACAGAACCCACAGAATGCCAACTCTGGAGGCGATCTGTTCAACAGTCATTCGGCGATCCCCCAAAACAATTCTCTCCACTTTCTTGATCATGTCGTCAGACCGGCTTGTGCGAGCCCGAGGTTGTTTCGGTTTGTTGTCACATGATGTTCTGCCTTCATTAAACTGTTGCACCCATGAACGCACTTTCAACACATCCATAACTCCATCACCACAAGTCTCCTTCAGCTGTCGATGAATTTCAATTGGTTTCATACCACGCAAATTCAGAAAACGAATGATTGCACGCTGTCCAAGTAAGGAAAACGTCGCCATTTTAAGTATTTAAAACAGTTCTCATTCTCGCCGCTGGCGGTAAAATTCCATCTGCCGTACGGTGCAGCCATCTCTGGGACGTATTGACAATGAACGCGGCCTCATTTCAAAACAATGCGCATGTTTGTACCTCTTTCCAGTCTGCATAAAAAAAATCGGACGCCTTAGAACTTGAATGCACCTCGTATTTTCCTTAGTACCACAACGGTAAATCTCCGTAAATCAAATAGAGTTTCTGCTGAAAAGTTTAAAAAAAGAGTTGTTCTGAAAACTAATTTAAAAGAAACAGAAAGTACCGTACATTTGTTTAATAAATTACAAAGAATTCGAGCTATAAATGCAATTTCATTTGAATTTATCTATTTTCTTTAACAGTTTTTATTCACAGATGACGAATAATTCCAATCCCAAAGAAAGCAGGTGTTGACAGATGTGAAAATTACCGAACTATCAGTTTAATAAGCCATGGCTGCAAAATACTAACACGAATTCTTTACAGACAAATGGAAAAACTGGTAGAAGCCGACCTCGGGGAAGATCAGTTTGGATTCCATAAAAATATTGGAACACATGAAGCAATATCACCCTACGACTTATCTTAGAAAATAGATTGAGGAAGGACAAACCTACGTTTCTAGCTTTTGTAGACTTAGAGAAAGCCTTTGACAATGTTGACTGGAATACCCTCTTTCAAATTCTGAGGGTGGCAGGGGTAAAATACAGGGAGTGAAAGGGTATTTACAATTTGAACAGAAACCAGATGGCAGTTATAAGAGTCGAGGGGCATGAAAGGGAAGCAGTGATTGGGAAGGGAGTGAGACAGGGTTGTAGCCTATCCTCGATGTTATTCAATCTGTATATTGAGCAAGCAGTAAAGGAAACAAAAGAAAAATTCGGAGTAGGAAGAAATAAAAACTTTGAGGTTCGCCGGCAACATTGTAATTCTGTCAGAGACAGCAAAGGACCTGGAAGAGCAGTTGAACGGAATGGAAAGTGTCTTGAAAGGAGGATATAAGATGAACATCAACAAAAGCAAGCCGCACGGGATGAGCAGAGCGGCTGGTCCCGGCGAAGGTTCGAATCCTCCCTCGGTCATGGGTGTGTGTGTTTGTCCTTAGGATAACTTACGTTAAGTAGTGTGTAAGCGTAGGGATTGATAACCTCAGCATCCCATAAGATATCACACACATTTGTTGAACAAAAGCAAAACGAGGATAATAGAATGTAGTCGAATTAAATTGGGTGATGCTTCCGGAATTAGATTAGGAAATGAGACGCTTAAAGTATTAAAGGAGTTTTGCTATTTGGGGAGCAAATTAACTGATGATGGTCGAAGTACAGAGGATATAAAATGTAGACTGGCAATGGCAAAGAAAGCGTTTCTGAAGAAGAGAAATTTGTTAATGTCGAGTACAGATTTAAGTGTAAGGAAGTCGTTTCTGTACGTATCTGTATGGAGTGTAGCCATGTATGGAAGTGAAACGTGGACGATAAATAGTTTAGACAGTAAAAGAATAGAAGCTTTCGAAAAGTGGTGCTGCAGAAGAATGCAGCAGATTAAATGGGTAGATCACATAACTAATGAGGAGGTATTGAATAGAAGAGAAATTTGTGGCACAACTTGACTAGAAGAAGGGATCAGCTGGTAGAGCAAAATTGAGGGATCAAGGGGTCACCAATTTAGTATTGGAGGGCAGCGTGGAAGGTAAAAATCGTAGAAGGAGAGCAAGAGATGAATACACTAAACAGATTCAGAAGGTAGGTTGAAGTAGGTGCTGGGAGATGAAAAAGCTTGCATAGGATAGAGTAGCATGGAGAGCTACATCAAACCAGTCTCTGGACTGAAGATCACAACAACAACCTGATGAGTAAGTGTTTTTATTCATGTAAGTGACTGGCGTTTCCAATGATATTTGATATTTACGTATAGTAATTTATATCTGTACTCGATATTCATCATTCGACAAATTTCAACCCAAGTGTGATGCCAAGCAAAACGCTTTGCGCTAGCGCGCAATGAATTCACAGCCGTGTGCAAGTGTGAACTCTGCGTGGCTCACGCGCTCACACAGGTGTCATTAGCATTGGCAATCTTCGTCAACTTTCGCCAACGAAGCGTATTAGTGCTCTCCCTCGCACACCACAGGCGCAGGCCACGCGGTTGCAGGGCCCTGATATACTGTTTGCTTGGCTGTGTGGGATGTAGGGTCATACTGTCAAGTCTTATATCTTAAATCATAAAGGCAAGTATCCACTTGGATTCTGCAACAATTTCTGGAATGGTGGGTATTATTTGCATCACAGTAAACTCAAGTGTGACACCTACGTGCTGTATCGAAGATGACAGAAGGTGTGTATCGCCTATTGCGGTCATCTGAAACACTAAACTGCGGCTGCCATTTTAGAAGATGAGTTAAATGTGCAGATCATTGTATCTTCAGCTGATGAATTTATTACAGTTTTGGAAGTTACCATTGTCTTCAATTTTGAGACAAACAGCCCACCAACTTTACGAAAAGGACCTAACAATATGCTTTGTCAGTAGTAAAGTAGCGTTATCAGCTGTTACTACAATGGCTATCAGTCGCGTCATATCCTTGGAGCGACATGGACATGTGGTGGTAGCTCTCGCATTGTGCTTGGCTCGATGGAACTTGCAGTGCTTGGAATGTGTTGTAAAAATTATTATTCGAAATAACAGTAATGGGTAAATGTATCAAAAACTCTAGACTTAGGTTTAGATTTATGTTTGTTTATTAGAGACCCAAAGTGTACGTCATTGTCAATTGGTTATTTGACACTAAAGCATTATAGAATGCAGAAGTTGAAAGTTTTCAGTGCAATTTTATCGGGAAATGCTTGTGTGTCAAAATGTGGAATGATGGCGTCTGTATTAATATCATGTCAAGAATGGGAGTCTCTGCGAATTTCGTTCATTCCAGAGTGAAATTAATAAATTTGAAATTAGTCGTGCACACAGTTCAGCTTTATAGGTTGCCATGTGTGAAATTGAATGAAAACATACCGAGCAGGTCCTCACATCACAAGGTACAATTTATGTGATCTATGGTGAAAATTGGAAGGGATTAAAACTTTTTAATGTAGACAGTAGAGTAAAAAATGTGAGAATAGAATTGAAGAAACACATTCTGTTCTGTATTAACGTTCACATGTCTCAGTGCTCTAGTTTTACGAGATGGGCAACATAGGACATGCATCAAGTGTGGATCACCTGATCGTTTAAAATCTGGGTTTCTGCATGTGGGGCCTTAACTTACAGACCCTGCAACCTCTTGTAGTATAGCAAACATGACTGCAACAGCTGAGGACCATGCTCCTGGACACCCTGGTGCCAAGTTTGTGGCCCCATTCTATATCATCCATACCATTTCATTCAGTAGGTTAGCCCCAGTAATGACGTCATTTTCGGCTCATGAGCCAAAGTAGTTATTCTGTGCACTACTGAGGCCTGTTTCTGTTTAGTCCACCTGCCGATTTTTCGTCTACTGTACAGAGAAGTGGTGTGGTGTGGTGTTGGTGAAGCCATTCATGCGGTTTGGTGTGCTTTGATTGCAGTGATAATTTGTTATTTTAGAAATATTGACTGATGTTTTTGTTTTGGGTATAGTGATTGTGTTTTATTGAAGAATCACAGGGGCGCATCCAAGTGAAAAATGAGTTCATAAACGTTATTACGAATGCATTCCAGCCGAGAATTGCGGAAGTGGGTATAGTGTGGGTATAGTGTTAAGAATGCAAGAGCAATGAAGGCGGGAAAAGCAGCTCAAGGAAATGTGGCACTATGCGATTTGCCAACATAATCTGTGGGACGAGATGAATCCTTTTGAAATGCCCATGAACAACTGTGTGGTGAGGTACTGACTGGGCAGAAAGGCGACCTGTAATTTGGTTGAGGAACAGCAGTCATACATGAGAGCCCATCAAAGAGCTGCAGCCATCTCTTTCATTTTAAGGTATATTTATTTAGAAAATCCTGAAATGACTAAATCAGCTGAATAAGCCCAATGTCACCAGATTTTTAACACAGGTAGTTATTCTGAGGAAGGCCAGACATACTGGTCGAAACCGGTTAGTAATAAAGAGTCTTACTGCATCTTGGTTTTGTTTCAAATACAGCACATACAAACAACAGACACACAATGGCAGTACATGAAGCTATTTCATTGTCAGTGGGATGTGAACGTACTAGCCTTCCAATTTTCTTCTGCCATTTCCACTGATATTCACTGTAAACACTTTTTTCGAAAACAGTAATGGGAATAGTTGTGCTGACCTGCTGCTTTGGGTGTGGGGCACTGGGCAGGTGCACAGCTGTCGGATGAGCATGGCTTTGGCTGTGGACACTTGTCCTTGATTGGCTTGTGTGAGAAGAAATGGCAACATGGCACAGGTCCACCTGGGTATCTCATGAGCTGTACCGGCTCCCTACCAGGTGGCTTATGGAAATGCACAAAGACTCATGTGCAGTAACTCTACCATTCCATGTGCAGAACGAGCACACGACACAGAAGAGTGCTGCTGGTGCAGCCGCTGTATACTAGATCCACAGGCTGAGACAACTGAGCATGTCAACAAGTCAGCAACAAATCAACACCATGACGACTCATTTTTCTGCAAAGAGATTGTCAAACTATTAACAGAGACTCATTCTAATGTCATTTTATGAGATGCCTATTTGTTGGGCCTTCAGATCAAACTGTGAATAGCTGCAAATATTTTCAGACAGTATGGACTTAATAGACAGTATGGACGTAATAGCACGTGGCTTAAGCTACGACTGACTGTTTTAATATATACATAGTCCAGTCACATAGATAGGATTTACACCAGCAAAACGTTTTAGATAAGGTTAAAGACGGTGAAACATGGCCAATTAACTGCAGTGACTGTTACAGTTATCAGATAAAAGTGACACTTGACAAACAAAAAACCTTTTGTGGAGAGGAGTTAGGCAGTTAAACGTTCATTATGTGCAAGAAGAACATTTAAGTCAAGACATGGTCACCATGTGGAATAACTGAATACAATAATGTGCAAAGTATCTTTCATGATTGGTTTGGTGGACGATTGTAGCGAAACCCAGATAAGAAAATGTATGATGCAATAAACACGAAGCAAATGCTATTGGAAGAAACAAATGATTGAATATTATTTCCACTGTCTAAATGAACTCCGTAAAATACCAACAGAATTCAGGAGTAACAGTACCTGAGTCAGTGGCATTAAAGTGAAGGTAACCTAACTTATATGACGCTCAGTGGATCTAAAACAAGTTAGGGCAAGGAATGATAGCGAGATTGCCCAGGAAGTCTCGCTATTACACGTCATCAGGGAAACGAAAAGAGGAGGTAGAAAATTCGCGACGATGAAGAGAATAAATGCTTATGACAGAGAGACATCAAGAAACGTATCACAGAATTCAGTACCAAACTTCAGTGTGGCGGTCTATACCATGGTAGGAGAGAACTTTCTATCCTGCATCCAAAGCGGAATTAGGGAAGATAACAAGCTTTTAGGGAATATCACACACAATGAAGTAGAGGATGCAATTGGCTGTTCATAACACAGCAAATCTTTTAGTCTAGGCGGATTACCAGTAGGCTCCTATTGGTCTTTTTGGGATATAATCGGCAATAAGTAACCGAAATGTACACAGAACTGCTTACAATCGATGCATTTCCTCCGCAATTCTTTGAGGGAATGGTCTTGCTGATCCTGAACGAATCCCACAAGACAATTAGCAATTTAAGTCCAATTACCCTTCTGAATTCTGAGTTCAAAATTATGATCAACAACACCAAAATGAAACTATTTCTAAGGAATTCACTAGGGCCATATCAGATAAGCACGGTACCAGTACAGTCTCTCATGAACATGTTTGAGTAATGAGACATTGCTTTCCTTACCTACAATATTAGTACTCTAAGATTTCGACAAAGAATTTAATAGGGTGAACCACCAATTCCTTCTTAATATAACGAAAAGTGTGGTATTCAGGGACCAGTAATACAAGCTTACATATTCCAAACTTACTCGTGTTCGTGTATCAAACTCAGTCACCTGTGCCCACTGAACAGTCCATCTTGCGTGGATGCCCCCTGTCATTGACACTCTCTGGCATTGTGGTCGAACCGCTTGTGTTGAAAATGCACACGTCACTAAATGAACTGCAAATCTTCAAACAGCAAACTCATTGGTCATTCATACGCAGGTGATATAAGTCTTATAGTGAAGAACTGCATATGAGTAGATCCATAATCTTAGAACCGAACTCAACTGGTGGTAGGCAGAACGAAAAATATCCAAGATACTGCTGTTAAGCGTAAGTAAACAACATATGTAATATGTTGTGGTTCGAAAAGCCGACAAAATGAGGTACATGGGGATGATCATTACATCAAATACAAGGGAAATTTTATTAAATTGGGAAGTATTAGAGCAGTGCTTGAAGGGCATATTATAAGGAAGCTTAACGGGCTGCAGAGGGTTTGTATTGTAAACAGTATCGTTTTAAGTAAAATGTATCACATTGCTGCCGTTTCACTCCGACAACAATCACACACACATAGTGGCTGCTTAAGTTATGTCTTAAACATTCGAGAAGTAAAACAGCCTTTTTCTTAAATTGTGAGCGCCACTCACTGATTAGGCCTTAGGTCTGTTGCGACCACTCCACTGGTGCCTTCAAGGTGAGGAGCGTTTTACGATTGTCGGATGCGATCAGCATGTCGCCAATCCCTTCAGTTGTTATTTCCAGTAGATGAATCTTGATGACGCCACTGTGTCTTTGTACAAGCAGCTTCTTATTTGGCCTAAAAAGGGCTAGTGGGTATCGTAACAGATTTCCCTATCTCAGAAAAATTCTGAGGAGGTACTAGGCATCGAACTCAAGTCCTTCCACACCAAAGACAGTGGTGCCAAGCATTCATATATGGTAATCATGATTCAAAAATAATGAGAAACAATCTGAGTACTGAAACTAGCAGCCTATTTACTGCTACAGAACCAGACTAGTTGACAGTATTGATTAATGTCACCACATACAGACGTAGACTATATAAGCAGATATTGGGTTGAGCTTAGTTTCATTCATGATCTCCAAACTTACCTGCAGCGAAATATACAGGCTGATAATCCAGAGGCGGACAAGTAACCCAATTGAGCTCAAGTATGAAGGCAGGAAATGGAAATAAGTCTGGAAAAATATTAATAACCACAGCCATAAATCTTGCATATTATCAACCTGGTATGATATGATAAATAAAGTAGTACCGACAAGATAGAAGTTACATAAGAGAAAATTAAGTCCCACACCATACTGTGAATGTTGTCAACCGACAGACACTGTAGCTCTCGGACTAACATGCTGTGAGAACATATACTCCAGGACGTCGACAAGCAGAAAACTCGTTATTATCAACAGGACATCAGTGAATGCAATACCCTTCATAGATGTAGGCCTACAGCAACCAGCAAGGAATGTCTATCCAGAAGCAAAGAACAACAGTATGATATGACTCATAGAACAATTTTTATTTTTGTCCCCTCTAATAACATAACTACAATGCAGGAATACATACAGTATATTGTAGAAGAGCATTATGTCATAAAGAAACAGCTGAACTATAAGAAACGATTTCAAAGTTATCCTCATGTGACCTGGGCTTGTATATTCACACCTTTGTGAATATACAAAACTGGTAGATGCAGACCTCGGGGAGGATCAGTTTGGATTCCGTAGAAATGTTGGAACACGTGAGGCAATACTGACCTTACGACTTATCTTAGAAGAAAAATTAAGAAAAGGCAAACCTACGTTTCTAGCATTTGTAGACTTAGAGAAAGCTTTTGACAATGTTGACTGGAATACTCTCTTTCCAATTCTAAAATTGGCAGGGGTAAAATACAGGGAGCGAAAGGCTATTTACAATTTGTACAGAAACCAGATGGCAGTTTGGTTGGGAAAGGAGTGAGACAGGGTTGTAGCCTCTCCCCGATGTTATTCAATCTGTATATTGAGCAAGCAGTAAAGGAAACAAAAGAAAAATGCGGAGTAGGTATTAAAATTCATAGAGGAGAAATAAAAACTTTGAGGTTCGCCAATGACATTGTAATTCTGTCAGACAGCAAAGGACTTGGAAGAGCAGTTGAACGGAATGGACAGTGTCTTGAAAGGAGGATATAAGATGAACATCAACAAAAGCAAAACGAGGATAATGGAATGCAGTCAAATTAAATCGGGTGATGCTGAGGGAATTAGATTAGGAAATGAGACACTTAAAGTAGTAAAGGAGTTTTGCTATTTAGGAAGTAAAATAACTGATGATGGTCGAAGTAGAGAGGATATAAAATGTAGACTGGCAATGGCAAGGAAAGCGTTTCTGAAGAAGAGAAATTTGTTAACATCGAATATAGATTTATGTATCAGGAAGTCGTTTCTGAAAGTATTTGTATGGAGTGTAGGCATGTATGGAAGTGAAACATGGACGATAACTAGTTTGGACAAGAAGAGAATAGAAGCTTTCGAAATGTGGTGCTACAGAAGAATGCTGAAGATTAGATGGGTAGATCACGTAACTAATGAGGAGGTATTGAATCGGATTGGGGAGAAGAGAAGTTTGTGGCACAACTTGACTAGAAGAAGGGATCGGTTGGTAGGACATGTTTTGAGGCATCAAGGGATCACAAATTTAGCATTGGAGGGCAGCGTGGAGGGTAAAAATCGTAGAGGGAGACCAAGAGACGAATACACTAAGCAGATTCGAAGGATGTAGGCTGCAGTAGGTACTGGGAGATGAAGCAGCTTGCACAGGATAGAGTAGCATGGAGAGCTGCATCAAACCAGTCTCAGGACTGAAGACAACAACAACTGTGAATATACAACATTAATGTAAAAGTTTATGGCCCATAGCCCTTTCTGAATGGTTTGAAGACGTTTGTGTTGCGTTGTATTCCCAAAGGATGTTTTAAAACCAGTACGATAATTTAGGTGATTATTGTGTACTTTGAAGCAGAAACATAGAAGAGTTCATGGAGGAAGTGAGCTATGACTGATGTGTCTTTTTTTCCCTTCCTTCGTGTTTACTTTTTTGCATATCACTTTCTAAAGACTAATATAAGGCAGATTCAATACCCACTGCTAATGGGGTAAAGGCATTTGCCAATCTCCTTGATATAGTGTAGTATAACTTACAGAAATAATCGTTAATTTCATTTATTTATTGTTTAACGTATATATTTCATATAATGGAAAGAAGAAACCTGAAAAATGATCCATTGAATGGATACTTAAATAATTAATTTTCAATTAAAGCTACATGAATGTGAAAAAATGAATAAAAGTGTTCAAAAAACTAAAATGAAAAACATAAATCAGCCAGAGAAAAAAATTATTTACATGAGAAGAAAAATTTGATTTTAAACAAGCAAGGAGACATATCCTGCCACAATATACATGTTTTCTTTAAAGCAAAGTTTGGTTAAATGCTTTGATAGGGTGATAGAAGTTTTGTGTTTGAACCTGCTGGAATCTGATTTTTCTCCCTTCATTCACAGTTCGTATGTTTTTCGCCAAATGTTGAAGTAAACAGAGCTGGATATTAATACAAATATTCGTTACAGTGGCCTTGTGAACATCACAGAACACAACTTTCGTAAATATGTGTACTTATTTTGCGACAGGTTTAAATTATTGCAATATCCAACTATTTTCATTGAAAATGTGTTAAATTTGCCCTGATGTACGTATTGTGTTATTTTAAACACAGTTATCAATATTTTCTTTAAATTACATTCACAAGGAAGCTGAAATTTCTGCGGCTGTAACCAGTGCACTGCAGTGAACGCTTCTGTCATTTTTGTTACCATCTGTATTACCCATGTCTGCATTATACAAGTAGTCCACATATTCATCATACGTACCAGTTAGAGCACTGTCTGCATTGTTGCCAGATTCCGCCCTCTCCTTATGGCATCATTGATGAGGGTATGCATTGTTGCAACATTTTTCTGCCTCCCCCTCTCCCCAGTCCTCTGATGTAGATCAGTTGCCCTTTGTATAAAATAGTGGTTAATTCAAAAATGGTAGGTAATTTAAATTGTCCCAGTTGTGTTCAAGTAAATTGGTAGGAAATTCGAAAACTGCAGTTGTCCTATTGGTGTGGAACTCAAGTTGGTGACTTGTGCTAAGTAAAGAATTCAAGATAGCTGACTGAGAATACTGAGACATACAGCATAGTTGCCAGATTTTCCCAGGCCCTGATGACATTAGAATGTAAGATGACGCACTTGGTGGGTGCTGGGACAGCCTGCATCATTGTCAGGACACTGTGAAGTTCAGAAACCAATATGACCACTGGGTTTCCTCCTGTTATTACAGACCACTTGTCCCAATTTAAAAACAGTCAGAAAATTCAGAAAATCCTAGATAGTTACCAGAAAATTCAAAAAATCCAAGATAGTTACCCATGTTCTAAGTATAGAGTCTGGTCCTAAGTTTAAAATTGTGGGTGGTTCACTGAGAGCAATGTTTTTAAACTTAGGGAAAATGAACTGTAACGTCATAGGAGTGGCAAAATCCAGTGATTTTCGAATAATCCACCATTTTAAACTAAAGACCTGATTTTATACTTAGAACATGGGTGACCATCTTGGAGAGGTTAGCAAACTGGACTTGCATTCAGAAGAGGAAATGTTCACATCTGCATCTGGCCATTAGGTTCTCCATGATTTTCCTAAATCTCTTTAGACAAATACCAAGATGGTTCCTTTGCTAGGGTACAGCCAGTTTCCTTCCCATCCTTGAACAATTCCAAGCTTGTGCTCTGTCTCTAACGACTACAGTGTCAATGAGACCTTCAGCAATTTAAAACAATGCAGTCTACATGTTTAAACAATTTACCCCACCCCAGTTACTTTAACTTTGGAATCCAAGAGCTGATATGCCCTAAGTTAGGTATTCAAACAATCCACATGGTCAGTTTCAAACTATGAAAAATTTTAAAAAAAGCACTTAGCCTAAGTTTAAAAAGGTGAGAGATAAAAAGAATCCATTTATTCTAAGTTTAAAATGATGGGAAGTCCACTTTAAAATTTAAAACTGTACAAGCCACTGGTGCAACGTGTATGACTGTCAAACACTTGCAACTTTTGGGTATGTGCATAGCAGGATAGGAACTGAGGATGTATTCGCTTGTGTTTTATTTGTTTAAACATTGCAGTCTCGCCAGTTCGATGCAGTACACACCAGGAACCTGTCCACTCATGCTGCCAAGAGACGACTCTGCTGCCACCCTCCTCAAGCAGGTGACTGAACTGTACCTAACCACACAGAGCTACAAGTCTCTGTGATATGTGTCAAAAGATGTTGGCAGGGTAGGCAACATTCATCAGAACTTTGCATGCACCATAGCTCGCCTGTGACAAAAAACTGAACCGGCTGACTGCTAATGGCATGGCTCTTGCCCATGTGCGAGCCCAGTATGGAATGGCTGTAAGGGTACGACTGAAGCCAATGCTCTGCGTGATATTCTTGGTGTGCCGAGTTGGCTTAGCGACCCCCACCCACACACATCATTCTGATTTCGCCAGTGTGAGGCTTGTCAAGATTTGTAGTAGAGGAATGTGGTTAGGAATGGGGGCTCATGTTCATTGCCTATTGTATGCTACGGTCAGTGCACCCCACGTTATTAACATTCAGATATAGGATATCTGACATACATTCACCTAGAAAGGTTTTCCTACATAGAGATTTACACACACACACACACACACACACACACAAAGACAATAACTGCAAAATTTAAGTGGAAGAAACTACAGTATAGTAATGGCACAGAGACTGCAACAAGCACACGTTTTGATATGTGATAGTATAATTCTTTAACTAGCTTCCATTTTTCTTGTTGTGTGTGTGCTGTGGCGAGGTAGAAATTTTTCAGTATTCATATCCAAGCAGAGTTCTAGATGGACAGTACGGATTGCGCAAGTGAAGATCTAATTAATGCTGAATTCATGTACCTTCTACAAGCAATACGTTATCAGTCTGCACTGTAAAAGTCCTTGATATGTTGCCGAAGGTGTATGGCTTCAGATATTTATGAAATTCACGCCAGGTTGTGGTCAGCAGTTGCGACATTATTCGACAAATCTAACATAATGATTGTCAGCAAATGTAACATCCCAGGCACTTGCATCACTGCCTTCTGGGGGCTCAGGACATACAGAGCTAATTGAATATCACACAATTATTGTTTATGGAATGCACATTGATATTCTGTCTCCTGAAATGTCATAATACATGAGCATAAGAGGTGTTCCAAATTTCCACAGCTGAATGATGTTCGCAATATAACAAAGTAATTGTGTGTATTAGCTTGATGATAGCTCGTGAAAATGGGAATGACTGTTTAATAGTGTGTTAATCCACCAGTTTTGCACACGATGCAGCGTTGCAGTTCTGTGTTACATCGATTGGACAAGCTCTTGATAGGATGACAGCGACCGGAACGTGTAATTTTTTGAACTGGTACACCATTCTTCGCTTTACTTGAGTGAAATACGTTCAAATGAAAATGTTCCCTGTTGAATACGACAAATGCACACAAGACGAAAACGAAAGACTTGTAACGCACGATTTAATGCCATCTAGCAGTCCAGAAGAGTATGCAGAGCAGTAGTGCACTGGTCTGCTGGAGACGCACTATACAAGGTGAGCCCCTAATTGTCACCCAGAATAACTCCGAAAGTATGATAGAAGCTGAAAAGTTTGTGGGACAAAAGTTGTATGGGACAATGGGGGCCATAATACAACGTTGGCTTTTTGTTTCTAAATGGGGTAGCTTCGGAGATACGAAGGTCAACTTTGTTTCTTTAAATGGAATACTATAGTTTTATACTTATTTCCTGATAGCGCCTGTCGAGACGAATCCAATGAAGTGTAACACTAAGGTCTTTGAAGGTCAACGAAGGTCACAAAGGTGGCATGAACGTTCAGTTACAGAAGGTGTTCGAAGTGATGGGTATTGGCATCAATGCAGTGCTGCAATCTTCTTATCATGGACTGAGTGGTATTCATTATCACATCAGCACTTATCGAAGCACATGCTCTGACAGTTCTCTCTTGCATATCTTCAGGTGTAGTTGGAATGTCTTTATAAGCAATGTCTTTTACAAATACCCACAAGAAAAAATCCAGAGGCGTCAAGTCTGGCGAACGATCCGGCCACGAAACATCTCCTCCGCGTCCAATCCAACGATTTGCGAATTGTCTCTGCAACTCATTTCTAGCCATCAGCGAAAAATGTGCCGGACACCCATCATGTTGATACCACATTCTGTTCCTTGTTCCTAAAGGTATTTCTTCCAATAACAGACCTAATGTTTCTTGCAGGACTGTGGTGCACTTCCCACCACAAATATATTCTTCGATGAAATAGGGGCCTATAATTCTGTCCTCCAGAATCCCACACCATACATTTAATGAACGCCGTTTTTGGTGTGCAACTTGCCCCAGCGAACATGGATTTTCAGTTGCCCAATAATGCATGTTATGCAAAATAACATTTCCATGGTACGTGAATGTAGCCTCGTCAGTAAATAAAATCAAATTAATAAATGTGTCATCCCTTTGAATCTGAAGTTGGCCCATCGGCAGAATTCAATGTGACGCATACAGTCCGTACCAGTTAATTCTTGGAGAAGACTGATATGGTAAGAATGATATTTATAGCGATGCAGAACACAAACGACACTACCCTGGCTTATGCTAGATTCCTTTGCGTTTTACTAACACAAGGATCTCGAACCACAGTGGCAATAGTACCAATTTCCGTTTCCTCGTTAGTAACTTTCCTTTGCCGGATATGTTACCGATGCGTTAAAGATCAAGTTGTTCTCAGTGTATCATAAACATATTTAAATGTACAACGTGTAGGGTGAGTACTTTGAGAATATCTTTCGGCGTATAAGTCTGTAGCTCTCACTGAATTTCGTTGGCATTCTTCGTAAATGATAAGTGTATCGACTTGTTCTTCGAAGGATTACGTCATTCGTTTGATTCGACGGTACTAGTCTTACCGTTCCTATTAATGTTGTATTGCGAAAGCGTCGAATGGTGTTTACATGTCAATGGCACGTTAGATGGATACGCCGTATTCAGCGAATATTTACTATTTACACGATACACGAGAGAGAACTGTCAGAGCATGTGCTTCGATAAGTGACGAAGTGATAAGGAATATCACTCAATCCATGATAAGATAGCAGCCCTGTATTGATACAAATGGTCATCACTTCGAAGACCTTCTGTAAATGGACATTCATGCCACCTTTTTGACCTTCGTTGACCTTCAAAGACCCTACTGTTATAAATCATTGGGTTCGTCTCGATAGCCGTTATCAGAAAATAAGTACCAGACTATAGCATTCCATTTAAGAAAACGAAGTTGACTTTCATATCTCTGACGCAACCCCACCTAGGAACAAAAAAACCATCGCCATATTATGGCCCCCGTTGTACCATATAACATTTGTCCAACAAACGTTTCAGCTGCTGTCATACTTTCGGAGTTATTCTAGGTGACAGTAGTTAGTGACTCACCCTGTATAGACACCAGACATTTCTATTACATCGTAGACGGAGCTGCTTGGCCGGGAAGATACAGTGAGCTCTACATAAGAATGTTTATTCTCTGCACTGTATAGTTTAGGGATGTTATGATTATAACAATTTGCCATCAAAGTCAAGATTATTTATACTGGAAATGCGCAATTTATTCTAGGTACGACTGTAAACTGCCATCGTAAGGAAGATTATCTCTAAGAGTTATCTTCATTGGCAATGAAATTACCCCATTTGTGAAGCAAAATCCATCTCAATGTCCAAAACTGCTTCTGTTATGGCTTACACTGAACTCCTCACGGTGGCTTAGGATCGACAACAGTTCGATCATGCTAGCAAAACAATGATAAAATTTATTCTTCGAGGTTTTCAGAGGTATATAGACTCACATGTCTTATGCAGGGCTACCAATAAACCCATCATATAACTACGGTGTTAGGAGACGTGAGATATGAAGGACTGTGGAACAATTAAATATTTAGAGGACTAGGTGGAAATAATATGATAATTTCACATGTTTAACGGCACTTCATCTCAGCTACACTGCATGTATATATTTCGTTGGTAATTTACCTTTCGAATCTCTGGAAGTCTCGAGGATGGTATTTCATCTCAACTACTCAGAGTTTGCGTATTTAAAACCTGTTTTTCGTTTTAATCAGTGCCTTGTGTAAGATGCTATATTCTCACAGTTCATTATCAGCTACACTTAGAAAAAATCGACTATTATCAATTCACATTATCATTGGACAACGTGACGAAACTGAGCTGCTTGGGAGAAATAGAGAAATGCAAGGCAACAGCATTTGAAAACTGAGCTGCTTGGGAGAAATACAGAAATGCAAGGCATCAGCATTTGATTTCTGAACCTAACATCATGCTGCTGATACTGTACTAACATCGTGAATGAGAGCAGAACACTAGGTCACCCTGATGTCTGTCTCACAGTAACTGTCAAGCAAGTGGCTGCAGAAGTGTGTGCGTAATGCTAACAGAATCACACCAATCCCTGGTAGTGAGTCAAAATCACTACAATTACGAAACTGAACAACTTGGTACATGTCCAAGACGCTGCAGAGAAATGTATATTTCACATCTCCCACACGCATCTTCGTTTGATGGACTCTAACGTCAAGAGGAAATGAAACTTGATTTTTTTCAATTCTGAATCAAAATCAGTGAATTTTATGGTGAAATCATTTATTTTTGCGTCGAAATCAGTCAATTTTATGCTAAAATCAACGAATATTGTACCAAAATAATTGATACCAAAATAATTGAATTTTGTATCCATGTCATCGAACTTTGTGTCAAACCTACCCCATGCCATTGAAACTGCAAGTAAAAGAACCAAAAGTATTTATTCGCTTTTTTTTAAAGTTTGTAAATCTCATCACGGACTATTTTATCTAAGGTTTCTTGGTTCATTATGTACTTTATGTTGCGGATATGACATTAGACATTTGCACAGTATTTTGGGGGAATGTAGCTAGGATTGAAATTGAAAAATGATGAATGCAGATGTGCTTCCTTCACAAAGAGCGCTTCTGTGGGACGTTTTTTGCTGGTCAAGGTTGCAGATAGTGGTGGCTAGGAGTTGCATGGTGAAATGATTGTGCATGAAGACTTGGAGAAATTCTACACGTCTGCCACGCTGTGGGACTTTGGGATAAATTCAATTATACTTAGACTTCGAAATCGATAATTGTCGAATTTAGTTATTCAAGGTCATGGGGAGTTTTATTTTATGAAGGCTATTCTGAAATACACTCTAAGACAAAAAAAGACACACCACGAAGGAATTATCTGAATGGGACAATAATCAGTAGAATTACAATTTCAGAAAAATTGGATAATTTATTAAGAGCTTCACAAATTGAGGAAGTCAGTGACACGTTGGTCCACACCTGGCCCTAATGCAAGCTGTAGCGCGACATGGCATTGATTTACAGGGCTGTTGGGTGTCCACCTGAGGCATATCGTGCCGAATTCTGTCCAACTAGCACTACAGATCGTCAAAATTCCGAGCTGGTTGGAGGGATCTGCCCATAATGCTCCAAACGTTCTCAGCTGGGGAGAGATCCGGCGACCAATCAGTAGAAACTCTCACTGCGGGCGGCCGGGCATTATCTTGCTAAAATACGATTGTTGGAACTTTAATAGTGGCAACTATTTACTTACAGCTCGTACAAAATAGATACGTGTTTCAAAGTTTTACTGAGGTTCAGAGTTGTCACCAGCATTGTGTATAATCCATTGCCTGCGATATGGAAGTCGTAAGATACTCTTAGCAGTGCAAGTTGTGTTGACAGTTCGAGAGGCGCTGTCTATTGGCCAACGAATTTGCAGCAGTTTTGAAGCGAATGCCGTGAAGTGTTTCCTTCAGTTTAGAAATCGACTTGACCTCAAGAGCGCTTAAGACAGGAGAGTGCAGTAGGTGGTATAGCACTTAGCAGCCCCATCAGTCAAACAAATCAGTAACAGCTTGCACTGTACATGCTTGAGCATTGCCCTGCAAAACGATGGTCAGGTCCTGAAGAGAGTGTCATCACTTCTGTCTCTACGCTATTTATTTTTGGAACACAGCCTACGACCAGCTTAGAGACAGAAGTGATGACACTTTCTGCAGGACCTGGCCATCATTTTGCCGGACAATGCTCAAGCACGTACGGCGCAACCTGTTACTGCTTTGTTTGACTGATGGGGTTGCTAAGTGCTATACCACCTACTCTACTCCCCTCGTGAGTTCATCTCGATTTCTAGACTGAAGCAAACACTTCACGGCATTCGCTTCAGAACTGCCACAAATTCGTCGGGCAATAGACCGCGCCGCTCGAAGTGTCAACACAACTGGCACTGCTAACAGTATCCTACGACTTACACATCGCTGCCAACGGGTTATACACAATGCTGGTGACTACTTGAAGGCCAGTAAAACTTTGAAACACGTATCTATTTTGTACGAGCTGTAAATTAATAGTTGCCACTATTCAAGTACCAACCCTCGTATAAGCCCAGGGTGGCTTGTCATGAAGGGCAAACAACGGGTCGTACAATGTCGTCGACATACCGATGTGCTGTTAGGGTGCGACGGATGACAACCTAAGGGGTCCTGATATGAAAAGATAAGGCATCCCAGAACACCACTCCTGGTTGTCGGGCAAGACGGCAGCAGGTTGGTATCCCACTGCTGATCGGGGCGTTGCCAGACACGTTTTCGCTGTTCACAGGGGCTCAGTTCAAAGCGGGACTCATCACTGAAGACAATACTACTCCAGTCAAAGAAATTCCAGGTCGAATGTGCCCGACACAACTGCAAATGGGCTTGTTGGCGTATGTAGGCGTACAGAGATCAATGGTAGCCGGCGCAAGGGATGGCGTGAGATCAGCCCCATCACTGTGAGACACCTATTAATGTTCTTTGTGGTCACTGAAGCACTATTTGCTCGTCAAATCTATAAGAATGAAGAATCAGGGTCTCTGAGCGTCTCTCTGACGATTGATCAGTTCTCACGTTCTGCCATCTCTCTCTAGGTCAACTGCTTCCTTCTCGATGCTGTGTTTGGCTATGGTTCACTCATCCGTGCCAACATCTTCGAATAATGGCATTGCTCCTATTCAAATGCCGAGCAATTTGCCGGTTACTCCAACTGACTTCTTTGAGCCCGACTTCAAGTTATCTTAAATGCTGAGTATGCGTATATTATTTACGTGCCTCTCTGTGTGGCATAGTTACTGTCAAACTGAGCACACTGAATGAGATTTGGAAAGACACTATGATCTGGTATCGACAAGTTTCCTGTTTACTATTCTCGCGCGGTGCATAATGAAACTGAGCTGCAGTCTCACAGCCGGCCGCGGTGGTCTCGCGGTTCTAGGCGCGCAGTCCGGAACCGTGCGACTGCTACGGTCGCAGGTTCGAATCCTGCCTCGGGCATGGATGTGTGTGATGTCCTTAGGTTAGTTAGGTTTAAGTAGTTCTAAGTTCTAGGGGACTAATGACCACAGCAGTTGAGTCCCATAGTGCTCAGAGCCATTTGAACCATTTTGCAGTCTCACACATTCATCCATCGGCTGCCCAAGTTTACAATCTTGCATTTTGCGTCGATACCTGTATGTATATCAATTTCCGACCAGTTTGCATAACTTCTTCATAGTGCGTCGTTCTTTCTCCTTAGTGTGTTTTTACTCAGGACCTCTGCCTTTTGTGGGCAATTGCTCTACGAATTGAGCTACCCAATCACGACTCACAACCCGTCCTCACAGCTTTGCTTCCTCCAGTACATTGTCTCCTACCTTCCAAACTTCACAGAAGTTCTCCTGCAGAACTTTAAGTACTAGCACTCCTGGAAGACAGGATACTGCAGGGACATGGCTGGGGTATGTTTCCAGAATGAAATTTTCACTCTGCGGTGGAGTGTGTGCTGATATGAAACTTCCTGGAAGATTAAAACTGTATGCTGGACCGAGACTCAAACTTGGGATCTTTACCTTTGGTATCAATGGAGGCTGTGGCTAAGCTGAGTCTCTGCAGTACTCTTTCTTCTGAGAGTGCTAGTCCTGTAAGTTTTGCAGAACTTCTGTGAAGTTTGGAACGTAGGAGACTGGCGGAAGTGAACCTGTGAGGACGGGCCGTGCGTTGTGCGTGAGTAGCTTAGTCAGTAGAGCAATTGTCTGCGAAAGGGAAAGGTCTCAAGTTTGGTCTCGGTCCGACATACAGTTTTAATTTGTCAGGAAGTTTCAAAGTAAAGCATTTTTTGGGTTCACGAGTGTTCTTAATGGAAGGCGGGAACTCATAGATTTTCAATACTGTACCATTATTGTCGAACGTAATCACGTTACTTGCACTTTTCGTCATTTTATGAATAACATGACAGTTAAAAATTAGCTTCAACTATAATATTATTTAAAGTTATAAAATTTCGAACATTGACTGATTTTTTTTTTAATGTTCACTGCAGAATTTTGTGCCTGAAAGTTGATATATTAGAAACTTTATAACTGTGTTCTTCTAAAATAAACTTAAGTAGCATCAGCAGTTTCACTGCTATCGTAGTAGAAGCTTGGTAATTTCTCGTTCTCCCCAAATACCCCAGAAAAATGTTTCATCCGCACAAGAAAGCATTTAATATTACCTTTATTAGCGGGATCAGCCGAAACAGAGGAAAAATGTGCAATCTTTTAGTTCATATTCTACAAAATCTACAAAGGGTGGAGCATTTCACATTTTACATGCTGAGAATGAAGTTTTGGCCTTAACTTCAAGTCTTTGAAAATTGTACTTTGTAGCTTAATACCAGAAAAAACTATGGTTACGCGTAGCTCTATGATATGCAGTTGACAATTCGGCTGTTGAATCTTCATTGTGAATAAAGGAAAATTTTACATTGAAAAAAAGAAAGAAATCAATTTTCTTTTGGAAGTTGATGCAAGAGAAAGTTTATGGTTGCTGGTGAGTCTTCCTGGTTGTATGGTCATCGTATAAGAAACTTTTTGGCTCCTGACGTTTCGTCCACTGCTGCAATGGACATCCGCGGGGGTGCTCCTGGTGAATGTTGACGACTGACGATTCGGACGTGGGAGAGCGATCTAAATAGTGTGCAAAATGGGCACGGTCTACTTTACGCGTGATTAACAGAGATAATATTTGTCACTGATGGTCGTCTGTCAAGGATTAAATACTTACTAATCAATTTTTCAGAGCAATTGTTCATATAATACTAATTTTCAAGGCTTCTTCTTTCGTGTTAAAATTATCCCCTTGCTTTACTTCGGTGGCTTCTTTATGTAGCTATTGGTAATAGTTTGTCATTATAGATGAACTTTTGGTTTCAGAAAACTTCACTTCATAGTTCCTTCACTGAAGAGCGTGCTCTGCTACTGCTGATATTTCTGTTTTCCCTAGTGGACAAAGATTTTTTTATGTTCTCTCAGTCTTGTATTCATATTTATCTTGGTAGTTCCAATGTAGACCTTCCAACACGTACACAGAATCTTATATACCCCAAATGTCGACAGAGGACGGCACAAATCCTTTATAGATCAGTGTGCTTTACATATTCCTTCAGATGATCTAAAACCGCTCTGATGTCATGTTTCTGTAAATATTTCTTATCTTATGAGTTGCTTTTTTGATAAAGGAGAGACAAACCGTCTTCTTCCATCGCTGTGTTTTATCGTTGTCCTTTGGCCTACTTTTATTTGGTCACAGGACCCTATTAGCTTCTTTGCATGAACAGCCATTTTTCTCGAAAGCCTGCTTCAGATGTCTTAATTCGGCGTCCAGGTGTTCCGGCGTGCAAATTCTTTTCGCTCTATCAATAAGACTTTCAACGGCGCCTCTCTTTTGTAGTGGATGATGGTTGGAGCTCTTATACGAATATCTGTCTGTATATGTGACTTTCCAAAAGACATTACTTTCGAACTTCCATCATTCTGTCTCAAAAATGAAACATCCAAGCAGGGTATTGTGTGTAATTTTCAATCTCCATGGTGAACTGGATATTTTTACTTATATCATTTAGATAACAAAAGAATTATTATAAAGGTTTTTTACCATGTGGCCAAACCACGAATATATCATCTACAAAATCAATATCATCGACACGATGTCTTATTTGCTTTTTCTAGAGCTGAGCCTTCAAAGTTTTCTAAATAAAAATTAGCGATTGCAGCACATAATGGGTTACCCATTGTGATACCATCAGATTGTTCATAAAATCCATCGTCCCATTGGAAATGACTAGATGGAAGAATGTGTTTAAAAAGAGCAGTCAGATCCCCTGGGAAAACATCTGTTATATAAACCATAGCTTTGTTAACTGGAACCATAGTGAATAAAGACACTATATTGAAACTTACAAGAATATCTTCAGGAGCTGATGTTAGTTCTTCAAATTTCTCGATGAAATTTCGTTATTACTTTATATAAGAGTCGATTGTACCAATAAATAGTTGTAAATGAGTTGCCAGATACATGCTGCTTCATATGTTGGGGAACCGTTAGCACTAGTCATTAGTTGCGCAGGAAGATCAATCATGTGAATTTTGGTTACGCCATAAAGTCTGGGACACCTTGTCTCAGTCTTAAATAATGCTTCTTAATCCCCTTTTCAAAAGGAAGTAGATGACTTTATAAGAATATTTAATTTCTTCATCACGCTGCCTGCAGTCAGCCTTTCTTAAGGTTTTCATACTGTCCTGAAAGTAAAAGATTCAAACTTTTGCTTAGATAATCCTCTTTATTCATAATAACAGTAGCGCATTTGTCAGTGGGGAGAACCACTATCTCTTCATTTGCATTTAAATCTTTGAGAACCTTTCACTGTCTTTTCGCTAAATTACTTTTCGAACATTTACTGTAGCACAGTACATTGATGGTTTCAGTTCGAATTGCATTTGAACGTTTTTGGTGGAGAGATTGTATTTCTGCTTCTACATACATTCACGATAATCTCCTCAACTGGTATTTTCGTAAGCGTTATAGCATGGTTTCCTCCTTTTGCAGCCGGCCGGGATGGCCGAGCGGCTCTAGGCGCTACAGTCTGGAACCGTGCGACCGCTACGGTCGCAGTTTCGAATCCTACCTCAGACATGGCTGTGTGTGATGTCCTTAAGTTAGTTAGGTTTAAGTAGTTCTAGCGGACTGATGACCTCAGAAGTTAGGTCCCATAGTGCTGAGAGTCATTTGAACCATTTGAACCTCCTTTTGCAAGGACAGAAATCTTGCCTTGAGACAATAGTCTGTCTGACCCATTAACAGCAATATTCGACATCACGGTGTTGTTGCTACTTTGTAAATTAGTCTTCTTCTTATGCCGACTTGTATCTGTTTCCATTACAGCTTCTACAGATCGAAACTAAAGCTAATCTATTGTTTTCCACAGGACCACCTGCACTTTATTAGCACTGTAATTGTAATAATGTTTTGCTCTTACAGAACATTGAATGGATGAAACATTTCAACACTCCTTCACTCGGTCACTCCATAAATACAACTGTGTTACTTGATGAAGCTCAAAACACGAAAATGACTGTACATTCAGTTGCAAATCCTCTCCCTGATCATGATGCACTGGTAGTTAGGAAATGACAAGATAACTTATAGTATAGATACTCCTCAGTGCAGATCACGTAGTATAATTAATGATTCCAGGACAAACATTTTAAGATTAGTATACAAGAGAAAATCTGGGATGGAATTTATAATGAAGCATACGCTGACATAAAATTTAATCTATTCCATGATAAGTTCGTATCATTATTTGAAGATAAGTTTTCACATACGATAATCAGAAGGGACATTAAACAGGCATGTGAAAAACAGTGGATCACTAGAGGCTTTAAAGTATCTTGTGAAAAGAAAAGAGAATTGAATCTGTTGGCAACAACAAGTAAAAATCCTTCAGTGGTTACACGCTGCAAAAACTACTAAAGATTACTGAGAAAAGCTATTAAAAAACCATGGAAAATGCACATTATGCCAGTAATCAATATCTGAAACAACAGAGTTATGGCTACAGCGAATGTAACAAAATATGAGAAAGAGAAACAAACCACAGAGCAATATAAAATCACTATTAATTTAATTGGAAGAGCTATAAATGTTCAATCGTAGGTAACAGATATGTTAAATAATTATTTCCTAACTGTAGCAGAAAACGTAGGCTAAACACTTCAAAAGAAAAATCAGAGGAGTCTGTTGCACAAACAGCTTGCATGGAATTTAGTCATATTGATGTCTCATCTATTTCTCCTCCTGGAATTACAAAATAAAAGCTCATTTGATTTTAATGGGGTTTCCAACAGAGACTGAGGACTGGTTTCCATTTAATAAGTACTGTCTTTTCCGAAATATATAATGAATCGCTAATTTGGGACAGTTTCCCAGAGAGACAGAAAAAGTCATTGTTAAACCTTGCTATAAGGAAAGTGGTGAGGGACTTGTCAGTAACTGTCAACCAGTTTCTCTACTAACATAATTTCCAGAATGTTTGAGAAGATTATGAAGAATAGCATCCTGTTTGAGCAACAATAATATCCTCAGTAAATCACAGGGTGTGATTCAGAAAAGTTACTCGACTGAGAATACCATTTACACATTTAACTCACCAAATTTTAAAAGCATTAAATGAAAAAAATAGCAGCAGTTGGTATTTTCGATGACCTATATAAGACATTTAACTGTGTGGTTCACTATAGTCTGATAAACGGATGTTTTATGGAACGGATAGTTTAGCAAGTCAACGGCTAATGTCGCAACTAACTAAAAGAACACAGAAAGCTGTACTTAACAATTCAATCAATGTAAGCAGGGAAGATTCTTCTGACTGGGAAAAAATCACTTATGGAGGTTCACAAGACTCAATCTTAAATCCACTATTGTTTCTCAAATATGGAAACCACCTGCCATCTAACAACAACAAGCAGAGTTGATTCTTTATGTGCATGAGACTAGAAAGGCAGCAGGAGTAATCCACGAAATTACATATCGTTAACGTCGATATGCAGCAGCATTTTGGATGATGTATTGTATTCGAACATTATGTATTACCTCGAAGAGAACGGTCTATTGACACACAGTCAACCATGAATTCAGAAAACATCGTTCTTGTGAAACATAGCTAGCTCTATGCTCACACGAGGTGGTGAGTATTATCGACAAGGGATTTCAAATTGGTTCCGTATTTCTAGATTTCCAGGAGGCCTTGGATTTATACCACACAGGCGTCTTGTAGTGAAATTGCGTGCTTATGGAATATCGCCTCAGTTATGTGACGGGATTCGTGATTTCCTGTCAGAGAGGTCACAGTTCATAGGAATTAACTGAAAGTCATCGACTAAAACAGAAGTGATTTCTGTTGTTCCCTAGGGTAGTGTTACAGGCCGTTTGCTGTTCCTTATCTATATAAACGACTTAAGAGACACTCTGAGTAGCCGTCTTAGGTTGTTTGCAGACGATGCTGTCGTTTATCGACCAGCAAATTGATCAAAGATCAAAACAAATTGAAAAACGATTTAGGAAAGATATCTGCATGGTGCAAAATTGGCAGTTGACTATAAATAACGGAAAGTGTGAGGTCATCCACATGAGTGCTGAAAGGAATCCGTTAAACTTTGATTACACGATAAATCAGTCAAAACTAAACGCCATAAATTCAACTAAATACCTAGGATTTACAATTACGAACAACTTAAACTGGAAGGAATACGTAGAAAATGTTGTGGGGAAGGCTAACCAAAGACTGCGTTTTATTGACAGGACACTTAGAAAATGTAACAGGTCTGCTAAAGAGATTGCCTAAACAAGGCTTGTACATCTTCTTTTAGAACACTGCTGCACGGTGTAGAATCCTTACCAGATAGGATTGAAGGGGTACATCGAGAAAATTCAAAGAAGGGCAGCACGTTTTGTATTATCGCGAAACAGAGGAGAGAGTGTCACTGAAGTGATACTGGGTTTGGGGTAGAAATCATTAAAACAAAGGCGTTTTAGTTGTGGCGGAATCTTCTAAAGAAATTTCAATCTTTAACTTTCTCCCCTGATGCGAAAATGTTTTCTTGACGCCTACCTACATAGGGAGAAACGATCATCATCATAAAACAAGAGAAATCAGAGCTCTCACGGATCGATATGGGTGTTCGTTTATTCCGCACGCTGGACGAGACTGGAATAATAGAGAATTATTGTGAAGGTGGTTCGATGAACCCTCTGCCAGGCACTTAAATGTGATTTGCAGAGTATGCATGTGGATGCAGATGTAGATCTACCACATTCAATCCAAACATAGTACAGCAACATACGAAATCGTAAATAATCTTTTTAAAATTACGTTAAGTAGTTTTCTGTGAATGGTCTCACCCTCAATTTCCAAAAGGCACAACATATTTATCTGTGCACTTCTGAAGGTACTAAACAAATAATAAGTGTACCACGTAATGAGAAAATAAACGTCCAAATTTTTAAGAGTGCATATTGATGAAAATTTAAAGTGGAAAAAACGCGTTTTGGATTTACAAAACAAATTAGTTCATGCATATTTGCATTTTGACTCATTGCAAAACTTGGGGAGAGACAAATCAGTAAGTTGACATATTCTGCTTATTTTCATTCAATAATGTCATAGGGACTAATGCTCTGACTCACCCTTAAGAAACAAATTCTTAATTGCTGAAAAAGGGCTGTAAGGGTAATCTGTGGTACTCTCCCATTATCATCTTGTAGTCATCTGTTTCAGGAGTTGGGCATTCTGACTATAGATTCACAGTATATTTCTTCCCTCATGAAGTTTTTTGTAAATAGTCCACTGCAGTGCAAAGGGAACAAGGATGTACATACTAACATCAGAAAGAAAAATAATATTCATTACTTCAGACTAACGTAGTCTTTAGCAAAAAAAAAAAGGGTTGCTGCAACTAAAATTTTTGATCAGTTACCCATTGATATAAAATGTTTGACAGATAGCAAAGTAAAATTTGCAAACACGCTAAAATGTTTCTTCTTGCGACTCATTGTTCTCTGTAGAATAATTTATGTTACTGCAGTGTTTAAAATGTGATGAATACGATTAATTCACATCTATATATTTATGAAAAAGAAATCATAAGTGTTCAGCTTGTAGCCAACTATTATGAAAATGAGGTGGCAAAACAGCTGACTTATATATCCATTGTTTTGTTGCTCTCTCACATATTTTATAAATATTGGCTTTGGCTAGTAAGAATAAGATGACTAACCTAAGAACATGAAATTAAAAATTATGCAGTGTGATATAACAATTAAAACCGTAAAGTGAAACCAAAGAAGTAGGGACTTTAGGATTTTTCGTCCTACTTACGCAGCACAAATGACAATTATAGAAAAGTTGATCTCTACAAAAAAGGGATAGATGGGAGCCCTAAATTCTCTTCGCAAACAATTTCTTGAAAAAAGGCAACATCGATATTGTTTGTTCTAAGAGATTTCCCCAAAACGTTCACCTTTTTAATATCAAATACCATAAATATTTAACGTTAGAATATGAGCACTCATCTATTTTCCATGCAGCTAATGAATAGTATCTCAAAATTTTACCTCCTTAGTCCTCATATAGGATATATGCTACATCCATTTCTCTCTCTCTCTCTCTCTCTCTCTCTCTCTCTTTTTTTTTTTTTTTTAGCTCAGGCAGTTGACTGAACTTGCTGCGCCTGGTTGTAGCATGCGCCTCACATCATGTGCTTTTTGCGTATCACTTCTTTCCATTTTTGCGAGTTCCCAGTTGGTTTCAGTACTTGACTGAAGAGAGCTGTTTATTGCTGTGTTAGCATGGCTCCGATAAATAACGGTAATTTCTGCAATTTTTTAGTCATTTTGAACTAGAATATGTTTAGATTATGCTGTAAAATGCTAATATACCCCATGGTATCGATTACGTGACTGTTATTCTCTCACAATGGTATGGTAACACGATTTTGTCGATGTAGCACTGGGTTTCCATTCGGCAACGACATATATTTTCACATTCACAGAAGAGAATAGATGACGAATAAGAGAGGGAAGAAAAAGTGTGGGAATGTGATGTCAAATTTGATGCATTTCCAACGAGAAAACGTCCCAGAAGACCAAGGTCCGTGCTATCGCCAACAGCTAGAATGTTTCTTGCCATGCATCTACCTGACGAATAAAACCAGGAAAAGTCGTTTCAGATATGTGTTGACTGGACGTAAGGGTTCCACGTTTGTTCAGGGCACTACATGCCTCGGTCGTATGCAGTCCTGATTGTGGCGCTCACCTGCACGGCGCCAAACACGCATACGACCATCATTGGCACCAAGGCAGAAGCGACTCTCATCGCTGAAGACGACACGTCTCCATTCGTCCCTCCATTCACGCCTGCCACGACACCACTGGAGGCAGGCTACACGATGTTGGGGCGTGAGCGGAAGACGGCCTAACGGTGTGCGGGACCGTAGCCCAGCTTCATGGAGACGGTTGCGAATGGTCCTCGCCGATACCCCAGGAGCAACAGTGTCCCTAATTTGCTGGGAAGTGGCGGTGCGTTCCCCTACGGCACTGCGTAGGATCCTACGGTCTTGGCGTGCATTCGTGCGTCGCTGCGGTCCGGTCCCAGGTCGACGGGCACGTGCACCTTCCGCCGACCACTGGCGACAACATCGATGTACTGTGGAGATCTCACGCCCCACGTGTTGAGCAATTCGGCGGTACGTCCACCCGGCCTCCCGCATGCCCACTATACGCCCTCGCTCAAAGTCCGTCAACTGCACATACGGTTCACGTCCACGCTGTCGCGGCATGCTACCAGTGTTAAAGACTGCGATGGAGCTCCGTATGCCACGGCTAACTGGCTGACACTGACGGCGGCGGTGCACAAATACTGCGCAGCTAGCGCCATTCGACGGTCAATACCGCGGTTCCTGGTGTGTCCGCTGTGCCGTGCGTGTGATCATTGCTTGTACAGCCCTCTCGCAGTGTCCGGAGCAAGTATGGTGGGTCTGACACACCGGTGTCAATGTGTTCTTTTTTCCATTTCCAGGAGTGTATGTCTTTGTTTCACAGAATAAAATGAACGGTTTATGCAGTTCCACAAAAAATAGCACAATGGACGAAATAGGTCAACGTAGGGACATCAAAAAACAAGTTATGCGTTGCCGCGCAGAGCCGCCGCGCGGCCTGTGTCGCCTTGCCACGGTTCACGGGACTCGCCCCGCCCCCCCCCCCCCCCCTCCCGTCGGAGGCTCGAGTGTTCCCTCGGGCATGGGTGTGTGTGTGTGTTTTCTTTAGCGTTAGTTAGTTTAAGCTAGATTAAGTTGTGTGTAAGACTAGGGACTGATGACCTCAGCAGTTTGGTCCCATAGGAACTTACCACAAATTTCCAATTGCGCAACAAGAGTGCCGCATTGGCGAAAGAGAGTGTATGTTCTGGGCGCCCTGCGGAGAGTTGTGTTGGGCTTGCTGACCGTGGTGTTTCCAACCCTTTTGCAGGCGCAGCAGGTACCGTGGAACTTCCGACGAAGCATTTTTGGACCTTGGGTTCCCCTCCCCCCTTGCCCCTTGATGATTGCCAGTGGTTCACCAGCAGCGGCTGTCACCTTCAGTCAGGCAGCGCCCTCACCGATGTCTCGCTTTCCGTATAGTTTCGTAGGCCTAAGGTACTTGAGTTCTATACACTGTGAGCAGCGCGAGTAATACGACAACGAAAGGGAAGCCGTTTCTTCTCCAGGGTGGTTACCGTTACTAGGTGCACAGAAAATGAGAATACCAAATGTTCAAAGGTGTGTGAATTCCTAAGAGACCAAACTGCTTAGGTCATCGGTCCCCAGACTTACACACTACTTAAACTAACTTATGCAAAAAAACAACACACACACCCGTGCCCGAGGGAGGACTCGAACCTCCGGCGGAAGGGCTGAGAATACCAACTGGCCGGATCAAGTATCGAGACTGTTTAAAATTTTCAGATGGCAGAATCATGGCTGAACAGAAACATTTTTGTCCACCTGACGAAGCAGCTGTACTGATTAAGAAACGAATGCGTAACTACAGGAAAACGGCCCTCTAAGAAAAGACAGTGCCTGTTTCCCAGATTTTTAAAGAGAAATTTCAAGGTGTGAAAGACAAAGATTTAGATTTCGACGCAAATATGTCAAATTATGGGAACTCCAAGACTGCATGCGTAGAGCATGGAGGGAAAACACTGGGACGACCAACGATCGTGGTACTTGTTCAGAGAGTCAACTGAGCGAAGGCGTTTTGAAATTAACTGAAAGTAATAGTCTTTTTGGAAACTGGTGATGTATCCTAATATTCAGTTGTGAAGAAGCGGAGAAAATCCTGTGTGAAAACCGAACTGTTCTTACTGACGGGACACGTTGATGTTGGAAGCACGGGAGAAGAAATTGACGTATTTCCTGTTTTACTTGCTTTACTCCTAGACAGCAGTCAAAATACATATGCCTGGGTAGTCACCTAAAACTGCAGTTCTGGACTTCGAAATGGCTACAATGAAAACTATGAAAACAGGCTTCCTGGAAACATCCCTTTTCGGTTGCAGTTTTCACTTCATCGAAATGTCTGTGGAAGAAACGCTGGAACTGGTATTAAAGAAGTAATACAGGGACAGAGAAGAAGTTCCGCCGCATATTTTCTGCAGTGTCACCTCTTCCACCGAACAGTTTTTTTTTTTTTTTCATACCGGTATGCTAAAAGTTGCAGGGCATCAACGCCACAGTAATTTTTATGGGCAACAAGAGAAAAATGCTTGCTAGAGTACGTTACAGCTTTAGCTCGGTCTCTACTGGAAGATCAGCTCAAAGAAGAGCGCTGATTACGAATCTGTTAAAATCCAAATCCAAAAGACCACGGCAAGAAAACGCTGAATTTTCTTTGGAAGCAGGGAACAGGAAAAGAATATGGCGCCAGTCACGTCACAAGAAGACAAAAAAACTTGCCTCAGCGAGTATGTACGTGAAAATGCTGTAAGCACCTTTCTTTGCAAAAGCAGACGTAAACCGTCTGTAAAAGCTCTAGAAGGCAACCGAGACACCGTGATACAATCTGATTACTTCATTAATTTCTTTAAATACGTAACTAACTGTTGTCTACCGATATAACTATTTACTTTGTAATGTTTAGTTCTGTATATATCAAACCTGTACCAATAAAGAGAACAGCAATCTTAAAGAAATGAAAACGAACACTCAAACAAAAAATCGTCATATGTATGCAGGAGATACCTGTACGTCGTAACTAGTGACGTGCTGGAGATTGACACGCCTAATGAAAGGTTAAATAAAGCTACGTCTAGTTTACTTCCCCGTCCTTGTTCAATCTGTGGTTGTACTTCGTTTCTAATGGGGGACACGCTGGTTGGACATTAAATAGTAATAAGTTTCCCTTAATTTACGTCTAAGGTCACAAACTTTTCGTTAACATATTACCGATTTCGGTCTTTAATGACCATAATCAGACCTGCAGCAAAAATGGGAGAAACATAAATACACTCGCAAACTGTCTACAACTTAAGAACAATACATACACCAAAATGAAAAGTAGTACTGACAAAATTTACGTTTGTGCGCTTTAAATATGAGGAGGCATACCTGTTTCATAAAAACAAAGTCCTAATGTACTGCACCCATAGTGGCATCGTCAAATGTAAAATGCGGAATCAGCACCAGCATCGTCAAATACATATAAATAACATCACATGCACGAGTGATGTTATCAGTAGCACTACTGTTTAAAACAAGCCCCTGTACAGTAGCCACAAGATGTTTGTATTGCAAGTTCACCAGATGTCGCTAATGTCGGTGCTTAATATTTATGTCATTATCTAGAATATTGGCACTAGCGCACATGTCAACCACTGTTTCTTAAATCTTGCTCCTTTTAACAATCTTACTTTTGTCGTCTTCTTGTTGTTATTACTGTAATGCCTTTTATACGTTATAAGCTTATTACAGACTTCAATTATTGTATCCCCCTTTATTTTCGCTGTTTCAATTAATTATTGAAAACTAGTGTGTGCCGACATTAGCGACATTTGGTGAACTTGCAACACAAACATCTTGTGGCTACTGTACAGAGGCTTGTTTTGAACATTAGTACTACTGGCAACATGAGTCGTGCATGTGATGTTATTTATATGTATTTGACGATGCTGGTGCTGATTCCGCATTTAACATTTGACGATGCCACTATGGGTGCAGTACATTAGGACTTTGTTTTTATGAAACAGGTATGCCTCCTCATATTTAAAGGGCACAAACGTAAATTTTGTCAGTACTACTTTTCATTTTGGTGTATGTATTGTTCTTAAGCTGTAGACAGTTTGCGAATGTATTTATGTTTCTCCCATTTTTGCTGCAGGTCTGATGATGGTCACTTAAGACCGAAACCGATAACCTGTTAACGAAAAGTTCGTGACCATAGATGTAAATTAAAGGGAACTTATTACATATACGAGTCACTGTTTTTTCACGACAATGTCGCAGCTTGTGAAATTAAATAGTATACTTCCTTTCCGTGAATTGTGCAGGCAATAGAAAAGCTCTCAGCTGTGAATAACATGATGTCTACTCCGCAATGTTCTGCGGGTAATTAACTAACGATCAGAGTGTTTGCTGACAGAGCACCTGTAGTGATCAATGTTGGTAACCGATCGCCGTAATGGAAATTACGTTGACTTACGAGGATAAGTTTCAAAAGGGAGGTGACTGCTGTATGATTGAGTGGTGCGGGTACCGATCGCGGCTTCCCACTGTATCAGTTGTGAACGAGCGTTCTGCTCGCCCTGGTGCGTGAACGCAGAGTACCTACATCTCTGTCAAGCGGAATTATACAAAAACTGTTTTTACAGGATGTGCAAAAGATCTAGCTTCCTGACGGCCTTGCGACACTACCATCACAGCTGCCGTGTGTTCGGCCTTATGCCCTACACTCTGTCGTTGCACGAAAATAGCGTCGAATTGAGGCGAACGTCGGCTACTATGGCTCCTGCTATCGCAGTCTCTGCAATACAGACGGTGTCTGCAATCTACGCTATTTGCCACGATAACTTTACTGTTAGCAGCGTGAGGTTCCATCTTTTCTCGGTTATAATGAAAAGCGGTCTGGCAGCTTTCTTTGCGATGTCCGCCCTCTCTGCAATTCTCGATTTGTGCGTGAACTGTGCCAAGTACGAGCGCATGTTGTCGCTCATCGTGAAGTGTCGTAGGCTGCTAAACGAACATCGTGCAGATGCAGGACACGAAACTGCTGTGGTGTATTCGGAGTGGGCCGTGATGCTGGTGATAATCGTCGTGCAGTCAGTAACGTGGGTAGTGGAGTACGGTGACGGTGCTACGTGTCTTTACGTGTCTGTCATATGTTACGGCATCTGCCTTCAGAACGTGATCGTGTTCAGGTTCGTCAACGTTATTATTGTCATCTGGAGATACGCGAGGCGTATCAACGAGTATTTGACGACCGATTGGGAAGTGGAGGAAGGCGACGATAAAGAGCCAGGCGTCACACCCAGTGACGACTTCGGCTGTGAGGTGGTGGACGAGGGCCAGCACTCCATTTGGAAGCTGCGGCAGGCGTACGACGGCCTGTGCGGCGTAGCGGAGGAGGCGATGTCGGCGCACGGGCCGGTCGTGGGGCTGATCGCGTTCAGCTGGCTGTGCTACAGCGTGTGCGTGGCCTACCTGCTGGTGACGGAGCCGCGCGGGGACGTGCTGGCGTGGTGCCGCGCCGTCGACGTGGCGACGGCGGCGCTGCTGGCGCTGCTGCTGGGGCTGCCGGCGCACGCGGCCGCCCGAGAGGCGGAGGGCGCCGCCGCCGCCGTGGCCCGCCGGCTGCTGGGCGCGGCGCCGGGCGGCCGCGCCGAGCGCCAGCTGCGGATGTTCGCGCTGCAGCTGCAGCTGCGCACGCCGCGCTTCTGCCTCTACGGCGCCGTCACGCTCGACACCAAGCTGCTGCTCTACTTCGCCTCGACGCTCACCACCTACACCGTCATCCTGCTCACTTTCAAGAACGGCTGGATGGCGTCCGCTGACGCCACAGCTATCAGACCTAACTGTACCTGTGAATAACCGGTATCTCGTATGTGGTGCTTGAGGCTTTTTCTGATTCAATTAATGCACCAGATGGCGGAGTACGAGGTGCATTCAAGTTCTAATGCCTCCGATTTTGTTTCCTAATTAACTACTCACCCGAAATCGTTGCAACTGGCGTTCCTTCTCGACGTAATCCCCTTGCCAACGTACACATTATTCACAACGCTGACGCCATGATTCCATGGCAGCGGCGAAAGCTTCTTTAGGAGTCGTTTTGACCACGGGAAAATCGCTGAGGCAATAGCAGCACGGCTGGTGAATGTGCGCCCACGGAGAGTGTCTTTCGTTGTTGGAAAAAGCCAGAAGTCACTAGCAGCCAGATCAGGTGAGTAGGGAGCATGAGGAATCACTTCAAAGTTGTTATCACGAAGAAACTGTTGCGTAACGTTAGCTCGATGTGCGGGTGCGTTGTCTTGGTGAAACAGCACATGCGCCGCCCTTCCCGGACGTTTTCGTTGCAGTGCAGGAAGGAAATTGTTCTTCAAAACATTTTCCTACGATGCACTTGTTACCGTAGTGCCCTTTGGAACGCAATGGGTAAGGATTACGCCCTCACTGTCCCAGAACATGGACACCATAATTTTTGCAGCACTGGCGGTTACCCGAAATTTTTTTGGTGCGGTGAATCTGTGTGCTTCCATTGAGCTGACTGGCGCTTTGTTTCTGCATTGAAAAATGACATCCACGTCTCATCCATTGTCACAACCGACGAAAAGAAAGTCCCATTCATGCTCTCGTTGCCCGTCAACATTGCTTGGCGACATGCCCACGGGCAGCCATGTGGTCGTCCGTCAGCATTCGTGGCACCCACCTGGATGAAAATTTTCGCGTTTTCAGGTCGTCATGCAGGATTGTGTGCACAGAACCCACAGAAATGCCAACTCTGGAGGCGATCTGTTCAACAGTCATTCGGCGATCCCCCAAAACAGTTCTCTCCACTTTCTCGATCATGTCATCAGACTGGCTTGTGCGAGCCCGAGTTTGTTTCGGTTTGTTGTCACACAATGTTCTGCCTTCATTAAACTGTCGCACCCACGAACGCACTTTCGATATATCCATAACTCCATCACCACATGTCTTCTTCAACTGTCGATGAATTTCAATTGGTTTTTGCACCACGCAAATTCAGAAAACGAATGACTGCACGCTGTTCAAGTAAGGAAAACATCGCCATTTTAAGTATTTAAAACAGTTCTCATTCTCGCCGCTGGCGGTAAAATTCCATCTGTCGTACGGTGCTGCCATCTCTGGGACGTATTGACAATGAACGCGTCCTCATTTTAAAACAATGCGCATGTTTCTATCTCTTTCCAGTCCGGAGAAAAAAAATCGGAGGCCTTAGAACTTGAATGCACCTCGTACATTGAGGTGATAAAATTGGCGGACAACGATTTGCACCTAGACAGATGGCAGTAGCATCAGCTACCAAGGTATATGTACTGGTAGATAGGACAGCTTGGCTGTGCAAGTGGAAGGGTAGCCCACAACATAGACAGACAACAGTATTCACAATTACAAGCACCCAAGCTTTAATGATCTTCCAGCAATAAAGGCTCTTAACAAATCTCAATTAAGCAAGGACATAACCTTGGTTACAAACATATGTTAACCTTCAACCAGTGGATAACCACAATAAAGAATTACCAATCAATAAAACGTAGATAAAGGACTGCTTTACAAGAATGCTTAAATTAAGTAAAATCATGAAAGCTAAGTTACAAATTTTATGTTAAGCTTCAACAGGTGAATAATCCCAATAAAGAATTCTCATTTAAATGAAACATAGATAGGAAAATGCCTTACCAAAATGCTTGAATTGTGTACAATCATGAAAAGATGGGTTACAACTTTTCTCACAAACTACTTAGGCATTTACAGCAAATAAACAAGTTTGATTTGTTTAACCAGAAGGTAACTGCCAAGTCCAACCGACCGAAGTCACTCAGAGCGGACGACCGCCCCAACGCTGGTCACCAACCGACATCGTCACGGCCCAGTGGCCACCGTGCTAAAACAGATTAACTTTTCGGTAAGCGACCGACAGCAACACAGGAGTAACAGTGACTGAAAGTCGGCGTACGCCTTACGAAACACGGCACACCCTGAAGCGGGAGCAGGCACAGCTGACTAGCGGCCATACAACCGCGGGCAAACAAATCTCACGCCGCCCGTACTAACGCGGGAAATGATAGCGAGCGACGAGACGCCACGCGCAAAGCAGCAACCGTGCCTACCCCTCGACCACAGAATGCGCCCTGTCTCCTTGTCTATGGTAATACAATGTATAGCTAACAAGAAACGATTTACTAATGGCATTAGTTCAACGCAAGATCAGTTAACAGTTAGGTCCAGTAAAGATTTACCAACGGATTTACCTATAAACCAACTTCCGGACCACAGGCGGAAATGAGTAAACTTGGCATAAGTTTTCACCAGACCGATAAACAAGAAATCAAATTTAACAGTTGCCAAAAATACAGTCACGATACGCAAGCCCTTCAAGACCTTGCTATCTTACTCACAGTTATCATTAACGGCTAAACATACACAAATGAATGACAAGAAATTCACCATTGAAAGCAAAAAACAACACACCACAAAGGTCAAATTAATTAATTTGCAGACGAGCCAGTCACTGAAAGCCAAGTTCCACAAGATTAGGACTAACCTCACTCGGCAGCAACACATTTGTGTGCGTGATAACTAGGTTGCCCAAACGGGACTCCAAAACCCAAAACAACAGGTCACACGTTAGCTGTCTAGTTCTCGGATACTAGGAACCACCAGGCTAAGACAATCGCGACCAAAAAAGTCTCTGAAATTACAGCTGGGTGCATGAGTCAGGGTGCATAATGCAAAGCACAAGCCACTATTCCAGCCGGAGCGTAACCTTTTCAACGCACATGCGGACGGAACATCACACGTGGCATAAAGGCAGCAGCAAATGCGTACCAAGCAAACTATACTGCGCCAAAATACGACCCACGTCACGTCCACAAACCGGAGCACTGCTCCCGGAGCTGGTGTCTGCTCGCTGGACTGCCACAACTCTCTGGACCCCGGAAAGCGATACTGACTTCCGCCTTGCTCAACGCTCCCTCCTCGGCCGTGCACAACAACTCTTCTCTAGTCGCCTCAGAGTGCGGCCGCAATGTCCGTTCTCCCCTGCTCTCCACCTCAGACTCCCGTACTCGCACTCACTCCCTCGTTAGGACCCGCTCCGACAGGAGGCGCCCGCGATCGCACATAGTGCCAACCAGAGGAGTAATCCATAGCGTCTTGCGCCCGAGAGCCACGCCACGGCTCAGTATAAAAGGGCAATACATTGGCAGAATTGTCATTTGTCCTCAGATGATTCATGTGAACAGGTGTCCCACGTGATTATGGCCGCAAGACAGAAATTAACAGACTTTGAACGCGGAATAGTAGCTGGAGCAAGACACATGGGACATTCGATTTCGGAAGCCGTTGGGAATTTTACACTACTGGCCATTAAAATTGCTACACCAGAACAAATGCAGATGATAAACGGGTATTCATTGGACAAATATATTATACTAGAACTGACATGTGATTACATTGTCACGCAATTTCGGTGCATAGATCCTGAGAAATCAGTGCCCAGAACAACCATCTCTGGCCGTAATAACGGCCTTGATACACCTGGGCATTGAGTCAAACAGAGCTTGGATGGCGTGTACAGGTACAGCTGCCCATGCATCTTCAACACGATACCACAGTTCATCAAGAGCAGTGACTCGCGTTTGTGACGGGCCAGTTGCTCGGCCACCATTGACCAGACGTTTTCAATTGGTGAGAAATCTGGAGAATGTGCTGGCCAGGGCAGCAATCGAACATTTTCTGTATCCAGAAAGGCCCGTACATGACCTGCAACATGCGGTCGTGCATTATCCTGCTGAAATGTAGGGTTAAGCAGGGATCGAATGAAGGGTAGAGCCACGGGTCGTAACACATCTGAAATGTAACGCCCACTGTTCAAAGCGCCGTCAATGCGAACAAGAGGTGACCGAGACGTGCAACCAATGGCACCCTATACCATCACGCCAGGTGATACGCCAGTATGGTGATGTATACACGCTTCCAATATTCATTCACCGCGATGTCGCCAAACACGGATGCAACTATCATGATGCTGTAAACAGAACCTGGATTCATCGGAAAAAATGACGTTTTGCCATTCGTGCCCCAAAGTTCGTCGTTGAGTACACCATCGCAGCCGCTCCTGTCTGTGATGCAGCGTCAAGGGTAACCGCATCCATGGTCTCCGAGGTGATAGTCTATGCTGCTGCAAACGTCGTCGAACTGTTCGTGCAGATAGTTGTTGTCTTGCAAACATCCCCATGTGTTGACTCAGGGACCGAGACGTGGCTGCAGGATCCGTCACACCCATACGATAAACCTTTATCAAAGTCGGAAACGTGATGGTACGCATTTCTCCTCCTTACACAAGGCATCACAATAACGTTTCACCAGGCAACGCCGGTCAACTGCTGTTTGTGTATGAGAAATCGGTTGGAAACTTTCCTCTTGTCAGCACGTTGTACGTGTTGCAACCGGCGCCAACCTTGTGTGAATGCTCTGAAAAGCTAATCATTTGCATATCACAGCATCTTCCTCCTGTGGGTTAAATTTCACGTCCGTAGCACGACATCTTCATGGTGTAGCAATTTTAATGGCCAGTAGTGTACATTCTGTAACACACAGAGTCGAGAATGTGCCGAGCATACCAAGTTTCAGGCACTACCTCTCACCACAGGCAACGCAGTGGCCGATGGCCTTCACTTAACAACCCAGAGCAGCGGCGTTTGCGTAGATTGTCAGTGCTAACAGACAAGCAACATTGCGCGAAATAACCGCAGAAATCAGTGTGGGACGTACGATTAACGTATCCGTTATTACAGTGCAGCAAAATTTTGCATTAATAGGGTACGGCAGCAAAGGACTGACTCGAGCGCCTTTTCTAACAGCACGACATCTCCTACAGCGTCTGTCCTGGGCTCGTAACCATATCAGCTGGGCTCTAGACGACTGGAAAACCTGGTCAGATAAGTCCCGGCTTTAGTTGGTAAGAGCTGATCGTACGGCCGAGTGTTACGCAGACCCCATCAAGCCGTGGACCTATTTTGCCAATAAGGCACTGTGCAAGTTGGTAGTGTCTCCATAATGGTGTGGGCTATGTTTACATAGAATTGACTGGGTCCTGTGGTTATGTTCGCCTACTTGTAGATCACTTGCACACATTCATGGACTTCATGTTACCAAAGTACGATCGAATTTTTATGGGTGACAATGCGCCATGTCAGCGGGCCTCAGTTGTTCGCGACTGGTTTGAAGAACGTTCTGGACAATTCGAGCAAACGATCAGGCCACCCAGACTGCTTGGCATGAATCCCATCCAATATTTATAGGACATAATGGAGAGGTGCACTGGCTACACTTTCGCTATTATGGACACCTATAGAGGCAACATGACTCAATATATCCGCAGGGAAGTTCCGACAACTTGCTGAACACCTGCCACGCCGAATTTCGGAACAACCCCTGGCAAAGGGAGGTCAAACACAATATTAGCAAGTATCCTGTGGCTTTCGTCGTCTCAGTGTGTATTGAAAAGGTATCTCTTCACTCCTGACTTAAAAAAGACTTCACAGGAAATGTCCACATGTGTGGACCTTATGTCACACTTATTGTGAAAATTTACTAGTCTTTGCTTTTCTTTCCCATTCCTTCAATAAAAACGTTTTGTTCAGCAGTATATGTATTTTAATTGGAACAGTAATTTGTATCTGCCTGTGCACACAGAAAATAGGATTCTTAAGTTTAATATTTTTGAATTATATGATTTGCAGCACAAGCTTTTATTGATGTACGAATATAACTTCATAATTACAAGAAAAATATATTCATACAATAATTTCTGACGAGTAATAATTTGCTACTGGCAGTAAATAAATCTTTGTGGTACGTTTTATGATAAGCTTCAAAAAAATTACTCTTCACGACTCCTAAATGTTGAAATCGCGACAAGAACGCACGTGGGTTTGCCAAGAACGAAGCGCGGTGGGACCAAATGGGAGCGGCCCGCGAACAAACAAATGAACGGGAAAGGACGGACACGAATAACGACAGACGACCGAGCAAGACCTTACGAACGAAGGGAACGTTTCCCTTCACGTTTCCACTGCACTATGACATCGGAAACAGGATGGACGTTTAGGAGTGTGGAAACTCGCATACACACGTATGACACAAGTGACACCCAATCATTTTACCACGTTCGAAGTCCATGAATTCCACGGGGTGCCCAATTCTGCTCTCTCACGATGTCTATTGACTACTGAGGTCGCTGATATGGAGTACCTGGCAACAGATGGCAGCATGATGCACCTAATATGAAAACGTATGTTTTTGGGGGTGTCCGGATACTTTTGATCACATAGTGTACATGCCTGTCCTATCAGATAAAAAACAACCCACTCCACCCTTCTTCACTCTTCCAAATTCCTCCTTCAGACATCCACCCACGCAAACACCCTCTTATGCACCACCCCAAGTGCTACGTTCGCATGAAACCACTCTTCCTGACAGTCTAGGCCCACTTCTCTTTCTATGTCTCTCTCTTAATCGGTCAACACACAGGATTTTTACTTTTGTAACTTATGCAACTATCTTTTATATTTTGTGAAACATTCATTTGGCATTTCATCTGTGTCAATCATTTAATTAATCAAGAAATCAACCTTTTCATATTTTAAATTATGCAACTAACAGTCTTTTTATTGCGTCAATCATTCATTTTGTCAACAACCATGTCTAATTTTATAATATATTTACAATTTTCACTCTCATATATCTGGAGAATGGTGACTTGTATGCGCTGACAACCCCTCCACCGGCCATATGGGTCGAGGGGACTGAAGTGACAATAAAGGAGAAGAAAAGTTTTTAAGTGATTCATCATATATAAGGTGTCCTGTGATCAATGATCAACATTCAGGGCTATGAGAGGAACGATCATCTGGAACAAAAAAAAAAAAAGTCTGGTAAACCTGGGCCATGAGGACTTGTTCAGTAGAAGAGATATGTTTCACAATAGTGAATATTGCTCATAACTCTTAAGGTATGCACTTCAGAGCCCTTGTTACTGGACTTCGCTTCTCCTTTTGGTCCATACTACCACCACTAGAAATACGAAAAGCAAAGAGCTTGCAGTAGAAGAGATTTGTTTCACACTATAGAAGACGAAGTGCTCGTAGCTCTTAGGGTATGCATATTAGAACCCATCTTTGCTAGACTTTCTCGTTTCGAATGATCTCTCCTGTCATAGTCCTGAATGTAGGCCTTTGCTCCTGGAACATCCCGAATATATGAGAGAGGGAAGTATGGAGGGGATTGGGGATGTCCATTTTGCCAAGCATTACAACGTGTTGCATTGGTCAACAACGAATAAAACTGTACTGCCGCTGAAGTAAGGCCTTGTCGCAGTCTGAACCAGACAAGTGATTGACGATGGCAAGACGTCTGGTGGAAGACTAAACTCCATCGACTGACAATTATTAATGCAGATTCAAGCCTTCTAAATGAGTTCACTATAATTGTACTGGTGAAACAAGATTGTAGAAGCATCAAGGTATAGCCTTCAGTTCTGGCAGCTCCATAACAGCACACATTATTGAAAGCAATTGTTTAGGTAGCCTGATTCAGCTGATCCTCTTACCCCGCCATTAGTTTGTGAACCAGGACCTCATGTGTTATGTCTCTAGTCATTAAATTAGGAATAGCATGTATTTTGACAATATCTGCGAGAATTCTGTGTCAGAAACAATATTGAGGTACTTGGTGTTTTTGCGCTGGACAACTTCTTTCTAAGAAGATGTTATCAAACAGTATTCTTTTCCACTTTACTGCCTACTACAACACACTTATGCCAGTGTCCTTACACAAGCCTTAATTTTCTCTTTTATTTATATCGTTAATTTTACTTGAAAATCATTTCAGAGGCTGAACAGTGCAGTCTTAAAGTAACAAAAGGTTTTAATTTTTGACAGGGACTACAGTTTTAATCTTTGTCAACATTATGAAGGTAGCAGTCTACATCTATACAAGTATTACTTCAGCCGCTGATGGTTTGACACTTGGCCCAACGACCAGTGATCATTGCAGACTGAAGTTCAGGACGGTTCGCGTCTAGGTGCCGGAGTTGACTACTGTTGCTTGTTGCCTATGCACTTGTACTCCGGCAAAGCAACTAGCGATGATCTTTTACCAACAATCGCCACCGTTGCCTGAAGATTAAGAGTAGTTGCGCAGTCGAAATATTGCGCCATTTCAGCAACGTGTTCAGACTCAATGGTTGGAAATCTCGTCAACAGCATCACATCTCCCCATATCCTTCAAACACTACAAGGGAGTGAGAAATTGAGGTATTTCGTGAACGATGATTAACAGACATACGCCATCCCCACTTCCAGCACCATTTTCACTCTCACATCCACCCTAGGTTAAGATAAAGTGCTCTGATGACAAGAGCGGTATCCAGCCACAAGATAAATGCAAAGTTCCTGGTGAGCGGGTGAGTAGTTAAAAAGATTACTCCATTGATATTGTGTAATGCAGTACTTTCTAAAGGTAATGATATTCTCAGTCCACCATGAACTGCCTCAGCAAATAGTGTTGAACTCTGCTTAAACAAAAGCCGTGGCTCAAGAAAATTGTAACTCGACTGTCAAATTAAAAGCAGAATTTAATGGGTCAAATTTGGAAATTTGGTGTTAAATAGAACGATAAGTTTGTGGTGTGTTGATAGTTTTTACTCTCGGACCGTCTGATTACAACTCAGTGAAACACAATTTTCATGCCTTTATTGTTTACATTGCGTATGGCAAGAAAATTGTCTATCATTCAGTTGTAATTATACGATCCAAAAGTAAACGTTATCAACATACCGTAACATAACACGCAATTGAGAAAGACAGAACTACAAAAGTTGGAGATGACAATGGTAACTATTTGAATTGGACAAATTGTGACAGCACACAAGTAACACTTATGATAACTTCTGATTATGTTAATTACATGAATTGTCTTATCGTCATGATTATGATTTTTCTGTGCTTCACGTCCGCTTCTACCCATGTGGGCCTTAAAACAACCGGTCTGGAGCGCTCACTAGTATTTCTCGTAGAATTTAGTTTGATAATACGTCCTATACTGACTTGGATAATGACCACAAAATACCTGATGATATTTAATCAAGACGAAGCCGGTTGGAGGTACACAATAAATGGAAATTTGGACAGAATTGTACTAAAATTCTTTGTATGTCACTCGACATTGTATTTAATTGGTGGACTACGCATTTTCCTGACACTCTGAATTGAAATTGTCAGGTGAACTGTGTCTTATTACCGAAATAGTTTGACATACATTCACGAGTTAAGTAATCAATAAATATAAGTTATCAGTGCATCTGTGGAACACAATTTTACTGGAATAAATTCAAAATGAGATTTGTAAGAAGACAAATAAATAATTGTTATCCATTGCCAGCCATACTATATTTCATTTTGATGCCAATACATGTTTTGCAAAATATTCCAGTACTGCCCGTCCGCAATCTTTCTAATTACATCATTAATTTTTCGAGTAATGAAGGCAAGTGAAATGTTGTTGACCTGGAAATGAAAGCTGGGATTTTTCCTGACTGATTTTGTTCTGCGCACTTCGTCTAGCGTTTATCCAATGAGCAGATTTCATGATATGTCGGCAAAACTTCGATCTGGCGAAAGGCGAAAGGCGGAGTATCCCAAATTGTCTGAATATGAAGTTTATTCCAACAAATCGTTGTTTAATGCCTCACTTTTCGCGTTGCCACGGCGTCTCTTGCAGGCAGATCCAATATCTTGATGAATGATAATTCTGTTCCCAGAATGAGATTTTCACTCTACAGCGGAGTGTGCGCTGATATGAAACTTCCTGGCAGATTAAAACTGTGTGCCGGACCGAGACTCGAACTCGGGAAGGTAGGAGACGAGGTACGGGTAGAAATAAAGCTGTGAGGACGGGGCTTGAGTCGTGCTTGGCTAGTTCAGTTGCTAGAGCACTTGCCCGCGAAAGGCAAAGGTCCCGAGTTCGTGTCTCTGTCCGGCACACAGTTTTAATCTGCCAGGAAGTTTGATAATTTTGTTGTTTATTTTGCAATCCAGAACTCATCCCATGAATTTTTTCATGTAATTTGTACAGAGGACCTAAAAGTATTGGCGTAATTGATTTATTCATTCTAAGATAATCAAGAAGGATAATCCCGTTTGCATAACAGAAACAACTCACCATAGCCTCCCAGGAAAATGAAACAGATCTCGCCATACAGTGTGTTCGGTCGTCCACACCCACTACCTTGATTATTTTGTTTCCATTGTGAGTTGATTGCTCCAAGTCTCATTCACAGTAACAAAGCAATCTAAACATTAATGAGAAATTAGTTTTGCGGTTTGATTTCTTTCAGCATTCAACGAATGCAGCATGATACTTACATAATGCATTCTCATTGTTCTTAATACACCACTAGCCATTAAAATTGCTACACCACCAAGATGACATGCTACAGACGCGAAATTTAACCAACAGGAAGAAGATGCTGTGCTATGCAAATGATTAGCTTTCAGAGGATTCATACAAGGTTGGTGCCGGTGGCGACACCTACAACGTGCTGAAATGAGGAAGTTTCCAACCGATTTCTCATGCACAAACAGCAGTTGACCGGCGTTGCCTGGTAAAATGCGTACCATCACGTTTTCGACTTTGATAAAGATCGGATTGTAGCCTATCGCTATTGCGGTTTATCGTATTGCTGCTCGCGTTGGTCGAGATCCAATGACTGTTAGCAGAATATGGAATCGGTGGGTTCAGGAGGGTAACACGGAACGCCGTGCTGGATCCCAACTGCTTCGTATCACTAGCAGTCGAGATGACAGGCATCTTATCCGCATGGGTGTAACGGATCGTGCAGCCACGTCTCGATCCCTGGGTCAACATATGGGGACGTTTGCAAGACAAAAACCATCTGTACGCGACGTTTGCAGCAGCGTGGACTATCAGCTCGGAGACAATGGCTGCGGTTACAATTGACGCTGCATCACAGACAGGAGCGCCTCCGATGGTGTACCCAACGTCGAACCTGGGTGCACAAATGGCAGAACGTCATCTTTTCGGATGAATCCAGGTTCTGTTTACAGCATCATGATGGTCGCATACGTGCTTGGCGACATTGCGGTGAACGCACATTGGAAGCATGTATTCGTCATCGCCATACTGGTGTATCACCCAGCGTGATGGTATGGGGAGCCATTGGTTAAGCGTCTCAGTCACCTCTTGGTCGCATTGACGGCACTCTGAACAATGGACGTTACGTTACAGATCTGTTACGCCTGGGGCTCTACCCTTGATTCCACCCCCCTGCTGAAACCCTACATTTCAGCAGGATAATGCACGACCACATGTTGCAGGTACTGTACTGGCCTTTCTGGATACAGAAAATGTTCTACTGCTGCCGTGGCCAGCACATTCTCCAGTTCTTTCGCCGCTTGAAAACGTCTGGTCAATGGTGACCGAGCAACTGGCTCGTCACAATACGCCAGTCACTACTCCCGATGAACTGTGGTATCGTGTTGAAGCTGCATGGGCAGCTGTACCTGTACACGGCATGCAAACTCTGTTTGACTCAATGCCCTGGCGTAACAAGGCTGTTATTAGGGCCAGAGTTGGTTATCCTGGGTACTGATTTCTCAGGATCTATGCACCCAAATTGCGTGAAAATGTAATCAAATGTCAGTTCTAGTATAATATATTTGTCCAATGAATAGCGTTTATCATCTGCATTTCTTCTCGGTGTAGCAATTTTAATGGCCAGTAGTGTATAAAATGTGCTATACTCTCGAGTCTGATACGTCTTTGGCACCAACTGTTTATTAATATTTTCATTTGTGATTTCATTTCTTAGGTCATATTTGGGAGTAGTAGAGGGAGGGTGGAACTCGGTCGCTCATTTCTCAACTGTTGAAAATGAAGGAACAGGCGCCTTACAATTATCCATTGACTTTGGATGAATCTCTGTTGGCGATAAAACGTCCAAAATGACGTTACAGTGCTATACACTGAAATGAAAAAAAGTCATGGGACACCCCATAAAATCTTGTCGGACCTCCTTTTGCCCAGCCTAGTGCAGGAACTCAGCGTGGCATAGACTCAACAAGTCGTTGGAAGTCCCCTCCGTGTATCGGACCGTGCTGCCTGTATTGCCGTCCACAATTACGAAGGTGTTGCCGGTGCAGGCTTTTGTGCACGAACTAACCTCTCCACTATGTTGCCATAAATATTCGATGGGATTAAGGGTCGAGCTACCTGGGTGACCAAATCATTCGCTTGAACAGTCCGGAATGTTCTTCAAAACAGCTGCGAACACCTGTGACCCAGTGACACGGCGCGGTGTCATTCTAAAAAAATTTCATCGTTCTTTGGGAACATCAAGTCCACGAAAGAATGAAAATCGTCTCCAAGTATCCGAACATAACCAGGACCTGATCCATTCCATGTAAACACAGCCCAGACGATTATGGAGTGACCACCAGCTTCTACAGTGTCTTGCTGACAACTTAGATCGAAGGCCTCGTGGGATATGCCCCACACTCGAACCCTATCATCAGCTCTGAGCAACTGAAAACGGTACTCATCTGACCGGGCGACGACTCTCCAGTTGTCTTCGGTCCAACCGGTGTGATCACAAGCCAAGAGAGGCGCTGCAGGCATGCCGTGCTGTTACCAAAAGCACTCGCGTCAGTCGTCTGCTGCCATAGCCCATTAACCACAAATTTCGCCGCGTTGTCCTAAGGAATAAGTTCGTCGTGCGTTCCACTCTGATTTCTGCGGTTATTTCACGCATTGTTGCCTGTCTATTAGCACTGACAGCTCTGCAAAAACGCCGTTGCTCTCGTTCGTTGAGTGAAGTATGTCGGCAACTGTACTGTCCGTGCTGGGAGGTAATGCCTGAAATTTGGGATTGCCGCACGCTCCCGGAATGTTGAATCCCCTAACGATTTCCGAAATGGAGCGTCTCACGCGTCTAGCTCCAACTACCATTCCTCGTTCAAAGTCTGTTAATCCCCGTCGCGCGACCAGGATCACGTCGGAAACCTTTTCACACGATTCACCTGAGTACAAAGGTCGCCTCCGCCAGTGCACTGCCCTGTCATATCTTGTGTACGCGAAACTACCACTGTCTGTATACGTGCATATCGCTGTCTCCATATTGTTTACCTGCTGAATGAAATCCCCCAAAAGGGCTGTTTCAATTGTCATTCGTATCCATTAGATTTCTGTGGCAAGATGGGCACTTTTCACATACGCCTTATATAATTTGTTAATACGAAAAGTATTTCACATTGCAATGTTGATGTGAGTTTTATTACCTCTAATTTTTTTTATTCATTTATTCTCCGGCTACCCCCCCCCCCCCCCCCTCAATGAACCATGGACCTTGCCGTTGGTGGGGAGGCTTGCATGCCTCAGCGATACAGATGGCCGTACCGTAGGTGCAACCACAACGGAGGGGTATCTGTTGAGAGGCCAGAAAAAACGTGTGGTTCCTGAAAAGGGGCAGCAGCCTTTTCAGTAGTTGCAGGGGCAACAGTCTGGATGATTGACTGATCTGGCCTTGTAACATTAACCACAACGGCCTTGCTGTGCTGGTACTGTGAACGGCTGAAAGCAAGGGGAAACTACAGCCGTAATTTTTCCCGAGGGCATGCAGCTTTACTGTATGGCATGGAGAGCTGCATCAAACCAGTCTCAGGACTGAAGAACACAACAACAACAACAGCTCCGGCTAGTAATGTATTTCCCTTTTACTCTCTGAACTTAAGGTATAGTTTTGGACGTTTTCGAAAATTAACCTCAAAGCACCCCAGTCCCTTAGAATATTTGAATATTTATAGAAATGGTTTATTTCAAATCCTGCATGCCCAATTAGCGAGTGATATGCTTGGATGTAGGGCGAGTAAAAACATGCAAGGGCGTGCTAAAAAAATTTAAAAAACTATAAAAAAAATGCTTGCGAAAGTTTTGTGTGATAACCCTTAAAACATTTCAAATGAAACAAATTTAATGAACGTCGTACATCTTTATTCTTCAGTCTATTGATTTATTTCATAACATAGTCACCCTAGCGACGAATATATTCCTCCCAACGATAGACCAGTTTGTTGATACTGTCACTGTGCAATTTTTGACTTGTTTCACATAGACTCACCATCACCTCTACTTGCACCGCTTCATCTTTATCGAAGGTGTTCAAATGGTTCAAATGGCTCTGAGCACTATGGGACTTAACATCTGAGGTCATCAGTCCCATAGACTTAGAACTACTTAAACCTAACTAACCTAAGGACATCACACACATCCAAACCCGATGAAGGATTCGAACCTACGACCGTAGCAGCTGCGCGGTTTCAGAATGAAGCGCATAGAACCACTCGGTCACAGCGGTCGGCTTCGAAGTTGTTCTTTAAGTTTTGGCTACTGATGGAAATCAGATGGGGTCAAATCGGAGCTGTACGGAGGGTGATCGATGATACTGAACCCAGATGCAGTTGTCGCAGCCCTTGTGTGTGTGATCTGGCATTGTTATACCGAAAAAGTGGGTGCATAATTGGAGGCCGGTTTTCTGCGTTTAAAAACAGGATTTTGAGGTGTTTCTCTTCCAGTAACAAATGATACTGCAATAATTTTAGAGATAATGTGTGCAGAAATTCAGCAGTTGCTATTTATTGATTGTAGATAACAGTTTCAAAAGCGTCTATTTACTACCGTGAGACAGCCCATCATCAGCGACGTAGGCATTGTAGTAAAACCGAGTGGCATCCGTCAAGTGCTCCACTTCGACCTTATTTCAGCAGGTGACTGTTACCATTCGTTACTGACTCCATGCCCACGTCTCCGCTGCCTGAAGTTTGCCTGATGACATTCTACTGATCGAAAGCGTTCGCAGCAGTAAATAAATGCCAGTGGGACTATCTGCAATCAGATGACAATCCAGTGCAAGTAATAAGTGGAATTACAATGTCAAAAGAGGAGATAAGAAAATGCTAAATTAACAATAATACGTTTGTGACCGATTAGAAAAGGAAGGAAATATGTTAATTCAAATTTGAATGACAATTAAAGTGACAGTTACAAAACTAAAATTAAATTATTATATATTAGAAGTTCGACAAGCAAAATAATTTATTTTTTTATACTTAAAATAATGTCAGACATTTAATGTGTCATTTAATAACATAATGCGGTATCAAACTCAGGGGCCATGCAGATAACTTAAATAGGTTATTTCAAATGTTATACAATCATTTGAATAACTAATCCACAGAAATGAGCCATATACTTCTACTAAAGTACATATACAGTAAAAAGCGATCCTTAATTTAAAGTATCTGCCTGTGCTTGTGCGCAAAAACGTTCTTTGAAATACCTGAATCCTTCTGCTAAGCAGTTAAAGCATATGTGCTGATGGAATTAAATGCACGTTTATTAGTAGTACGTTCGACTCTTCAACTCAGCTGTAGAAACACGAGGGGCATCTGAAAAGTCCGTGCAAAAATAAAAACTGCTTACGTGTTTGGGGTAAACCTTCTTTATTTTTCGACATAGACTCCTTTTAGACTTATACACTTTGTCCAACGTTGTTCGAATTTGTTGATCCCTTCCAAATAATAGGAATTGTCCAAGTCTGCAAAATAGTTATTAGTTGCTACAATCACCATGTTTGACCAAAATCTTTGGCCCACCAGCCATTTCTTCAAATTCGGGAACAAATAGTAGTCCGAGGGAGCCATGTCTGGAGAATAGTGGGGGATGTGAAACGAGTTGGAATCCTGACTACGAAGGCTTTCCCGGCGTAATAATTGATAATATTCGTCTCGGGTATGCAGCCGGATCATAATGTCTTCTTGACACAATATTTCCGCGGTCCAACTGGCCGCCATCTTCAGGTGAGAGTGCTGGTGCACGATCTCGCCGGAACTGACTTCCCAGCGCAAGCGGCGGCCCCTATATAGGCCGCACAAGAACCACAACGCGTGCGCGAGAAGGTGCCGTAACTGCCGTCTAGCACAGTAGACGTACCCCGCCGCCAGTGGTGGAAACAGGCGAAATCGAGATATCCTGTCAAAAATGCACTAGCACTCTCACCTGAAGATGGCGGCCACTTGGACTGCGGAAATATTGTGTCAAAAAGTCGTTATGATCCGGCTGCATACCCGAGAAGAATATTATCGAGTTGGAATCCTATTTCCATTAATTTTGCGACCACAACTGCTGAGGTGTGTGCTGGTGCGTTCTCATGATGGAAAAGGACTTCTCTGCGGTCTAGTCGCTGGCTTTCTTCTGCAGCTCTGTTTTCAGACGGTCCAATAACGATGAATAATATGCACCTGTAATAGTTTTTCCCTTTTCCAGATAGTCGATGAGGATTATCCCTTGCAAACCCTAAAAGACAGTCCCCATAACCTTTCCGGCCGAGGGACTGGTCTTCGCCTTTTTGGTGCAGATTCTCCCTTGGTAACCCATTGTTTAGATTGTTGTTTGATTTCAGGAGTATAGTAATGTATCATGTTTCACCCGCAGTGACGAAACGACACTTTAAGTCCTGCCGATTCTTCCTGAACAGCTGCAAACCAACCTTGCAACACTTCACGCGATTCCGTTTTTGGTGAAGCATGAGCAATTGCAGAACCCATCTTGCGCAAAGCTTTCTCACTTCCAAATGTTTATGCAAAATATTATGTATTCATACATTCGAGATGACCACAACACTACCAATCTCAGTCACCTTAACTCTTTTGTCATCCATCACCATTCATGGACTTTATAAATGATTTCGGGAGTCGTAACCGCCACAGGGCGTCCATATAGCCACTTCGAAAATTTTGAAACCACTTATAAACTGTTCTAACCGAAGGCGCAAAGTCACCATAATGTTTATCAAGTTTCTCTTTAGTCTCCTGAGCCGTTTTGCCTTTCATAAAGTAATGATTAATCACCACACGAAATTCTTCTTCGTCCATTTTTTGACAATCACTCGACTTCCTTGATTCACACGAATGCCAAACACGAAGAAATAGACCAATATGGCTGAAACTTGGTGTGCGTTCTTTCCAAAGATGCTCCTAACTAAACATGACCTCGATACGCACCGGTGGTGCCATCTCTCGGACTTTGCACGGGCTTTTCAAACACTCCTCGTATACTCACACATTTCTCACGTCACATACTGAAAGGCAGTCACGTATATGCAGTATTGATCTGTTTGCGAGAAGTATTCGACTGAGTACCACAGCTACGCTTATTGTCAAAAGTATAATCGTATGGCCTATCAAGCGAAATTTGTGACTGGAATGAGGATTTAGGTAGAGAGAACGCAGGATGGAGACTGACTGAGAGATGTAGAAGTAATTTCGTCTTTGCCCCAGGGAAATTTGTTACGACCCTTCCTCTTCATGTTGTATATTAATAACCTTGTGGACAATATTAATAGTAACCTCACACTTTCAGCAGATGATGCAATTATCAATAATGAAGTACTTGTGAAAGGGGCCAGAAGCCGCATAAATATTCAGTCAGATTTTGAGAATATTTCAAAGTTGTACAAAGATTTGCAACTTTCTTCAAACGTTCAGAAATGAAAAATTGTATACTATACAAAATGAAAAAAACGCGCTATCGTTTGATTATAATGTCAGTGAGTCACAGTTGGAATTAGTCGAATCAAACAAATACCTGAGTGCAACACTTTGTAGGGATATGAAATGGAATGACCACATAGGCTCAGCCATGGATAAGGCAGGTGGTATATTTCGGATTACTGGTAGAATACTGGGGGAATGCATTCACATTACAAAGGAGATTGCCTACAAATCGCTTTTGTTATCCATCCTAGAATATTACTCGAGTGTATGGTATCCGCACTAGGTAGGACATGGGATACTGAAGGTATACAGAGAAGGGAAGTGCGAATGGTCACAAGTTTGTTTGATCCACGTGAGAGTGTCACAGAGAACCTGAAGACACTGAACTGGCAGCCACTTGAAGGTAGACATAAATTATACCGAGAAAGACTACCTATCAAGTTTCATAAACTGGCTGTAAATGATTTCTCTGGGGATGTACTACAGTCCCCCAGAACACACACATGCATTGAAACAACCATCCTTCCCATACTCCATATGTGAATGGAATGGGAAAAAACCCTAACAATTGGTACAATGAGATGTACCCTCTAACATGCACTTCAGAATGGTTGGAAAAAAAGAGATATAAATGTAGATGTAGAGTTCAAAATATCACTGCCTCCTCAAAGCTGTGACTCCTTACATTACATGTGCAAACTCCTAAACTGTCGCCATTTGAATTTTCCCAATAATATGAAGCTTTCTGTTCCCTCTTCACAAATAATATTTTGCTTATTCCCCAACATTTATTAGTATAATCATCTATTACATCATTTATTGGTCTACATTTAACTCATTTCTAGTATCTATTTTCTTTTATATAATCTTATACATTCTTTCACAGTTCTAAGGAACCTCATTTCAGATGCTTGAATCTAATTTCTCTGTTGTTTGGCAAGGGTCCAGGTCTCACTATCATAAAGAAGTACACGAACTGCCATTATTTTCTTTCCCACCTTTATAGGCTTCCTTGATATACATATACCCATATTAGAATATTGCAGGTTATTTATCTACATATTAATCTTGTAGATAAGGTATTTGGTTTTCAAGATAGGCAAAACATTTTTCTTGTTTCGTAATGTTGTGATAAATGACAATTTTTGATCTTATACTTTCGACCCCCCCCCCCCTAAATGCCATTACTTTTATCTTGTCAGCTGAAATGTTCATATTATATCCTTGGCACAATAAACTCAGATTTTGGACAGCAGCTTGCAGTTTATTAAGCGACCATCAGCAGGTAAACAATTCTTTATTTGTATTTTGTATGATATTCTCAAATGTAGGTGAACTTTTACGAGAAGTCGGAGTCAATTTTGTTCCCCATCTCTCTGTCCGTCTCCTCTTTCCCACTCCCTTTGTCCAACTCCTCAACTCTCCCTCTTACATTCCATTTCCGCCATTCCCTCTCTCAGTCAGTCTCCTCCTCCTTCTCTCTCAGTTCATCTCCACCTCCCTTTCCCTCTGTAGATCTTCTCCTCTGCCCCTCTCTCTGTCCATCTCCTGATCCCTCTCTCTGTCCATCTCTTCCTCCTTCCCTTTCTCTATGCCCATCTTATTTCCTCCATTCTCTCTGTTGTTTTACCAGTCTCCCTCTCTTTGTTCATCTCCTTCTTTCTCTCTCTCTGTCCCTCATTGCTCTCTGCCCATCTCATAGTCCCCATCTCTGTCTGTCCATCTTCTCCCCAAGTGCCTACCTCCTCCTCCCACTCTCTGTCCATCTCATCCTCACCCTCATTCTCCTTCTCCCACTCTTATGCCCCCCTTTACCCCTCTCTCTGTCCATCTCTTCCTCTTCCACCCCTTCCCCATCTCTCTCAATCCATCTCTTCCTCTGTCACATCTCCCATCTCCTCTCCTCCAACTCCTCTTCATTTTCTATCTGTTCACTACCCCTCTCCATATTCCACCTACCTCCTACACCTCTCCCTCCTCCCCCCTCTCTCTGTCCATACCCTCTTCCCCTTCTCTCTGCCCATCTCTTCCCCCCTGACTGCCCATCTCCTCATCCCTCCTTCTCTCTCTCTCTCTGTCTGTCCATCTTGTCCTCACCCCTCTATCTGTCTCTTTCCCCCTTTCTCTGTCCATCTCATCCTCTCCCTCTCACTATACATCTCCTCCTTCCCCAGTCGTTCTGCTCAGCTGTGCCTATCCATACATATATCCCCTGAAACATGTTCTAATCCCACCCACACTCTGTGCCAGTTGTGTTACCAACCCTTTTTCATTACATGCTCATCCTATGGGATCAAAATGGTACTTAAACCACAGCACTTTTTTCCAGACAGCAAGTAATAGTATTGGCCAAAATCGATTCAGTGGTTCAGGAGCAGATGTGACACATGCATACACATATCCATTCACACACCCACCCACCCACACACCCACCCACCCACCAACCCGCCCACCCACCCACCCACCCGCCCACACACACACACACACACACACACACATACACACACACACACACACACACACACACACACACACACACACACACACACACACACCACACACACACACACACCACACCACACACACACACACACACACACACACACACACACACACACACACACACACACACACACACACACACACACATATAGTGTAAATGGTAACTATTTAGATTGCACCACAGTGTTGTGGGGTAGTGGTATAGATGTATTTTGTATGGGACACTTTCAGTCTATAAAGCTGGGAAACAACCTCAAACTGGCCTACAAATTCCATATGCAGTACAGCACAGGTGCACCACATAAGATTTTCAATATTCTCTTGCTCTCTTAAGCCACTGACTTAGACTGCTGTTTCATTAACATTATTAATTTAATCTTTCCCATGATGATAATGAAAGAGAAAAATCTTTTGTAAATGTAATGCAAAAACCAGTTAATTTTGCAATTCAGTGTTAACTCTTACTAGCACAGTAGTTTTGTAATAAGTAAGCCAGAAAAGAAAATGATTTAATTAGCAAGTTTATGCAGTTAAAATTCACAACATTTTTTCATAAATATCAATTTTATATTTTATAAGTGCAAGAACAAGGCATTTTCAATATTCTAGGACGATTTTAGCCAAAAGCTCATGCACTGCACATGCACTATAGTTAGAAGCATTTTCTACATCATTTTTAGGCTGTTTTCCCACTGATAGAAAACAAGTCTCTTACATCAATTTGTTCATCTCGACTTCACCACATAGTTTCGGTATGCTGCAAACAGTTATCATTTACCACCTGTATTTAAAAAAAGAGCACCCAGACGGGGAGGACGAAACGAAATGAAACTTAATGGGCTGAGAGAGTATGTGATGTTATTGCAGTGATTACAATTCGAGTCAGATTTACGAAGAACTCGGCGATGTGGGCCTATTTAACAGTATGGTATTGCACCTTCTACGGCCTGGCTGCATGAATTAATTCAGATGGGAAGTGTGCCATAAAGACATTGTATCCTTCAGTTAGAAAGGGTGTCATAAATGCAATGTATGTGCTTCTGGAGCAAGCCAGTCTAGAACTGCTGTAATGGGTTCTTGATATTTTGGATACTGCCACTGGAATAGAGTTGATGACTGAGCTGGCCCCACCCATGTTATATAGGGGACAGATCTGGGAATCTTGCTGGCCATGGGAGTACTTCAGCATCATGCAGACAGTTAATAGAGAAATGTGCCATGTGTGGACAAGCATTTTACTGTAGAAAAATGGTACCGCAATACTGTTGCATGAGTGGTAACACATGAAAATGCGGGGTCCCCATGACATTGCATTGTACAGTTCCTTCAGTCACCACCAGGCATGAGCTGAAGTCATGCCCAATGGCTCCCCACAGCATAAAGCCAGGAGCAATACCATTATGATTCCTTAAAACACTGAAAGAATGGGACAGCGGTTCCCTAGCTTGGCTGCTGCTAGCCTCTCACCAGAGGCGTGGCATGACACAGAATGTTGCAGGAGTCCATTACTTGTCCTCGGAAGGCAGATGTGGATGTGAAACCCCTTTGATAGATGTGGTCGACTGGGACCTTGACAATGAGTGCGCCTGCCCTCTCATTCCTGTGCAATCACCACTGGGCCACTCTCATATCTGAATGTCCCACAGATCTGGATATTGCACAATTCAACCAGCTGTCCAGTGGAAACTCATCATGATGCCCCTTTCAAACTCTGTTGGATACAGATAACTCTGTTTCACTTGTGTCCTTCACAGTGATCACTCAGCATCTGAAACTGTTATACAGTGAAACCTCGATGTAACGAATTTCGTGGGATTATGAAAATTAAAGTGTTGTAAGTATAACCTATCAAGCCTAATAACAACATTAACTGCAGACAATGGTAATGCACTCTGGAGGTCATTTTCCATGTCAGAAAGTATTGGAACTCTGTTTATTTACATACCCACTGATAGTATACATGAAGTTACGCTAACATTCAACTATGTCTTCTTGGTGCTTCACTTTTTTTTCAGGCAGTATACATTAAAATGTGCAGGTGTCAGACTAGACCCTTGTTCAGCCCCCTGGGTTCTATCAGATACTTTGGGACCAGTCCTGATCTTTATTATTATATGTTCACATATTTATTTCAATGTGAGAATGATATGTCTTGTATATCCATGTTCTCAGATCATGCTCCAGAGAAGTTGTCTGTTGGGTCGAAACCTCATGTAGGCTACAAATGCCACAGAGCTTTCATTATTATGCTTTCTTCTTTGAGTTGTTAGATAATGAACACTTTGTAGGTACAAAATCTGCTCTTTGTAAAGCTACTCTGTTCCCCCTGAAGAAAATGCTTAATTTATAAATATTCTCTTTTACAGATGTATATCTTGTATGCCATATCTACCCGCCTTATGACTCATAATTTCTGCATTCATTTTGATTTCCTTATTTGAGGAGAGATATAACATTGGCATTTCTCCATATCATCTGGAATTTTATCCCTGAAAGTAGCACATATTATAAAAACGCAGAATCTTAAGTTTCAGAAACATGCCACAATATTTTATAACCTCTGCATTAATTCAGTCTTATCCTACCGCTTTTCGTTTTTTTTTATTTGAAAAGTGATTCATGAAGTTCTTGACGTGTAAGAAAATCCTGTGTGTCTTGGTGCTGTGGTCCACATGTTGTTTTTGAACACTTTAACCATACCATATATTTTTCTAATTTATTATCCATTCCACTGCAGATACAGCCCTTTTCCCCTTTGTTAAGATCTTTCTTCGCTTTTTAGGCTTATGTCTTTACTCATGAAGTAATCCCATTATATTTTCTTGGTTTCTGATGTTATGCTTTTAACTCATTTCATTTTGGCGTTATGTATCATCTCATCCGGTTCTTTACAGGTGTGCAGATATCTTTTTCATGTTTTTTTTTCTCCTTTGCTTCTATAACTTCCTAGTATGTCCTCATTATAGGAAACTACCCTATAGCTGAGTAAGTCTTTCGTTGGGGTTGCCTCTTATGGCTTAATGACTAATCTAATTTTCTTTTTGTGTTTATTCTCGCAGCCTTTGTAGGGGACACATTCACCACAAGGTAGTTGTTTCCTCCTTAATTCACCCCAGAGAGGAACGTGTGCCTCTCCCGCCAGTTGCTCTATACACGTTTCTTGAGCTGCCACTGAAGTCTTCTCCATAACGATGGCAGGGAGCCCTTGCAAGGCGTTACCAGCTGGACTGAGGATTTTTTTTTTGAACTCCTAGTCAGAGATTGGCCTCTGAGATGAAGGACTCAAGTCGGCAGGGCTGAACTGTAAGAAATAAAATATTTCTGGAAAAATCATTAAAATTCAGGCATAGTAGAACTATGTGAACGTCGGTATGTGCCTTCATGAAACAGATTAAATACAATTTGCGAATTACTTTTCGACGAACACTATGGAGAAAATTTAGAGAATCAGCAGCTGAAGCAGACTGCAAAACGGTTCTACTGCCGCCAACCTCAATTTCGCGCAAGGATCACGAAGATAAGATATGAGAAATTAGGGCTCATATGGATGCACGTAGGCAGTCATTTTCCCCTCTCTCTCTCTCTCGCTCTATTTGCGAGTGGAACATGTTAGGAAATGACTAGCAGTGATATAGGGTACTTTCCACCTCGCGGTGTACTTTGGCTTGCAGGGTACGTATGTAGATGTAGAATTTGAATCTTGGCTGAGATGCAAAAAACTGGGCTGTAAAAGCAAAACTATAAGACTATGATTGGGAATAGTCCACCGTCATGTTTCGAAGTATGTAAGGCAAGGCTTACTGGTTGCACTGATTTCAGCAGTGTCTTGAGTGACTGATGTAGTAAAACCATCAATAATGTGAGGCTTGGTATGAACTCTGTTTTGCTACGAATAGTCCTACTGGACGTGGTTTTCTTAGGCTTTCCTCTAATCTGTTGTACCATTTAACCAATCAGTTATAGGTGGAGCTACAGGCTTACTTAACCAAACAACTGAGAAATCTCAACAATAGTGCAGTAGAGAAATTATGTTACGGAAAGCTCTGCCAAACATATAGGTCGTGTTGCGTCTAAGGAGCAAGTACTGTAGGCTGTAATTAGGTTAATATTTAGATCTTTCAGATTTTATGACCTGGGCCGCTAAGGTTCACTAATGAATGGATAAGGGAACTGGAATCGAAGGCAGTTTTCATGAGACTTTATCTTCCGCAGGAATGCAAAAGCAGACAGTTGATGTAGTGTTAATATAGTATTCAAATCATACCTGCGTTTGGAATCACAACTATTTCGAGCTACAAAAACTCGAAAAACTTGCAAAAAGTTTTTTCTACTATTAACATTTTATTTCGTATATGTTTAGGCCATTCATCGGCTTGTGTGTATGAAGTTCTCTAAGTGTAACTCTTAGATGTTGTTAGTTGGCTGCAGACTATTGTTATTACTGTAGCTGAATGAACAGATGTGTAACGAAAAGGCCAACGCTAAAGTTAGAAACTCCAAAAATGGTACCTGTAATATTTAAAAAATTCCCATTTTAGAAAAAATTTTTGTTTTAAGAACTGATGGAAGAATCTCATATTTCAAAACCAACAAGTAATAAAAAGTCATTAAATACTTCATAATGGTTGAAATTAGATTTCCAGAGGCAGTAGTATGTGGGAAAAGAAAGTCATGAAAATTATGGTAGGTCTCAGTTGAGCCGATACTATGTAACTGTTAGTTTATATAATGTGTGAAAACTTTCTCAGCACTTTATCCAACTGAGTAATCACATTGTAAATTGAAAAGTATTCTTTAACCTGATTATTTAGTGTGTCTCTGATGACAAGAGCTACACTAAACTCTAAGATATGAAACGAATATGGAAAACGAAGTATAGCTGTTCAGCTATTAGCTAATATTCTCCAAAGAAATAGTATTGAATCATAAAGATTGCCTGGATGTGCTGCAGCTCTAGTAGCTTGAATATAAATGATTTTATTTTCAGGCACTGACTTAACTTGATCAGATTATATCAAGATAATTCTAAAACGCCTCTAGTGAACGGTTCCTATGTGAGCCTTTTCATGAGATTTTATTTAAAGTAACATCATGTGAGTATTTCTGGCTCCTCAACATATGGTGCAATCAGTATATTTCCTCCAGTATAAAAGGAGTGAATTGTTGAGCGTGTTCATATCAGCCACAGCTTACACATTTTTCATGTTTTATAGTAAACTTGTCAGTTAATTATCTGATTCAGATTAATTTGTGCGATGTCCATTAAGTTTTACTACTTCCATAAGTCCGACACTCAGGTTTTTAATTTCTCATTGCTATATTCCACTTGTAACATAACAGGACATATTGGGACATATTGAAGTATTCGATACTGTAGACTTTTAGGGGATGTCGATACAGATATGCAAAATGTAAAGGGAAACTTTGGTGATGTTTAAATATTGTACTGTGTCAATATTAGGACATTTTGCACAGAAAGAACAAAAATAGAATTAATGTGAATATATATTAGTGTTAGTAACCTATTTTCATTTAATTTTGTAATTATATTTCATTTTGTAAAAGAAAGACTCTCTGTTTGCTGTAGCTCTGATTAATTGTATAAATTATCAGTTTTGAGCTAAATTATTTCGTATAATATGGATAAGATACTTTTAAAAACTCACCAGCTAAAGAGAAAGTCTGTAAATGAACGTTTAATGCACACTTCTGGAACTTTCTATGGAGAAATTCTATATTATGATCGCAAAAATACGAAAACTTGTGAAAACTGTTTCATGACCTAATTTCGAAAGACGATTTGTATCAAGAAATATTGCTAAAAAGATTTATTTACGTTTTGAAACACGATTTAAATCATTTTACATATAAATAGTTGTTCTAAATCACTCAAGAAATATCCAGAATCAAATGTCAAGATATTTCTGGAAACATCGGTACAAATCTGGTGAAGGTTATCCAGAAGCTGGTAGAAAAATGTTATAAAATCTATTTGGAAATTATGCTTGTAAGAATTTATATGTACTGATCCTTTTACTTACTTTAATCTGTACTAAAATTCTGTAATGTCTAATTTAGTTTTGAGTCGTGAATTGCTATCGTATTGTAAACAAAACATTGTCAAAGACTCTCATTGTTTGGAAAGATATTAATACACCTAGGAGTTGTCAGTTGCCAGTTCGGATATGCAGTGCGGTTAGCTCTGAGAGTCAGTTGTTGAGTCTGTGAAGTCTGTCAGTGCTGTTTGTAAATAAATGTCTGTAATGAAGAATTACTTGTTGTCGTCAATATGAACTCAAGACCTTTTGCACGAAGCAGACACCTCCTAATGCAACGTTTTAATTTGGTTGTGGAAGCTGGGATCGCTATAAGTGCAAACAAATTGAAGTGGAACGTTTTAGTTTGGTGTTGAGGAGCTGAAATGTTATACACTGTACCTGTCCTTCCTGGAATAATAAAACGGCTGAACATGCGTGTACAGTTACGAATTCTGTGTGCATAACCATGGAGGCTGGAATAGTTTGCAACTGTGACAATGTGACCAACTTTAGTAGATATTTGGAGAGTAACAAAGAGGTTTCTGTTTGCCATGATCGAACCTTTTGTGTAGGTTCTCCCATAACTTCACAGTCTATTAGTGCGCGTGACGAATTTTATTTTAATATAATGAGTGTTGAATGCTCTGAAATTTAGATGACTTTGTAGGCTATTATTTGATTCAGCTAGTCATTTGAACACTTGGAAGTGTGCAGAGTAGGAGACGATTCAGTTCAATCAAAAAAAAAAATGGCTCTGAGCACTATGGGACTTAACATCTGTGGTCATCAGTCCCCTAGAACTTAGAACTACTTAAACCTAACTAACCTAAGGACATCACACACATCCATGCCCGAGGCAGGATTCGAACCTGCGACCGTAGCAGTCTCGCGGTTCCGGACTGAGCGCCTGAACCGCTAGACCACCGCGGCCGGCTCAGTTCAATCACATTCTCATTTTTGTAACTGCGAGTTGGTATACATTAAATGATACCACAGTGATTTTGCCACTGATTTCTCAATCCATTTTATACCGTACCTTCCATTGTTCGGTATTTGCTTTGTTCATTACCTTCACGTGTTAGTGTTCGTGTTTAAGAGCCTACAGATTGCACATTTCGCTACCTTTCTGGTAATTGAGTGCAGTTCTAATCCGTTTATCCTGAAATTCGTATTTGTTCGGTACTTATTTTCATTTTGTTACCAACCCTTGGTCGTTTTCTGGTTTAAAAGTCTTTTGTGCCGTAGGTTCCCTAATCCTCCTCTTATGCAGTGCACTCAAATTAAATGTGTTTCTTAGCTTATGCTCCCCTTTTGATCTTTGTTTCATTTATTTCAACGGTAACTTTTGATATTAATTCCGCATGATAAAACTTAGGGGGAAGCATATCTTTGCCAAACTTGTATGGTCATGGAGGAGGGCTTTTTTTCGTTTCGCCTTTGACCGTTTCATAAACCACAAATTTATTAGCGTACTCAGAACCAAGGGTGAAGATTTGTCAAGTATGGAAGTGAAATACTGAGTGTACAGCTGCCCCTACCAATAGGTTTTGTGCAACCCACAGCGTCTTCAAAAACGGCACGCGAGATTTTCGTTTTCTCTCGCTTCCTATCTGCCAACTATGAGTCCTACAGAAAAACTAACAGGACCTTTTTGTAGGAAATTTAATGTAGTCAAATTCTGGCTTAGATGCGTTTTCGTTGGAGGCCATGGTTTTTAGGTTATTCAAGAAAAACTCACTTGAAGGTCGCTTATGCACATTTTCCTTGAAAAATTCGAAAACCACGGCCTCTAGCGCAAATGTGTCCCAGTATACAATTTAACTACATTAAATTTCTATGAAAAGGACCTGTTTCTTTTTCCTGTAAGACTAATAGTTTGCATGTAGCGAGTGAGAGAATATGAAAAGTCTATGCACGGTATTTGAAGGTATTGTGGGTTGCATAAAACCCATTAGTAGGGCAGCTGACTCACCCAGTATATCTGACACCAGAAATCGTCACATTTTGTTATGTTCACATGTGTTTTAAGTAATATGTCGAAGTCAATAAATGTTCATTTTACCCATAATTGTATTCAGGATTTCCATTAATGAAATTCACCCTATGCCCTATCCGCTTCTGATCCAAGGCGCATCCTGTAGTACTTCATTGTGCAATAACTAGGACATTGCTTTTCATGAATTATGATTTATTTAAATTATCACAAGATTAGGTAGGTTGGATCTACCATTGTTAAACACATGGCCTTAACTACCACACCAGAGCCAAGACTATGCAGGCTGCAACCGAAATCTTTATGTGGGCAAATTCCCACGAAGTATGCGATTTAGCCGTGGGAGCACTGATCACTTAGTTTCTCTACATAATATTACAATCCTTTACAACTAAGATAGTAACCTGTTACTATTTTAAACTGATATCTAAGAAATAACATTACTCTTTACAAATAAATATTTCATACGAAATGAGTACAAACTGTGAAGTAGTCCTGCTGACTTCCGCTGCAAATGAAGGAAGAGCGAGCAAAAAAGAAAGCTAGCCCTATAACAGAGTTGACCTTCTGCACTAATCCATTACTTCCAGTATGTTACAGAACATTGCTCATGAAACAATGTTGATCGATGACCACCCTAATGGAGATGATGTTTACTTAGGAGTGTAGGGTTCAAAGATGAGCTGGTTACTTTGCAGAAACGTGGAGCTCACATCAGTTCGTGCTGGCTTATTCCGCAGGTGCTGTCTAGTTGCGACCGAACATTCAGCGTCGTTGGTACATTGTCGTTGCATCCTTCAGAGAAAAAAAAAAAGTTACAGGACCGGTATGAGTGGAACGTCTGGTCTTCTGACAGCTATTCAACATTATCATCTCAGCTGTCGCATTTTTGGCCTGATGCCTTACATCGTTACACTGCATGAAAACCACGTCGAAATAAGGCGAACAGTGGCTACAGTTGCTCCAACTGTTGCTGGCTCCGTTGCGCACGTGGTTTGTTTGCTCTACGCTCTGTGTCACGAACACAAAACTGTCAAGAACTTTCATCTCTTGACATATATCATGAAAGGCGCTATGGTGGTTTTTTTCACTGTCTCCGCTCTATCTGTCGTTCTCGATTTGTTGCCGAACTTTGACAAATACGAGCGAATGCTGTCACTTATTCTGAAGTGTCGAAGGCTCCTAAATGAGCACAGTGCAGAAGCAGGTATTGAGACTGCCGTGGTATATGCGGAGTGGGTCTTCACGTTACTGACGAGTGCGCTGCAAACGGCGATGTGGGTAGTGCAGTACGGTGGCGACGATACAATATTCTTCGTAGCTGCGCTATTTTACAGCATCTTTCTGCAGAATATAATTCTCTTTAGGTTTGCCGACATTGTTGTCGTCATTTGGAAATACGCGAGGCGCATCAACGCTTACTTGGCAGCTGGCTGCTCGGGACAGGCAGCAGGCACACCCAAAGATGCTGCTGACGCGCTCGAAGGAGGTCTGCCCACCATCTGGAAGCTTCGGCAGGCGTACGACCACCTGTGCGGGGCAGCGCAGGAGGCGGTGTCAGCTCACGAGGCGGTCGTGAGCCTGATAGCGTTCAGCTGGCTGTGCTGCGGCGTGTGCCTGGCCTACCTGCCGGTGACTGAGGGAGGCGCGGACGAGCAGGTGTGGGCGCGCGCCTTGGACGCGACGGCCGGCTCGGTGACGGTGCTGGTGCTGGCGCTGCCCGCACACCTGGCCGACCGCGAGGTGGCAGACACGGCCGCGGCAGTCGCTCGGCGGTTGGTGGCGGCGGCCCCGCGCACCGGCGAAGAGAGGCAGCTGCGGATGTTCGTGCTGCAACTGCAGCTGCGCAGGCCGCGGTTCTGCCTCTACGGCGCCGTCACACTCGACGCCAAGCTCATCGTCTATTTCGCCTCCACACTCACCACCTACACCGTAATCCTACTCACATTCAAGAACAGCTGGAAGAGCTCCGGAGATGTCACGTGTTGCATAGCCAACAGTACCTGCCGATAAACGGCCACGCGTCACCTGAGCCGGGCCACGCCCTTGGTCGATCATCGGTCGGTCGTCCTACCGGACGATGCGTTTGGGCTCTAGAAACGATGTCATCAAATAGTGTATAACGATGAAGAAAATCATCTGTATTTTGAGTTCACCAAGTTTGCCAGTGTGTCACTGCAACATACACTATGTTCTAACATTCTGCGTGGTATCTGTTTGTTCTAAGTCGTGTCTCCCTACCACTTTCGCACAACGACGCTCTGAGCGTGTTTTTTAGGGAATTGACTAGTCTGAACCTGGGACCTGTTGCTGGTAAGGAGACGCCAGACCACACATGACATGTAGAGTTCAGAAGAGTTCTGTGAGACTAGCGATGATATAATCAAATACTTAATGATTTCAGCGTCAACTCCCCTGCACTCCCTGTAAAAGAATCTTAATACTAACTAAATTTGTTTTTAGTTAGCTGGTAATAACCGTCGAGAAAGCGCTTAAGTTTACCATTGGAATTTTCTACTCACGAAACATTGTTTATAAATTGCGCTATTAAATTGCGTTATTAATGAAAGGAAATATTTTAATACAGGATGATAAAAACCTACTACGTTCAGAAAAAATATGAACGAATATTCCCTGAATGGGTTTCCAAGTTCTATAATGGATCGAAGGATGACCTATGCCATATCACATCAATAATTTAGGTTTACATTAAGTTTCATAAAAGAGAAAACTATCAATTATCTTCATTTACTTATTTAACTTGTCGTAAATTACAGTGGCTGATGTGGCTTCTCAATAGTTATATAACAGAAAAATCATCGCGTTTTACATCTTTAACTTCTAATAGCAAATGTGAATACCACGAAGTTTAATTGACGATCGACACTAGTATTACGTAAAAAGGGGATGTAACAGATGAGACTTCTGCAGTTCTGCGTGAAGCCTCATGCGCTCGCATCGCATGCGTTTATTACCTTGTCATTGGTTAGGCAGTGTCAGGGGGCGGCGGGCGGCGCACCTCCACACACCTCGCCGTCTTGGAAGCAACTCTTTCTAACTTCTCCTTACTACAATTTACCGAAGTTGGTTTAAGAAACGCTATCTGGCTGTGTTTTCAACTGACCAATCAGGGTCTCAATGTTAACCTTAAGCTCGGCCTACAAAAATTCTGTCTATCCAATGAGAAACGTTATACTTTTTGTGGTGGGGCAATGTTTTTAACGTTTGCAAAGTAACAGAGACGCGTATAGTCTCACACTAAAACGTGCAGCTGGTGTGGCCCTTTTAGTATTATCGTAAGATCTATACTGTTCTTCTGGAGGGCTCTATCTTTTAACATGGGCTGGGGGGTGGTCATGGCGGTCGGCTGGCGACGTGGGTGTCCGTCCCTTATCGTAGGGCTTCCTAGCCTACTCGATTCTGCTCTCGGCTTCTGTTCTCGTTTCTCCCCTCAGAAGGAAGGTATGACATGCATTTAGGCGTTCTTGTGTTAGTCTGTGGTGTTCCATTTGCTCACTCGTTGATCGTATTACTTTGGTTAATTTAAGGTCAAGATTTATTCGGAGCTATGTGACATACTGCAGGATTTGCTATCATGTCAGGGTTTTCATGGAAGATGTTGGATTTGCCTGACACCTTACAATGTGATCAGAAGTATCCAGACACCCCCAAAATCATTCGTTTTTCATATCAGGTGCATTGTGTTGCCACCTACTGCAAGGTACTCCATATCAGCGACCTCACAAGTAATTAAACGTCTGGCCGAGCGGTTCTAGGCGCTTCAGTCCGGAACAGAGGGACTGCTACGGTCACAGGTTCGAATCCTGCCTCGGGCATGGATGTGTGTGATGTCCTTAGGTTTAAGTTGTTCTAAGTTGACTGGTGACCTCAGCAGTTAGGTCCCATAGTGCTCAGAACCATGTGAACCATTAGACATCGTGAGAGAGCAGGATGAGGTGCTCCCCGGAACTCACAGACTTCGAACGTGGTCAGGTGATTGGGTGTCACTTGTGTCAGACGTCTGTACGCGAGATTTCAACACTCCTAAACATCCATAGGTCCATTGTTTCCGATGTGATAGTGAAGTGGAAACGTCAAGGGACACGTAAAGCACAAAAGCGTACAGGCTGACCTTGTCTGTTGACTGCCAGATATCGCCGACAGTTGAAGAGGGTCGTAATGTGTGAAAGGCAGACACCTATCCAGACCATCACACAGGAATTCCAAACTGCTTCAGGATCCACTGCAAGAACTATGACAGGCGGGAGGTGAGAAAACTCGGATTCCATGATCGAGCGGCTGTTCATAAGCCACAATCACGCCAGTAAATACCAAAAGACGCCTAGCTTGGTGTAGTGAGAGTAAACATTGGACGATTGAACAGTGGAAAAACGTTGTGTGGAGTGACGAATCACGGTACACAATGCGGCGATCCTATGGCAGAGTGTGGGTATGGCGAATGCCCTGTGAACGTCATCTGCAGCGTGCGTAGTGCCAACAATAAAATTCGGAGGCGGTGGTGTGGTCGTGTTTTTCATGGAGGGCGGTTGCACCCTCTGTTGTCTTGCGTGGCAGTATCACAGCACAGGCCTACGCTGATGTTTTAAGCACCTTCTAGCTTCCCACTGTTGAAGAGCAATTCGGGGATGGAGCACCTGTTCAGAATGCACGGCGGAGTTACACGACAATAGCATCCCTGTAATGGAGAGACCTTCACAGAGTCCTGACCTGAATCCCATAGAACACGTTTACGATGTTTGGGAACGCCGACTTCGTGCCAGACCTCACAGACCGACACCGAGCAGTACTTCGTGAAGAATGAATTGCCATTTCCCAAGAAACTTTACAGCACCTGATTGAAAGTATGCCTGCGAGAGTGGAAGCTGGCATCAAGGCTAAGAGTGGGCCAACAGCACACTGAATACCAGCATTACCGGTGGAGGGCACCACGAACTTGTAAGTCATTTTCAGCCAGGTGTCCGGATACTTTTGATCACATAGTGTATGTTTGGTTTCTAATACATTATCAAATAATACTTTTCTGTCGAGTTTTTAAGTACGTGTCTCTTTTTTAGTCACAGTTTAATATATACCTAATACCACGTAAGTACAACTTTACTCATATGCAAAACTTAAGAGTTGGAAATTTACCGTAGGCTTCCAGAGACTACCATAAGTAAGCGCTGACTACGGTAGTTTTCCTAGTAGCTTTAAACATTTAAGCTTGTACCCGTGCTACCTGTATGTTGCGTATGTTGCGTACATATCGAACGCTTTTTTTTATATATGCGATCAGTGTTTTGATAGATTCCCCTAAAAACTGGGAGTGGTTAACTATCTAGAAACTGAGTGAGGATGTATAAATGGCCAGGTAACCTACGAAACATTTTTGTTGTACATTGTTATCTTCTTCTCTGTTACTTAAGAATAAACGGCATTTATAACAAAAAAAACTATCAGTGTTTAAATCAGGTTTTCTCAAAAATTTTAGCTTACAATTGTAGCTTTTGAAACGAAATGGAGGAATGTTGCCTTAAAAATAAAGAAAAAAACACAGATTTCTCATATAGTGAAAAAAAAGAAAAAATTCCCCAAGAAAAGATAAAATAAATAAACTCAAAAATATATAAAAACATCGACTCAGTACTTCGTCGAATTTGTATAAAACACCCTGGCAGATTAAAACTGTGTGCCGGAGCGAAACTCCTACTATGGACCTTTGCTTTCTGCGGGCAAATCCTCTGTCAGGAGAGCTTCTGTGACGTTTGGAAGGTAGGAGACGAGTTGCTGGCGGCCGCAAAGTTGTCAGACCGGGCTGTGAGTCGTGGTTGAGAAGCTCAGTTAGTAGAGCACTTGCCTGCGAAAGGCAAAGGTCCCGAGTTCGAGACTCGCTCCGGCACACAGTTATAATCTGCAAGGAAGTTCCATATCCGTGCACACTCTACTGCAGAGCGAAATTTTTATTTTTAAATTAAAATGTTTCTGTTATTCATGAACAACATTCGCTTTTATCGATAATAACAGAATACTCTTGCCTTTGACCATGTTGAAGAACGTTCTGTTGAGCACAAAATAAAAACAATAACTGTATGGACTTTTTATGTTTGTGCATGTAAACTGTACATGCATCAAAAGTAAATGGTTTTATTGCAAGTGCAGAAGTTACGAGATCAACTAATTTTTATTACTCATAAAATACAATTTATATTCTGCCAGGCTATAAAATACACAGTGAACTGACACTGAGTGATTTGCGGTTCTGATTAAGTGTAAAACAAACAACCAGACAAACAAAAGCCAAAGAGAAGTCGTCGGCTCCCAGTTTCTGTCTTACAGTCATTTATGTTTCTTTCCCCACAAATCCTACAAATACTGCCGGTAATTCTGCTACTACGTCATTTATGTACTGTGCCAAAACTACCGAACTGTAGTTATGGTAGAACGCAACTCTAGTAGAACTTCATCTGATGTTTCTGTCTGGTACTGGCTGTATAGTGGTTCTATGACGCCATTACCAACCACACCTAGGACACTGTACACTGTCTGCTTAAAAATATCTCGACACCCATATGTAATGCGGAATGACCAGCAGATGTTACAAGAGACAGACGCACCAGTATAAAAGAAGGCGGAGACAATTATTTTCTCACAGGGAAACTTCACCGGCTTGACCTCATATATTAAGAAGAAAAAAGCACATTAGTAAGAGATCAACCCCAGAAATCGATTCCGAGCGAAAATTTCGGCCATAATTGTGATTGTACGCAGTTATGAACTTCTTACAGTAGGCTTTCGAACTTCAGAGCGCACCGATTGTTTGTCGCTCGCTTCGCACCACTGCAGCCGCTTAAAACCCGAGCGTGAAGTACTGTACAGTGTAGCGAGTAAGAGACTTGTGAAATACTGCTGTGACGTTGGTAACATGCTTCGTTCACTTTGTGCAAGTGAGCGATTTCTAGCCTGTAGATGGTCCCGTCGATCTGTTTGCTTTGAATATTTTTGTGTTACGATTCACAAAAGCAGCGTAAATGAATAAAGTGAATGAGTGTGTCATTGAAGGAATTGCGTAGTCCTATTCAGTTATTGAGATTGTGGTTATTCATTTTCTCTTTATGGAATTTTTAAAGCTAGCACAGTTAATCTGAAGTATATGAAGATGCGCTATTTTTCAACGTGGTTGGAATGATTAAATTGTAAACTAAAAATTATTAACTTCGTTTAAAAATAATTCTCCAGTTAGTAAGGTTTATTTATTTTGATATTGAGGTACAAGTCAATAAGAGCATATGGTTAAAATAATATTGAACTTATATGTACGTGAGGTTGACATATTCCGTACTCATTGCAAAATACATGTCTTCACCTTGTCCCTCCTCTTCCATAGCCTTCAACATCCCGTAATAGCACAGCTTTGGTTGTTACTGAAATGGAGAGTATTTCCCGCTTGGGCGTTACACCACTGAAGTGCAGCTGAGCGACTGACAAACACTGTTAGCGGAAGTTTAAAAGCTGTACTTTTGGAATGTCGTAACTGCGCAACTGTGTACTAAAAGAAGTATCGCCCTAATTTGCGCTCGGGATCGATTACTGAGGCTGATGTCTTGTTGGTGTGCTTTTTCTCTTTAAAATATGAGGTCATGTAGCTGATGTTTCCTTGCCAGTAGCGAAACAGTTGCAGCAGAATGGGTCGGTCAGGATAGCTCAATGACTTAGAAACGTTGACTCGTCATTGGATGTTGATCAGGTACAAATCCATCAATCACATTTCAAGCCTTCTAAAGCAGCCCAATTCGAATGTTGTTGACGTCACTGTGAAGTGAAAACGTGCAGAAACAACCACAACTAAACCAAGACCAGGCAGACGCCATGTACTGACGGATAGAGACCGCAAAGCCTTGTGGAGTGTGGTTGTAAAAAAACTACATGAAATCAGCGGAAGGAACCACTCGTGAGCTTCAAAATGCTACCCCCAGTCCATCTAACACGATCACTTTGCGTCTGACTTTAAAAACAACCAGTACTCCTTATAATCCACACAGTTTTTTAGTAGACGCCAAGATATTCAACAGAAAATCTTTTTACCTGTTGGTTTTAGTACTTGCGAACATATACCATTTAAATTTTTGTAAGAAAGGGACCTACGTGGTGAATAATTACAAATTTGAGTATATACTGTACATTTACAGCTTATTTGTACAATTGAAAGTGTAAATTGCATATTTTCATGCATATACACTACTGGCCATTAAAATTGCTGCACCACGAAGATGACGTGCTACAGACACGAAATTTAAACTACAGGATGAAGATGCTGTAATATGCAAATGATTAGCTTTTCAGAGCATTCACACAAGGTTGGCGCCGGTGGTGACACCTACAACGTGCTGACTTGAGAAAAGTTTCCAAATGATTTCTCATACACAAACAACAGTTGACCGGCGTTGCCTGGTGAAACGTTGTTGTGATGCCTCGTGTAAGGAGGAGAAATGCGTACCATCACGTTTCCGACTTTGGTAAAGGTCGGATTGTAGCCTATTGCTATTGCGGTTTATCGTATCGCGGCATTGCTGTTCGTGTTGGTCGAGACCCGATGACTGTTAGGATAGCTGGTGCTCGTACGAGTCTCATCCGGTAAAGCGAATGATTAGAGGCCTTGGGGCCGAAACGACCTCAACCTATTCTCAAACTTTAAATGGGTGAGATCTCCGGCTTGCTTGATATGCTGAAGCCGCGAGCAAACGACTCGGATCGGAGCAGGAGGGCAATACGGAACGCTGTGCTGGATCCCAACGGCCTCGTATCACTAGCAGTCGAGATGACAGGCATATTATCCGCATGGCTGAAACGGATCGTGCAGCCACGTCTCGATGCCTGAGGCAACAGATGGGGACGTTTGCAAGACAACAACCATTTGCACGAACGGTTCGAGGACGTTTTCAGCAGCATGGACTATCAGCTCGGAGACCGTGGCTGCGGTTACGCTTGACGCTGCATCACAGACTGGAGCGCCTGCGATAGTGTACTCAACGACGAACTGGGTGCACGAATGGCAAAACATCATTTTTTCGGATGAATTGAGGTTCTGTTTACAGCACCACGATGGTCGCATCCGTTTTTGGCGACATTGCGGTGAACGCACATTGGAAGCGTGTATTCGTCATCGCCATACTGGCGTATCACCCGACGTGATGGTATGGGGTACCATTGGTTACACGTCTCGGTCACCTCTTGTTCGCATTGACGGCACTTTGAACAGTGGCCGTTACATTTCAGATGTGTTACGACCCGTGGTTCGACCCTTCATTCGATCCCTGCGAAACTCTACAATTCAGCAGGATAATGCACGACTCCAAAGTTGTAACGTCCTTTTTTACTCGCCCTACACACACACACACACACACACACACACATACACACACACACACACACACACACAATCCACGATTTTTAGAAGCAGGTAGGTATTCCGGGCAGGCCAGCCCATTTAAGGAATATTATTGTCCACAAACGACTGCCGCCAAGATGGTGCTTTATGACAGGGTGCATAGCCGTATCTAAAAATATTAGTTCTTCCCTGCATTTATGTACCGGAAGTAGTTATGGTGTCAAAAAAAGTATGTGGAGGAATGAAAACCTTTATACTCTAGGAAAAATTTTCAATGATTACAGTATCAAGTCAAGCAGTGACACATATGCGGTGTATCTCGTGCAGGAACAAAACTATACAACAGATTAAACATGCAGACAGAAACTCTTCCTCGACTGTAACACTATAACAATGTTGTGACAGCCTACCTATCGAAAAATTGCCTTTATTAAGTCTCTCAGTATATATGCATGAAAATATGCAATTTACACTTTAAGTTGTACAAATAAGCTTTAACTGTACAGTATATACTCAAATTTGTAATTAGTCACCATGTAGATCCAGTGTCTTACAAAAATTTAAATGGTATATGTTCGCAAGTAGTAAAACCAACATGCAAAAAGTGAGAGACCTGAGCTTCTCCTGGCGTAAACTATGTTCAAAGTACTTACGGGCATTCAGCCAGGTTGAATTTTCGACAACTGCCGATATTTCGGCGGATGCACACTCCGCCATTTTCAAGGCTTAACTGCAACGACCAGACGAAGTGCAGAAAACACGAGAGTTCGGTTCTGCGAGTCTAACAGAAAAGATAACACACACCTAAACAAAAGCCACCAAAGATGAACGAAGTCAGAGCTATCGATAGTAAGAAACTATGGACTGGTATTTGAGGAAATTTAGTTGAGACTACTTACAGAATGGGTAGATAAGTCATTTTGTAGCAAACAACCCCAAGTTTCACATTAAGTGTCAAGTGCCAACAACCTCAAGTTTCACATAAAAATGTCAAGTGTCACGTTGGTTCGATGTGACAACCATTTGCGATGCTGCAAACATCCCAGTAAGTAGGACGTGACTTTTGCAACAGCAGCGTAGATTGGATTTATAAGATCGGCTGAATTGTTTGGTAGGGGAGGAACATATAAACGGTCTTCAATGAAACCCCACAGAAAGAAATCCAGTGGTGTCAAATCTGCGGAGCGAGGTGGCCATGCGATTTACCCTTCATGGCCATTCCACCGACCTGAGAAGTGATTATCGAGGAAAGCTCGAACTTCCATGACGAAATGAGGTGGTGCTCCGTCTTGCTGGTAGTAAACCATCCCATCTCGGTCATCTTCATCGATCTGAGGAATTAAAAAATTTTGAGGCATATCCAGATATACAATACCAGTGACAGTTTTTCCCCATGAAGAAGGTGCCACACATTTACAATTTGTGAAGGACACAAAACGCATCAACTTTGGGGTTGTCACGAACGTCTTCCAGGGCTGCATTTGGATTTTCGCTCCCCCACATTCTGCAGTTATGAGTATTCACTAGGTCACTGAGATGAAATGTTGACTCATCACTGAAGATTATTGTTTTCAGGATTGTCTCGTCTTCCTCTATGCTACGTAACATTTTCGAACAGAAATCTCCATGAGCAACCGCCTCTACATCAAGACGTGCTGTGCCATTCTGAATCTGTATGGTTTCAAGTGTAAACGTCTACACAGTACTCACCAAACAATGTTTTGTGGAATGCAAGTCTTGCGAGATGCCCGTCGCGCTGATTCTTCCGGACTGCCGGCAAATCTCTCCCTAACTTATTCAACATAATCAACAAGAGGCGGTTAACCTGGAGATTTATCATATCACAGTGAACAATCCTCTCAACGAAGCTTTTGTGCCAAGAATAAATTGTAGGCCTGCCTAGAGGTTCTTCAGCGTATAAGATGCGAAATTTAGGTCGAATAGTTGATACACAGTTCGTTTCATGAAACCAAATCAAAATGGTTCAAATTGCTCTGAGCACTATGGGACTTAACATCTGTTTTCATGAAACCAAAACACACAGCGAGCAGTCTACGCACCAATGAAAGTAGCCATTTTAACTAGGCGCTATGCTGGCGCTCGTGGTGGCGGAATTGAGTACTGATGCACTACGTGAATAAATCTTGAGGTTGTTTGCTACAAAACGACAGATCTACCGATTCTGTAAGTTATGTGAACAAATTTCTATATCATTCCAATGTTGTAAACTCCTTTTTGACTCGCTCTGTATATTACGAGACAAAGTACATTGAAGACAATGGTAATTACGGTAAGTGCAGGCTCGTCTCGCGGAGCTACGTCACGGCGCTGCGGAGTTTGTAAACAATTGCCTAATGGACCCCTCTGTTTGACATTCGATAGCTTGTCAGGCTGCCGAAAATACACGCAGACCTTCTGCTCCTCTTACCCCTAAGCCGCATCGCATCGTTGTCTTAGCTAGTAGATTAAACATTTATTCGGTAGTTAACACTGGTTAAGAGCCAACAAGGTAGAACAAATCGTGTTTCAAGAACATACAGCTCATACCCTAGAGAAACGCGTGAAAGAGAAGGGGAAATAATCCTTGTGGGGAAGGGGTGTTATAATGGGCGACAATTGACTTACATTGGTTCCTCATAAAAAACACAGCCTCAGAGCTAGTTATCTTGAGACTGGACGTGATGAGTTGATGTTAGTCGAGGAGGCCATTAAGGCGACAAAAACTCCATATCGACACCTCACTGAGTTTGAACGAGGTTATGTAATAGGGCTTCGAGAAACTGGATGTTGGTTCTTCGATACTGCAGAAAGACTTGGCAGGAATGTAGCCACTGTACATGACTGCTAGCAGCGGTTGTAACGAGATTGTACGGTCGCAAGAAGACCAGGCTCTGCGTAGCCACGTGGAACTATTGGCGCATCATACTGAATCTGCAGCAGCAATTTTGACAGCAGTCGGCACCGCAGTGACACAACGAACTATTACTAATATGTTACTTCAAGGACAGCTCCGAGCCAGACGCCTTATAGCGTGCATACCACTGACCCCAGATCACCACCATTTGCGACTTCAGTGGTGTCAATCGGGAGTTTATTCCAGGCCAGGGTGGAGGCCTGTTGTGTTTCCTGATGAAAACTGTTTCTGTCTCAGTGCCAGTGATGGTCGTGTGTTGGTTTAGGAGAAGAGCAGCTGAGGGCCTACAACCAACCTGTTTGTTTGCGAGACACACTGGACCTAAATGTGGATTTATGGTCTGGGGTGCGATTTTGTATGACAGCAGGAGCACTCTCGTGGGTATCCCACACACCTTGACTGCAAATTTTGCGTCAGTCTGGTGATTCGACCTGTTGCGCTGCCAGTCATGACTAGCGCAGATGACGCATGTATATAAGAAGGGTAGCAGGACGGATCCTCAAAATTATAGACCAATATCCTTAACATCGATTTGTTGGAGGATTCTCGAAGATATTCTCATTTCGAATATAATTAATTTCCCTGAGACAGGGAAGGTTCTGTCCATGCATCAGCACGGCTTTAGAAAGCATCGCTCCTGCGAAACACAATTCGCCCTCTTTTCACATGATATCTTGTGAACCATGGATGAAGGGTATCAGACGGATGCCATATTCCTTGACTTCCGGAAAGCGTTTGACTCGGTGCCCCACTGCAGACTCCTAACAAAGGTAAGAGCATATGGGATTTCTTCCCAAATATGTGAGTGGCTCGAAGACTTCTTAAGTAATAGAACCCAGTACGTTGTCCTCGATGGTGAGTGTTCATCGGAGGTGAGGATATCATCTGGAGTGCCCCAGGGAAGTGTGGTAGGTCCGCTGTTTTTTCTATCTACGTAAATGATCTTTTGGATAGGGTGGATAGCACTGTTCAGCTGTTTGCTGATGATGCTGTGGTGTATGGGAAGGTGTCGTCGTTGAGTGACTGTAGGAGGATACAAATGACTTGGACAGGGTTTGTGATTGGTGTCAAGAATGGCAGCTAACTCTAAATATAGATAAATTTAATTAACGCAGATGAATAGGAAAAAAAATCTTATTATGTTTGAATGCTCCATTAGTAGTGTAGCGCTTGACACAGTCACGTCGATTAAATATTTGGGCGTAACATTGCAGAGCGATATGAAGTGGGACAAGCATGTAATGGCAGTTGTGGGGAAGGCGGATAGTTGTCTTCGGTTCTTTGGTAGAATTTTGGGAAGATGTGGTTCATCTGTAAAGGAGGCCGCTTATGAAACACTAATACGACCTATTCTTGAGTACTGCTCGAGCATTTGGGATCCCTATCAGGTCTGATTGAGGGAGGACATAGAAGCAACTCAGAGGTGGGCTGCTAGATTTGTTACTGGTAGGTTTGATCATCACGCGAGTGTTACGGAAATGCTTCAGGAACTCGGGTGGGAGTCTCTGGAGGAAAGGAAGCGTTCTTTTCGTGAATCGCTACTGAGGAAATTTAGAGAACCAGCATTTGAGGCTGACTGCAGTACAATTTCACTGCCGCCAACTTATATTTTGCGGAAAGACCACAAAGATAAGATAAGACAGGTTAGGGCTCGTACAGAAGCATATAGGCAGTCATTTTTCTCTCGTTCTGTTTGTGAGTGGAACAGGGAGAGAAGATGCTAGTTGTGGTACGAGGTATCCTCCGCCAGGCACCGTATGGTGGATTGCGGAGTATGTATGTAGATGTAGCAATCCGGGGGGCGTTTTCCAACAGGAAATTGGACATGCTCGACAGAGTGACGACATGTTGCTTTGGCCTGCTCGATGACCAGATCTGTCTCCAGTCGATCACATGTGGGACAGCATCGGGCGACAGCTCAAGCATCATCGACAACCGGCATTAACCATGTCCGTATTGACCGATCAGGTGCAGCAGGCATGGAACTCCATCTCACAAACTAACATCCTGCTTGCTTGCTTACAACCTCCCGGCGGTTACGTCGGTTATTAATGTACCAGCATTTCGCACTGCAATGGATTATCTCGCGCTGACATTAACCCGTGACCTTGCATTGTTAAAACGATGGACCAACTTAAATGTAATTTTTTCACATCTTACACAGTTTTTACAAGTTATAATATCATAATCGCGTAATATCAGTCATAACCGATGTACAAAGTGTCTTGAACAACAGTTACAGTACCTTGTATATACACAGTGCAGTCCTTCGGTCGTTGATACAGATGACCATAGAAATGTCGGACCTCGCCTTGAAAGATAGGGTTCCATGCTGTTTCCAGATGTTGCTTCAGTTGGTGAAGGAACGTTACTGTTAACGCTCATCACATGCTTTTCAATTATGTACCATTCATGTTCAGTGCGGGGAACAGACTGTGGAGTTGAAGAACATCTAGGGAAACGTATTGGCTAACTTGAGAATTGCGTCCAGAGGTAGTGTTCTGCTGGAAAAGCACCAGCTTTCTAATGGTTTAAAGAAGGGTAGCGGAGTAGACTGAATTATGTCCTGGACGCATTCCATACTTTTCACTGTTTTGTCAAGTAATGTCAGTGATGTACGCCCACTATAGGCTGCAGCATCTCGTACCATAACTCACAGAGCTGATGCAGAGATGATCCTGTGTGTCACTGCCTGTGTACACTGGTAGTTGCAGCTCTCAGTGACTGACATAAAAGCAGGAACTACTTTCATCAAAGAACACGACTTTACACCAGGACCGCTGACATGTTTAAAAATCTCGGGAATCCGAAATATCGAAATTTAGAAAGTCTCGTTATCGACAGAAAAATGTCGACCTACCGGCCCAAAAAAAAAGTATCGGCTGCTATTAGATGATTTATTATTAGATATTCTGTACTTCAACAGGCTAGCAGCCTGCTTATCCCCCTTAGAGAAACAATTGAAAGGAAAATGATGTACGTTCACGCTTGGCAATAAACACTTTGCTAACAAAGGTAACTGCAGGCAAGTGACACAATGCAAGGTGACCGATGGGTCGGTTACGTCACATATCGGATTCGTCTGTAACACTTCATTTCAACTTATCTGTTTTTTCATTTCTGCAAACGCCAACGACCTAGTAGTTGTAGTGTCAGAATAGCGTGATGAAGTTAAACGTCGAAGTTTCTGTTGCTAGCATAGATCATGTTAAAATTTCGCTCACACGTCTCCGCCCACTGCAAAGACCACTCTTGTCATTTGCATTTTTGCTCATCAGTGTCAACAACTGTTTTTGAAGAACACCGATGTGAGGAAATAGCACAGTAGTTGCATTAAAAATTGTTTCTTAACGCAACTGGTGTGCTGTTTCCTCACATCGGATACCCATTTATTCCATTCACACCGCCACCCCCTGCTGCAATCAGACTTCTTCTTTATAGCCGAAGAGGAAGACTGGACGTGATGAAAACCTAAAGAGTAGTAAGACTCTTTCACAGTGAAAGTAAAATTATGTTCTACTACAATTTAAAACGAACAACTTCTAATATTTATCGAAAATTGCGAAAAAAATAATGTAAAATAAAAATATCAGCTCTTGATGTAACCAGTTTGATATCGATATCAATACTGGTGAAAAATGTGGCCGACATACATCGATATTTTAGAAAATTGTTAAATTCCATTCTGGATTTTACATTGTTTGATTTTATTTTTGGGGAAAATATCGATATATATTGATATAGCGACATTTTATACAGCCCTACTTTACGACACTCGTTCCTCTTTTCATTTAGCGCAGCATCAGGCGTGTCAAAGGCTGACTCTGACCAAATAGCGAGACGTAAGTTTACGTGGGTTTCTGCCGGATGTCCATCGTTCCGGTGATTTGTATAAGCGCCTCTGCATGCCGGAGCCAGACTTTAGGGAAGGGTGGAGCTGATCCGCAGCTAGTAGTTCGCTGTAGAGTGAGCGCCCTCTATGCGGTACAGGCGTCTGGAGCCAGCAGATCCTCAACTACCAAGCAAATCGATAGATGTCGCAATCGTCATGCTACCGTCACCCTTTGCGAGTCCATGTTGACCATTTACTCAAGCTCAGTCTTCGGCGATCTTTGGCAGCAGTGGTAGTTTATGTTTATTATTCCACATCACAAATGTCACAGATACAATTGATTAATTTCTCAATAACGATTCAAATACAGACTTATATGCACAGCTATATTATTAAGATTATGGGTTACGACATACTCGTCACATTATTGTATTTGATTCTTAAATACTTATCCTGGCGTAATTAAGCTGTAGCCTGTAAAATACGTGCGTAAATAGAATACTCAAATTAGTTTTGACTCAATGTTATTTTTGGTTATAGGTTTCGGCAGACAGATATGTAGCTCCTAGTCTAGGTTAGGCTAAAAGGTGAGCCTAAAAGATGATAGTCTGATGGTAAGATCGCGAAGTCGACGAATGTGTTGTCATGAGAATAACTATAATTATTGTTATGGTTACGCATGTTGCATTCCAAGAGTCATTTGTGTCCGCTGTTTTGATGATGGTGGTATCTATCGAATGCTTCAGTTAATCATGTGAAAAGGTATCTAATCTGTCAAAATTACAGCGACATAACTACTGAAGTTGCATGTGCAGGAATAGAACACAGTAGTCGAAACAAATTTCTTAGGAGGAAGAATATTCAACATTTCAGTATACCGCCACCAGTCAGCCCCGGATCTAGGGAGCGGGTGGGGGTGGGGGTGGATGGGTAGGGAGGAGAGCGAGCAGACCAGGACATGTGTCCTAGCTGCCAATTTCAAGGGGCGCCAAATTCATATTCTTGAACGTTATTTCACAAAGCGCCTTACTTATGTTGGTCTGCCATTTATTCATATGATTTTGAAACGCATCCCACTTGTTTTTTGAAAACATTCTAAATAGATTTCTGAACGAATCATACGCTGATTTTCGAATGTGTGGATAGTGTACGTGGCGCCTCTGCCAGGGGAAGTTCCGTCGCGTCTAGAAATAAAAAAACTTTCCCGCAGACAAAAGCGGACGGTGCGACAGCGAGCTGAGCCTAATAAACACAAATTACTGAACGCCAATCGGTGTTTCTTAATGTGGTTGACTGAGTGTGCGAATGATCAGCGTCGTTCTAATTATTCGCGAAATCCATAGATTCAGACTACCAGAGTGGAAGTAATGAATAACAGGAATAATAGGTACGAAAGATTAAATATTATCTTCTCGATGGATCCAAGAAAACGAAATTTTGACCTACAGTTTTTGCCAGATCGCTACACTACCAGCTGTACACTCCCCGATTAGCAACCTCTCGGAATAGAGCGGAAAACCCATTGTACGAACATGTGACAACGCCTATCCGGACAATAAATGCGGCATAACTGAACCTCCTATTTTGGCAGGGTTACTGAAGTTAACCGGAGAATAAGTTTTGACGATGGCAGGAATAGTTACAGAATTTGTGATGACAAGATTGTTTGTTAGAACGAGGAAGGAGAAGAAGCTGAGACGACGTCACACAAATTATATTAAAAAAATATGACGATTCCAAATATATATATTAAAAAATTTCGTACTACTACTTTCGATCTCATGCTTGAGATACTGGAGCGTATGAATGGAATGTGAACTTTTTGCTTGTTGTAGGCCTCAAAGGCATTTGATATTGACACTGCGTTAATTATGTTTGGGCGTGTTATTTATGTAAATCAAGCAGATAAAAATGACCATTTGTGTCTCGGTTATTTGGTGAGTTACAACTGCTGCAATATTAGAAAGGCTTATTTCGTTTTATCTAGCAGACAGTGGTAAAAGTTTCGTAATCAAATAGGAAATCCACAACAGTCTTAGGTACTAATCGTATTAACAGCTTTTTCAGCATCAGGCAACGTTATTTTGATCTTCTATGTAGCAAAACGTTTGACGAACTTTGATGATGTAATGCTTTCTTCCGCAGGAAGGAAAGCACGCCTTGTAAACCTGTGACAAGATCAGAGAGAGAGAGAGAGAGAGAGAGAGAGAGAGAGAGAGAGAGAGAGAAGATGCTGGGACCTAAGGATTGAGGAAATGTGTACTGTTTTGCGTGGCCGCGTGGTTAGAGGCCTCATGTCAGGGATTGCGCGCCCACTCCAACAGGAGGTGTGTGTATTGTTTTTAGCATGAGTTAGTTTAAGAAGTATGTAAATTTAGGGACCGATGATCTCAGCAGTTTGGTCCCTTAAGAGGTCACAAACATTTGAACACATTTTCTGGATTGTATCTTGCTTTTACTGGTTTTATGTTTTCTATCTTTAATTCCCCCCCTCCCCATGAACCATAGACATTGCCTTTGGTGGGGAGGCTTGCGTTCCTTAGTGACACAGATAGCGGTACCGTAGGAGCAACCACAACGACGGGGTATCTGCTAGAGCCAGACAAACGTTTCTTCCCGAAGAGCAGCAGCAGCCTTTTCAGTAGTTGCAGGTACAACAGTCTGGACGATTGACTGCTTTGCCCTTGTAATACCAACCAAATAGCCCTTGCTGTGCCGTAATTTTTCCCGCGGCCATTCATCGTTTCCGTATGGTTAAGTTATGGTGGCGTCCCCTTGGGTGAAATATTCCGGAGGTAAAGTAGTCCCCCATTCGGATATCCGTGCGGGGACAAGACCACCTACAATAAATCAGACCTTAAGGCAGATATCGATAGTTGACAATATGGCGGCAATCGTGGGGGAAACAAACCAGCGTGCTTGTGTTTTCATAACGCGTGTGTGTAACATTGTATACGTGACGTTCAAGAAAAGCGAAAGCATTTATTACTAGCTGTTGTTTATGCTATATGCTGTGAATGTCGTCAAAAGCGCTACGCTAGTATTTATTTTCTAGATTCTGTAGTAAGTTCGGCATAATTTAAAGTGTAAACTGTTCTTGCGATGAGTCGTAGCTGTTGTGTACCAGGATGTAAATCCAATTACGCCAAAACATACGATACCTCAACATTTAAGTTTCCCAAGGAAACAGCGTTGAGGAACAAATGGATTAAACTAATTCATAGGGATAATTTTGAAGTGAACGATAAAGCTGTGGTATGCATTAAGCCTTTTGAACCTAAGTTTGTGGTTAGGGAAGACATTTTTCCTGTGGAAAATAGTGAACCAATACGTGTGCCACGAAAAATACCAAAACTAACAAATGATGCATTTCCAATCATCTTTCCTAATCAACCTTCTTATCACACAGTACCAGTTCCTAAGCAAAGGAAGAATCCTGAAGATCGTGTTCAACAGCTACTGGAACGTGATGAATGTAGTTTCAGTAAGTGGTGCGAAAACGACAATATACCTGAGTTTCAGCATTTTAAAAGCGAAGTGCAGAAAAGGAATGTTAGTCCATTTACAATTTTAGTAAAGGATGACAACATATCTTTTATTAAATTAAAGGATGATTCAGTCAGTGATGTGCCATTAGTTTCAGTGTGCTTCAAGATATCAAGTTCCTTGGGAATAAAAGTGTTTCACAAAAATGTGTGTTTGCCTATGGAAAACTTGAAATGGATACTACAGTCTGGGGAGGAAGAGAACTTGAAATGTGACAAGTGGACGAAATTTGATAATCTGGTGAGTCACCTAAATGGTTTCACAGATAACTCTACTGACACCATTGACAAGATTATAATTTTAGTCAATGTTCTCAAACAAGCACCAAAAGCTGGTAGTGATTTTGACGCTGAAATAGCACCGAAAATAGAATTTGTTTTGGAGCAATTACAACTCGCAATAACAAAGCAATGTAGATATTCTCCTGAGCTTTTGATATAGGCAGCAACCATTTGCTTTTCATTTCCTGGTGCCTACCATCACTTGAGAAAAACAAATATGTTAGCATTACCCCATCCTGTCTATTTAAGGCATTTTCTATGCAAAATGTGTCCAAATAAACATTGTAGTGGACCATCACAGGTAGGTTTTTTAAGGGAAAAAAATAAATTTATTCAGGGAAGTGATAAGGTAATTTCAGTGATGCTAGATGAAGTTTATGTTAATTCAAAATTCTCTTATAAGGCAGGAAAGATACTTGGTGTTGCTGAGAATACTTCAGATACTACAACAGCAGGTACAATGCAGATTTTCATGGCATCATCTTTACATTCTGATTATAAAGAAGTGATAGCTCTATTTCCTGTAAAAAATGTTAATGCTGATACTCTACTGAAAATGACAACTGATGTATTAAAGTTAATGCATGAGCTTCAGTGTGATGTTATACGCCTGGTAAAAGATAACCATAGCACTAATAGGAAAATGTATCAGCTTATGTGTGGTGTCACTTTACAGCCATGTATTACAAATCCAGTTGCTCCATCCAAATTTCTCTTTCTTCTGTTTGACAATGTGCACTTGCTTAAGTGTATCAGAAATAACTGGTTGAATGGCAAAAGTGAATCCTTCATAATGCCAAATATTGAAGATACATTTGCTTTCATCAATACCTTTCTACATAGTGATGAATGGAATGCTGCATGTGATTACACTGTCAGTGAAGCAAAGTTTTCAGATTTGAGGAACCTGTTTCGTTCTGAGAAAAATAAACTGTTGAAACTTGCCCCAAAGCTAGTGAGAAAGCCAGTATATCCAACTTCTATTGAGAGACAGAATGCTATCCTTGTCCTCAGTGTTTTTCATTCTAAAAATGTGGCAGCACTAGAAATTTTGAAAAGTCAGGGGATTGAGATTTCTGATGGCACTATTCAGTTTTTGAAATTAATCATTAAATGGTGGACAGTTTCTAATGTACAGCATCCCATGAAAGGCAAATACTCATCAGATGATAATTCTAGCCCAATCACTGGACCTACTGACTCCAAACTTGTGTTTCTTGAAAATTTGAAAACATTTCTTGATATCTGGCATGCATTGCCTAGTCATGGAAAATTAACGAATGAAACATATACTGCTTTCTCTCACACACTTGCAACAACAGTTCAGTTATGCAGATACATTTTTAACCCTTACAACTGGTCCTATATTCTTACAGCAAAATTACAAACTGATGCTTTGGAAGCAAGATTTGGAGCTTATAGAATGCTAAGTGGCTGCACATATAATGTTTCAGTTGAGCAAATCTTGGAATCTGAGAGGAAACTGAAACTAATAAGTCTACTAAAGCTCAGATCTACTAAACATGGTGAATTTACATTAAATGAATTTGCAGCAAAAGTAAATTACAGCATAAAACACCAAACGTATGAAAATTTAGATAAATTAGAAGCTGCTCTAGAGGAACTAGCAAACATTCCCATGATGGATGAAGACTTGAAAGTCTTGGTTTGTATTGCTAGCTACACCAGCAGAACATTGCTTGAGAAGCTGCAAAAAGGTGCAAATGTTCAGGCTGTGAAGAAATGTTGCAGACACAGGATGAAATTTTGTTGCAGTGTGAAACCAAAGAACTACTTTCCTATTTCAACCAAATGAATCGTGGGGGATTGAAGTGTCCATCTTCTATAATGATTTCCTTGTGTTGTAATGTATATAAACTTTGTCAAGTTCTGATTAGCAGCACATACGGACCAGAATTCCTAAAACTTAAAAATTAGAGAGATGCAGTGCTTGCCTTAGGAACTGAATTGTGTGAAAATGCCGTTAGTAACCTCAGTGATGTGTGCAAATGTGGCATTCCTTTAAAGACAATAATCAAGAAAAGTATTAAAGTGCTTTCAAATATTTTTATTAATAATTACACAAAACTGTTGAATGAAAAGTGTGTTTCAAAGGTAATTACTCGAACACTAGTCAAACAAAAAAGAGGAACTCATGAAGACAATGCAGCAAAAATTACAAAACGCAAAGTGGCCAAGGTGAGCAGCAAATAAATCCAACAGGTACTCAAAATCAAACACTTCTAACATATTACATAATGACAGTGACTAGAATTAACTGCATATTGTTTAACACAATTTTGAGCTTTAGTTACACGCTTCATTTATTATTGCTATGTAGCTTCTATTGTGCAAATTATTATTAGTATCCAAATATGCCATTTACATGTGTTTTGTAGTAGTTTTTTGGATTTGATTTTGAGTTGCATCTCATAATTTTACTTCATCATAGTTCTTATTACATAATTCGTGGCTTTAGTGACAACTTTTTATTGAAGTTTGAAGATAGAAAAATACATAACATTACATTTCTTACGCAATTTAGAATCTACTTTCCATTTATGAAGTTTGTAAATTATTCGTATTAGGGTAGCGCTGAAATACTTGGCCTAAGACGGCCGCCATCTAGGTTTCTGTGTTGTGGTCTGATGTATTGTAGGTGGTCTTGGCGGGGACTGCTCAGGAGGATGTGATTATCAGGAGAAACAAAACTGGGGTTCTACGTATCGGAGTGTGGAATGCCAGATCCCTTAATCGAGCAGATTGGTTAGGAAATTTAAAAATGAAAATGGAAAGTTTAAAAATAGATATAGTGGGACTTAGTGAAGTTCGTTGGCAAGAGGTACAAGACTTCTGTTCAAGTGGATACAGGGTTATTAATACAAAGTCAAGTAGAGCTGATGTAGGACTATGTTTAATAATGAGTAAAAAATAGGAACACGGATAAGCTACTTCGAACATCATAGTGAACTAATAGTGAACTAATAGTAGCCAAGATAGACACAAAGCCTATGCCTACCACAACAATACAATTTTATATGCCTACAAGCTCTGCACACGAGGAAGAGATTAAAGAAATGTATGATGCGACAGAAGAAATTAACCAGATAGTTAAGGGAGACGAAAATTTAATAATCATGGGGATTCGAATTCGGTAGTAGGAAAAGGAAGAGAAGAAAAGGTAATAAGTGAATATTGACTGGGGGTAAGGAATGAAAGAGGAAGCCGCCTGGTAGAATTCTGCGAAGAGTATAACTTAAATCATAGCTAACACTTGGTTGATAGAAGGTTGTACGTGCGGAAGAGGCCTGGGGATACTGGGAGATTTCAGATAGATTATATAACGGTAAGACAGATTTAAGAACCAGATTTTAAATCGTAAGACATTTCCAGGGTCAGATGTGAATAATGACCACAGTTTATTGGTTATGAAATGTAGATTAAAATTGAAGAACCTGTAAAAAGGTAGGGACCTGGATAAACTGAAAGAACCAGAGGTTGTACAGAGTTTCAGAGAGGGCATTAGGGAACGGTTGGCAAGAGCAGAGGAAAGAAACGCTGTAGAAGAAGAATAGGTAGCTTTGAGAGATGAAATAGTGAAGGCAGCAGAGGATCAAGTGGGTAAAAAGACGAGGGTTAGTAGAAATTCTTGGGTAACAGAAGAGGTATTGAATTTCATTGATGAAATGAGAAAATATAAAAATGCAGTAAATGAAGCGAGCGATAAGGAATATAAATATCTCAAAAATGTCATCGACAGGAAGTGGAAAATGGCTAAACAGGGATGGCTAGAAGACAGATGTATGGATGTAGAACTATGTATCACTAGGGGTAAGTTAGATACTGCCTACAGGAAAATTAAAGAGACCTGCATAAATATCGAGAGCTCAAACGGAAAACCAATCCTAAGAAAAGAAGGGAAAGCGGAAAGGTGGAAGGAGTATTTAGAGGGTCTATACAAGGTCGATGTATTTGAGGGCAATATTATGGAAATGGAAGAGGACGTAAATCAAGACGAAATGGGAGATATGATAGTACGCGGAGAATTTGACACAGCATTGAAAGACCTAAGTCGAAACAAGGCCCCAGGAGCAGACAACATTCCATTGGAACCACTGATAGCCTTGAGAGAGGCAACCATGACAAAACTTTTCCATCTGGTGAGCAAGATGTATGAGACAGGCGGAATACCCTTAGACTTCAAGAAGAATATAATTATTCCAATCCCAAAGAAAGCAGGTGTTGACAAGTGTGAAAGTAATCGAACTAACAGTTTAATAAGTCATGGCTGCAAAATACTTAACACGGATTCTTTACAAACGAATGGCAAAACTGGTAGAAGCCGACCTCGGGAAAGATGTGATTGGATTCCATAGAAATATTGGAGCACGCGAGGCAATACCCCGCTACGACTTATCTTAGAAGATAGGTTAAGCGTTAAGGAAAGACATTAAGGAAACGTAAATCTACGTTTCTATCATTTGTAGACTTGGAGAAAGCTTTTGACAATGTTGACTGGAATACTCTCTTTCCAATTCTGAAGGTGGCAGGTGTAAAATACAGGAAGCAAAAGGCTATTTACAATTTGTACAGAACCAGATGGCAGTTATAAGAAACGAGGGGCAAGAAAGGAAAGCATTGTTGAGAAGGGAGTGAGACAGGGTTGCAGCCTATCGCTGATGTTATTCAATTTGTATACTGAGTAAGCAGTAAAGGAAACAAAAGAAAAATTTGGAGTAGGAATTAAAATCCGTGGAGAAAAAATAAAAATTCTGAGGTTTGCCGACGACACTGTAATTCTGTCAGAGACAGCAAAGGTCCTGGAAGAGAGGCTGAACGGAATGGACAGTGTCTTGAATTGAGGATATAAGATGAATATCAACAAAAGTAAAACGAGGATAATGGAATGTATTCGAATTAAATCAATTGATGTTGAGGGAATTAGATTAGGAAATGAGACGCCTAAAGTAGTAAAGGAGTTTTGCTATATGGAGAGCAAAATAACTGCTGATGGTTGAAATACAGAGGACAGAAAACGTAGACTGGCAAGGAAAGCGTTTCTGAAGAACCGAAATTTATTAACATCGATTATAGATTTAAGTGCCAGGAAGTCTTTTGTGAAAGTATTTGTATGGAGTATAGCCATGCATGGAAGTGAAACACGGACGACAAACAATGTAGACAAGAAGAGAACAGAAGCTTTCGAAGTGTCGTGCTACAGAAGAATGATTAGATGGGTAGATCACGTAAATATTGAGGAGGTACTCAATAGAACTGAGGAGAAGAGGAATTTGTGGCATAACTTGACTAGAAGAAGGTATTGGTTGGTAAGGCACGTTCTGAGGCATCAAGGGATCACCAATCAACTGGAGGGCAGCGTGGAGGGTAAAAATCGTAGAGGGAGACCAATAAATGAATACACTAAGCAGATTCAAAGGATGTACGTTGCAGTAGTTATTTGGTGATGAAGAGGCGTGCACAGGATAGAGTAGCATTGAGAGCTGCGTCAAACCAGTCTCTGGATTGAAGACTACAACAACAACATATTTAATTTTATATCACATAAAAGAGAATGTTATTAACTAATGACCAATAAAGGGTGCAGATTTTGTGAAGAGTTGTTATTCTTTCGGTCACAAATAACCCCACTCAATATATACAGAATGGTCCATCTGAAGTTACGGATGAGATTATCTCGAAAGCTATACATCAGGTAAAAATAGTGGGTAAGACAAGTTCGTAAGCTCAAAGGGGGACATCAAATGATACTACACGTGACCCCCAGCCCCCGTCCCCTTGGGTGGGGCGGAGGCAACTTTTAAATCCCATTTTTTTTAATTGCAGATTCGGATTCTCCATAAAAAAGTAATCAAGTTTTGTTTGAAACATTCTTTTAAACCGTTGACAGATGGCGCTGAAATCGAGAAAAATTAAAACTGGGGAAGAACTCCGATTTATTTAGAATGATCTGAGAAGGACGCATCAAATCGATACAAAATGTGCACCAGTTCTTTCACTACGCCAAATTAAGCCTTTTCTTTACAAGATGTATCCTTCCCGCCACAATGTTTGATGGATGGAGGCGGAATGATATTAAAATCTCGTTAGGGAACTCTTCACAATTACATTACTCACCCGACTGTGGCGCTACCGTGGCCAAACTGCCAACAATGGCTCAGAGTAAAGGTTGGTGCAATGCGATCAGAGGTCAGTTCACTTTCAGATTGTGAACCGTAAATATCAAATGACAAAAGTAAATTATTCTTTAGCGGAACATGACTCATGTGCTCAACCGGATCCTGAAATGAATAGTCGTGCGATTCAGAGGCAAACTGGAAAACCGAAATCAACAGTGTTGAGGATTTTGAAGGCACATAAATATTATGTGTATCATATCACACTGACACAGGCATTAATGCTGTATTTCTGCTAATGGGCCTTGGAAATGATAAGAGGTTACAATGTTTTTTTTTTTTTTTTTAGATACGTTACGTTCACCAATGACGCCACATTCAAGAACAATGGCGAATTAAATCTTGATGATCGTCATTATTGGTCTCCTGTCAATCCACACCGGTACAGACCTGTTGCCAATCAGCGCAAATGGTCGATAATGGTCTGGTATGGAATTTTAAACGGTTGCTTAATAGGACCGTATTTTTTTTGACTGAAATGTTACTGGGGACTCTTATTTACAACTTCTCCACGATGATTTGTTGGAGCTAATGGAAGATGTTGATTTAGAATGTAGGCAACGAATGTGGTTCCAACAGGATGGAGCAGCTCCCCATCATGCTAAAAATGTGCGGAACGTTTCAAATATACGGTACCCTGGTCGGTGGATAAGACGCGGCGGACCAATTCAGTAGCCTCCACGTTCACCAGATCTAACATCTCCTGATTTTTTCTTGTGGAGTTATTTAAAAAATATTTCTTATGAAAGACAGCTCACAACCCAAAACGATATGGAGCAACGCGTTCGAAGAGTGTGTGCATCCATACCACGGGATGTGCTTCTCAAAACTGTGGACAAATTTCGCAGACGATTGACTTTATGAATTGAAGCAAATGGGGGTAATTTTGAACAATTTCTTCCTGGCTTATTTCATTAATTAAGCACCCAATATTGTGAGAGACAAGGGGACTGACACTAATAAAGCACCCCATGGGAACATCATTCTACTACGTCCATGTCGTTGTTCCTGGGCAACGCTAAAAGTAGGATACAGTATATATTGTACAAAAAGAGCTTAATTTGGCGTAACGAAAGAATTGGTGCACATTTTTTATCAATTTGATGTGTTTTTCCCGGATAATTCTAAATAAAACAGAGATCATTTCCAGTTTTACTTTTTTCTCGATTTCAGCACCATCTGTCAATGGTTTAAGAAACTGTTCCAGACAAAAATTGATTACTTTTTTATGGAGAATCCGAATCTGCAATAAAAAATAGGTGTTTCCATTTAAGATTTAAAAATTGCCCCTCACCCTACACAAGGGGGCGAGAACTGGGGGTCACGTGTAGTATCATTTTATGTCCCCCTTTGAGCTTAAGAACTTGTCTTACCCACTATTTTAGCCGACGTATAGTTTTCGAGGTAATCTCATCCGAAACTTCAGATGGACCACCTTGTGTATATTGTTGGGTCGTATTAAATTAGGTAGGATGTCAAACCAGCCGACTGGGTGCAGGAGAGGCACCACAGACATTTTAATTTGTGGTGTCCTGAGTATAGGTTTGATGGCTTCCATCACAAAATACACACATTTGAAAACCACAGACCAGAGCAATACAAGAATACTGTCTGAAAAGGTGTGGCACCGCACTTTGGCACTGCACCGATTAATATGTCTTACGTTTCCCAGAACATATTTGTTGTATTCTATCAAACTTTTTAGAAAGGTATGCGCTACAAAATGAACATGTTTTTCAAAAATCGATATTTTGAAGTATCTGATATCGAGTTTTTGCCGCAATTCAGAAATATTGTAGACCTGGGGCTTCCACCAATTACCTATGATTTTAACGTAAGTGAAGGCACAGAACACATAATAGAGAAGTTTGGACTAGAAGAATTTGAATTGCTTGACGTATTTCTAAACACAGATGTCGAGAGAAATAAAAGCTACCTTCTCAAAATATATCCCTTATTACAAACTGCAATACACAAATTTTTCCTTCTACATTATGTTTTTGTGCTTTAACGTTTCCTTTTAAGGTAAAAGCCATGTTGTAGATCCTCAATCTCTTGCAAATTTCGTAGTTTATATAATATGGATCAAAATACCTGAAACATGTATATCTGAAATATGTCCATGATACAATACAGGGTCTCTGAATTTGCCTTGCAATTTTAGTTCTTATGACGAAAGGTTCTTCAAATTTGGAAATATATATATAATATGGATCAAAATACCTGAAACATGTATATCTGAACTATGTCCGTGATACAATACAGGTTCTCTGAATTTGCCTTGCAATTTTAGTTCTTACGACGAAAGGTTCTTCAAATTTGGAAGATACATTATATATAGCGCGAACACAAACATTAGGTAACACAACAAGTCAGTCTGTTATGACATTCTTTGACTTCGCCAACTCACAACCAGAAGTATTATCTCCCAACCTATCCTATAATTCAGGCTAGGCTACACCTGAGTCTGTCACCACAAAACTTCTGTAGAGGGTCGAATACCACACGCTAGCCGCTTTTAACTCATCGTAGCTTCTTTTAAATCGGATTTTGTAGGAATCGCATTTCAACACCTTCCTTTCAGCAACGGCATTCATTTGGAGCTGCGAGCTTTTGGACTGACTTTCCAGACTGTATGCATATGTATTCTACAGATAAAGACACATTTCGTAAATCTGAACGGCCTAAGGTGATGCAGTAATTAATCGGTAAGGGATCACGGTATCGTGACCGTGTCGACGTCTCGACGTCTGTCCGCTTGCTCGGTAGTTGAGGGTCCCCAACGATGTTGGCTCCAGGTGCCTGTGACGTACAGTCGGCTCAGTGGCAACGTGCCGGTTAGACTCTCCGGTTTGATGGCCTAAGTAGCGCCGTGCGGCTCGGGCATGCTTGATCTGCAGCTTCTGCGACCGTGAATTTCGCTAGAGTCGCCTGAGTTGTCACTTTGAAAACATTATAGGACAAGGAATTCCACGTTATGCTCGAAATGTTCAAATTTTTGTGAATTCCTAAGGGACCAAACTGCTGAGGTCATCGGTCCCTAGACTTACACACTAATTAAACTAACTTATGCTAAGAACAACACACACACCCATTCCCGAGGGAGGACTCGAACCTCTGGCGGGGGGAGCCGCGCAGTCCGTGACATGGCGCCTTAAACCGCACGGCCACTCCGCGAGGCCCACCTTATGGAAGACACCCTTTTTTCTGTTTTGTTTCACTCAGACATGTTTCAGCACTTTTTGTGCTATCTTCAGTAGGTTATTTTTTATTTTGTTACTGTAAAATTGTTGTTACATATTAACATTTAGCAAAACTTTCGGTACATAATATTTACAATTGTGAATGCATAATTGTTGTGAAATATTACGAGTATACATCATTTGTTCATAGTTCACAGTTGAGGTATGTATTAACGACCTCATGCACTCTGTGTTGTTTATAACACTGTGTCAGAGTTCTATTTATACCTTAATTGGTAAAAAGAGTGGATGTATGCATTAGTTTACATACCTTACATGATGCTGTTGGACATTTATTTTGGTAACTATTCTGCTACGCAATCTACCTCTTCTCATCTGCAAACAGCAAAACGTAATTATTATTTTTCTATTTATTATGCATTTACAAACGGAAGTGAGTATATATCATCTTTTTATGTGTAACTTAACTTTTTGATATTGTGGTGCTTTCTCATATGTTGTTGACGCAGTTAATAGGCTGATTTCGTGACCTATGTCACGAAATCGCCCTGTTACGTGCACTACTTTTGCATCGGTTCTTCTATCTGCTATTTGTAAACCCATTACTCGATACTGCTTCTGGTGGGTCACGTAAGCACTTCAATACTGATTCTGAAAATGCGATTCTAGTCCTTGTATTTCATATTTCACAATGATATCCGATACTGTGGTACCACGTATCAATACCACCCTATAGACGTCTCGCATTTGGCAATGGAATTTTAAGTTTCCACCTAAACCCGAAAGCAGTCTCACGGGCTCTGGTGAGATCAATGACACGCTCCTGCTGATCCACACCTCTACTGGCTCTGCACTTTGTAATGAGGCTTTGCACGCTTGGAGAAATACAAGTTCAGTAAATCTTTTGTTTGTTGTGTTAGCTTTATCACTAATTATTTCTGTTCTTGCCCGGGTTTCCTACGACGACTGTTGCCACACGAATGTGTAGCCCTCCTCTCCTTACCGTAGTGTATGAAGTCATACACAACAGCTACCACGAAAACGCTCAACACTTCTCGAAAAATGTTGTGTTATCATGTTCCTACTTGATTTAAAAATGTCTGTTAATGTGGACTGAGCGACGTTTTGTGCAATGAAGGAGGAGAAAAGATAGTAGACTAAGCATGATATTATCCACCTCCTACGTTTAACCAAAGATAAACAGAAAGTGTGTTGAGTAAACCGGAAACTGAAACAGCTGATTTCCAGAGGCCACTTGTCTACAGAAACTGATGACCAAGCTAACTAAAGTACTTGACATGTAAACTTGCTGGCGCAAATCGGTTCCTACATTCGGTGATCGTATTTGTGTTACCATGTAAAATTAACAAGAAAAGGGCAGAAACAAGGAAATAAATGGTGTTTTTCCTTGATACTTTACATGTTGTCTTTGATGCTATCTTTTCTCCAATCGGGGAAATTTTATTTGCAGTGATTAATATCAAAACAGACACAGGATGAACGTCTGGATCTGGCAGAGGAATTTTTTCCTTTCGAGGTGGTGAATAGCTGTTCACATCGATACATCATTACTAAAATATTTCCACGTCTTTTGCCGTTTGTGACAGAATTACAGTGTCATCAGCAAACCTTATAGTTTTTATTTCTTCTCCCTGGACTGTAATGTGGTACTATAGGTAAAAGATCTAGAACCCAATTAACAAGAAAGTGAGCTATAAATGTAAGGTTTAGACAGAATCTAGCGCAGCGCCTCGATGCCAGGAAGTATGGATGTTAGCATTCTGAAGTTACATATTCACTGTGTTTCAGTTTATGTACTAGTTAAGTCTCCTTGCATAGTTGAGCAGTTTCAGTGTGAGTTCATGTACAGGAGGTTTATGTATTATACTTGAACAGATCATCCTTGTTTTAAGAGTTCTCATGTATTAATGAAGCAGCAATGAGGTATTTAGATAGTTTTTTCATATCTGTGGCAGTATGTGATAAGGGAGTTGGTATCTTGAGGACAAATATCGATAACGGAGTGTACAGAGAGTTTTTAATGTTGAAGATTGTTTCGGGTTAAAATAGCTTTTTTGCATGAATTATGCTGTTTCTTCAAGTGTACAGTATTGAGTCGCCTCAATTTATTCCTCATAGTTGTGCTTTCGATGAATATTTTGATTTGGTGACATTGGATATGTCTTGTTGGCGGATACAGAATAGTAATTTTTCTGTTTGTTGTGAGTCTTGAACTTTGAGAGGTTCGATACGTGATCTCTAGGAAGATTTGTACCAGTTATATCATGAACCATGGACCTTGCCATTGGTGAGGTGGCTTATGTTCAAAAAATGGTTCAAATGCCTCTGAGCACCATGGGACTTAACTTCTGAGGTCATCAGTCCCCTAGAACTTAGGACTACTTAAACCTAACGAACCTAAGGACATCACACACATCCATGCCCGAGGCGGGATCCGAACCTGAGACCGTAGGGTGGCTTGTGTGCCTCAGTGATATATATAGCTGTACAACAGTTGCAACCTCAATGGAAGGTTGTTGTTGAGAGGCCATACAGACATGTGGTTTCTGAAGAGAGGCAACAGCGGTTTCAGTAGCCACAGGGGCAACTGTCTGGATGACTGACTGATCTGGCCTTCAGACCAACCAAAACGGCCCTGCTCCTTTGGTACTACAGCTGTAAATTTTCCCTAGGGCACGCAGCTCTACTGTATGGCTAAACGATGATGGTGTCCTCTTGGGGTAAAATAGTCCCCCATTCGGATCTCCGAGCAGGGACTGCTCAGGAGGATGTTGCCATCAGAAGAAATAAAACTCTTGTTCTACGTATCGTTTCCCTCGTTATTTGACAACGAATTTCATAGACTGAGGAAGTGGGTTTAAGCTGAAAATTTGGGCTTCTGGTACTATAAGTTCTGAAAGGACAGCCGGTGCTTGTGAAACATTTCAATGGACTTTCGGCCTTAGTTTTCAGAGTGCACATCGACTTATATATCATTTTGGCAGATAGGCCTCAACGATGTTACAAAAAACGTGAAAAACACCTGCAGTGTGTACAGGAATTGATTTTAAAATATCAGAAATGGGATTATGCGACGTCTGAATTTTTTTATTGAGCGTTTCTCATTATTATAAAAAAAATGAAACAGTTTCCATGTCTTGACGGGTGCCCCGTTACAGGCATGAGTGTTTTATCAAGCAGTTCTCACCTTGGCTATAACTGCGCTATCTCTGCAGTCAAAGAAGGTCCTGAGTCTCTAAAAATGACAAGTACCAAAGGTGCCAACTTAACTTGTGTTTCTCTCGGGGCGTGCAGCTGACGTGACTCAGAAATTGACTACGAGCGTATTGACCTATTTCGGAATGTGACAGCGAACAAAATTGACCACATAAAGAACAGGCAAAATTTTGGGTCTGCAGATGACCTGGTCATTCATTGCCTCGTCAGACTCAAGCGTCACACGTGTTCGCTGGCGAGTAGAACTGGAATTCTGCTGGATTAGTGCAGAAGAGAGACTCTTTCTGAAAACTGACTACGCTTATCGGCCTGAGCAGTGCTTTGTGTAAGCAGTACTCATCTTAAAAAGTGTAGATAAATTGGTAACCGTGAAACGTCCCCTTAGAAAAATTATACGTAACTGTGCTTAAACGGACACACAATATTTTTAGCGCGACTCAGTCTGACTTTCAAAAATCCATACAAAAGAATGGCCCTGACTAACATTAACCTATACCTTTCACAAATCACTTACCTCACCAAAAATATTCGTTACTCGAACTACCGCAATACAGCGAGCGCCACTACTGCCAGCTAAATAAAAGATTGAAACTACGGAAGGCACTAACTACTGATAGGCATAGTTAGCGAATGAAAGATTTTAATAGAGAACAAACAATGTATTTACCTTAATAGTCATAATACATATAGCAGTTCATGACATCCAGTCTTACAAATTTCAAAACTCCGCCATCTATCTCCCCACATCCACCACTGCTGGCGGCTCACCTCCAACTCCGCAACGCTACGCGCTGTTCACATCCATCTGCCCAACGCTACAATGGCGAGTATTACAACAATGCCAACTAGCCACAGACTGCACACAGCACAGCCAGTGATCTTCATGCAGAGCGCTACGTGGCGTTACCAATAAAAAAAAACCTAAACAGCCTACTTACATAGCCCCCACGCTCCCCATAAAAAAAATTTACAAATTGTTTTGGGCAGTGGCCAATACAGATATGAAAATTTTTTCATAATTACAAAAACAAAGATATCAAATGCACACACTTATTGATACAATGTTGGTCAAAAGTTAAAATTTTCTCACAGTCCATAAAGACAGTCCTGATCATTCATCACAGTAAAATTGCAGATTTTTTTTCTCAAAGTCTGAGCAGTAAAAGAAAATGCACACAGAAGTAGTGGATTTACATGCTGTCTTGAAGAAGTAGTGTTGTCCTTCCAACGGGCAGACAGTGCTGACTCTTGACATGCAGACAGGTAATGGGCCACAACAGAGCAAACCCACAGCAGAGTCAGTCGAAGTAGGTAGATCATCACAGAACAGACCCACTGTAGTTCCGGTAGAGATTACGGTATTGGTGGGCCACCAGAGATGCCGACCCACTGTAGACCTTGTAGAGATGGCCAGCAGCCATCTGTTGTGACTGTGCAGGTGCACAATCACCATGGAAGAGTCTTGCGGAGAATACAGCAAGTCCATAAGCCACCACTTGTGCACTCACAAATTTTTTTTTGAAATGTCCTTAGAACCAGCAATGCTGTTATCCAGTCCCTTGCTGAATTATTAACACACGTGCAAACACTAACAGTCCTCTTTTTTCACATATTGGGCATATACTATGACCAACAGAAATGTGTGCAGTGAAATGAATGCTTACAAGTTACTTAATTTGGTGAACTGGTGTCAATTACAATATTATAACATGAGAATACAATAACAAAGGTACAAAATACATCATTAAAGAACATAACAATACAGATAACATTTGTAGTAATACAGGCTTTACAAAACAATAGAAATAAACATATACATCAGTGTTACAGGAATTATAACTAAGTAAATACATAAAAGATCAGAATAACTTTTAAAACATCAACTTCACACATGGGCATTAAAACAAACCAGAATAAATAATGTCTAAACATCTTTACAAAGTAAATAACATAGTATTTGAAAAATTCTACAACATAAAACTTATTAGCTAAACACTTAAAGACAGGAAAAAGACAAATACACTAGGGTACATAAACACATAGTGGAATAATACAAAGGGAAAAACAGGGTTCGTTTTCAGTGTGACATTTGGTACTGCAGTCCAACCCAAAACTTCGTTCTGTAGACCTTTCCCCTTTTTCAACATTTGTTTCCACCAAAAAAATCCTATCCAAGCATGCTTTCTGTATTCTGTTCACATCCTCTTTCAAAATTCTTTTTTGGCCAAACCATTTTCTTATAGCTTCCCAATGCATTTCTTCTAATTCATCACAACTCGTTCTCACATATAGCCTACCCCATCTTAAGCTAACTTAAATCTACTGAGCTCAGATGCTAAACTAAGGGATGAGGCAATGCAGCAGCACAAAACAAGTAACACAAACAACAATGACAAAAAAATGGAAATTGGCAAAGCAAGCTACAGTAAATCTAAATTACCAAGCAAATGCAACATTACAAAAAACTGAGCCAATATGCAGCAACAAGGAAAATAAATCAGTAGTAAAACTAGCTTAACAGAGTAATAGAAAGTGAAATTTAGTAGCACTATGCCTGGAAAACAGCAGCAGTAAATGTAATAACCTATATGTAAACATGACAAAGCTCAAGCAGAAATATATATTGCAGTAAAAATGGCCATGTTTAATACCTATCACATCTTAACACTAGGGTGATGCATCACGAGAACTTACGCTAGCAGATAAGTTACTAAATCGTAAAAAAATTATTTATGCAGTTCCTGTGAAGGAAATGTCTATTTATGTTCCCTCGTTTTCTTGGAAGTAGATCATGAAATTATTTTTTGTACTAGATCTTAATAGTCATCAAAAGTCATAATATTTATAGCAGTTCATGACATCCAGTCTTACAAATTTCAAAACACCGCCATCTCTCCCCCCACATCGAGCACTGGTGGCGGCTCACTTCCAACTGCGCAACGCTGCGCGCTGTTCACATCCATCTGCCCAACGCTACAATGGCGAATATTACAACAATGCCAACCAGCCACAGACTGCACACAGCACAGCCAGTGATCTTCATACAGAGCGCTATGTGGCGTTACCGATAAAAAAGACCTGAACAGCCTACTTACAACCGTAGTCGAAAACTCAGCATAGTGAACGTAACTTCCTGTCAGCAACGTAATGTAGTTCAGTGGCAGGGACAAGTGCTGTCGCGCAAGTTATTCTCGTGCTCCTACTCACAGGTATTTATGAACTATACACTACCTGGATGACTATGTATTCGAGTCGTTAAATATCGGGTAACCCGATCAGGAGACTGGGCAGTGCACACAGTACTTAAGAGCTATGGTTATGCAGGCTTAACAGTAAGAGGGCGGCCAAGTAACAGATGATGTGCTACTTATTGGCAAGTCGAAAGGAGAGAATAACGGGTTTCCTAGCAGCACTTTAATTGGTTTGCCTGTGCTTTCAGTACCTCAGCTTAATGACAGATATACAAGACAAGCTTATAAAATGCCGAAACTGGAGGGGCGAAAGAGTACGTCCTGGTGAGTTCCATAGTGTTGTTGACTACATAAACGGCTTTCCCGTTTGTGGTTTGCAATCCTCTCCATCTACCCCTCCTATCAACTTTGATCCTCCCCTGTATTTTTCCTCCAGGGCACCCTCTTTCCCCTCTCTTCCTCCCTCCCCTCCGCCCCCAGTCTTCCACAACCCCCTACCGTCTCCCCTCCCCTTCCCTTCTCCTTTCCCACGCGCATCAACACCCTCCCCCTCTCCCTCCTATCCGCACCTCTTTGGCAGGTCCGCGGCTTTGTGCATGAATAGTGCATCTTCGTGCGCCGGAGGTCGTCGCCAGTGCTCGTGTGTGTCTTCCCATCAGTGCTTCAGTGTCTCTCGGTTTGTGCTCCTCCGTTCACGTGTGTAAACTTGTTCTTCCCCGTTGTGTACAGTGATGAACTTTTTTTAACCAATCAGTACGCCCGTGAACGGCTTCCTTTATTTTTACTACGTCTGTCTCCCGTTTTTGCCCACCAAGTTTGTTGTGTATTTCTGTGTTTATGTATTCTGTACGTGTTCGCTGTGGCCGAAGAGCGGCGTAGATAGGCCGCTGCCGGCCTACCTTTATTGTAAAGATATTAAAATAACAATAAAGAAAGGTGGTTCTGCGTAATATCTCTTTCGATATAGGCACAGGCTGAGCGCATTTGAACACCACTTAACGGCGCAAATGCTAGGTATTCGTTGTAATGTGAAACTAAACACTGCATATTAATCTTGGGAGCCATCGACAGTCTCGTCCGTAACTAGGCAGTATGAAAGGGGATAGGTAGGTAGCGTAATTAATAATTTCTGATGCGCCTTGTGAAGACAGCAGGTAACCCATGGGTAAGTGCGAAAAGTGTTATCTGGGGACACAATACTAGAAAAATCAGGGTGCCAGCTGGAAACGTAGAACTGTATGTGGAAGTATATCAATTATGAATAAGAACGACCGTACTGGGGGACAGTTCCCGATGTGCTCGTGTTCTTGAGCAGTTTTAAGAACGTCTATCACAGGGGAAGAAATAGAGACAACTTTCTACCTTAGGGCAATGTTTGAGGTGGGCGGGGGGGATTTAGAGGAGCCAGTCACATACGGTGTAGCAAGAATCGCTTGCTGGTCTTGACAGCAGGCACTGTTGTAAATTCGTGTGGCAGTGTACACGCGTTCTGTGGGCCTTCAAACCAGAGTTACCGCATTAAAAGTAGGGCATGGCGAGCAGTTATTGCTAGTTCCAACGCGCCAGGAACAAGGAATGCCAATACTATAGTTAGCGTATCTAGTAAGGCACTCTAGAGAATGACAGCGGAAAGCTGAGAGTTATCGAGCGCATGGCTCGCTTCTCGGCACGTTGGCGTGTGCAACAGACCGCGGGGAGAGGGTGGGAGGCAAGGATGAGGCGTGATATGTAAACTCTCCGCATACAGCAATGGCGTCTCAGGGGGTGATGTGCGACACACTTCAGCGCATATGTGTTTGTAACACTGCCGTACGTTCGAGAACACTAGCAAAGTATAATTTACAAGCAACCCACTGGGTGTAATGAGTCCAGGCTGTGAGGTAACGGGCGAGTTGTGGCGCCCTGGAAATATTCTATGTTCGGAGTTGGGGCGGCCGCACAGGACGCTCGTTACAGCGGGGGCGCGCCAGTAAGCACGTGGTGCGTGACGTTAGCCGGACGAGAGGGGTGGCGCCAGCGCATGGCCCAGCCGTGTGACTGGGAACTCCGCTGTGACGAGGACGGTGCTTTGTGTAGTGCCAAAGATGGTGGACATCGTGAAACCTTAATGTCAGACATTTCACAGTTCGTATAGAAATTAATGGCAGCCAGATGAATCACGATATCTCGAAAAGAAACATGTACACTATCATTATTTACACGACGATTCTGATGGTGTAATCAGATTTTCAATATCGTTATTAGTTTAAAGTTTAATATCTGACGCTAAATTATACAAGTAACACCCAGAAACGAATTTCCAAAATATAAATTCTTCATCCGATTTTATCGATCGCCGCGTCTTTAGAAAGCTATTAGTGTAAGCCTAAATTGTAACGAATTACAGGTATGTAACTTGAATAGTACTTGAGTTACTGGAGGTCAAAGTGGCCAATTACTATCGATCGCGTCAGGCCAAAAGTACTCCACAGTTACACGATAAAACGGTAGCAGAATGCTTATAAACATATTTATTCATCAAAGTCTTTGTTTATATCCGATATATACTATTCATGAAGAAATTGTTTAAATATTTACTGTGTTTTAAAAAGCACAGAGACATTAGGCTAAAGGTACGGCCAAACTTTCAGGAAACATTCCTCACACACAAAGAAAGAAAACATGTTATGTGGACATGTGTCCGGAAACGCTTACTTTCCATGTTAGAGCTCATTTTATTACTTCTCTTCAAATCACATTAATCGTGGAATGGAAACACACAGCAACAGGACGTAGCAGCGTGACTTCAAACACTTTGTTACAGGAAATGTTCAAAATGTCCTCCGTTAGCGAGGATACATGCATCCACCTCCGTCGCATGGAATCCCTGATGCGCTGATGCAGCCCTGGAGAATGGCGTATTGTATCACAGCCGTCCACAATACGAGCACGAAGAGTCTCTACATTTGGTACCGGGGTTGCGTAGACAAGAGCTTTCAAATGCGCCCATAAATGAAAGTCAAGAGGGTTGAGGTCAGGAGAGCGTGGAGGCCTTGGAATTGGTCCGCCTCTACCAATCCATCGGTCACCGAATCTGTTGTTGAGAAGCGTACGAACACTTCGACTGAAATGTGCAGGAGCTCCATCGTGCATGAACCACATGTTGTGTCGTACTTGTAAAGGCACATGTTCTAGCAGCACAGGTAGTGTATCCCATATGAAATCATGATAACGTGCTCCATTGACTGTAGGTGGAAGAACATGGGACCCAATCAAGCCATCACCAACAATGCCTGCCCAAACGTTCACAGAAAATCTGTGTTGATGACGTGATTGCACAATGGCGTGCGGATTCTCGTCAGCTCACACATGTTGATTGTGAAAATTTACAATTTGATCATATTGGAATGAAGCCTCATCTGTAAAGAGAACATTTGCACTGAAATGAGGATTGACACATTGTTGGATGAACCATTCGCAGAAGTGTACAAGTGGAGGCCAATCAGCTGCTGATAGTGCCAATCAGCTGCTGCACACGCTGTACATGGTACGGAAACAACTGGTTCTCCCGTAGCACTCTCCATACTGTGACGTGGTGAATGTTACCTTCTACAGCAGCAACTTCTCTGACGCTGACATTAGGGTTATCGTCAACTGCACGAAGAATTGCCTCGTCCATTGGAGGTATCTTCGTCGTTCTAGGTCTTCCCCAGTCGCGAGTCATAGGCTGGAATGTTCCGTGCACCCTAAGACGCAGATCAATTGCTTCGAACGTCTTCCTGTAGGGACACCTTCGTTCTGGAAATCTGTCTCGACACAAACGTACCGCGTCACGGCTATTTCCCCGTGCTAATCCATATGTCAAATGGGCATCTGCCAACTCCGCATTTGTAAACATTGCACTGACAGCAAAACCAAGTTCGTGATGAACACTAACCTGTTGATGCTACGTACTGATGTTCTTGATGTACTGTAGAGGAATGAGTAGCATGTCAACACAAGCATCGAAATCAACATTACCTTCCTTCAATTGGGCCAACTGGCCGTGAATCGAGGAAGTACAGTACATACTGACGAAACTAAAATGAGCTCTAACATGGGAATTAAGCGTTTCTGGACACATGTCCACGTAACATCTTTTCTTTATTTGTGTGTGAGGAATGTTTCCTGAAAGTTTGGCCGTACCTTTTTGTAACATCCTGTATGTTTAAAAGGATCTGAGCATTATGGGACTTAACATCTCAGGTCATCAGTCCCCTAGAACTTAGAACTACTTAAACCTAACTAACCTAAGGACATCACACACATCCATGCCCGAGGCAGGATTCGAACCTGCGACCGTAGCGGTCGCGCGGTTCCAGACTGAAGCGCCTAGAACCGCTCGGCCACCAAAGGCCGGCGGTATATGTTTATTTAATTGTTTGTGTGTTTAATAATGTGTATTACAGTGTGTTTATGGTCCAGTCGTAGGAATATTTATTTAATTTCAGGTATTTAAATGTAAATCCAGTATTTCGAATATGTTTCATTATGTTTGTGTGACTGTGCGTTGGCATGAAGACATGGCGCGAGCGCTCTACCCAATCACAGCGCTCGTGAATGGGGTGATGGGGGGAGATGGATGGAAGCGAGTTTCAAGAGAGGACACAGAGTAGTCCTGGGAGTACGGCACTGGACACGGAGAGTGCTGGACAGGACTCGGGAAGAGCTGGAAGGTACGGCACGAGAGTCGGGGAGAGAGACTTGGAGAGTGTGGAGCGGGTTGAACGTGGTGCGAGAGATAGAAATACGTCGGAGTGCGGACTTACGTGGCTTCTATAGTGAAGACGTAGTGTGCGTTTAGAAGTGAATATCTCGCGAGCTATGCTCTCGTTCATAACTAATTACGTGCACTAGGAATCTATTGTTTCCCTGTTATTCAACTTGTGTTTTATTTAATTGCTGGACTATCGACACCAATAAGCGTTTTGCAGAAATATACCGCATTCTAAAAAGTACTTCTACTATCGTACTCATCATTTATAGTCGTTTACAGACTCATTTACAGATATTTTCCACCTATTACGAGTATACAAAGACAAAGCAGAAGTCGACATATAAGCAGATTTACCAAAGTATTTATTAGCAAGTTCGGCCATATGGTAGGTGCGGAATGCAATAATATCTCTGTCAACAAAACTTTCGACCATATGGTAGGTGCGGAATGCAATAACATCTCTGTCAACAAAACTTTCGAGTCCGCCAACATTTGGTACTCCAGAACCTCCACGAACAATGGCTACAGTAAACCATCCGTTACCATGACCAAACGAATCATTAATATCTAAACTAAAGTTAAGTCGACAACCACAGAAAACAGAAGGTCTGTCCAGCAAGGCTTGAGCAGCGACAGATTTGACTGGTATACGATTCTTCTTGTCTCCAGCAGTTGTAGCAAACTCGATGTTCTCGATAGTCTTGTACAATGTCTGTTTAGAACGGCGACGGTATCTTCTGTAAGGCATCTTGGCAGCGTTCAATGCAGTTACCTGTGCAGCAGCAGCAGCGCGAATGAGCCGCTGCGCGGCGCTCGCTCGCTTATATAGAAGTCCGATAACGCGTGACCTTTGAAATTCAGAGTGCCAGCGGCGCGTTATCCCGGACGGGAGCACTAGCCGTACTAGGTGCCTGCAGATTTCATTTATTTGTAATTTTTCATTTATAAATTTATATGTTACATTCATAATTCGAAATTGCCGAGTGATAGAAAACTTCGACCATTCGATTCATGTGTGTATTCTTATCGAATACTGTAGATTCAGCAGCATTTGGCCTGTAATGCGGCAACTACGTATCACAGCCCCTAGACAACGAAACCGGCCAAAACTTTTAATATTGCACCCCTGAGTCTGAGGGTGCGTAGTCGTTTTGAAAGCCCGCAAGGCATAGGTGAGATAAAAGTAGTATCAGGTCTGCAGATGTTCAGGGGATCGTACCTTTTAAGCATATTAAGTTGACAGTCAAAGAATCTAGTAATTAGCTGTGAGCCTTTTAAAAAGGGGAGATAATTCCAGGAAATGCAACAAGTCGTGTTGGAAGACCCAGACAGGTAATGCAACTCCTTGCTATTCTGTTGCATTGTCATTAGTAGTTGAACAGTATTCCTCTTGGTTTATGAGTAAAATACCCTTCATTAGTACGCCTTTACATTCTTGATGCAGAAATTTGTGAGTACATTGCTCTGGTGGGTGTTTACAACGAACAGATCTGTTTAAGTCTTCTTTGCTCGACGCAAGCGTCTCGTCAACTGAGCACATGAGACCTGGATATACGTAGAGACAGCGATCCAAAGTTGACGCATGCGCAGTTCAATTTAAAAAAATTTAAATTGGTCGAGCGGTGGGGGGGCTGAGCTTCCATGCCATTGGCCTAGAATTTAGTGACCCATGGCCCATAGCGACTAGCAGGCAGCACGATGACGCCGACGCCACGCGTATTGCCACTGGCTTTGGGCACATAAGCATTAAAAAACCGTTTAATTTGTTTCTGAGGAAAGGTGCTGCTGGCTGCTTCGATTGAGGTCCACAATTTATGGATCGCGCTATTATGGTCATAAGCCTCATACCCCCGGCCAGCGATCAGTGCCTCGACGAATGCACCTACCGCGATTGTCTATGATCAAACATAGTGCCTAGTCTCAATAACAATACGAAATGTAATCTTAAAATATAAATGTTGCCTCCAGGCAACTGTAATTTAGTATATACAGATTTTATGTAGAAACTTGTGGCATATATTGTCCAAAATAATAAAATGCTTACCCTTACATTCAAGGTAAAAATCTTTGAGGGATGACACATATTATGCATATCCACATATTGAAACGAATTGCATGATACACATAATCAATCATTCCACACAATTAAAGTATCTCTTGCGACATATTTCTGGATTATGTAACTAATTAACTACCAACACCATGCGTACTGAAAAAATGGTTCAAATGGCTCTGAGCACCATGAGACTTAACGTCTGAGGCCATCAGTCCCCTAGAACGTAGAACTACTTAAACCTAACTAACCTAAGGACATCACATACATCCATGCCCGAGGCAGGGCTCGAACCTGCGACCGTAGCGGTAGTGCGGCTCCAGACTGAAGCGCCTAGAACCGCTCGGCCGGCTATGTGTACTGAACTCCCAAGTATTGTTTCATTGTATTGCCACAGGAGATGTGCACAAATATTCACGAATGTAAGCGCTCGTGTGGCAGTCCATCGTGCGACTATATCCGTTAGTCGTAATCTTGGCGTTGGACACTCAAAGTTCTGCTAAGAAACAAATATATATATATATATATATATATATATATATATATATATATATATATATATATATATATATTTATTTGCAATGTATTTCCTTCCGACTTTAAGTTATCTGTTCACGATAATGTTTTTGTTATCTTCAACACGGATAGTAAAAATGTTTGTTATATCGTGAGTCAGAAATAATTTATGCGATTCAAATGAACAAAACGTATTGACATCACGCTACTTTCAAATACGGTGCCGGACATATTTTGCGAAGCACCCCTGACAGGTAACCAACAAAGTTCTTTCCATTTCTATACTATAAAAATGGCGAGTGACTAGGGCCTCCCGTCGGGTAGACGGCTCTCCTGGTGCGTGTCTTTCGATTTGACGCCACTTCGGCGACTTGCGCGTCGATGGGGATGAAATGATGATGATTAGGACAACACAACACCCAATCCCTGAGCGGAGAAAATCTCCAACCCAGCCGGGAATCGAACCCGGGCTCTTAGGATTGACAGTCCATAGCGCTGACCACTTTTTTTAAAAAAAATTACTTTTTGTTCGTTTTAGTTCGTTGCATCTGCTCGGGGCGGACGTCGCAAGACACCCGTTTCACTTCGTCGTTTATCCATTAACTCAGTTTTTTATTACAGAGGGCTGCTAACCCTCTGACCGAACACGCTGAGCTACCGTGCCGTCCAGCCTCTGCTACCGGGGACGGACATTTCTATACTGTTCGGAGACAATTTTCTTCACAGTGGTAGTGGTTTCCAGGTGAATGTGAGGCTATACTTACCTAGTTACAACATTGTACATACCTCGGGGTCCATGTTGCATTATTTATGAGCAATAAATGTTGTAAAACGCAAACTTTCAATTTTCTGGAAGACAGACGGCATGAGAATAGTACGAGTCGCGAGGGGTAGCCGTGCGGTCTTGGGCGCCTTGTCACGGTTCACGCGGGTCCCCCCCCCCCCCCCCCCCCCCCCCGTCGGAGGTTACAGTCTTACCTCGCGCATGGGTATGTGTGTTGTCCTTAGCGTATGTTAGTTTAAGTTAGGTTAAGTAGTGTGTAAGCTTAGGGACCGATGACCTCAGCAGTTTGGTCCCATAGAAATTATCACAAATTTCCAAATAGCACGAGCTTCACTGGCAGATCATAACGTCAAAGATCAACATTTATCATTAACTCGACGCACCAAGGCACCACCGAGGTATCGCAGAGAACACAAAATTACCAAGGAAAAACGAAAATAGGAAAATTTGCTCCCTGTTTTTAGTTTAGTTCTATTTATGAAATATGGGGCAGAAACAATTTTTATCCCTCAGATCTCACAGAGGAAAGACAATCAAATATCTTCCACGCCTATGGAAGGTGTAACCTGCCTAAAATTTGTAGCACTTTTAGAAAGAGAAGCAAAATACAAGTTTATTTAACCTTACGTGGGCTTATACTTTCTATTTAGTCTAGCCTAATGGGATAATGTACCCTCTACAATGGGTTGTGGAGAACACAGGGTGACGCAGCTAAGACAGGCCACATCAAGTATATCCAGAATGAATAAATATAGCGACGTGTGGTTTTCGCCAAATTAGAGCGGACAATATAACGAATTTCCTGATGTTCACAAATAATTTTTACTGTTTAGAGTCGCCGGATTGCGACACCGACTTTAATTGTAGTGGAACTATGTACCTTTTTCTGCGGCATTTGAAAGAAGCTTTTAAGGGAACCTCAACATAACATGTATGGGACTTAATCAAACAGCATCAGCGCCGCAAGTCACTATCCCGCTATCAGGAGAAGAAGTTCCCAAAACGTCTGTCCTTTTATGCCAAACGTAAGCAAGCACGTAACTCAGGTACGGTTCTTGTGTTCATCAGTGCTCTTGAAACCATCGGTTTATGTTCGGCTGTTGTAGCAATCAGGTAACTTCCTCGTACACGATTGGAAATTCACAATGTGTATGACAGTCGAAAAGGAGCATATCTGTTATGGCAAATGTCGCCAGACTATTATTGCAGCGATACCGTTGTATACTGAAGAGTATCCTCATCGTGAAAGTACTCATGATCTACCTTTGCAAACATTACAAAAAAAAAGTGCTACAAACTGGAAGTGTGGAGAGTAAAATAGGCAAAGGAAGAAGAGGGGCAGCTGATGAAAGAAATGAAACTAACATTTTAGCAGCTGTAACACACAATGTAAATGACACTAAGAGTACGGGAGGGATCAACTAAACTAGTGTTCCGCGAACACTACATTCCATTGCATTTAAGCCTCTTCAGCTTTCGCTGCATATACGACATCATGACAATGACTTCAAAATTGCGTTAAATTCTCCGAATGTTATCTATGGGAAGTGCAAAGTGATGCGGTATATCCATAAAAATTTTGTTTGAGGAAAGAGGCATCGTTTACAAACCATGGGAAAGTCAAAGTTTGCAATATGCACTAATCGTCAGTTGAAAACACACGCTGACTCAAAGAAGCGAATAAAAACAAACGTCTGGTACCTGTTTTGCAAGATCAACATCACTGGTCCCTATCTTACTGATGGGAACCTAAATACGGTCGAATATCTCGTGTTGCGCCGACCGTTGTGGCCGAGCGGTTCTAGGCGCTTCAGTCTGGAACCGCGCGACCGCTATGGTCACAGGTTCGAATTCTGCCTCGGGCATGGATGTGTGTGATGTCCTTAGGTTAGTTAGGCTTAAGTAGTTCTACGTTCTAGGGGACTAATGACCTCAGATGTTAAGTCCCATAGTGCTCAGAGCCATTTGAACCATTTTTATCTCGTGTTCCTCAGGTATGCTGCTGCCACAGTTATTGGAAGACATCCCACTACATAGGGCAATAAGTGTGGTGCCAACATGACAGATGCCCCTCCCATTGCACTCTTGCACTGACAGACCATTTTCAGAGAACATTTGGAGAACATTGGAACAGTCTTTGAAGAAACGCAATATGGTCTGCAGACTCACCAAACTTAACACTTTTATCTGAGACGAAAATTAAAACAAGAGGTCTATTAGGAAACATCGAAGCCTTCCGAAGGCACGAAATGCCTTAACACAGCTCTGGCCGCGACTGTGTTACTAAGACGGCGCCCGAGTAGAAGTCGGACCGCGATTTTATTGACGCACGAGCCACCAGTGGCTTCAAAACTGGACTCAATTCATATAACAACAATGTATGGAAGTCTCGCAACCCGCCTCTTGTCTGGTGTCGTATTGTTTTGTTCATTTCTAGAATTATTTCTAAAGAAACAATGAGCGTAGTAGCTACTGTCGTTAATGTCTGAACCAATATAATCACTGACGTAATTTTTTGCGTGTACTCTTTATGTTTCACAGTTCTCCGTAATTGTGCTAGAAATAAGTCACGTTTGTTGAGTGAGCAAGTAATTGTGGAAGGTCAAGAGGAAGAAATTTGCTCCATAGCTCACCTCGATTTTTCTTTTTCGGAAAATAATTACACTTTCTGTCATTATTTTAAAATTTGTGATATATCTGAAGTAAATATGAAAAATAAAACTTGAAGCTTGGCTCCTTTTTAGTATGTATTACTCTTTAAGATCCATCAATTACATGTGTGCCAGAAATGCTTCAAGTAACGACAGAAACGGCCGGTTTCCTAGGCCCAATATTCCTCAAAGTGCGTGGAAGTGTAAATAATACGGGCCCGTGCTGTCGTTAACTCTAGATGAAATACAACGTACGGTACTGTTTCTCCAGAATCACTTTATAGCGTGTTGGGAACCTAAATACGGTCGAATATCTCGTGTTGCGCCGGCCGTTGTGGCCGAGCGGTTCTAGGCGCTTCAGTCCGGAACCGCGCGACCGCGGATGTGTCGACCTCTGGCAGCAATACAGGCCTGATAACGGCGGGCCATGCTGTGGACCATGTCAGATTTTGCGCACGTGGAGTGACAGCCATGATAATGAACTCACGAACCGTACCTTAGTTACATGCTCACTCACATCTGGTATAATAGGACAGACGTTTGTGCACCTCTTCTCCTGACGGCGGGACAGTTGTTTGCGGTGCTGTTACCTTGATACTGTTTGATCAAGTCCCATACAGATTATGTCACTGAAGTTCCCTTAGAAGCTTCTTTCAAATACTACAGAAGAAGGTATAAACACTGGTGTCCAAAATTAAAGCAACAAACAGAAATTTTGCAAGGTTGCATTTATTTTGTCACAAAACAGTATAAACAGGTGATATAAAAGTAGAAACAATGTAAAGAATACAGAACGTAAACAACTGTAACATCCTTAACGGCAGCAAAAAGGTTCTTCGTTTTTTCCAACTTAAGGGATTTGCACACACATTCTGACAACTGATTAATGTGCTCAGTATGGGATATGCCCACCTCTGGCAGGAATACAGGCCTGATAACGGCGGGCCATGCTGTGGATCATGTCATCAACCTAATGTAAAGGCAATGACACCCACTCGTCTTGCAGAGAAGCTCGCAAGTCTTGGAGAGTGGTTGGTGGGTGGTAATGTGATGCACTCCTCCTCGCTAGTGCATTCCAGTTGTGCTCAATGGGATTCAAATCGAGACAATGAGCATGTCACGCCTTGTGTGCAATAGCTTCCGTTTCCAAGAAAACCACCCGAGTTCTATGAGGTCGAGCATTATCGTCTCTTAATACGAAGCCTTGACCCACAGCAACTCGCAAGAACCTCTCACATAAGGTTGCGAGATCTCGTCACGATACCTGACAGTAGTTAAACCTTGCCGATTCACCCGTAAGATTTCATGAAGAGGTGTTCGAGTTGTCAACATAATCCCTGACCACACCATTAGGGATTCTCTTCGATATCGGCCTGTTTTCACAGTTTGGGTCCTGAAATCGTATTCCACGTTTCTCCAGGTGTGAATCCGTTGAGTATGACTCTCGAGAGCAAATCGTGACTCATCTGTGAAAAGAACATCGGCCCACTGTTCTACCGTCCATGTGGCACGTTGACGACTGTTCTAGACGTTCCCTTCTGTGAAGACGCGTCAGAGGTACACGTACAACAGGTCTTCGACGACAAAGGCTACCCTGCCGAAGCCTTTTTACACCGTTTGCCTCAATACAAACGTCCATGGATATTGCGATGTCAGATGCCAGCTGCAGTGCGGTACTATGGCGGTACCATCGTGCCCTGACAGCCAAATAACAGTCCTCTCTTTCTGATGTCACACGTGGTTCGGGATACAGTTTTGGTCTATATAAACTGTCGCCGCACCCGAGAAACAACAGAACGATTCACGTTAAGTGACAGTTTGCGACTGTCCTGCTTCCATTCTTCCTATGGCTCTCCACTGCAGAGTTCCTGGTAGGCGTCTATTCTGTGCCATACTGCACCATCTATGACTGATACACAGCGATTCTGGATGTGGGACTACGCAGTAAACATTCACCCATTTGATAGGTTCCCTGACATTGTCGTTGACATGGTTGTTCGTTGACTGGAATACTATCTTCCGTTCAGAACACTACCAGACGGACATCTGTTGACAGTTTGTATGATTGTATCGTGAATTAAACGCTGGACGTGGAAATAGCGGGTGATTGTTTTAATTTTGGACATCAGTGTAGCTTCACTAGAGGAAAGTCGGTGTCTTAATTCGGGACTATAAACAATAAAATTACTTGCAAACATCAGAAAATTCGCCGTTTTGTCACATCTTGATACATCTATTAATTCTGAAGATATTTAGGATGGCCTCTCTTAGCTGCTTCATCCTGTAGAAGTAAAAATAGATGGAAAAACTTAGGCAATTTAAAAAGAGAAACTTGTACGTGAACATCCACTAATAAAATTTATCGAGTTTGAAATGTATTAAATCTAAAAGAAGTAAACCATTGTAAAAAAGCTGTAAGAGCAAATTCTGAAAGCGAATAAAAAAGGACTGCAGGCTGGATGCTTGACCACAGTGCTAAACTCGTAGGGAGTGTAATGCAATGTCCGTTCTTGCGGCTCAGGAAAGCTGATGATTGTAATGACAGTGTCCTGAAATATCACTTCAAGACAGACGTTTGTTGTCATCTTTTTTTCCTCTTTCGCTTCACTATCGGTCTTTGAAATTGAAGTTGGTAACCATGGACGTAGCAGATGTGCGAAGACGGTTCACTTACTGCAAGGAGAAGCTATTACTCAGCATTAGATTGTCAGTCTGCATTAAATTACAGAACACCACACAATATTTCGTAGGGTAGGCACGGAACATCAGACATATTTCATGGTAAAATGTCAGTGGACTGGGGGATACAAGGTTTGGCTGGCCCCATTCTGCTGTTGAACTGGGACACGATACTGGATTTCCCACTTATCGAGAGTAGTAATCCTATCACTTCAACTATTCGAGCCCTGGACCCACCCACGTGCGAGTGTGGATATACGTGAAGAAGTAGATAGGTGTAACATATGGAAATCTGCGTTAGTTTCGGGAGAATGCTCGGATTGTCTAAGCAGTAAGGCGACTGCTCGTGATAAGCGAGAAATCCGGGTTGGAGTCCCGATCTTTAGGTAGTACAGCGCTTTAGGTAGTACATTTATATGTATTACAGTTAAGATGAATTTCAGGAATAAATTTCATCCAGATTCAGGTTTCCTGTCTTTTCCCTAAATCGCTTAAGATGAATGGCTCAAATGGCTCTGAGCACTATGGGGCTTAACATGTGAGGCCATCAGTCCCCTAGAACTTATAACAACTTAAACCTAACTAACCTAAAGACATTACACATATCCATACCCGAGACAGGATTCGAACCTGCTGCCGTAGCGATCGCGCGGTTCCAGACTGAAGCACCTAGAACCGCTCGGCGACACCGGCCGGCTTAAGATGAATGCTGGGATGGTTCTCTTGAAAGCATAGTGTCGATTTCTTCCCCCGTCCTTCTCTTGTGGATGTGCTTTGCTCCTAATCGCAGTCGACGGGATACTAAAACCTAATCTTCCTTCCGTCGCATTAGGTAGACTCAGGACATGTACACAAATAGCAGATGTGGTTACCAACCTTACCTTTTGGAGCCTCGAACTTCGGGAACTTGATTTGTAGAGAACTCCATTGCTTAAAGACTAGTGGTTAACGTTAATGAAGGGACATTTTTATTTCATTAATGAAGAAACATTTTATTTTATAACTAACATCATTGAATCATATTTCATCGCACAACAAGAAATAAGAAATCGCTTTTGTCATGTGATTTCTGAAGTATTCATTTTTTCGGAATCTCGCTGATAACTTATTAGTCCAGTACGCACATGTTCACTTCATTGTTCACCAGGTCATATAGATACTTAGATTTAATGTTCTTCAGCGTTGAGTAATGTGAACTCTCCCCCCCCCCTCCCCCTCTCAACTAACACACACACACACACACACACACACACACACACACACACACACACACACGAGGTCGTAAAATGCTGCTTATTCGGCTTTGCCATGCGAATGCAGTGCTGTGCTGAACTCCAGATTATCCAAGTGAAGATTACCCAGTTTGCGGATTATCTGTACACAGTTTAGCAAGTTTTGGAAATTAAGAAACTTCTCCTGAAGTGTACGGTTACAATTGGAACGGATATTTTCGTTTAGGATGCACTATTATGCATGTGACCTAAGGTTTCCCCGCCGGTAGAAGATGGGAGACCCCACATATTTTTCCATAGTCATCTGTTTCAGGTAAATTCGAGGACTACTTTTGTAAAAAGTTTGCAGCCAATTTGATGACTACAAGTTTGCTTTGCTTTTTTTCTAGGACTTAATTGTCGACAATTTGCGCTTCATTAAAAGCTGATGATAAAAGAAAGTGGTTTATAGGTTCTTCTGCGAAGATTTACTCTCGAACTCTTGCTATGCATCGCTATGAAATGAAAGCATACTGTTAAACATCGACAGGAGTAATTATCTTGCTCGCACTTTTGTAGCCACCGGCAGATCTCAATATCATCTTCTAAAACGGATCATTAAGAAGAAGTTTTAACATATATTACATTTCTTGCTGCTGCTGAAGTTTCGGACGGCTTACGTGTGCTAGGAGGGTGATAGATAAACTCAAAACGAGTTGTTTTGACGATCGATCAGCTAGTGAATGACAACCGTAGTCAGGAAAAGAAAGAGGATGAGAAACGGAAGCAGAAAAAAATCTACGATTATTTTCCGAAGTTGAACGTAAAGCAAGTGGTACGAAGTAGCACTTGCAAGTATAATTTTGTAAATAAGTTGTCAGTTTATGACGAATAGCGCTTCAGTAATGCAGTGGTTCTAATATGACAGGTTGCATATTTGCAAACACAGTAAATCGGAGTTTCCGTGTGTTTTTCGGTTATACGTGCAGTCTAAATCCGCATTAACCTGGAAATGGTACTTGTTCTATGTTCCTTTGGTAGGAAGAGGTAATGCCTGACCACTGCAAAAGAAGACATTAATGGTGTTGCAATATAGCAGTGCAGTAGTTGTACTCATTGAGGTAATTAGGAAACCTGGGTCTTCCTTTCCGTAATCTGCTAGAGGCTAATATACCCTAAGGCACGAAAAAAAAAGAAAAACAAAACTAAGCATGAGTCTTCGTTCGGCTCACCTGAAGATGGCTGGCAGTTGTCCAGCCGAAATACCGTGCAATGAAGTTTCCGTCGACCGGCTGCAAGTTCAAAATCTTTTTGAACATTTGATTCGCCGGGAAAATTTCAAATTTTACAAAACTACGCACCATGAAGGATTAGGTGGATGTGATGTACATGTGCAGACAAACAAACGATTGTAAGTTCATAGGAATTGGTTGATTTATTCACGAGAAAGAACTTCACAAAATTGAGCAAGTTAGGGTACATCGGCCTGGCTCTTACGCAAGCATTGACTGATAAGAGTTGTTGGATGTTCTCCCGAGGTACATCGTGCCAAATTCTGTCCAACTGGCGCGTTAGATCGCCAAAAGCTCGAGTGGGTTGGAGGCCCTGCCCATAACGCTCCAAAAATTCTTATTTGGCCGGAGAACCGGCGGCCTTGCTGGCCGAGGTAGGATTTGCCAAGCACGAAGATGCCGTGTGCGGGTGGGCATTACCTTCCCGAAATGTAAGTTCGGAATGGCAGAGTATAATATCGTAAAGATGCAGCGATTTAGAAAGAAAGGTGTCTTGCTGTGAATAGAAATTGCACCCCAGACCATCATAACTCCTGGTTGTTGCCCCAAACGATGGGCGGCAGGCGGGTTGGTATCCCTCCGCTGTCTGGGGCGTCACCAGACACATCTTCGGCCTAGACTCTCACTGACTGGCGTAGATTTGTCTTCAGTGATGAGCACTCTTCGATTTGAGCCCAAGATAAACAATGAAAAAGTGTCTGGAGAGGCCGCAGACAGTCGTTTGATACCAACCTGACTGTCTGTGACCTGTTTTGTTGCCCTTCATTGAAAGCCATCTTGGTCTTACATTTCAGCAAAATAATGCCCAACCGCACACGACAAGAGTTACTACTGCTTGTCTTTGTGCCTGCTAAACCCTACCTTCGCCAGCAAGACCACCGGATCTCTCCCCAATTGAGAACGTTTGGATCATTATAGTCAGGACCCTCCAACCGACTCGGGTCTTTGACAGTCTAAGCGCCAGTTGGGCATAATTTGGCACGATATCCCTTAGGACATCCAACAACTCAGTCAATCAATGCCAAGCCAAATAATTGCTCGTATAGGGCCAGAGATGGGCCAACACATTATTGGCTTAATTTGTGAAGCTTTTCTCTCTTGAATAAATCATACAGTTAATAAATGAGCCGATTTTACTGAAGTTTTAATAATTTGTTTTTGCATATGGTACACCACATCTACCGATTTCACTCCCATTCGGGTAATTCCTTAGTAGGGAATCCTTTTTTTTTTTTTTTTGTCTTAGCGTTTATTTACCACTCGCATCAGCAGCAAGAAATGGCGAATACAAAGTAGTCTATATCCAACCTCTTTCCTCAAAAACAGGTATCAGGTACTGCACAGTGCTTAAGAAAGTCTGATTAGTGATACACTGGCGAATAAATCTCTTCACGTTTCCGTCGTCATTATCTGCGAGCGCGACGTTGGGGTCAAAGTCTATGCAATGCTGGCTGATGAGCAAGGGCATGCTCTGGAAGGCGCAGAACAGCTTCACCGGAGCCATGTGCTCCATGTCGCTGGTAAGCTGGTGCAGGGGGTAGTCGTCTGCCGCCTGGTGCAGCCCCAGGGCCCGCAGGGCTGCCTGCAGACTGGCGTGGTAGCCGGCCACCAGCTCGTCCACATGGTGCTGCAGCACCTCCAGGCTGGCGCTGCTGTACAGCAGGTACACCACGTCCTCGGCGGGGCAGCCCACGTGCGCGCACTGCAAAACGTACAGTCACACGCCTTCAGAAATAGTCTACTTACAACACTAGAGTTATCCTCTAAGACAGTGCTTCCCAACCTGGGGGCAGTCTAGCTCTGAGGGGCAGAAACAAAAGGGGTCTGCTGTGTTTCGGTCACGGAACTCAATTATTTTTAAAATGTTATTACTGTTATCTCTATTTTGTAAGACAGTAATACATATTACATAAGTTACCAGTAATTGCATTTCTCAAATACTAGCGTTAACATGTGTAGTTATCTGGTGGAGATTACAGATTACGAAACGAAGATGCACGTGAACTTTGTACCACGCACCTACAACAATAAAAGTGAGACATGTAGATCACATATGCTTAAATATCTCTTGAAAATGCCTTCTCCGAATTTAGGACCAGATATTGCTTCATTATTCACAGATAAACGAACTAATTGATGGCACAACATAACCGTAACTGCCTAATGGCTACTATGATGCTGTAGGGCCTACATATTATTATTATTATTATTATTATTATTATTAGGTTCGCCGATGACATTGTAATTCTGTCAGAGACAGCAAAGGACTTGGAAGAGCAGCTGAACGGAATGGACAGTGTCTTGAAAAGAGGATATAAGATGAATATCAACAAAAACAAAACGAGGATAGTGGAATGTAGTCGAATTAAATCGGGTGATGCTGAGGGAATTAGATTAGGAAATGAGACACTTAACGTAGTAAATGAGTTTTGCTATTTGGGGAGCAAAATAACGGATGATGGTCGAAGTAGAGAGGATATAAAATGTAGACTGGCAATGGCAAGGAAAACGTTTCTGACGAAAAGAAATTTGTTAACATCGAGTATAGATTTAAATGTCAGTAAGTCTTTTCTAAAAGTATTTGTATGTAGTGTAGCCATGTATAGAAGTGAAACATCAACGATAAATAGTTTGGACAAGAACAGAACAGAAGCTTTCGAAATGTAGTGATACAGAAGAATGCTGAAGATTAGATGGGAAGATCACATAATTAATGAAGAGGTATTGAATAGAATTGGGGAGGAGTTTGTGGCACAACTTGACTAGAGGAAGGGATCGGTTGGTAGGACATATTATGAGGCATCAAGGGATCACCAATTTAGTATTGGAGGGCAGTGTGGAGGGTAAAAATCGTTTAGGGAGACCAAGAGATGAATACAGTAAGCAGATTCAGAAGGATATAGGCTGCAGTACGTACTGGGAGATGAAGCAGCTTGCACAGGATAGAATAGCATGGAGAGCTGCATCAAACCAGTCTCAGGATTGAGGACCACAACAACAACAACAACAACATTATTATCGGTTGTGGTTAGATGTGCAGCATTCACAGTGGAAGTATTTCAGAAGCAAGGAGTCGAGCCACTGAAATAAACTGCAAGTAATAAGTATAGCGCATTCACCATAACTTGGTTGATTTTAAATGCGGTTGCAGACTATGGCTGAAGTATGTGTCGACAGGGAGAGGAGCGATGGTGAGAAAGCGTGTGTTTTGTAGCAAGTATTTACCCTCAATGTTGATAGTTGGCTTACGTTTCTGAAAAGGAGTTGTAAGTAGCACTCGGGATGGACTGAGAACTGCATCATTGTATAAAAAAAGATTGTTAGAAACGTGCAATACTAATCGTCTCATTTACTTACTCGTTCGTGGGTTAATAATCTACAATAACTATACATCATTTATCCTTCATTTTGAAAGTAAAAGTGTTCAAAGAATATTGTTTGTGATTCTAATTTTCAGTTAGAGTCTAATGTTGAAGACAGTGGTGATGGGGGCAGTGGAGGTGGGAGGAGATTCCGGGGGGGAGAGGGGGGGGTTCTGGTTAATATCTGGTTCACTGAGTCTCAGAAAGGTTGGGAACCACTGCTCTAAGCCCTAAAGGCCCGTCCACACGCAAGTATCTACGAGCGTGAGTCAAATGAAAAACCTGAAATTTGTAATAACAATTTGAAATTTCGCGCCGTTATCCTGTAAGTTAGTAAGCGTGCTACAAACAGCGTGCAGAATGGGCTGTAGGTGGCAGCATGGTGCAGATGCACACATACCGTCGCAGTGTCAGTATAAAGATGGCTGCCCCACTTGTGACTTGCACCAAGGAAGAACAGCGTCCTGTTATTCGGTTTTTGCGTAGTGAAGGTGTGAAACCTATTGAAATTCATCGACGAATGAAGGTTCAGTACGGTGATGCATGTTTATCACAGCAGCAAGTCTAAGAATGGAGTAGGTAGTTCGCAAATGGTGTGACTTCAGTGGAAGGTGCTCCTCGTCCAGGTCAGGCACAACGAGCTGTGAATCCACAGAACATTGTAGCAGTTGAAGCCATAGTGAAGGAAAACCGCTGAGTGACACTGAATGACATTGCAGCATGTTTACAGATTAGTCATGGGTCAACACACCGCATTGTGCAGGATGTGCTCCAGTTTCACAAAGAGGGGTACAACGGCAGCTGACTCCTGAAATGAGAGAACGACGTGTTGATGCTTGTGAAGAACTTCTTCGGCGCTTTGAACGAGAAGGTGATGGCTTCCTTGAAAGAATCGTTACTAGGGACGAAACCTGGGTTCACTTCCACCAACCGGAAAGGAACAGAGCGAGCAAGGATTGGTGCCATTCCTCATCACCAAAACCAAAGACGTTTTGAACAGAACCATCAGCAGGGAAGGTTATGCTGACTCTGTGATTTCCATATGTTTGGGCCACTCGAAGACGCAATGGGAGGAAAGAAGTTCCGTTCTGATGAAGAGGTACGCCACACAGTGCATGTGTGGTTGCGCGGACTACCAAAAGAATTTTTTTCTAAAGGAATTTATGCACTTTGTAAGTGCTGGAGGACTTGCTTTCAGCGTGGGGGAGATTGTGTTGAAAAGTGTTACAGCTTTGCACCACTTCTGCATAATAAATAATATTTAAAAAAATATTTAAGGTTTTCATTTGACTCACCCTCGTACATATCTAGACCACAATTATCACACTAGACTAATCTGGGACCGGGGCAAGTAAAAATCCGCTTCAAAAGTAATTTGGATTGTAACGGGAAACAAACTGACGGTTTCCGTCGGCATCGCATGAAGGACGTGACGAGCAGAATTTGTCTGAGCTGACTCCAGCTCCACACTGAAAATGAGAAATTGGAAATACAATACAGGCCATTAAATTAGCTACACCACGAAGATGACGTGCTACAGACGAGAAATTTAAGCGACAGGAAGAAGATGCTGTGATATGCAAATGATTAGCTTTTCAGAGCATTGACACAAGGTTGGCGCCAGTGGCGACACCTACAACGTGCTGACGTGAGGAAAGTTTCCAACCGATTTCTCATACACAAACAGCAGTTGACCGGCGTTACCTGGTGAAACGTTGTTGTGATGCCTCGTGCAAGGAGAAGAAATGCGTACCATCACGTTTCCGACTTTGATAAAGGTCGGGTTGTAGCCTATCGCAATTGCGGTTTATCGTATCGCGACATTGCTGCTCGCGTTGGTCGAAGTCCAAACTGTTAGCAGAATATGGACTCGGTGGGTTCAGGAGGGTAATACGTAACGCCGTGCTGGATCCCAACGGCCTCGTATCACTAGCAGTCGAGATGACAGGCATCTTATCCGCATGGCTGTAACGGATCGTGCAACCACGTCTCGATACCTGAGTCGACAGATGGGGACGTTTGCAAGACAACAACCATCTGCACGAACAGTTCAACGACGTTTGTAGCAGCATGGACTATTAGCTCGGAGACCATGGCTGCGGTTACCCTTGAGGATGCATCACAGACAGGAGTGCCTGCGATGGCCAGCACATTCTCCAGATCTCTCACCAATTGAAAACGCCTGTCAATGGTGGCGTAGCAACTGGCTCGTCACAATACTCCAATCACTACTCTTGATGAATTGTGGTATCGTGTTGAAGCTGCATGGGCAGCTGTACGTGTACACGCCATCCAAGCTCTGTTTGACTCAATGCCCAGGCGTATAAAGGCCGTTATTACGGCTAGACGTGGTTGTTCTGGGTACCGGTTTGTCAGGATCTATGCACCCGAATTGCGTGAAAACGTAATCACATGTCAGTTCTAGTATAATATATTAGTCCAATGAATACCCGTTTACCATCTGCGTTTCTTCTTGGTGTAGCAATTTTAATGGCCAGTTGTGTATGTACGGACACATGAGAAAACGCGCCTGACGGTTCTCAGGAGAGACACTGTTTATATATAAAGGAATGTGAGACACAGACCTGAAAATCGTAGAGACGGACTTGCAGCTCTCCCGCGGCGGTGCGGAACATGATGTTGTTCCTCTTGAGGTCACCGTGCAGCAGGACGCGCAGACCACCGGAGCATTCCTTGACTGCCCGCGCCGCTCGCGGGTACAGCTCGCGCGCCAGCTTCTGGAAGCGTTGGTCGTACGGGTGGAACCAGGGATATTCTGCGAGCACCTCTCGCATGCGCAGCAGGGACGACTGCACCAGGCCGCCGACGGCGGCGGCGTTCTCGTCGGCGAAGGTGAGCGACTGCCGGAAGAGCGGGCCGTCGAGCGGCGGCCGCTGCAGCTGCGGCACGCTGGCGGCGTGCAGGCGGGCGGCCGCGGTCAGCGCGGCGGCGCACTGCGCGCGGTCCAGCGGCGCCGCCTGCGGCTCCCAGAAGCCGGCCGCCGACAGGTCCTCCAGCAGCAGGTAGTCGGGCCCGGGCGGCGCGCCGCTGCCGTAGCACGCGGGCGCCACCGCCGCCCACACGCCGCCCCCGCCACCGCCCTCGGCCGCCAGCGCGGGTAGCACGTCGCAGTAGACGGCGCGCTCCCGCGAGAACACGTCCGAGCTGCCCAGGTCCTTCATCGCGCCCTCCGACCGCAGTGCGCTCTTCACCACCAGCGACGGTTCTCCGGCACTCCGCCCTCGGAGCTTCGCCCGCAGGCGGAAAGTCTCGCTCATTAAGCCGCCTCCGTACTTGCACGCGTACTCGATATGTGCAGTGTCCGATTCCACTTCGTTGCCCGCTTTGAGGAAAGCCTCCTCGATGAATTTGCTGTCCATCCACGATGGCATTTCATTTCTCTCTTCTGTGCTCGGCTCCATTACACAGCCGCGGTTTCGTTTCTCTGTAAATGAAATGGAAGAGTTAGGGCCTGGACCCCTCCACTATACTCCACACCTACAAATCCCTCATCCGCCCTATCCTCTGTTACGCCCATCCTGCCTGGATCTCCGCCCCCCTACCTTTTACAAATCCCTTCAGATCCTCGAACGCCATGCTCTCCACCTCGCCTATCGCATCCGTCTCCCCTCCCCCGCGCGGATCCTATACGACCGAATTCCGTTCCCTCACCTTCTCCTTTTCCTCGAACGGATACGGACCCTCTACACCTCCCGTAAACTCGATCCTCCTCACCCGCTTATCTCACCCATCCTCTCCCACACCCGCCCGCCGCCGCGCCTATATTCCCACGTCCCACCCGGTCTCCATCTCTCCACCCTCCTTACCCTCTCCCAAGGTGGCTTCCGCCAGCTCCCCCTCCCTGATGATGCTCTCCTCCCCTCCATCTACCCCTCCTATCAACTTTGATCCTCCCCTCCCATTTCCTGTGTTTTTTCCTTTGGGCACCCTCCCTCCTTCCCCCCCCCCCATCCCTCCTCACCACCCCTCTTCCCCAGGGCTTCCCCTCCCCCTTCCTCCCTTCCTTCCTCCCCCCTATCTCCCCTGCCCTTGGCATCTCTGCTCTCCCCTCTCCCTCTCCCACCCCCCTTCTCCTCTCTTGGCAGGTCCCCGGACTCGTACCCGCTCAGCGGACATTTGCGCGCCGGAGATCATCGCCATCAGTGTCTCGTGTGTGTGCCTTCGTGTTTGTGTTTTTGTTCATTCGCCGTCACGCCACAACCGTTCACCTGTGCCGTCGCAGTCGCCCGTGTTTTGTGCGCCATGACAACAGGTTTTACTGTTTTTTCTTGTCCAGCGTGAACGGCTTCGTGTATATTGTTTTCTGTGTCTACAGCTTTGCTCACCATTTTTATTGTATTATCTGTACCTCCTTTATATCAACTATTGTTCCACTCGCCGCTGAAGAGCAGCGTACTATGCTGCTGACAGCTCACTTTTGTACAAGGTGTTTAAAATAACAATAAAGAAAAAAAACGGGAGAGTTAGACTTTCAAAATGATGGTGCACAGCAATCAGTCATCCTTTCCTTTCAGAATTCGGCTAGTAACTAGCCATTATCAGTGCAGTATTTCAGAGTTTTAATACATGTTCTAGTACGTCAATCCTTCGAGTACGCCAATCCTCTGTTGTTCAGGCTCCTGTCACACTTCATTCACAGTTCACATTGAAAAGATAAGTGATTGTTTGCATGTGAAGCTCAAATAGCTTTTGCACATTTTTTTGGTTTTGACGTCTACCCGTCGATAAATGATGATCTGAAGGTGGATTAGCGAATGATGCTCGCTCTGGCAGTTGATCTGAATGTCAATACGAGGCTTGTTTTTTAAGTGAGTACCGTTTTGAAATTAAAAAAGACATGCTAAGATATCTTAAAAATTTTATTTTTACATCTAGCCTGTACCTTAATCTACTTTTTCACATAATTTCAATCAATATTGAGGCATTTGTTATAGCATTGTACAAGTTTTTGAATACCCTCCTCATAGAAGTCTGCGGCCTGACTTGTTAACCAATGTATCACCACTGTTTTGACTTCGTCATCGTCTTGAAGACGCTGACTGCACAGGTGTTTCTTCAAGTGCAGGGACAGATGGTAGTCACTGGGCGCAAAATCGGGGCTGTACGGAGGATGATCCAGAGTTTCCCATCGAAAACGTGTGATGAGATCTTTGGTCTGATTCGTCACATGCGGACGGCCTTGCTCAACTTCCATGGACTGTTGCTTTGATTCTGGTGTGACGTCGGCCACCCATGTTTCATCGCCCGTAACAATTTCGCTTAAGAAATCATCACCGTCGTTGTGGTACCGCTCAAGGTAAGTCAATGCACAGTCTAAACGTTTGGTATTGTGCACATCCGTCAACATTTTCGGTACCCAACGTGCGCACAATTTTCGGTAATTCAACTGCTCGGTCACAATGCCATACAAAACACTACGAGAAACATTAGGAAAGTCATCCCGCAAGGAGGAAATCTTAAAGCGTCTGTTTTCTCTCACCTTATTGTCCACTTCCTGCACCAAACTTTCATTAACGACCGAAGGACGCCAACTCCGTTGTTCATCATGCACATTTGTGGGGCCGTCTTTAAATGCTCTCACCCACTTTCTTACCATTCCATCACTCATAATGTTTTCTCCGTAAACTCTCGTGATGAATATCGATCGCTTTCAGCCCATTAGCACTAAGAAATCTTATAACAGCCAGTACTTCACAGTCGGTGGGACTCACGATTATCGGAGGCATCTTAAACACTCATTACACAACGAAAACAAGGAAGAATCAGACTGTAACGGCGTCAGTGAGTAGACTAAGGTACAGGGTTTCATGTAAAAATAAAATTATCGAGATATTTTCGCACGTCTTTTTTTTTCAATTTCAAAACGGTACTTACTTAAAAAAAGACGCCTCGTAAATTTAACATATTGTCCCACATGTGAGGGACATTTGCATTGTGGATCGTAGCTTCCTTGTGTGTCCGATTCACACCCTGGCTCGCTGCTGACAGCAGCAAAATTCCGACTACACGTGCTCCTACACAGCCACGCGAAATCAAACGCTTTCTATACCCGGGTGCAAAGATTGTTCTGCAATAGCTGAGCTGTCAATCTCTCCCCTCCTAAAAATGCCCTTGTACTCTTCTGTTCGTTTTTGGACTATTGTTTTTGTAGTACCTCACAGCACGTGTACTGAATCCTATATATTCCCGCCTTTTCTAGCGGTTTGCGACCATCCTTGGCCAATTTTAGGTGATCCTGTATCTTCTGGGTGGGTTTATAGATTAATGCGATGTTCCAATTTGTCAACATTTTTCCTGTGCGGTCAGTAAAGTTCTTAAGGAAAGGTAGGAAAACTTTCGATTTCAAAGCCACTTCTGCATCGCTATGATTTTTAGTCGGTTGGTCTTAACGTTCTTTTTACCTCTGCGGACGAATAATCATTGTTGAGCAATGGACTGGTGAGATGTTTTGCTTTCGCGTCAAACAGCTCTTTTCCGAAAATGTTCCTTGCTGTATCCACCAACGTTTTTATGATGCTTCGCACAAGGGAAGCTGTAGAAGAGGAGACACTGACAGATGGTTCAAATAGCTCTAAGCACTATGGGACTTAACATCTGAGGTCATCAGTCCCCTAGACTTAGAACCTAACTAAGCTAAGGATATCTCACACATCCAAGCCCGAGGCAGGATTCAAACCTGCGACCGCAGCAGCAGCGCAGTTCCGGACTGAAGCGCCTAGAACCGCTCGGCCACAGCGGCCGGCAGACTGACAGATCAGCTGTTGCGGAAAATGCTTTGCAGACAAGAGACTACCACGTTCATTTTGGTAGGGTTCAGGTACTGGCAGCCCCAAGCCATGAAAGGCTCTACAGAGAGGCCACACAGATTGTGAAACACCCCAGGAATTTCAGTAGGAAGGAGGAGGGCGTGAAACTGAATGACATCTAGAACCGCTCGGCCACAGCGGCCGGCAGACTGACAGATCAGCTGTTGCGGAAAATGCTTTGCAGACAAGAGACTTCCACGTTCATTTTGATAGGGTTCAGGTACTGGCAGCCCCAAGCCATGAAAGGCTGTACAGAGAGGCCACACAGATTGTGAAACACCCCAGGAATTTCAGTAGGAAGGAGGAGGGCGTGAAACTGAATGACATCTAGATTCCGGTGTTGAAGATGAGTACCTGTCCTCCGCTATGGGGCGGCAGCGACAGCGGGCGGCAGCAGTCAATACCGGCCAACTACGCTCGGTTATCCAAAACATGTGACGTCACGCCACAGCGCGGAAGCATGAGAAAACGGCATTTTGCTGCAGTGAGTAACGAGCTAGGGTATGAATCGGATTCACAAAGTCCTCCGCAGATGGTGACAAAACGTTGGGTTTAAGCGTTAACTCCATTCGACCACGCTACGCCTAGCGGTCTGAGGCGCCATTTCACGGATGGCGCGGCCCCTCCAGCTGGACGATCAAGTCCTCCGTCAGGCAAGGATGTGGGTGCTGTTCTAAGCATAAGTTAGTTTAAATAGTGTGTCAGTCTAGGGACCAATGACCTCAGCAGTTTGGTCCCTTTGGAATTAACACAAACTTTTTTCCATGCGACTACACCGTAATAGCCCAAAACTGTGAGATTTCCGACAGTGAAAGTTTGCGTTTTACAACTGCACTGTTGACAACAAATTGCTGGTAACAGCAGCTACAGTAAAATATACAGGAGTATCAGAGCGACCTAAAGAGTATACGAAATGAGTTTTTCGATGAGAAAACCGATTTTTGGGAAAATGCACTTTAGAAATATTTAGAGTCTCCCGTTTAAAGTTGTGTATAAAATATTGACATGAAATGTGTAGAAGTATTTTAAATCATCTTTTAAAAACTGCAGCACACAAAGTTCTTCAGTGTTTGAGACACGAAATGTGCTTGACGTAGCCTGCGTTGCCAGAGATGTAGGCTAATTGAGCGTAATTTTTTCTGTTGGCTCCATTGCAGGACAGTTGACAATCGAACTTGCGCCATATGTGTTCTTCCCTTTGTGAATAAATGTAGGTGCATGTTACTGAAGCCATACTTGATGTAGTCATTTAGGTTTTTCCGCTTCAGCATGCCAAGATATAATGTAAAGGTATTTCAAAAGCGTGCACATTGGCACAAGAAAGTAAAGGGTACTAAGAATTCCTTTCATTCATCGTAGACACCAGTATTTGACGTCCCAGCAGCTCCCAACCTCTACAATGGTAGTGAAACATTGAATGATGCTACTGCCACTGCATCTGAAAGCGCGTTGAAAAGTAGACGGAATTGAAAAACAGTACAAGAAACCAAATGATGGGACTGCAAAATATGAGAATTAAAGTGGGAACAATGTGAACATTTGCAAACTAGAGTGTATTTGCCACGTTCGGCAAAGGATGCGGTCGCGACTTCGATGGTTCAAGGCTTGCATGGAAGGCAACAAATCGAGAGATGAAAAAATTTTAAGTGGGAAAAACAGTCTGACAAATGCTGCTATAGATCATGTGCAGAAGTGCAGTTAGGCAGGTGCTTTGAACAATGTGTTCTGTGGACAATGGGGAAAATGTGGTGTTTCACTCAGAAGACATGTAGGATTTGCTTGTGAATTGGGGTTGGTGTGCAATTTTGCAAACACTATGTTACTTCTTCAACTCCTCACATGTTACTGCCGATACGGGTAAACTACTTGATACAAACATTACACTGGTTTATGGATTACAGTCTATAGGGTAGGACAGGGTGACAAGTCCCATCTTGTGTTGTGTGATGAACTTTTGACTCACAAATCATTGCAATAGGCTCTTCTGTTGAAGACGTCGCACAGGAAAATATGAAAGTTGTTGAAGCTGCTGTTAAAAATAATAGTAACAGGGACGTATCCAAAGCTTTTGATGGCTGGCAGAAGAGTGGCCACACATCTCTGAAGGAAGTAGGTTACAGTACACTTGTTCGCCCACTGCCTGAATACTGCTCACCGGTGTGGGATCCGTACCAGATGCGGTTGATAGAAGAGATAGAGAAGATCCAACGGAGAGCAGCGCGCTTCGTTACAGGATCATTTAGTAATCGCGAAAGCGTTACGGAGATAATAGATAAACTCCAGTGGAAGACTGCAGGAGAGACGCTCAGTAGCTCGGTACGGGCTTTTGTTGAAGTTTCGAGGACATATCTACACCAAGGAGTCAAGCAGTATATTGCTCCCTCCTACGTAAATCTCGCGCAGAGACAATGAGAATAAAATCAGAGAAATTAGAGCCCACACAGAGGCATTCCGACAATCTTTCTTTTCCACGAACAATACGAGACTGGAACAGAAGGGTGAACCGATAGAGGTACTCAAGGTACCCTGCGCCACACACCGTCAGGAGGCTTGCGGAGTATGGATGTAGATGTAGATGAAGAGGTGTAACAGCTTCAAGTGTTGACACTGACAAGGTGTTTGATGTGGCAATTCTTTCCAATTATTGCACATACAAAGATAAAATGAAAAATAAATATGGAGAAGAGCACAGAATATCATTATGGTTCAAGTGGTGGAATGGAAGTTGCTAGAGTAAGAAGTATTTATCAGTGCTCAGTAAAATGATACAATGTCAGATACATAAATTACCTTCGTGACTCAACGGCATTCAAAGAAGTTGAGGAACTGAAGTCCTTTGGGAACAATGTTAAGATTAGCAATCTAGAGTGTGCTGGTCACTTTCAGAAAAGGATGGGGTCAAGACATCGATGGCTCAAGTCTAGCAAGGCAAGAAATTGAGGGAAGGAAAAATCTTAGATGGGGAAAACAAATGCTGCTACAGAACATATTCACTAGTGCTATGGTCTAGCAAGTAGACGCAATATAGCACATGCAGAATTAATGAGAAGAACGGAGTGGGCTCTGTTTTTTCATACAGCTTCAAGCAATGAGAATCCCCAGCATGTGATATGTCCGAAAGGAGAAGATAGTCGATGCAACTATAGTGCAGGCTATATAACTAAAAAAAAAAAATACAATCATCCTCACCATTTGCAGCTTGCCATAATGAACGAAATAAAACCACTATTCCGAGACGTCACGGATATTAGTCTATTAAAGAAATATCCTTACGACTGGACTCAAAATCCGTATGTGTGTGCGAAGCATGTGATATGGAACAGACTACCTGAAAGTCTTTGTGGGTGTAAACACTTTCCACTTTGGTGTTGATGATGCCGTTTCAACATTTAATCTGGGCAATATAATAAAGTACAAACTTTAGCAGAAGATAGGGCTTTTTGTAGGTTTACAAACTGCATCAACTATGTTTTGTTTCAACAGGGAACGGCTCAGATCTTCAAATAATGCAGTATAAATCTATTCAATGATGGCTAGGCAGCATAGGAAAGCCGTCAAGAGGCAGCAATTGGACAACTCTGATGATACTAAGCATGTATTAGACATAAACTGGAGTAAAAACTTTAAATCTCATTTCCCCGTAACTTAAAATTTTTCGTATATAAGGCACATTTTCTCAGAGTCTATTTATAGTAGAAATATGAAATTTTTAGGAGTGGTTTCTTGAGGACTTCTAATATACCTGAATTTCAGAGATTTACAAAATTGTTTAGTATTAAGGGATTTGTGTTATTTTGTAATATATGTTAAAATATATAATAAACATTAAAAAAAGAAATCTCAAAAACTACGCTTTCTTTTCCCAAAGCAATTTGTTCAGTAGAAAAGCAGAACATGTCTGTGTACTGTGGGAAAATCGAGAGTACAGTTCCAATAATTCATGAAAAAATGTTCCTAACTTTCGGCTCTATTTAACAGTGTAAAAATACCCTGTGGTATTGCCACATACAACAAACAGTAGGAAACGCAGATGCCGCACAGGACTAAGTTTAACATATTACTTATTCCCACATACATCTCGCGAAATGACCACTGCGAGAAAATTCTAGAAATTAGAGCTAATACAGAGGCTTTGCGGCAATTATTCTTCCACCGCTATTCGCGAGTGGAGCAAGTAAGAGGGGATTAGTTAGTGGTGCCAGAAGAACCCTTCGCCACACATCGGTAAGTGGCTTGCGGAGTATGATGTAGATGTACAGTGGCTGTATCCTTGTTTACTCTTATTGAGCAAGAATGTTTGAGCTTGCTGTCTCTCGCCTTTTTATCTTTTTGTTCTAAGAAACATTAGTAATCACATCCCTCCAGCTGAAAGCCGATAGAGTGAAGAAGTTATGTCTTTATGGCAGAGGCTGAATTCTGTCGAATTGCTGTTGATCAAGACTTGCAACGATGAAAGCAACACCAAATAAATATATTTAAAATTAACGTTTTGTTAAATACAAACATTCAATAAATAGCTTCAGAGAGGTACTCAGTGGAAGACCTGTGCAAAGGATTCCAGGAACTAAGTTCGATGTTAAATATTACTCATTAAATCTTAAAAATTAATGTTCCCTAGAAAGGGGTTAACTTTTTATATAAATAGTTGTCAGTAACAATTTTGGGTGATGTCTGCACGTTCGACGTCGAAAAACTGGATCAATATTTAAATTTAACTGTGAAAGAATGTATTATTAACAAATACGAAATTTTACACTCGCTATGTTAGGAATAAATGCAGAAACTAACAAGTCATTTAAAAATAAGTACAGAAAACTGTATTGCCGAGAAAATACGTACAACAATAAATATCTTTTCGCTTTTTTGCTGCAGCAAACTGTGCAATTCGATCGCAAACGAATGCTTTATGGGTGACAAACTCATGGCTTTGGAGGAATATTTTTGCGGCTCAGTAATGCGAATGCCAAGCTGTATGTTTTTGTATACACTTACATCTTAGAATATGAAGTAGAGGTGACCCTTCAGTAATCATTAGACCCGCATTTCTGTGTCCATGCTTGTCTGCATGTTTTGGCGTTTCGGGTAGTAAATGCGTATTTCGAAGATTTAATCGATATAACTGCATAAATTTAAATGTTTATGCTGCATATTACATCGTTTCTCTTACCTAAATGTATATATTACAATAGCTTGTATAACAGAACATTTTACTAATGTTGTCTTAATAAGAATTACGCCAAAACTGCAGAACATTAGTAATATCGCGAATTTTGTTACAGTCTGTGAATTGTCGTGTAGGTGAAACAGTACGTCTAAAGCACGACAACGTGAATACCCTGATATCCTCCACAAACAAGGTAAATAGAGGCACAAAATGCCTGTGTTTGATAATTCTTACAGCATTAAGTCATAAGCTGATTTCTTCCTGCTGAAGGTATTCTTGAAAGCACCTGCCCATGTTGCAACATTGAGAGAGATATTGTCAGATTTAACTTCGCCACCACAGCCTACAAATCTTAACCAGATGGGTTAATGGATAAGTGCTGCCATCTTTTACTGATACAGTTTCGATGAAGTTAACTTAATAAGAGATCACAAATGCCCGCCAATTTATGGGATTTAACATCTATTTGCTTCATTCTACTGGAAAGCATTAGTTACTGCCCCCTAATTTTTTATGGTTTAGTCTTAGACATATTCTGAGCAATTAATACAGCTTGCGCTGAAGTCCCAGAAATGGCAATCAAGAAAATAGATCTGGAACAAGATCCGATTTACATGAAATCAAATTTTGATCGAAGTTGAAGCCTCAGGTAACTGGTATAGTATTATTATTATTAGCAGTAGTAGTAGTAGCTTTATTCATCCATAGATCTCTTTTTACAAGGACATAGGACATGTCAAAGTATTTACAAGTTTAGACCCATTTAAAATAAGCTAATTCGTATACACATATATTTACAGACTTCTAGTTAGAGACAATCATTAGATTTTACTCCTGGTATACATTAAATAATGTAATGCCACAATGTTCACTCATATCTCACTATCAGACACTGCACACACTATACACACATTGTTTTATAACACTTCACTCCCCCCGCCCCCCACAAATACACACACACAAGCACACACACACACACACACACACACACACACACACACACACACACACACACACACATGTGCATGCACATTGGTGACCTCTGGGTCATTTTCTGTACCACACCTTCCCATTTGCTATCCTGAAAAACTGAGTCAGCATCCCTAAATAATGAGTGAGGTGTTGAGCTCAGAAAGAGGAGGAGGAGGTGCTAGTATTGTGTATGCATAGCTTGAGGGAAGAGTGTTTCTAGAACAGAAAAAAGAGGGAAGAAAAACAAAGTGAAGGTGTTATGTGGAATGTTGGAAGTTTTATAATCATTATTATTTATTTGTATAACTTTTTTTTTTCAAACCTCTGTATAAAATGTGTTGCATAACAGGTACCTTCTAGCTGCCTTTTTAAATACGTGTAGTTTTGCAATTTCTTTAATCTCTTTTAGTAATTTATTATACAGTTTTATTCCTTGGTAGTAAATGCTGTTTTGAGTTTTATGTTTCTTTTTTCTTGGTAAATGTAAGTTGAGTCTATCTCTTGTTGCATGGTCATGGACAGAGATGTTTGTGCAATAATGTTATTTTTTATGTGTACAACTGACTAGTAACTGTATTTACATGGAACAGTTAAAATCCCCACTGTTTTGAACAGATCTTTACAATGAGCTCGACTAGTATTTTTGGTTATTATTCTTATGGCTCTTCTCTGGAGTTTGAAAATTGTATTCATATTTTGTGTGTTTGTTCCCCAAAAAAGAATGCCATAGCTAAGAATTGAGTGCACATGTGAATAATATGTAACTAAAAGACACTGCATGTTACACACTAATGATAGGATTCCAAGGGCATAACATGCTGATGATATTCTGTTTGTAAGTACCTTTCTGTGTTCGCACCACTTCAACTGAGAATCAATATTCATTCCTAGAAATTTTGCATTTGTTACACAGTGTATAGAGGTGCCATCTACATTTAATTTAACATTGTAATTTTCCCTCTTCAAACAGAAATTCATGGCATTAGTTTTCTTTATGTTCAATGTCACTTTATTGCGTATTGACCAATCATAAACTCCCTTGAGAGTTTCATCTGCTTTCTCAGCAAGGAGTTGTCTTGTTTTCTCAGTGAGTATAATATTGCTGTCATCAGCGAAGAGAATTTTTCGCTCTGAGCAATACTACTGGGAAAGTCATTGATGTATATCAGGAATAGTATTGGTCCTAATATGCTACCTTGCGGAACCCCTACATTAATGTATTTTGATTCTGATAAGTGTTTTACAAAATGTTTAAATCTATTTGAAGTATATGTTATCTCTACTCTTTGTACTCTATCTGCTAGGTATGATCTAAACCAGTCATTAGCTACCCCTCTTATTCCTAAAATTTCTATGTCTTCTGCATTACCTTTCTTAAGCGAAGGAACAACTCTCGCCTGGTTTAGCTGCTCTGGAGATATCCCTGATGTGAAAGATTCTTTTATTGTTAAGGGGCCTTGTATAATCCCAATGCATCGTATCAATACACACACCGTTACTTCAGATAAGCCTACTGACATTTTATTTTTTAGTCTGTGAACATTTTTATTGACTTTATTCTCTGTGGTTGACACTAACACTCTGTATTTAGTACAACATTATTTACAGGTGTTATATTTATTTAGGCGAAGTTTTGCGGTAACTTCTCTGCAATAATTGAAAAATGCTCTTTTACATAGTTTGCTAAGTGTTGTGGATCATTTATTACCTTAACCCCCTCCCTTAGCAGTATGTTATTCTGCGTTTGTTTGCCTCTTCCCGTTTCCTTTTTTATAACATCCCAGACTGCTTTGCTTTTATTCTCTGCATTATATATTATTTTGCCATTAAATGACTTTTTTGCACCAATCAGCACCTTCCAGTAGATCCTTTTGTATCTGTGATAGAATCTCTGGTAATTTTTTACTGTCATTCCCTAGAGAAGTGGTTGTTGCAGCAGACATAAAATAACCTAAGTAACAGATAAATCCTGATTCTGAGTTTATGTAGATGGCAAACAATATCTGATGGCGAAAATGTAAATGATTTTAACTTGATCTGTCTTTTCCGAAATTTCTTCATGAAGAATGCACCAGCCACTTCATATGGCGTCGAAAAGTCATTTTCTATGTTCAAAAATTTTCTCTCTGACAGACTCACGAGCCTAAGTAAAGAAAATTTGGAGATATTTGTTCTTGTGTACTATTCTGGAAGAAATTAGAAATAAATATTGGGCTGAATATTAATACCGAATATTTTTATGGTTTTGCTGCCTCATTATGTTTGTTTAATGATATGATACTGAATGAATGTTTCGACTTGATAGCGCATAAAAATTCAGGCTTTAGGAAACTGAACTAGCCAACAATGTGACCGTCAATATGAAACGTTCCTTCGTTTCGTTCCTAGAGCTTACGTGGCACCGCGCGGAGTTTCATCTGCGGCCACTGGATGTACTGCTCCGAGGAAACGCAGCCGAAGTAATCCGCTGAATTGTAGACGCATATCACTGACACCAATTTGCGGTCAAAGTTTCGAATGTACATTACGAAATATCTTGAAGAAAACGACTTACTGACAGTCAACACGGATTCCAAAAATATTGTTCTTACGAAACACAACTGGCTCCTCATACACAAGAACTAATGGGTGCTATCGATAGGGGATCTCAAGTTTATTCTACACTTGTAGATTCCCAGAAGGCTTAGACACTGGTCCTCACCAGGGACTTCTAATCAAACTGCATGCTTATGGAATATCGTCTCACTTTTGTGACTGGATTCGTTATTTCCTGTCAGAAAGGACACAGTTCTTCATAACTGACTGGAGGCCATAACGTGGGACGGAAGTGATATCTGGAGTTCCCTGAGGAAATAGAACCTCGCTAATTTCTAATCTGCATAAAAAATTGGGAGATCTTGTGAACAAATCTCTTCTAGAATGAGATTTTCACTCTGCAGCGCAGTGTGCGCTGATGTGAAACTGGAAACATCCCCCAGGCTGTGGCTAAGCCAGGTCTCCGCAAGATCCTTTCTTTCAGGAGTGCTAGTTCTGCAAGGTTCGCAGGAGAGCTTCTGTAAAGTTTGGAAGGTAGGAGACGGATACTGGCAGAAGTAAAGCTGTGAGTACCGGGCGTGAGTCATGCTTCGGTAGCTCAGATGTTAGAGCACTTGCCCGCGAAAGGCAAAGGTCCCGAGTTCGAGTCTCGGTCGGGCACACAGTTTTAATCTGTCAGGAAGTTTCAAATCTCTTCTACTTGCTGTCATTTACTGTCTTGTAGAGGCTTCTTCAAGCAGTTCGCTCGCAGGCTTGTGGTCCTGCGTTCGTACATGTAAGTGTAAGTGTACAGAGCCAGAGCACTCACTGCCCCCCCCCCCCCTTGTTCCCACTTCAGTGACAAACCGGAACAAAACTATTTACCTCCAAATACCGTTATTCCGCAATGCTTTACTAAGTGCAGAAAGTTCTTACGTGCTGCGGCCCTTGGCTGGTCGAACGAAACATGCGTCTGCTAGCTGTCGTAGATGTAGCCGATATCTGCGGAGTGGGCTTAGCCTAATGCACATGTCCTAAACATCGACCGGACTAATCACGTGATTTTGTGACAACGCTGCTTGTCTATAATTTGCGGGAACAGCGAAACTTCAATACTACACTTACTCGCCTTGTTTGATATACGTTCCTGCAGGTTTGAATTTTTGTAACAGCTGTGGTGCAGTATTGTTACGGATGGAAAGACAAGTATGTGAAAGGGGGACCAGTTACTTTTGATAGGTACGTACAGCCAAAATTTATATATGACGGTATGATTAATTTCCTCCAATTTATGCAGGTTCTCAGACCTTTGTGTTTATCTATTTCTGCATGACGCAGGTTCTTGTACAGTGTCATTTTAACGCAATTACTAAGAAAAGGCCGACAATAGGAATCAGTGCAATAGAAACATTTTAAAAAATATTGTTCGCCATCACTTCTTTTATTTCTCCAAAATTCGAACACTGATCTTGTATTTTTTATGTTTTGTGCGTAGTGTATGGTTTTATTTTTCTGATGACAAGGCGAAGAAATATAATAGATATGTTACTCGTCTATACAAAACAGAACAGTAAATAAGAAAAACTGAAAAACTAATGGACAAGCAGGTGGTGCAAATTGCTTATTGTGTTTACTGTAATAATTTCATAGTTCCAAATGCATTGGTTTTTCATGACACTTTTGCCGTGTCTGTGGTACCATTCCAACGTAATTAATTAGAATAGAGATTCGACAATAAGAATAAGTGCAATAGGAAACATAAAACATGTTGTTAGCTATCTTTTATTATCCCGTTACCGAAAAAAAGTGGAATCTGAGCGATGATATTGTGGCGAAAAAGCAAAATACCATTGCTTTCCACATCTTTAATCCAACTTCAGTTTCTGGTATCAAATTGTTAAGATGTCTGTAAAACTCGTATACAAAATTTCACAGCACTTCTGAAGGTGCTGCATTTGTAGCAGCGAAGTAATAACACTCATGAGACGCTAAGCGCTATAAGGGCTAAAATACGCCGTACCAAAATCACGTGACTTGAGCTACAAGAGATGTTGCAGACAGAATTCTCGTTCCGCGCAGCCCAATGCTCACTCCATAGATATTTGTACTCTGTGCTAGCTGCAGACAGAGTTATTTCATAGAGGTTGGGCCAGTGCGTTCAGCAGCGATCCGGCACTTCCGCGTGACGTCACGGTTGATTCGAGGTAGGAGCGCTATATGTATTCTCACGTTCGTGTATGGCACTATTCCACTTAAAGTAACATTAATTTACGAAAACTGAGGGGCGATATAATTAGTTATGGGCTCGATAGAAGCAAACCTACACAGGGACTGAATGCTATTACTAATTACGGCTATGAAACATGTCTTTCTAGTAAAGACGAAAGCATAACTATAGACTCCTGACATATTCTGCTATTCAATATTTTCTGTTACATAACTCATAACTTGTCATCCTTCAGTCCGTTTTCAAATATTAGACTTTTTTTAGTACTGGAAACACACTAATCGAAAGAGCTTTCAGTTTAGTAAACGTTTTGTGTGTCATTATCGGCAATAGTGCATAACATTTTTTTCATGCAGATATTAAAGAGCATGGAAATTCCAGTTACTTTATACATTACTACACGTGATTATACAGAAGCTAGAGATCAACTGCCTCACTTTCAGCAATTTTCCGAATAACTTAAATACTTTAATCCGATCTGGAATGGACTGCGGAAGAGCTCCAGGTATGCCTTGCTCTCTACTGCTGCTGTTCGGCCCCCAACGCTTTTGAGTTGTCTTATCCGGATGAAGGGTCTTAGCACACACTGCGATGACCTCTTGAGATATAGTTGGAAACTTTCCGATTAAAAGCCTTGTCAGGTTTTTAATCACATTGACGTCTATGGAGGCGTATCTGGAAGCAATATGTCCCGCGAAGTAGCAGAGACCTTCTATAGAAGACTCTGAAGCCTGTATAAAAGGTGTGTATCTTGTTTGTTGCTCATATTGTATAATTGACAACGCTTCCTCAGTGTCAGGCACCAGTGCTGAAAACGACTTTGACGTCTCATAGTTTGCCAGTTTCCACTAAGTCTCGTGAGTTATGTAACTGAATGTCAGCAGTACTTTCGTAATTGAGATATGCAGGCGGGTTTTGAATTCCATTGGTAGCCTCTGCCAATTGCTCATATCCGGGAAAATAAATTTTCAAGGGAGTTTGCTTGAAACTTGAAGTCGATTGATATTTGAAATCGCAGCCATCACGAGAACAACCCACCATTCACCGTATCGAAGTGATTAATCGCTTATCGGAAGGGAAGAAAGTTTTATGATTTATTTTTTTTTTTATATATAATGAGTAGAATCTGCGAAGATCTCATCTTGTGTCTCCACACACACTCCAACAGCGCTAGAAATTCCTCGTTTGCCAACAGATGCCCTCGAATTCTTAGTACCAAAAGTATGGTTTAGCAGTATGTTTTTCTTCAAGTGCTACAAAAGAATTTCCCTCTGACACAGTGTTGCAAAAGAGCTGCAAGCAAAATAAACACGCTGTCGATCTCTTCCGGAAACTGTCAGATGATGAGCACTAAGTTCAGGTCACACTTTTAGTTCGCAAATACGTTTCAACAATAGCTATTCGATTACGCGTTTTGTTATTGCTTTTCTGTCGCTCAATGAAATGCCATTACTTGAACAGTGGCTTCTCGAAAGTTTCGTAAGTTATCAACTACATCAACAAATACCCAAACACGTTTCGTTATATCTTTTGGGTTGATGAATTACGCGTTTATGTTGTCGATGTGGAATTCTTTCCACACACTCCCATTTTTACCCCACAGATGAGACAATACCAACTACGACAAATCTCATTTTCCGCGTCTCTTTGGTGATACTAACCAGCAAATAACGAGTCTTGGTAGTATCAAAATTTTACTGTACAGGTTGCTACCAGGTTCCATATAAACCACGTGCTACAATGACCTGCCCTCGGCTATGCGGCCCGTATATGGTGTCGGTTTCTTGGTCGTAGAATTTGCAACTGTCCACATTTATTTCATCAAAGCTTAGCACATACAGTCTCTCTGCTTCACATAAGCTTGTTGCCTGCTTACTCCTCGCACGTCAGTCAAAATGCCAGCAACGCAGCGAAACGAATTAGATATCCATCTTTTTAACGTAGGAAATCCTGGTAATGGTATACCCTTATGTTTCTAAAAAAAGTTTTTCTGGACAGAGAACGCAGAAGCAACGCTTTGTTTCCACGACTCCACTGGTACTCGTTTTGGGTATGACGAGAAATTTAATTTGTATGACCGAAAAGACTTTTTGTAAAATTTACTGTGCTTTAGTCGTCAATGCAGCACTTTGTCGATATCGAAGGCTTTGGCACTGCTTTCTCTGTCTACTTAAAGCTGTGTTTCCACACGCATGAATCTCCTACACTCGTATCCGCACACCACTACCGTTACGTGCACGTTAGTGTCCACGGACCTCAGTTTGAAACACTACGGGCACAATTTTCAAAATGGTGACAAGTGAAATTAAGTTGCGCATCTGTTAACCGAAGAGCTTATGCTGACGCTGATGAAATGTTGGGAACATTAATTACGCTAATAAGGGAGTTATCTGAAGAGGATGAGGTTTTATTTGAAATTCATTTTCGAATGAGTAAAATTAATTTTGAATTTTTTTATCCATGTTTCTGGTTCTGTAGAAAATTCTAATACAAGTATGCGAGAGCCATGCCAACTCCCATTAAATTACAAGCTTGCAACTGGAGTCACTGTATTATACGTATTTCATTTCGAAAAGCACCGTTTCGAAATTTTTATGGTATCTACATTACACAGAAGGTACACCTTAAAGTAAGGTTTTTGTCTCAGCAGTTCAGCTCTGTTTCTATTTTCAGAGTTAGTCAGGTTTCTGATAGGACGCAGCTGCTGTAAATATACGTTTGTTTTACAGGTCAGGTACTTAGTTTTGTAACCAAACTTTGTACTACTGTAGAGAACAGTCTTTACTCAATGATAGCGCCAATACGAACACTCATATTTACATCTGATTTTAGTGAGGGTCAAGAGTAGTTTTACATCTCTAAAGCAACAAATAAATTTCCGTTTCCCGGTAATATTTACACTCAAAGATTAAAACAAAAAAATTATCATTGTAGTGAAATTTAAAAAAATACCTCCATAGTATTGACGGTTCTGTAGTAATACGAAACTCAGCAAGTCTACACTAACAATTTCAATACTTTTCAGTCCATTTCGTCACTTCAAATGAATGATTTTAAGGAGGAGCTGAATGGTAGAACGGTATTCCTAACGCACTGTTTAAGAACATTTTACAAGTTTAGAAAGCATTTATTTTCTTGATTGAAGACTATTGCCACAGTTCTGGGATGGCGTTAACTTTCCGCGAATATAAACGATTCCAGATTTGTACTTTCGAACGAATCAGAGTAGAATGAGAGCAAAGCCACCTATCGGTAGTTGCTGAAGGTCGTTGGCGGTGGGAGGGGTAGCAAAACCATGCAAGAAAGCAGAGCGGCCTTCAACTTCCGTTAACTTCCGCGTCAGCTGATATGACAGTGCGAAAGCAGGCTGTATCCACATGTAAGATGACTAATGCGAGTAGTGGTGGTTGTTCTGTTGGCAGCAGAGCCAACACCGTGTTACTAGTGGAGGCCGAAATGCACGCGTTTTAGCTCACGCAGGCTGACGTGAGGAGGGAAGAACTATACTGACGTGAGTTCTGGAAGATGACAAGGTATTACCATTCAGAAAGCGGACATAATTAGTTTGATACTTAACTTTAATCCATTAATGATGAACGTCGCTCTTGACGGTACATGATTCACAATATTATCTGTTCAGAAGACATAGTAACTGAATATGGCGCCTTGACGTAGCTGAAGGCTATGCTAAACTGTCGTCTCTGCAAATGAGAGCGTATGTAGGCAGTGAACCATCGCTAGCAAAGTCGGCTGTACAACTGTGGCGAGTGCTAGGAAGTCTCTCTAGACCTGCCGTGTGGCGTCGCTCGGTCTGCAATCACTGATAGTGGCGACACGCGGATCCGACGTATACTACCGGACCGCGGCCGATTTAAAGGCTACCACCTAGCAAGTGTGGTGTCTGGCGGTGACACCACAATGGTGGGAAGGATGCACGTGTAAGAAATCCATGCCTATGGAAATCCGGCTTAATTCACAAGCCAATAATTTGATTTCCATTCACAGCGTATTGTTGTCTGTTATTGAGGGCCGCTACTCACACACCGACCGACAAATTGGACGTGTCTAGGTGTTTGGACTGACTGAAGAATTTCCCTCGTTGGTATGTGGGGCAGGTAGGACCAGCCGACAGCCAACCCCCCCCCCCCCGCCCCCCTCACCCCCACTACTCTACTCTACTCCACTCCACTCCACTCCATAGATAGTGACGTGTGTGGTGGCGCTGTATTGTCCTGCCAAGTGCCTTTCTTCAACGAGCGCGGGATAATGTGTTGTTATAATATACTTGACAGGTTATAGACATATTTTCTGGAGAAACGCTGATGGTACATGTCGCGTGAGGAGTATAGCAATTTAAATGCAAGAATTGAAGCATATTTTTTTCATTTTTTGAGGAATCCATAATGGTTTCGGAGAATAGAAGTCCGGTGACCCGATACATACTGGAAATGAAATATAAAAACATAAATATCGACCTTCAGTGGACATTAATTCACAAATATACTTGTTTCTTTGTTGTAAGTGTTAAAATGTCCAATCTTCTGATATGAAAAGCAGACAGATATTTTTTTACAGTTATAAGAGTTGCTAAATGCTTCATTTCTTATGCAGCCGGCCTCAGTGGCCAAGCGGTTCTAGACGCTTCAGTAGGGAACCGCGCGTCCGCTACGGTCGCAGGTTCGAATCATGCCTCGGGCATTGATGTGTGTGATGTCCTTAGGTTAGCTAGGGTTAAGTAGTTCTAAGTTCTAGGGGACTGATGACCTCAGATGTTAAGTCCTATAGTGCTCAGAGCCATTTCAACCTTCTGCATCTGCTGTTGTATTTATTAGATGATATGCGCCACCATCATCTGTAATCTTTCTTCTTCGAATTTGAAACGAGTTTCTTAAACTTGCACCTTATCTTTTATGCTATGTATATAAATAAATTAATAAATTTGACAGGAAAGTCTTGTTTTATTTATTTTGCTTTACCATAGTGTATTACCTAAGTGAACTATAAATCTCGGTGCAGGTCTCAGGAATCATTTTATTTAATGATTGTGGGGATACAACAAATTTAAAAGCAACAAATTTAAAAGCAACAAGGAAAAAATCCGAGAGAAAGCTGTGGGCAAAGAAGCGGCTAATGCAAGGAAAAAAATTCATCCATGTGCTGTTACTTAAACATCGTTATTGTCTAAGAATCATGCATTCTGGAGCTGCGGAACAGCCAAGACAAATCTCTATTTTTGTTTCAGTGTAAGAAAAAGTAAAATCTTTTTTAGAATAAACAAAATTGAAGTTAAACACATCACAACAATAGGGTGGCGCCGTAATCGACGAGTACAGTCGGCCAGGCCACGTGCGGGCTGCCACGAAGTTAGTCGGTCGGTCAATAAATTGGTGCGCGTATAGGGGCCTTAAACGCAGATTTTTTTCCTCTCAGTACCGATAATTCCTTATTAAATCCCTCCATATCCTCCTCTGTTTCTGTGCTTTGATCCACAACTTTTTCCTTCCGTGGCAATGACACTAGTGTGTTAAGTGCCCGTTTACGAGTTTCACGATCTTTCCTTCTGTCATTCCTATGTTGGACAGAAGATGGAGCAGCAGCTGAAGTGCCTTTAATAGGATGTAATGAAGGAACTACAGTTAGCTTTAAGATCTTTAGATAAAGTTTCATTAAGGCGATACCCCTCTTTGAAAATTTTAAAAAGATTTTATAGCTGAAGATGTTCTCTGGGGTGTCTACTTAATTGTAGTATTCATACCAAGTTCGCCAGAAACTATACATCAAGGTACAAGGCGATTTTTGAGAAAGTGCCTCTGAAAACCATTCACAGCGGTTGAGGGGGGGAGGGGGGGGGGGAGCCGATATCGCGGGCGAAGTAGTGGCATGTTATTTCAAACAACGACCGAACAGGCATTGTGGAAATTATGAACGTCACTAACTTACACTATTGGCCATTAAAATTGCTACACCAGCAAGATGGCGTGCTCCAGAAGCGAAACTTAACCGACAGAACGGAGATGCTGTTGTTGTTGTTGTGGTCTTCAGTCCTGAGACTGGTTTGATGCAGCTCTCCATGCTACTCTATCCTGTGCAAGGTTCTTCATCTCCCAGTACCTACTGCAACCTACATCGTTCTGAATCTGCTTAATGTATTCATCTCTTGGTCTCCCTCTACGATTTTTACCCTCCACGCTGCCCTCCAATACTAAATGGGTGATCCCTTGATGCCTCAGAACATGTCCTACCATCCGATCCCTTCTTCTGGTAAGTTGTGCCACAAACTTCTCTTCTCCCCAATCCTATTCAATACTTCCTCATTAGTTATGTGATCTACCCATCTAATCTTCAGCATTCTTCTGTAGCACCACATTTCGAAAGCTTCTATTATCTTCTTGTCCGAACTATTTATCGTCCATGTTTCACTTCCATACATGGTTACACTCCATACAAATACTTTCAGAAACGACTTCCTGACACTTAAATCTATATTTGATGTTAACAAATTTCCCTTCTTCAGAAACGCTTTCCTTGCCGTTGCCAGTCTACATTTGATATCTTCTCTACTTCGACCATCATCAGTTATTTTGCTCCCCAAATAGCAAAACTCCTTTACTGCTTTAAGTGCCTCATTTCCTAATCTACTTCCCTCAGCATCACCCGACTTAATTTTACTACATACCAATATCCTCGTTTTGGTTTTGTTGATGTTCATCTTATATACTCCTCTCAAGACACTGTCCATTCATTTCAACTGCTCTTCCAAGTCATTTGCTGTCCTGTCTCTGACAGAATTACAATGTCATCAGCGAACCTCAAAGTTTTTGTTTCTTCTCCATGGATTTTAATATGTACTCCGAATTTTTCTTTTGTTTCCTTTACTGCTTGCTCAATATACAGATTGAATAACATGGGTGACAGGGTACAACCCTGTCTTACTCCCTTCCCAACCAATGCTTCCCTTTCATGTCCCTCGACTCTTATAACTGCCATCTGGTTTCTGTACAAATTGTAAATAGCCTTTCGCTCCCTGTATTTTACCCCTGCCACCTTCAGAATTTGAAAGTCAACATTGTCAAAAGCTTTCTCTAGGTCTACGAATACTAGAAACGTAGGTTTGCCTTTGCTTGATCTTTCTTCTAAGATAAGTCGTAAGGTCAGTATTACCTCACGTGTTCCAGTATTTCTACGGAATCCAAACTGATCTTCCCCGAGGTCGGCTTCTACTAGTTTTTCCATTCATCTCTAAAGAATTCGTGTTAGTATTTTGCAGCTGTGGCTTATTAAACTGATAGTTCAATAATTTTCACATCTGTCAACACTTGCTTTCTTTGGGATTGGAATTATTATATTCTTCTTAAAGTCTGAGGGTATTTCGCCTGCTTCATACATCTTGCTCACCAGATGGTAGAGTTTTGTCAGGACTGGCTCTCCCAACGCCGTCAGTAGTTCCAATGGAATGTTGTTTACTCCGGGGGCCTTGTTTCGACTTAGGTCTTTCAGTGCTCTGTCAAACTCTTCACGCAGTACCATATCTCCCATTTCATCTCCATCTACATCCTCTTCCATATCCATAATATTGTTCATAATATCGTCCTTGTAAGGACCCTCTATATACTCCTCTTTCCACCTTTCTGCTTTCCCTTCTTTGCTTTGAACTGGGTTTCCATCTGAGCTCTTGATGTTCATAAAAGTGCTTCTTTTATCTCCAAAGATCTCTTTAATTTTCCTGTAGGCAGTATCTATCTTACCCCTAGTGAGACAAGCCTCTACATCATTACACTTGTCCTCTAGCCATCCCTGCTTAGCTATTTTGCACTTCCTGTCGATCTCATTTTTGAGACGTTTGTATTCCTTTTTACCTGCTTCATTTACTGCATTTTTATATTTTCTCCTTTCATCAGTTACATTGAATATTTCTTCTGTTACCCAAGGATTTCTACTAGCCCTCGTCTTTTTATCTACTTGATCCTCTGCTGCCTTCACTAATTCATACCTCAAAGCTACCCATTCCTCTTCTACTGTATTTCTTTCCCCCATTCCTGTCAATTGTTCCCTTATGCTCTCCCTGAAACTCTGTACAGCCTCTGGTTCTTTCAGTTTATCCAGGTCCCATCTCCTAAAATTACTACCTTTTTGCAGTTTCTTCAGTTTTTATCTACAGGTTATAACCAACAGATTGTGGCCAGAGTCCACATCTGCCCCTGGAAATGTCTTACAATTTAAAACCTGGTTCCTAAATCTCTGTCTTGCCATTATGTAATCTATCTGAAATCTGTCAGTATCTCCAGGGTTCTTCCATGTATACAACCTTCTTTCATGATTCTTAAACCAAGTGTTAGCTATGATTAAGTTGTGCTCTGTGCAAAATTCTACCAAGAGGCTTCCTCTTTCATTTCTTAGCCCAAATCCATATCCACCTACTACGTTTCCTTCTCTCCCTTTTCCTACAGTCGAATTCCAGTGACCCATGACTATTAAATTTTCATCTCCCTTCACTATCTGAATAATTTCTTTTATTTCATCATACATTTTTCAATTTCTTCGTCATCTGCAGAGCTAGTTGGCATATAAACTGGGACTACTGTAGTAGGTGTGGGCTTCGTGTCTATCTTGGCCACAATAATGCATTCACTTTGCTGTTTGTAGTAGCTTACCCGCACTCCTATTTTTTTATTCATTGTTAAACCCACTCCTGCATTACCCCTATTTGATTTTTTATTTATAACCCTGTAGTCACCTGACCAAAAGTCTTGTTCCTCCTGCCACCGAACTTCACTAATTCCCACTACATCTAACTTTAACCTATCCATTTCCCTTTTTAAATTTTCTAACCTACCTGCCCGATTAAGGGATCTGAAATTCCACGCTCCGATCCGTAGAACACCAGTTTTCTTTCTCCTGATAACGACATCCTCTTGAGTAGTCCCCGCTCGGTGGTCTGAATGGGGGACTATTTTACCCAAGAGGACGCCATCATCATTTAATCATACAGTAAAGCTGCATGCCCTCGGGAAAAATTACGATCGTAGTTCCCCCTTGCTTTCAGCCGTTCGCAGTACCAGCACAGCAAGGCCAGATCAGTCAATCATCCAGACTGTTGCCCCTGCAACTACTGAAAAGGCTGCTGCCCCTGTTCAGGAACCACACGTTTGTCTGGCCTCTCAACAGATACCCCTCCGTTGTGGTTGTACCTACGGCTATCTGTATCGCTGAGGCACGCAAGCCTCCCCACCAACGGCAAGGTCTATGGTTCATGGGGGGAAGGGGGGGAGGGGGGAAAAAGATGCTATGACATGCAAATGATTAGCTTTTCAGAGCATTCACACAAGGGTGGCGCCGGTGGCGACACCTACAACGTGCTGACATGAGGAAAGTTTCCAACCGATATCTCATACACAAACGGCAGCTGACCGTCGTTGCCTGGTGGAACGTTGTTGTGATGCCTCGTGTAAGGAGGAGAAATGCGTAGCATCACGTTTCCGACTTTGGTAAAGGTCGGATTGTAGCGTATCGCGATTGCGGTTTCTTTATCGCGACATTGCTGCTCGCGTTGGTCGAGATCTAATGACTGTTAGCAGAATATGGAATCGGTGGTTTCAGGAGGGAGTTACGGAACGCCGTGCTGCATCCCAACGGCCTCGTATCACTAGCACTCGAAATGAAGGCATTTTATCCGCATGGCTGTAACGGATCGTGCAGCCACGTCTCGATCCCTGAGTCAACAGATGGGGACGTTTGCAGGACAACAACCATCTGCACGAACAGGTCTACAACGTTTGCAGCAGCATGGATTATCAGCTCGGAGACCATGGTTGCGGTTACCCTTGACACTGCATCACAGAGACGAGCGCCTGCGATGGTGTGCTCAACGACGAACCTGGGTGCACGAATGGCAAAACGTCATTTTTTCGGACGAATCCAGGTTCTGTTTACAGCATCTTGAAGTCGCACCCGTCTTTGGTGACATCGCGGTGAACGCACATTGGAAGCGTGTATTCGTCATCGCCATACGGGCGTATCACTCGGCGTGATGGAATGTGTTACGACCCGTGGCTCTACCCTTCATTTGATCCTGCGAAACCCTACATTTCAGCAGGATAATGCACGACCGCATGTTGCACGTCCTGTACGGGCATTTCTGGATACAGAAAATGTTCGACTGCTGCCCTGGCCAGCACATTCTCCAGATCTCTCACCAACTGAAAACGTCTGGTCAATGGTGGCCGAGCAACTGGCTGGTCACAATACGCCAGTCACTATTCTTGATGAACTGTGGTATCGTGTTGAAGCTGCATGGGCAGCTGTACCTGTACACGCCATCCAAGCTCTGTTTGACTCAATGCCCAGGCGTATCAAGGCCGTTATTACGGCTAGAGGTGGTTGCTCTGGGTACTGATTTCTCGGGATCTATGCACCCAAACTGCGTGAAAATGTTATCACATGTTAGTTCTAGTACAATACCCCAATGAATATCTATTTATCATCTGCATTTCTTCTTGGTGTAGCAATTTTAATGGCCAGTAGTGAATTATCGGAACAGCGTGTCACAGCTTCTGCAGAACACGGAACGAAATGCGTATCCAGCGGGCAGAACAACGGATGGCAGAAGCTGCCAAAGAGTCCCGCAGAACCACCATGGCCACGAAGAAGACGAAGAGGACCTCCTTTTGGATCTGGAAGGATTGCTGTATGCCTCAGGGATCGCTGACTAAAGATGTGTTCTACTTAATTACAAAAAAATGTACTCCAGTGGCGAAAAAGATAACTTGAGAACGGTACATAAGATTTTGAATGGACGTCGATGCCAGCATTTTAAACTGATTTGGCTATCAGCGAACGTAGGGTTCAAATGGCTCTGAGCACTATGGGAGTTAACATATGAGGTCATCAGTCCCCTAGAACTTAGAACTACTTAAACCTAACTAACCTAGGGACATCACACACATCCATGCCCGAGGCAGGATTCGAACCTGCGACCGTAGCGGTCGCGCGGTTCCAGACTGACGCACCTGGAACCGCTTGGCCCGAACATAGGGATTTAGCTGTGTCGTCAAATGTATGTTTTCGGTGCACACTTATGAATCGATTTTGTGGGAGAACATAACATGTATTGCAACACGTCACCGATTTTTTAGCACTTAAAATTTTTTCGATCATCCTATGTATGCTGATAGAAAATACACAGTTATTTTGTTGCACAACGAATACGAGGGCTTCGGTATTTTCTGGCTTCGAGAGATCGTTCCACCCGATGAAGCGGTTATAGGGAGCGTCCGATGATGACACAACTGTTCTTAAAGACAAAAGTGTAAGGAATAAAACTATCGTCCGATTTATCATTACTTTATATTTCACGTGAACAAAAACCACGAATATTACCTAAGCATTTCTCATGTGTTCAAAGAGGCACTGGCCATTTAATTTACGTTGGAAATCCGGCAAATAACAGTCCTCTTTTAAATAAATGCGATAGATAGCAGCATTTTTACGGTTCCGTACATCAGTCGGTAAAAACGAAACCCTTATAGGATATCTTTCTTGTCTGCCTGTGCGACCGTTCAGAAACATTTTTCTCAGGAAAAGGCTGACATGTCAGGTTGAAACTTACGTCATATATTAAGGTTCACGGTCCCTTGCTGATGTAAAAACGAGAAGCTTGTAAGTCAATGCAGTCAGGAGATACACGACCATTTATGTCACATACTTTGACACTCGCAATGTCGCTCATCAAATTGAACACAGTATTAAACGCGCAAAGTCGACACTCGGCGCGGTGGCTGATGGGAGCGGCTCTAAATGGGCAATACCTTTGCAGTCGCACCCATCAGCCACCGCGATATGTGTCAACTCTGATTGCGTGAGAAGAAATAAAAACTTTGAGGTTCGCCGATGACTTTGTAATTCTACCAGAGACAGCAAAGGACTTGAAAGAGCAGTTGAACGGAATTGACAGTGTCATATATGGGATATAAGTTGAACATCAACAAAAGCAAAACGAGGATAATGGAAAGTAGTCGAATTAAATTGGGTGATGCTGCGGGAATTAGATTAGGAAATGAGAGGGTTAAAGTAGTGAAGGAGTTTTGCTATTTGGGGAGCAAAATAACTGATGATGGTTGAAATAGAAAGGATATAAAATGTAGAGTGGCAATGGCAAGGAAAGCGTTTCTGAAGAAGAGAAATTTGTTAACAACAAATATAGATTTAAGTGTCAGGAAGTCGTTTCTGAAAGTATTTGTATGGAGTGTAACCATGTATGGAAGTTAAACGTGGACGATAAATAGTTTAGACAAGAAGAGAATAGAAGCTTTCGGAATGTGGTGCTACAGAAGAATGCTGAAGATTAGATGGGTAGATCACATAACTAATGAGAAAGTATTGAATAGAATTGGAGAGAAGACAAATTAGTGGCACAACTTAACTAGGAGAAGGAATAGGTTGGTAGGACATGTTCTGAGGCATCAAGGGATCACCAATTTCGTATTGGAGGGCAGTGTGGGGGGTAAAAATCGTTGAGGGAGACCAAGAGATGAATACACTAAACAGATTCAGAAGGATGTAGGTTTCGGTAGATAGTGGGAGATGAACAAGCTTGCACAGGATAGAGTAGCATGGAGAGCTGCATTAAACCAATCTCACGACTGAAGACCACAACAACAACATCAACAACAACAACAATAGTATCACTTTTTCTACATAACTGAAGCCATCGAGCACCTGTTTCATGACCTTTGTTTCTAGTATTCACACACGGCCCCTGCGCAGTTCGGCATTATTAACGTCAAACAGAAAGAACCAACTCTAAATATCATAAACAGAAACAACACCAAACGTACCTGCTTCTACACGGAAGACCGCGCGCGAACTGGCTTAATGAGCGAGCGCTGAAAAATCTCGGCTCTGCGCACGCACTATGGGCACCCCTTGAGCTGCTGTGTCTCTACGCTGCGCATCCGCTGCCCGCGGTCGCTACACAGTACCTGCGGGCACAAAGGACCCGGAAGGTCCCGTTGTGTACGCCCAAAGTTACAACACTTACCGACAGAGAGCAGATTATACTGGACGAGCCTTAGATTAGATTAGATTAGATTAATACTTGTTCCATATATCGTGAATACGACACTTCGTAATGATGTGGAACGTGTCAGGTTAATGAAAGATGTCTGTACAAGATATTACATTACACAAAATAATGCATGACACTAATGTTTAAGTTAGTTTTTTTTACTCCCTTAATTTATATCTAACAATTCAGCCAATGAGTAGAAGGAGTTGTCATCTAGAAATTCTTTTAATTTATTTTTAAATGTTGGTTGACTATCTGTCAGGCTTTTGATGCTGTTTGGTAGGTGACCAAAGACTTTTGTGACAGGATAATTTACCTCTGCATAGTGACGATCATCCTTTCTCCTGGTGTTATAGCTATGCACACTGCTATTACTTTTGAACTGGGTTGGATTATTAACAACAAATTTCATAAGTGAATATATATACTGTGAGGATCCCTAGATCCTTAAATAGATGTCTGCAGGATGACCGTGGGTGGGCTCCAGCAGTTATTCTGATTACACGTTTTTGAGCAATGGATACTTTTCTACTCAACGATGAATTATCCCAGAATATGATACCATACGAAAGCAGTGAATGAAAGTAGGCGTAGTAAGCTAATGTACTGAGATTCTTATCACCAAAATCTGCAATAACCCTAATAGCATACGTAGCTGAACTCAGACGTTTCAGCAGACCATCAACGTGTTGCTTCCAGTTTAACCTCTCATCAAAGGACACACCTAAAAATTATGAAAATTCTACCTTAGCTACAGACTTCTGTTCAAAGTCTATATTTATTACTGGAGTTGTGCCATTTACTGTACGGAACTGTATATACTGTGTTTTATCAAAATTTAAAGAGTGTCCGTTTGCTGAGAACCACTTAATAATTTTGTGAAAAACATCATTTACAATTACATCACTTAGTTCTTGGTTTTTGGATGTTATTACTATACTTGTATCATCAGCAAAAAGAACTAACACTGACACGTCCAGTTTGCGGAATGCCACTAGATGGTACTAGGAGTGCTCCCACCCTAAAATGCGTCTTCTCATCTTACAAGGTAAACAAATTCAACAAGCAACAGTTAAAATGAATATCGTTAGACATAATACAAGGGCATATCAATGAAACATACTAACATTTAGGATACGGAGACAAAACAACAACAAAACATCAGTACCACACTGAAACACGAAAGATACTAACATTTAAAACACAAAAACGATAAATATTACAGTTGAGGAAATGTACAGCAGTCAGTTGCTAATAATTTATCTATTCGATAACTACATATGAGCCACTGTGCGGCTATCTTGAATGCTAGAACACATAAAAATGCATTACAATAAGGCACATGCATGAATCAAACGTATTGCAGTTGTATAAACGTTGCACAAGAGTAGATGATAAAGAAACACGCCGGTAAGATTAATGTCAAATCATCATTTTCGCTTGCGTACATGAGTAGCTTCTACTACTCTACCCATGTCAGTGTTTCAGTTCACGCTGACGCCCCAGTTTACCATTATTACACAGCTGACTTCGGTGTACGTCTTAATAGTGTGCAGAACCCTCTACAAATATGTAGTGACGAATGCATACTTTACTGCACTGTTCGTAATACGTTGGCTAATGTTTGTAAAACATCAAACATAATACACAAAATCGTTGCTGAAATAACTTAGGTTTGTATTATTCAAAAGGCAGTCGCACAGACATTAGCGGGTCGACCTGCATGGTGGTTGCTGTGCGAACCAAAAGTAGTTTGTACACATCGCTATTTAAAAACGCAAACACATAAGAAAAAATATACAATTACTCTTGCTTACAGGAATAAAACTTGACTGGAAACTTCGCTTCATTTTAATGCCAGTTCCAATGAAAAATAAGCACCAGGAACTAACGTACCAGCGAAGGTATGTCACAAGAAACAAGAAACATTACACTTTACAATGTATTTATACCCAGACTTACCACAGGAACATATAACTATTGTTTCAGTTTGGTGCTAATTTCACTGAGCTTCAGAGTAAGCTGGCTATCGATGTAGAAAAACCTTTATGTCATATAATACCGAACATGTTCTCATATGTGAGACCCACAACTATTACAGGCCAAACCTAGGGAGCTGATGTGCCTGCCGGCAACTGCTGTCACTGGTCAAGCTCAAAATGGTTTTTGAAACGTTCCGATAAACCAGCGCTCCTCATTGCCACGTTAAGTAGCGCACCACGAGACGACTGCTGGCAGACAATTTCCAGCTCCTCCATTACATCCATAAATTTCCTTGTTTCACATGAATGGAACATCCTCATGTGCGAGGACTAACTGTAATTCCATGTTCACTTTCGACGAGGTGGGCGGCAATAGATTTACCCAGGTTGCTCTAAAGCTCAATTTATCTGGCACCAGATTGGAACAATAATTGTGTGGTCCTGAGGGAAGTGTAGATTTGAATGCATTGTAAAATGTAATTTTCTTGTGTCTTATAAAGTACGTTCGCTGGGCCTGCCGATGTGACCGAGCGGTTCTAGGCGCTTCAGTCGGGAACCGCGCGGCAGCTGCGGTCGCAGGTTCGAATCCTGCCTCGGGCATGTGTGTGTGTGATGTCCTTAGGTCAGTTAGGTTTAAGTAGTTCTAAGTTCTAGGGGACTGATGACCTCAGAAGTTACGTCCCATAGTGTTCAGAGACATTTCAACCTTTTTTTTTGTAACAATAATTCTACTTCTACACCCATAATGCGCAAACCATTGTGAACTACATGGCAGAAGGCACTTCCCATTGTACATGTTACCAACGTTTCTTAACGTTCGATTCACGCACTGAGTGAGGAACGAATGATTGCTCAAATGACTCTGTGGGTACTGTAATTAGTACAAACCTATCCTCGCAATTCGTACGGGAGCGACACGTAGGCTGTTGTAGTACAGGCCTAGATTCATCATGTAAAGCAGATTCTTGAAATTTACTACCTAGACTTCCTCAGGACAGTTTGTCTTCATCTTCAAGCTTCTGCCAGTTAAATTTCATCGGCATCTCCGCGAGACTTTCCCACTGGTCAAACAGACCTGTGACCATTAGTGCTGCCTTTCTCTTTCTCGTTGAATGTCCCTTGTTACTCCTCTGTGGTACGGGACCCACGCTTGACCAAAATTCCAGGATGAGTCGCACGACTATTTTGTAAACAGTCTCGTTTGTAGACTGATTGCATCTCCATAGTATCCTAAGAATGAATCGTAGTCTGCCCCCTGCTTTACCTATGACTGAGCCTGTGTGATAGCTCCATTTCACACCCCTACAAACTGATACGCTCAGGTGTTTCTACGAGATGACAGACTCCATCTGTGACTCGTTGGTAATGTAATAATAGGACACCGCGTTGTTTTCGTTTTATGATGTGCACAGTTTTACATTTTTGAACATTTAAAGCAAGTTGTTTGCACCACTTTCAAATCTTATAAAGATCTATCTGAACAGTTTGTTCTGACAGCTCTCATTAGAGATACCTGCACCATCTGTGAAAAGTCTGAGGTTACCAAAATATTTTCTTTAACGTAATTACTATACAACATTACCCACCGGGGTCCTAACACACTTCCCTGGGGCACAGTCAATGTTACTTCTACGTCTGTTGATGGCTCTCCATCCAAGATAACTTACTGCCTTCTCCCTAACGAAAAATCCGTTTCCAGTCATAAATTTCGCTCAATACCCCATACTGTACTAAGCGTAGATGTGGTACTGAGGCCGACACTTTTTGGAAATCGAGAAATAATGCATCTTGTGACTGCGCTCATCCGTGGCTTTCAGGATGTCAAGTGAAAAACTGAGAGGTGGGTTTCACGTGGTCGATGTTTACGGAATCTGTGCTATTTGGCAAGGAGATACCTCATTACGTTTGAGATCAGAATAAGTTATAATATTCGATAACAAATGGATCTCAAGTATATTGGGCGTTAGTTCTGTGGTTCCCTTCTGATACGCTTTTCTAGATGCGTGTGGCCTGCGCTTCCTTCCAACCACTGGGCACAGTTTTTTTGTTGGAGCGATCTACGACAGGATATGATTAAAAGGGTTGAACTAAGACGGAATATCTAATAGATATTCCATTGGGTGCTGAAGCTTTCTTACATTTTAGCGACTTCAACTGTTTCTCAACACCACTGACACCAATATCTATCTGCAGTGATGCGAGAAATAAGTAGGAGCAATACTCCTGGATAATTCTACATAGCACTGTCGTTACTGAAAAAGCGGAAGATACTTGAGCGTTATAAAACTGTATATGAAGTAAGACACACTTTGAAAGAACAGAGTACTCATCACAACGTATGTAACGTCGTGACTTGCATAACAAAAGAACAAAAATGTTTTGAAGGAGACAAACACAATGGTTTTTCATGTTAGGATAGAGTATTCATGTTATCGACGACTGTGTCGTTAAAGGGGAGTTCCTAAATACGGATTTCCGAAAGTCCTTCACCAAAGAACACGAAGTACATAGCCCAGAACTGGAATCAAGAACTACTACTAACATCAGTAACTTAGAAGTAGATACCCTCGCTGTAGCTACACAGCTCAAATCACTTAATAAAGGCCAGTCTTCTGGTCCAAAAGGTGAACCAATTAGGCTCCTTTCAGAGTATACTGATGTAATAGCTCCATTTTCAGCAATCATATATAACCGCTTGCTCGACGAAAGGATCCGTACCTATAGACGAGAAAATTGCACAGGTAACATAAACACGGAAGAAAGGAAATATGAGTACTCTGTTTATTTACACACCTATACCACTAACGTCGATTTACAGTTGGATTTTGGAACATATACTCTTTTCGAACATTATGAATTACCTCCATGGAAGCGATCCATTGACATATAGCACGGATTCAGTGTAATCGTTCTTGTGAAACACAACTACCTCTTAATTCTCATATAGTAATGAGAGATATCGACAGGGGATCTAAAACTGAGTCCATATTTCAAATTTTCCAGAAGGCTTTTGATACCGTTAATCACAATACAACAGAGAACTGAACACCCAGAGAGAGTGATAATGATTGCAGGAATTGTACCTCAATTACATTAATAGTAAACCACTAGAGCTGAGAGGTAAAAGGAGGAGCACAGACAGCAAGATGTATCTGATTACTATACTGACTTCGTAGCCGCGAAACTGGACGCGAGCATGGAAACTCGCGTAACAGCGCGTGAGAAACCATCTTAGTCGCTGCAGTACTAGGGTTGGTATTCATAGTACGCGACAGCAAACGAGTTACGCGAGACTGCTTCCAAGAATCGAAAAGAGTCTGAGATGAGATGGCGTCCACTTCTGCGTTACTGCTGCTTACGATGCGGCGCGTCTTGCATCTCCGAACAACTGTGTGTAACTGGGGGAGGCAGTTGGTCCCTCCGGAGTTTTGCTGCCTCCAGCATATCCCCACAGTTCACTTCCGTGATACCAACTTGACCGGGGGCCGGGGGGCAGGAGGGCGGAGAGGGGTCAACGTTTCTTTGTCCCAGGTTGGAGGCGTGGCCCGGCCGTCTGAAGATTATCGGAGAATGGAGAATATTATTTAGTCCCCTCCGCCCGATGGTACACTTTGAAGCCATGACATGGCTGTGATTTAATGGTATTAGAAATTTTACTTTCGTGCTCAAATCGCACGTATTAATTAATGACTTTTTAAATAAATCAACTAACAGACCTCCGTTCGGGACCAGTCTATTCATTCTAAATAAGCAATCAGATTATTCGAAACAGTTTTCTCTCACTCTCCTTATTTGTTTTCTATCAGGGAGAAAGCAGTCTTTGTTGTTATGCTACATGCTGGATATGCCCGCAAAAGGCCTGTGGGTTACAAGTTCGCCTGTAGAAATATCTGCAGGTTCAGAGGACGTTAGCCGACTTCAGTCAAGTAAGTTATCTGAACGTTCTATAGGAGGGAAGAAGTTTAAAGTTTCACAGCGCTTTTCGAAACTTTCTCTTTATTTGTCAAGAAGTTAACAATATTACACAATTTTCTGTGCATAGTATTAGTACTATCTCACGTCCTCCTAGGAAGAATATCCCAGACATACGACGAGTTCCGTCGTTCGAGAAGAAACCACAATGGCTCCTGTCTCTGCTCTATGTTTTGTTTCGCTGTCGAACATGTAAATTCACGATCACATGATAATCTACAGTCCTACGGAATCCTGACGATTCAAATTAAATACTGAAAGAAGTAAACCTCGTGAAATACTTCATAATCTCTCAAGTATTGTTGTACTGCATCAAATGTTCAAGAGAACAAGGCTCACTGCAGCCTACATAGTTTCCGACGTGGCTAAATCTTATATCAGCTTCACAAGAAAGTGAATTCTCTTGTATTTCTGTATTGACGATGAAGTTGAAGAGAAGATAGTTTAGGCATGGTTTGTCATTTGAATTAATACTCGTTGTGTAAAATAGTCTCGGTGTTCAAACTTTGGCGCAATTAACTAGAGACTCGAACTTCCGAAAATTTGCGCTGTCTTCTTCTTCTGTCGAGGAATATGGTGTAAATCTCTCAATATTGCAGTTTTTACTCAAACATGACGCCGCTTCAACACTTCTGTCACAGGGTGACAGAAAATAAATTTACATTAAATGCATTCGCAATTGCGAATATGGACAACCGTCAGTTGTTGAATGGAATGACGACAGTGAAAATTCGTGCCTGAGCCGGACGCGAACCGGGATTTTCCGCTATTCTCGAGTGGTCGCCTTACCATTTGGCTGTCCGTAGGTGATGCGGCCCCGCTGATTTGTGTGGTGGTACACGATGAAAGCACATCGACAAATTGCTTATTACGACAACAAAAAGGTAGCTCACAATCTCGACTTGATTAGCTGTAAATATTTTCTTGTCGACTCAATGATTGTTGTCAGTATTGATTTCTTAACCGTCATATTGCCTGCAGTAATATTTTTCAGACTCGATTCCATGTTGATTGAGTGTGCTCGCCGACTGTGGTTATTTAAAGTTGAGAAAATGTACAGCAGCCAGCCTCTAATAATCTTGCATATCTAGATTTAAACCACTGCGTCGCTGTCATCAGTGATAAAGACTACACTGAGGCGCCAAAGAAACTGATATAGGTATGCGTATTCAAATACCGAGATACACTCCTGGAAATTGAAATAAGAACAGCGTGAATTCATTGTCCCAGGAAGGGAAAACTTTATTGACACATTCCTGGGGTCAGATACATCACATGATCACACTGACAGAACCACAGGCACATAGACACAGGCAACAGAGCATGCACAATGTCGGCACTAGTACACTGTATATCCACCTTTCGCAGCAATGCAGGCTGCTATTCTCCCATGGAGATGATCGTCGAGATGCTGGATGTAGTCCTGTGAAACGGCTTGCCATGCCATTTCCACCTGGCGCCTCAGTTGGACCAGCGTTCTTGCTGGACGTGCAGACCGCGTGAGACGACGCTTCATCCAGTCCCAAACATGCTCAATGGGGGACAGATCCGGAGATCTTGCTGGCCAGGGTAGTTGACTTACACCTTCTAGAGCACGTTGGGTGGCACGGGATACATGCGGACGTGCATTGTCCTGTTGGAACAGCAAGTTCCCTTGCCGGTCTAGGAATGGTAGAACGATGGGTTCGACGACGGTTTGGATGTACCGTGCACAATTCAGTGTCCCTTCGACTATCACCAGAGGTGTACGGCCAGTGCAGGAGATCGCTCCCCACACCATGATGCCGGGTGTTGGCCCTGTGTGCCTCGGTCGTATGCAGTTCTGATTGTGGCGCTCACCTGCACGGCGCCAAACACGCATACGACCATTATTGGCACCAAGGCAGAAGCGACTATCATCGCTGAAGACGACATGTCTCCATTCGTCCCTCCATTCACGCCTGTCGCGACACCACTGGAGGCGGGCTGCACGATGTTGGGGCGTGAGCGGAAGACGGCCTAACGGTGTGCGAGACCGTAGCCCAGATTCATGGAGACGGTTGCGAATGGTCCTCGCCGATACCCCAGGAGCAACAGTGTCCCTAATTTTCTGGGAAGTGGCGGTGCGGTCCCCTACGGCACTGCGTAGGATCCTACGGTCTTGGCGTGCATCCGTGCGTCGCTGCGGTCCGGTCCCAGGTCGACGGGCACGTGCATCTTCCGCCGACCACTGGCGACAACGTCGATGTACTGTGGAGACCTCACGCCCCACGTGTTGAGCAATTCGGCGGTACGTCCACCCGGCCTCCCGCATGCCCACTATACGCCCTCGCTCAAAGTCCGTCAACTGCACATACGGTTCACGTCCACGCTGTCGCGGCATGCTACCAGTGTTAAAGACTGCGATGGAGCTCCGTATGCCACGGCAAACTGGCTGACACTGACGGCGGCGGTGCACAAATATTGCGCAGCTAGCGCCATTCGACGGCCAACACCGCGGTTCCTGGTATGTCCGCTGTGCCGTGCGTGTGATCATTGCTTGTACAGCCCTCTCGCAGTGTCCGGAGCAAGTATGGGGGTCTGACACACCGGTGTCAATGTGTTCTTTTTTCCATTTCGAGGAGTATATTTAAAAAGGCAGAATACGGCTCTGCGGTCGGCAACGCCTATGTAAGACAACAAGTGTCTGGCGCAGTTGTTGATCAGTTGCTGCTGCTCCAATGGCAGGTCATCAAGATTTAAGTGCGTTTGAACGTAGTGTTATAGTCGGCGCACGAGTGATGGGACACGGCGGCCATTTCACGAGTGTACCGTGAATATCAGGAATCTGGTAATACATCAAATATCCGACAACGCTGTGGCCGGAAAAAGATCCTGCAAGAACGGGACCGAAGACGACTGACGAGAATCGTACAACGTGGCAGACGTGCAACACTCTCCCCAAATTGCTGCAGATTTCAATGCTGGGCCATCAACAAGTGTCAGCGTGCGAACCCGCCAATGAAACATTATCGATGTGGGCTCTCGGAGCCGAAGGCCTACTCTTTATACCCTTGATGACTGCATGGCACTAAGCTTTACGCCTCGCCTCGGCCCGTCAACACTTACATTGGACTGTTGATGACTGGAAACATAACGGACGATTCTCGTTTCCAATTCTATCAAGCGGACAGACGCGTACGGTGAGGAGACAACCTCATGAATCCATGGACCCTGCATGTCAGCAGGTGACTGTACAAGCTTGTGAAGGCTCTGTAATGGTGTGGGCGTGTGCAGTTGGTGTGATTAAATTCTGACAGGTGACATGCACGTAAGCATCCTGTCCGATCACCTGCAGAAATTCGCGTCCATTGTGCTTCCGACGGACTTGGGCAATTCCAGCAGGACAATGCGACACCCCATACGTCCAGGAACACTCTTCTGAGTTTAAACACTCCCCAGACATGAACATTATTGAGCGTACTCGTGTCTGGGATGCCTTGCATCGTGCTGTTCAGAAGAGATATCCACCCCCCTCGTACTCTTACGGATTTATGGACAGCCCTGCAGGATTCATGGTGTCAGTTCCCTACAGCACTACTTCAGTCATTAGTCGAGTCCATGTGACGCTGCGACACCTCTGCGTGCTTGCGGGATCCCTACACAATATTAGAAAGGTGTTCAAGTCTCTTTGGCTCTTGAGTGTATGAGAATTCGTTACAATAAGACACGTACGTGAAGCAAACATAATATAATTGTATAAGCTTCGTACAAGAGTAGATGACACGAGGTCCCAATTATTACACACTGTCCTCGATGTACATCATAATGGTGCGCAGCGGCCTACATACATAGGTAGTTTAGTTTACACAATTTACTGGCCTTGTTCTTACAGTGTTGGCTACCTTGAAAACATCAAACACAATAGCTAAAAACATTGTTAAAATACCTTAGATTTGTGTTAGTCAAAAATCTGTGGGAAACCAATTTGCGTATCATTACTGTGTGGACTATATAGAAGCTGTTTGTACAAACTACTACTTAAAAAACGGAAATACGTAATAAAAAATCTACAATAACTCCTGCTCACAGGAATAAAACTTTCTAGAAATGTTTTGTTAAAAACAACTGGCTTCATTGTAACTCCAGTTCCAAATAAAAATAAACAACAGTAGCTTTAGGAACTTAACGTACCAGCGAAGCGGTCGCGCAGTTCCAGACTGTAGCGCCTAGAACCGCTCGGCCATACTGGCCGGCTTATTGTTATAAAGAAAATTGTAGCGTAACACTAGGAGTGAGAGAAGAATCTACGTACAAATCATGTCAACTGTACAGGATGAAGCAGGACGCCACCTAAAAATATTTTAGAGTTTGTTCAGGGAACTTTTCTGACTATTTTGGTTCCTTAGAGAGTAATTACATTTTGTTTGATTTCTTACCCCTGTATCCATTGCATTTAGTGAACCCGTAGACGAGATGCATATAAGCTAAGTTTTCATCATTAAATCCTTTCCATACTGTTCTGTAGCACCGTTAAAGTGCAACTAACACCAACGGAAGAACCAACCCTAGATTGGACTGAGCAGTAGTGGATAAAAGCTTGAGTACCTAGAGGAAGGTGGGCCTAACTATTGTCTACATCAAGTACTGTGAGCGAATGCAACAAGTTTGTCTTCAAGCAAGACACACGTCGCTTACCGTCGACATATTAACTGTTGCGCAGATACTTTCAATGCGATACCGATACAAGGGGTAAAAAACGAAATGTAATTACTCGGTGACGAGCCTCTCGAGATCACAGATCTCTTATACCAACCTGTATGGAGAAATTCTGGCGAGAGAAGAGCTGAAAGGATGCGGGAACTTCAAAGTAGGAGGGCGTCTCATCAAGTATGCAGACGACCTGGTAGTGCTCGCCAAAGTCAGATACAGCTGCAACACATGATGAACAATTTAGTGGAAACGGGAAGAAAAAGAGGAATGGAAATCAACATCGAAAAATCGAAAGTGATGCGCATATCAAAACGTGAGAAACACTTGAAGATACCTCTTGGCAGTCGGGAACTGGAAAATGTGAATCAGTTCAAGTACCTGGGAAGTTCTATCACAAAGGATGCCCACTGCACCAACGAAATCCGACCAAGAATCGCCGTGGCCAAAGCTGCTTTCAACAAGAAGAGGACTTTGCTGACCAGCAAGTTGAGTTTGGCATTGAGGAAAAAACTGATAAAGTGCTACATTTGGAGGATTGGACTGTACGGAGGAGAGACGTGGACCATGAGAAAGAAGGAGAAAAAAATACTTAGAGAGCTTTGAAATGTGGTGCTGGAGGAGAACGGAAAAGGTCAAGCGGACAGATCGCATAAAAATGATGATGTACTGCGAAGAGTAGGAGAGAAGAGAAGTATTCTGCGTACAATTCTTCAGAGAAAGGCCAACTGGATTGGACATGTACTTACACACGAGGGACTCATACATGATGTCATCGAAGGGAAACTCAGAGCAGACGCAGGACGAGGAAGAAGAAGAATTCAACATCTGGACGACATGAAAGATGGAAGGAGATACAACAGACTGAAGGAAGAAGCTGAAGACAGGGAACAGTGAAATCAGAAATTCTCCGTATGAAGACATGGACCTGCAGACATGCCACTAGGCAGAATACTACATAATAATAATAATAATTAAGAAAATATTTCTGGACGACCTCTGAAACTTTGCCGGTGCTCTAGTTCATCCTGTGTACATGCAAAAAGGCCATTTCGTTAGAATGACAGCGCATCTTACGTACATATGCCAACCCATGGGCATAGACCATATTTTATATTAAAGTATGCTTTGTCAAGTAGGAGACATATGATCTTTAGACTCCCTGTTTGTAATTCGGTTTTAATGTTTCCCATTGTATTTTATAAAGATACGGTGGCAAGAAAAAAAATTATAATCACTTCCGATTGTAAAAATTTTGGCATTACAATTCTTGTTCTGTTACATCTAACAGTCGGCAGATGATGATTGAAGGTATCGCTACTAATACCAGTGTTGCTATTCCCTATCTTATCAGAACCAAGGTGGAATCTTCCTAAGCGCCGAAACTGGTACTCAAATAAAATAAGTTCGGAAACTAGATGACTCAAAGGTGCTTAATTTGGCATCGGCTCGGAGCGTGGAATGTCAGATCCCTTAATCGGGCAGGTAGGTTAGAAAATTTAAAAAGGGAAATGGATAGGTTAAAGTTAGATATAGTGGGAATTAGCGAAGTTCGGTGGCAGGAGGAACAAGACTTCTGGTCAGGTGACTACAGGGTTATAAACACAAAATCAAATAGGGGTAATGCAGGAGTAGGTTTAATAATGAATAGGGAAATAGGAATGCGGGTAAGCTACTACAAACAGCATAGTGAACGCATTATTGTGGCCAAGATAGATACGAAGCCCACACCTACTACAGTAGTACAAGTTTATATGCCAACTAGCTCTGCAGATGATGAAGAAATTGAAGAAATGTATGATGAAATAAAAGAAATTATTCAGATAGTGAAGGGAGACGAAAATTTAATAGTAATGGGTGACTGGAATTCGAGTGTAGGAAAAGGGAGAGAAGGAAACATAGTAGGTGAATATGGATTGGGGCTAAGAAATGAAAGAGGAAGCCGCCTAGTAGAATTTTGCACAGAGCACAACTTAATCATAGCTAACACTTGGTTTAAGAATCATGAAAGAAGGTTGTATACGTAGAAGAACCCTGGAGATACTAAAAGGTATCAGATAGATTATATAATGGTAAAACAGAGATTTAGGAACCAGGTTTTAAGTTGTAAGACATTTCCAGGGGCAGATATGGACTCTGACCACAATCTATTGGTTGTGACCTGTAGATTAAAACTGAAGAAACTGCAAAAATGTGGGAAATTAAGGAGATGGGACCTGGATAAACTGAAAGAACCAGAGGTTGTACAGAGTTTCAGAGAGAGCATAAGGGAACAATTGACAGGAATAGGGGAAAGAAATACAGTAGAAGAAGAATGGGTAGCTCTGAGGGATGTAGTAGTGAAGGCAGCAGAGGATAAAGTAGGTACAAAGACGAGGGCTGCTAGAAATCCTTGGGTAACAGAAGAAATATTGAATTTAATTGATGAAAGGAGAAAATATAAAAATGCAGTAAATGAAGCAGGCAAAAAGGAATACAAACGTCTCAAAAATGAGATCGACAGGAAGTGCAAAATGGCTAAACAGGGATGGCTAGAGGACAAATGTAAGGATGTAGAAGCTTATCTCACTAGGGGTAAGATAGATACTGCCTACAGGAAAATTAAAGAGACCTTTGGAGAGAAGAGAACCACGTGTATGAATATCAAGAGCTCAGATGGCAGCCCAGTTCTAAGCAAAGAAGGGAAGGCAGAAAGGTGGAAGGAGTATATAGAAGGTTTATACAAGGGCGATGTACTTGAGGACAATATTATGGAAATAGAAGAGGATGTAGATGAAGACGAAATGGGAGATATGATACTGCGTGAAGAGTTTGACAGAGCACTGAAAGACCTGAGTCGAAACAAGGCCCCCGGAGTAGACAACATTCCATTAGAACTACTGACGGCCTTGGGAGAGCCAATCATGACAAAACTCTACCAGCTGGTGAGCAAGATGTATGAGACAGGCGAAATACCCTCAGACTTCAAGAAGAATATAATAATTCCAATCCCAAAGAAAGCAGGTGCTGACAGATGTGAAAATTACCGAACTATCAGTTTAATAAGCCACGGCTGCAAAATACTAACGCGAATTCTTTACAGACGAATGGAAAAACTGGTAGATGCAGACCTCGGGGAGGATCAGTTTGGATTCCGTAGAAATGTTGGAACACGTGAGGCAATACTGACCTTACGACTTATCTTAGAAGAAAGATTAAGAAAAGGCAAACCTACGTTTCTAGCATTTGTAGACTTAGAGAAAGCTTTTGACAATGTTGACTGGAATACTCTTTTTCAAATTCTAAAGGTGGCAGGGGTAAAATACAGGGAGCGAAAGGCTATTTATAATTTGTACAGAAACCAGATGGCAGTAATAAGAGTCGAGGGGCATGAAAGGGAAGCAGTGCTTGGGAAAGGAGTGAGACAGGGTTGTAGCCTCTCCCCGATGTTATTCAATCTGTATATTGAGCCAGCAGTAAAGGAAACAAAAGAAAAATTTGGAGTAGGTATTAAAATTCATGGAGACGAAGTAAAAACTTTGAGGTTCGCCGATGACATTGTAATTCTGTCAGAGACGGCAAAGGACTTGGAAGAGCAGTTGAACGGAATGGACAGTGTCTTGAAAGGAGGATATAAGATGAACATCAACAAAAGCAAAACGAGGATAATGGAATGTAGTCAAATTAAATCGGGTGATGCTGAGGGAATTAGATTAGGAAATGAGACACTTAAAGTAGTAAAGGAGTTTTGCTATTTAGGAAGTAAAATAACTGATGATGGTCGAAGTAGAGAGGATATAAAATGTAGACTGGCAATGGCAAGGAAAGCGTTTCTGAAGAAGAGAAATTTGTTAACATCGAATATAGATTTATGTATCAGGAAGTCGTTTCTGAAAGTATTTGTTTGGAGTGTAGCCATGTATGGAAGTGAAACATGGACGATAACTAGTTTGGACAAGAAGAGAATAGAAGCTTTCGAAATGTGGTGCTACAGAAGAATACTGAAGATAAGGTGGATAGATCACGTAACTAATGAGGAGGTATTGAATAGGATTGGGGAGAAGAGAAGTTTGTGGCACAACTTGACTAGAAGAAGGGATCGGTTGGTAGGACATGTTTTGAGGCATCAAGGGATCACAAATTTAGCATTGGAGGGCAGCGTGGAGGGTAAAAATCGTAGAGGGAGACCGAGAGATGAGTACACTAAGCAGATTCAGAAGGATGTAGGTTGCAGTAGGTACTGGGAGATGAAGCAGCTTGCACAGGATAGAGTAGCATGGAGAGCTGCATCAAACCAGTCTCAGGACTGAAGACAACAACAACAACAATAAGAAGAGGCCGCCCCTGTTTGTTGTAGCAAACGGCAGGCAATCCAAGGCAGAAGCAGAATTTCAGAGGGGTTCAAAATGGAGGCACTTTTGCAGGCATGGATCCAATGCCCCAAAGCTAAAGGTGCCAGAAATAAGTACGTGCAGCGAAGTTGTGCCGCAAAACGACAAGGTGCGTGAAGTGCTCAGGTGAACACGATTGCTCCACCTCTGACAGAAGCAAGTAATGGAGACTGAAGTGCGCTTGCTGTGGTGGGGCTCTCACCTCCGGCGTGGATACCAGACAATTACTGACCACAGCCAAGCCACAGACACATCGGCAAAGGACAAAACTCGTCGGCAGCTGATGGACTCTAGGATGGCGCTATACGGAGACGATCTTGCAACAGTTTCCGCTGCCCAGGAGCGAGTGGGAACCCAGAGCAGTGGCAGAGGTGAGAGGGTGGGGGTTGGGGGTCGACAGCGAGAGGAAAAGTGTCAAGCACTGCCCGCGCCTGGAAAGACGCACTGGAGGAGGATCGGCGAAGGTGTGCACCCCACTTTGCGCACTGCCACCGTAGAGGCCACTGTAGCCTCAAAAGACCCCATGGCGGCAGAGCGTGCAGCATTCAGAGCAGCCCTAGCGGCAGACAGATGAGTCCTCCGTCAGCTGCGGCGACTGCGCGCTGCACTCGAGTACGATCTCCGTACGGAAAAAGAAGAGGATCCTGCCACTACCACCATCCTATCCAAATAACAAAGAGTGAGAGGGCACCAGCTACCAGATAACCACTCCGTTGGCCACTGCAGAGACGCACTTTGTCACCGACGTGGTCTCAGAGAAGAGTAGCCATCTAACGACAGCTGAGACGACAGCAGCACCACCGCTGGCTGCCAAGAAAGCTTCGCCGCCCAAGCGAGACAGCCATCCCAGTAATGGGGGCCGCTGTAAGACCGCCTCCCCCCCCCCTGCCCCCTTCCCTTTCCTCTCTCTGGGCGGTACAAACAGACGCCAGGCACGAAAGTCTGCTGCTGTAAACATTCATCTCACTCGGAGCGGCGACCTGACATATCGATGCAGAGAGCTCCCTGTTGCTCTATGACCCCAGCGTGTCAGAAGCTCTGTTATTCCATACAGGACACCACTTTAGTTCATCCGTCGAACGGCTCGGGTAACGGTGGTAGAAAACTCTTCCGGGGAAAGATAACGACGTCCACGCATGTCCGAGCTGTAGCAAGGACGCTGCAATACTTCCCATCCGTATTCGCCCAGTGTCTGGGCTACAACACTGCCCGTATACGAGCATTATTGTGGAGAATAAGTGGCCCGGCCTATGAGCAACTAAGGTCGGGTTTTGTGCATTTTTCTGCGCAGGTTTTTCATGAAGTTACTATAATACACTGCTGTGAGACTCGTTCCAGATGGGATTCTGTCATGAAGGCTCCACGGCGGTCATAAGAAAAACTCATCGTTTTCCTGAGCTTTTGATTGAGCGCGTCGAAATATTTTCGGACATGGAGAATCTGAAGCTCTCCTCTCATTGAACTGTGATTTCGTCTTTGGTTCAAAGTCTCTACCACGTTTCATCAACGACGAAAATTCGACACATGCACCCTTGACCTTCACGATCGAATCGTTGTCTGAGCAAGGTTGCAATGTCCAGGCGTTCGTGCTTCTCATCAGCAGTCAAACACTGCAGGACCCGCCTCGTAGAAATTTTTGTCTTTCTCAGATCAATTGAGAGAATACGGAATACTTATGTTCGACAAATTCCCGTAATTTCGGAGTTTTCCTCACAAGTCTCACAGCAATCATCTTCAAGAGCAACTGCCATAAGATTTACACTTCGTACACCTGTTGACGTTTTCGGCCTTCCGGATCTCGGATTATCGTCTATGCCCCGTACGACCACCACGAAAACCGTTAACCCAGCGTGAAAAAAAAAGTTCAAATGTGTGTGTAATCTTATGGGACTTAACTTCTGAGGTTATTAGTCCCTAAGCTTACACGCTACTTAACCTAAATTATCCTAAGGACAAACACACACACCCATGCCCGAGGGAGGACTCGAACCTCTGCCGGGACCAGCCGCACAGTCCACGAATGCAGCGCCGAGACCGCTCGGCTAATACCGCGCGGTCCCAACGTGAAACTGTACTACCGTCCACTACAAACTCACGTCATACTTCAGTTAACGCACTGTGATTTCTGTCGAGTTTGCTGCGTTAAGTTTCGATCTTGATGTTTGACCTCTGGTCTTAAGCCATAGTACTCGAAACTCCTACAGGATCCATTTCTGCCTCTCGCCAATTTTAGGTTGGAGTACACATAAAAAAAACAAAAAAAAAAAAAAAAACATGTGCTACTTCCTCAGGCTCCAACCACATCTGACGTAATTTTTATTGTTGTTGCATCAAACAATCCACAGTAACACCAACCTGTGCATTATTTACGAAATGTCCATCGTATAAAACCATCATCGCATTGTCATGACTGTCATGATTTCACAAACATGTTTGGAAATCATAAAGTAAACATATGTATACTGTGGTGATGTTTGTGTTCCTGAATATGGTCTTAAAGACCTAAACTGGCCTAAAATAAATAAAATTCACGTAACGATTGCTGGGGAGTTAATGACATTCAAGCAATAGTTATGACCTATGGAGAGTCACTTAGCAAAAGTATTTAACCAAAAGAATTGGTCTGCGTAAACTACTGACATACAGCACGTTTTTGACGTTTTTTGTGACGTCAGTAAGTCCATCCAGAAAACTGGACTCGCTGGAACTATGTGAATGTCGCTGTGCTGTTGTGGGCACGGTAGCACGGAGCTATAGTGCGTCCAGTGTACTTCAGCTTGTAACTTTTCAGTTCAGTTCAGCGGTACGAGTTAAGGCTGATTAGGGGGAGGGGAAGAGGGTCACTGACCTGTTGATTCACTGTCTGGCCTCGCAGGTGTCGTTGTATTGTGAGGTACTTCACAATAATCTTATCACACACGTAAATATATTGACAACGACGAGAAAGCGATTGACGAGAAGATAAGGCAATGTGGCAGCGTGTGTTCATTTCGAAGGAAGCATACAGGAATTTTAGTTAGACCAATGAAAATTCCAATTGAGAGAGGGGTTCAGGACATAACAGAAATACGTTATGGTGTAGCAGATAAAACTGTTTGTATTCAAAAGTTCTCAAACTACATTGCGTTAGATTGTTTCGTGGATATCAGTATTTGATTCGATAACTGTGAATAAATTAACAGTGAGTCTCCACATGACTGTTAAATAAAAATGAGACTTAGCTCTACTGGAACTTTAGTAAAAAGTTGTAAGAGAGGCCTGCAAACGAGGTAGTGTACTACTTTCTCTTAATACTTCAATCTTGTCTGAGATTACGCTAAACCTTGGCAGATAGCAGGTTTACGATGAGCGAAACATCTACGTGGAGAAAGGAAGGAAGATTCGGGCTGAGCATCGGGCATACGATGAGATCATTAGAGACGGAGCATAAACTCATGTAAGACAGAGAATTGCGCTGTTGTCCGCCTTAAGGGAATTTTCCGAGCTCGGATCCTTATTTTGTCGTCGGGTTCAACATTATTATTCTCCATTAAATCATTTTAGCATACAAATATTTACGAACAAACAAACGTACATATCTTAAACACTGAAAATAATTTTTGGCTGGCAAACTGAGAAGCCATACAGCATAAAATGGCGGTCAAGGTTAGCTCTGCGCGAATTGCATAACTAAACGGTTCACAGCAGATCATCTTCAGATCTGCCACCACAAGGTTCAGTTTGTCAATAGTTGTAAGGTGACACAAAAGTAACGTCTACTGTATTTTTACGTTTATTTTATGTTATTCTTACCGCTGTTGGGAAACTGAACCTTGTGGTGACAGATCTGAAGATGATCTGTTGGACAGATCGAAACCGTTAATCATTAATAACAGAAGTAATGCTCCAGACAGTGTTTGCAAGCATAAATGCAACATAAGTTATTGTTAAACGAGGAGACGTGTATACGGGTAAGACGTTGAGAGTGATTTACGCCTTAGCGTCATATATATGCCTCCTCGGAAACTGCTGAAAGATTCCATTTTTAAATGTATTTTTTTCTTTCTAAAATTGCTCTCGTAATTACAATGAATTTAAATTTAAGTGGTAAGAGGTCTTTTCTGATGATATTCGACTGGAGTGTAGCCTTGTGTGGAAGTGAGAAGTGGACGACAAACAGTTCAGACAAGACCAAATTAGAAGTTTTGAACAGTTTTACTAGAGAAGAAGGCTAAAAAACCGGATGGACACATCGGATAACCAGTGAAGAACTACTGAATCGAACTGGAGAGAAAATAAATTTGTGGCACAAATTCACTAAAAGATGGAATCGCTTCATAGGACGCACCCTGAGACAATAAGGGCAGATTCTGGTCGAGAACGATAAAAAAGATTTTGTTACATCATTTGCACCACTGAAGTATATAAGTTATGCTTGCAAAGGGTTTCTGAAGTTACAGAGTGTTGAATGGAACTGTGCGTCGATCGAAATATAGGCACCTGCAGGTGATCGATGAATTAGTTCAAGAAAAGATTCGGCCAGGATAAGAACTTCTTTCCACTGAAGATTTGCTTAAAATATGGGCTTCAAAGCGTACATTTGGTAATAGGTACCGGACACTTCCATTGTAGGGAAAAAACGAAACAACAGGATGTATAGCTGCAGGTATATTCAGTGAAGCTTAGTCATCTATTCTGAAGGCCATGGACGTGTTAGGAATCGTCATAGGGACGAACAGCTAAAACTTTGCTGTTTTATCTGGCAAAAAACGTGTGGTCGCCGCGGAGGAAGGAATGTGTCAGTTTGTTAAAAGAGCCAGGACTGAACAAATGCAGCACCAAATTGAGAACCACAACACGTTTGAGAAAGAGAAACGATGCCTATATGGTCCTGGGATTGTAGAATAACCGAAAGCTTTGAAACATCATTTTCTTTGCTACTCTAAACTTTAAACACGTTTTCCTAGAAACAACATTTTTCTTCGCTCGTTCTGGATCGTCGACAGATTACCCGACTCATCTGATATTTTTTTATGGGAAAAAGAATTAAATTTGGTGAACATCTGCGAGAATTTATTGTATTCAAATATTAAATACTTTTTTAAGCACTTGAACTTACCTAGAAATTGATATGTGTACAAATAGCCGTCATTTTTTCGAAGTATGTATTTATCAGAACCCCGTCGCGATGGGCCCTCGAATTCATTGTAATTTAAGAATTTTCTGTTTTTATGAATCCGCCCAAACCAAAATGCGCTGCGAGGCACATATTTTGACATGGGCTGCAACCGCCGTTTTTAATTTTTTGTGAGATGCCTTTTTTTCATATACGAATGTACATATATATTGTTGTTGTTGTGGTCTTCCCTTCTTTGCTTGGAACTGGGTTTCCATCTGAGGTCTTGATATTCATACAAGTGGTTTTCTTTTCTCCAAAGGTCTCTTTAATTTTCCTGTAGGCAGTATCTATCTTACCCCTAGTGAGATAAGCCTCTGCATCCTTACATTTGTCCTCTAGCCACCCCTGCTTAGCCATTTTGCACTTCCTGTCGATCTCATTTTTGAGACGTTTGTATTCCTTTTTGCCTGCTTCATTTACTACATTTTTATATTTTCTCCTTTCATCAATTAAATTCAATATTTCTTCTGTTACCCAAGGATTTCTACTAGCCCTCGTCTTTTTATCTACTTGATCCTCTGCTGCCGTCACTACTTCATCCCTCAAAGCTACCCATTCTTCTTCTCCTCTATTTCTTTCCCCCATTCCTATCAATCGTTCCCTTATGCTCTCCCTGAAACTCTGTACAATCTCTGGTTTAGTCAGTTTATCCAGTTCCCATCTCCTTGAATTCCCACCTTTTTGCAGTTTCTTCAGTTTTAATCTACAGTTCATAACCAATAGATTGTGATCAGAGTCCACATCTGCCACTGGGAATGTCTTACAATTTAAAACCTGCTTCCTAAATCTTTGTCTTACCATTATATAATCTATATGAAACCTGTCAGTATTTCCAGGCTTCTTCCATGTATACAACCTTTTTTTATGATTCTTGAACCAAGTGTTAGCTATGATTAAGTTATACTCTGTGCAAAATTCTACCAGGCGGCTTCCTCTTTCATTTCTTAACCCCAGTCCATATTCACCTACTACGTTTCCTTCTCTTCCTTTCCCTACTAACGAATTCCAGTCACCCATGGCTATTAAATTTTCGTCTCCCTTCACTATCTGAATAATTTCTTTTATTTGATCATACATTTCTTCAATCTCTTCGTCATCTGCAGAGTTACTTGGCATATAAACTTGTACTACTGTAGTAGGCGTGGGCTTCGTAACTATCTTGGTCACAATAATGCGTTCACTATGCTGTTTGTAGTAGCTTACCCGCACTCTTGTTTTTCTATTCACTATTAAACCTACTCCTGCATTACCGCTATATGATTTTGTATTTATAATAAAGTCGTAAAACCCCTTCCTAGTCAGTTTAATAATGGAGGGAAGTGTAGTGGCTAAAAATTGTAGAGGGAATCTAAAACTCTACTACAGTAAACAAATTCAAAACGGTGTAGGTTGCAGTGCTTACGCAGAGCTGAAGAGGCTTGCAAAGCGTATACTAGCGTGGAGCAGCAGATCGACCTGTAGCACTTTTTTAAACTATTGTACCACATAGAAATGTTCTTTCAAGCCCATGTAAAAACTATGTTTAGGGCTCTAAAACTGAAAATTCAACAAGCAGCTGATTCAAGACGTTACTTACCGCGTTCGTACTGAAGCTCACAACAACGCCCTACAACACAGTTAAATCAATCAACTTCTGTAAACATGAACGTTTATTGTGGACGAAAATGCAGCCTACAGGGGCACCGCGCCTAATGCTCATCGCCAATTTTGTCCGCCGGCTGAAGTGGCCGAGCGGTTCTAGGCGCTATAACCTGGAACTGCGCGACCGCTACGGTCGCAGGTTCGAATCCTGCCTCGGGCATGGATGTGTGTGATGTCCTTAGGTTAGTTAGGTTTAAGTAGTTCTAAGTTCTAGGGGACTGATGACCTCAGCAGTTAAGTCCCATAGTGCTCAGAGCCATTTGAACCATTTGTCCAGATTTATGATATAAGCGGAATTTGAACAGAAATGAAAGTGACAGAAGTCGTAGCGCCATATGGCAGAGAGTTTAGAAAATAAAAAAAGTAGCATTTTTGGCGCGGAGCGGGCGATGCATGAGACATTATTTTATGTTAACATGGTTTCCAGACCGCGATTGGGTCAGCGGATAGAGAACTGAACGGTAATCCGAGGGTTGAGGGAGCGAGTCCCTATGCGGAAGCAGTTTTTATTTTAAGTTTTTACGTTACGTACGCTGCATATAAAACGAAGTAATGTTCGCTGTATTTCATTGATTGATATTTTAATGAAAGGCATGAAAAGGAAAGATTAAGGAAAATATGCAATTGCAAGTAAATTTCCAGGAAGGTTTTGAACTTACAACGTCCACGAGCATTCTGCAGATAACTTTCCAAGAAGGTGTTGTAATTCAAGCATGTAGGATTTACTTACGCGTGGTTTTCTGACAAACTGTTCCATGAGAGAGAACGTTCTATGGATGTAAACCACGTTTTTTTTCTGTAGAAACTTTAATACAACGATGTAATTGTAGAAATGCGGCGTTTATAAAGTGTTCATATTGCAGAGAAAATTATTGCTTCCCTGTTTTTACAATGAATATCACTCCAGCACGCGTAAATCTCCAACTAACGCATTAAAAGTGTTTAATTTTATATACACACTTCAAAAAATGTTTTGCTTCACCCCGGTTCCCAGAACTCCTGAAGACACGTTGGATGTGGGTATTGTATCACAGACACAGTCCCTCTGACTGTTCAGAGATGTCACTAAACCCGCCCAAATTGTAAACAACCATGCATGAGCAGCGCCTATTAGACGGAGGGGGTCCGACAGACGATCAGTTCCAGCCATTCCACCAGGAAGGAGGTACACGGCTTGTGTTGTCTGCAGTTCAACCATGCCTAGAAGGTCAATACCGCGGCCCGATCGCGTCCGCGTTGTTACTTTGTGACAGGACGGGCTCTCAACAAGGGAAGCGTCCAGGCTTCTCGGAGTGAACCAAAGCGATTTTGTTCGGACATGGAGGAGATGCAAAGAGACAGGAACTGTCGAAGACATGCCTCGCTCAGGCCGCCCAAGGGCTTCTACTGCAGTGGATGACCGCTACCTACGGATTATGGCTCGGAGTAACTCTGACAGCAACGCCACCATGTTGAATAATCTTTTCGTGCAGCCACAGGACGTCGTGTTACGACTCAAACTGTGCGAAATAGGCTGCATGATGCCCAACTTCACTCCCTACGTCCACGGCAGACTGCTTCGCAACGACTTCGTACCATTCTCCTTTTGCTCACGTTACACCTTGATCTTACCTGACTCCGAGCGCTAGCTTTTACTAACCGCTCCAGAAATTATGTTGGTCTATACTGAATGAGCAGCGTACCTTCAGGGGAAAGATATGTTCGCAGCCTTAATCAAGATTTGCAGCACACATGTTGTGTGGTAATTTTGTCGCCGCAAATGAATGACACAATAACGGGAATGAAACCTCCTGGCAGATTAAAACTGTGTGCCCGACCGAGACTCGAACTCGGGACCTTTGCCTTACGCGGGCAAGTGCTCTAGCATCTGAGCTTTACTTCTGCCAGTATCTCGTCTCCTACCTTCCAAACTTTACAGAAGCTCTCCTGTGAACCTTGAAGAACTAGCACTACTGAAAGAAAGGATATAGCGGAGACATGGCTTAGCCACAGCCTGGGGGATGTTTCCAGAATGAGATTTTCACTCTGCAGCGGAGTGTGCGCTGATATGAAACTTCTTGGCAGATTAAAACTGTGTGCCGGACCGAGACTCGAACTCGGGACCTTTGCCTTTCGCGGGTAAATGCTCTACCAACGGGAATGTTTGAAATGAGTAGTGGCACCCATGGGCAGGTGGCAGCACTGCGGGCTCGAGACAGTTAGCGAGTAAAGAGTCCGGCATTCCAGTAATCATGGATCGGTGGAACGGACAGCAGCGTGCGTTTTATAAAAACAGTGACAGTTTGGTAGCGGCGCAGAGGGAATTTCAACGTTTTTATAATTTAGGATGTCATGATTCCATTGCATCGAAACATGCGATACGATGTTGGATTAATAAGTTTGAAGAGACTGAATCTGCTCTCAAGAAGAAACCGACAGGACGACCAAGAAATGTGCGTTCTCCAGCGAACGTTGATGTTGTATGGGGGGCCCGTCTTTCAGAGCCCACGGCGTTCAATTCGTAATCAAGCAACGGTGGTTAGAATGTCCCGGGAGAGTGTTCGCAGAATACTTCAGCTTGAAACTTCCTGGCAGATTAAAACTGTGTGACGGACTGAGACTCGATCTCGGCAAAGGTCCAGAGTTCGAGTCTCGGTCCGGCACACAGTTTTAATCTGCCAGGAAGTTTCATATCACCGTACACTCTGCTGCAGAGTGAAAATCTCATTCTGGAAACATCCCCCAGGCTGTGGCTAAGCCATGTTCCGCAATATCCTTTCTTTCAGGAGTGCTAGTTCTGCAAGGTTCGCAGGAGAGCTTCTGTAAAGTTTGGAAGGTAGTAGACGAGGTACTGGCAGAAGTATAGCTGTCAGGACGGGCCGTGAGTCGTGCTTGGGTAGCTCAGATGGTAGAGCACTTGTCCGCAAAAGGCAAAGGTCCCGAGTTCGAGTCTTGGCCCGGCACACAGTTTTGATCTGCCAGGAAGTTTCATATCAGCGCACACTCCGCTGCAGAGTGAAAATATCATTCTGGATACTTCATCTTGATTTAAAATTTCATCCGTACAAACTACAGTTCGTGCTACAAATGAAGGACATCGATTACCGGTTGCGATTAGGATTCTGTCAACAAATGATTACAAAAATAAATAATGACGATGAATTTCTAAGGAAGTTTTGGATGTCAGATGAGACAACTTTTCATCTCACAGGTTATGTGAATAAACTACCGCTACTGGGCAAACAAAAATCCTAATGACTTTCATGAGCGCCCTTTACACGCTAGTAAAGCGACAATATGGTGTAGTATTTCATCACGTTGGATTATCGGACCGTATTTTTTCATAAATGAACAGGGAAACACAATAACTGTCAGTGCCGATCGTTACGTGGAGATGTTACGAACCTTCCTTGCACCTGCACTGAACAACTTTCCAAAGCCTGGTTTTAAAAGGACGGAGCAACATTACACACTGCACGGCAATCAGTGGCATGTGTGCGAGAACTGTTTGGCAACCGTGTGATCTCATGGTGCGATAACATTCCCTGGCCCCCTAGATCGCCAGAGTTATCCATTTGTGATTTTTTCCTTGTGGGGCTATCTCAAGAGCGAAGTCTACACGACTCGCCCAAGAACCCTGGATGGGTTAAAACAGAGAAATCGGGATGCAGTTCAGAATATTCCAGATGAGATGTTGCAGCGATCAATGAGGAATCTCAACACCAGATTTAACGAATGTATTCGTACAGGAGGACGCCATCTAAAGTACGTAATTAAAAAAAAAGTTAAATGCCATCAGTGTTTCGTAAATGGCAAGATTTCAATTACTATGACTGTAGTTTCTTTCCTTCATCACTTCTAGCTTTATTGAATCGTGGAAATGTTCCAGTTTTTCTGTGTCACGCTGCATTCCCTTCGGAAAGTGAGACACAGAACTACGGGGATTTATTAATGATTAAACAGGACTGTAAAATGCAGAGGTAGAAATTTCTGTTTCAGTGAAAACATGGGTATTGGTTTAAATGGCTCTGATCACTATGGGACTTAACATCTGAGGTCATCAGTCCCCTAGAACTTAGAACTACTTAAACCTAACTAACCTAAGGACATCACACACATCCATGCCGGAGGCAGGATTCGAACCTGCGACCGTAGCGTTAGTGCGGTTCCAGACTGAAGCGCCTAGAACCGTTCGGCCACACCGGCCGACACGTGGGTATTCTACCATATTGTTAAGGGACAAATAATCTGTGACCATCCTCATAACACCAGAAACCATAAAGCCACCACAAGGCTCTACAAAAAATAAGAATGTAACCACTCGCGCCCGGAAAAGGAAGAGGGAAAAGACACTGGAATACAAAGTATCCTCTGCCAAAGACCAAAGGTGTCTTTTGGAGTATGGATGTAGATGAAAAGATGATGAGGTATCCACCTGCTGTAACCAGATAAATTGAAACTGTGGAAGATGCTGATAGCTTCGATCGTCTTTCTCTCAATGGTGCTGTCAGATATTTTGCATTCTATTGTCTGGTTAGGAAGACCAGCTGAGTCTTATGCTGCAACTTGAAATACATTTGATTAAAGGCTATCTGAACAAGAGGAGCAAAGTCCTAGAGAATTCAAGGCTTGTCAAAGCATGGGCTCAATTGCCTGTACCGGAACAAACATACAGATGTCACCAGTTGGGTTCATTGGCAGTGAGAAACGCAGGAACGAGATGTGTTTACGGTTGCTGCAAGTATCACTTAGCGTTGAATGACGACTACATAAGTGTAGTGGAAAGTAGTTTTTCCATAGCGTCAATTCCATCTTGGAAACACCGGAAATAAAAATTCTGAATGAATGAACACATTACCCCATTTGACCTCATGCAAAAACAGAGGTTCAATGTTCGAACAATAGAGAACAGGCCCTGTTGCAAGTATTTTATTAATAGCGACGCGTTTCGCGCTGTTAGTGCGTCCTCAGATTATCTTGGAACAGCGGAGACCGCTTCAGTGGTAATAAAATTTTAAAACGAGACTGTATTGTCCGTTATCCTGCCCGATGAGGCAAACTTCTGAACTTATCACTCCACTCCATTTTGGCCTGTTGCTGCAACAGTGGTTCAATGTGTCAAAAATAGGAAACAGATTATGTTGCAAGTGTTTTATTAATAATTAATAAAATAATAATTAATAATCAATGTTAAATACGTTTCACGCATTTAGAGCAATTTTAGATTATTAATAAAATACTCGCAAAAGAGATTGTTTTCTATTTTTGGAACTTTGAAGAAATAAATTATCCTTTAATACCATATTTTTAAAGTATTTTTGCGTAGCAAGAATAAATTAGTCCGTAAAAGGGTAATACAATGAAGTTATAAATTCAACACATTTATTAGCCAGCGGTGTCTGAAACATGCAGTTATAACTGCTTTGATAACCAAGGAATAGATTTTAAAAAATGCAGTACTCAAAACTCTCTTCCACAAAGAAACGTTAATAAGGGATATGAGTCTCATAGCTTCCACATACGCTTGCACAGTGATGTGATACGTGTTGTACGATGTAGTTCAAGAGCTGCATTGACAGCCGGTTCCTTGATACATGCCAGACTTGAGCCATACTGTGATTCAGATGTGGATGAATAGCTGGAGACTCCATGCGATTGATATCCAAAAGGGCAACTGGATGTTAGCGACAATGTTATTCATGAACAGGAAGTTTGGACCAATGGAGTGTCTCAAGAGACCCACATCAGATTGCAGTTCCTGAGTCCTGTATCACTGGGAACTGAAAGGACATAAAAAAAAGGTTCAAATGGCTCTGAGCACTATGGGACTTAACTTCTGAGGTCATAAGTCCCCTAGAACTTAGAACTACTTAAACCTAACTAACCTAAGGACATCACACACATCCATGCCCGAGGCAGGATTCGAACGAAAGGACATCCTTGACCACCAGCTCGGTATGCCTACTCAATACGGTGTCTCCCTACACTCACAAGTAAACATTCCCTCGGGACACACTGCGATTCTGATCGGCTTTGAATATGTTGTAGCATAGAACAAATCAAGAGACACGTATTTTTTGTACGTGCCCAAACGGCTCTTAAGGGGTTGAAACATCCCCTTGACAGGAATTGAGTTAAGTATTTATGCATGAATACTGCTGAAACGGTAGCAGATATAAAAAGCAACCTTCAAATAAAAGTTCTATGGTTTTTAATTGGCACACCGACATTTATCGAAAAATGTTAATTTTTTCGAAATGCTCTCCCACTCTGCATTTTTTTGACCTGACAACTGTGTGGTTGGTCCCGGCGGAGGTTCGAGTCCTCCCTCGGGATGTGTGTGTGTGTGTGTGTGTGTGTTTCCTTAGGATAATTTAAGTTAATTAGTGTGCAACCTTAGGGACTGAAGACCTTAGCAGTTAAGTCCCATAAGATTTCACACACATTTTTTGACCTAACAATTTTGCAGTACCTCATTATTGTACAGGTCTACAATAAACTTTAAACAGTAACAACTTCAGAATTAGCGCCATTAACGCTGAAAAGGTTACAACTTGAAAACAAAAAAAATATGCGAATTTTAAAAAGAATATACAAATACAACACAAGATATTTTATAAAATTAAAAGAAAAATGTATATATAGAACAATGCAGAATATACATTTATAATGTAGTTATTTCGAAAAGACTGGTTAAACAACACAACATGACAGGTGACACTGAAGTGGAGACATAATGGGTACGCATACAGTGGTACAGAGATATTTGTAGCTTATTTCTGACAAATGCGTCTTTGGGATAACACTTCATCGTATATGGCTGCATCTGATATTAGCGATGCTATACGTTTCGCTGTTAGTAAATGTCCAAAATGGAAAACAAATAGTGTGGGAAGAGGATTTTGAAAAAAAATGACTTTTTTGACAAATGTTGTTGCACTGTTGTAGAACTTTTATTTGAATATTTTTTGTATCTGTGACTGTTTCAATGGTATTCATTCAGAAAGATTAAACTCAGTTTCTTAAAGGCGCTGTTAACCCTCTTAACGGCCGTATGAGCACGTATAAAAATATGTGTGTCTTAGTTTGTTCTACAATCCACATTACAACATATCCAAAGCCGATCAAAATCGATGTTTATCCATTAGGTAGATTTACTTGTCAGAGATCACCACCACTAAACTGCTCTTTGCCTTCCTGTGACTGTCCAGCTATAACGTTCTCTCTAGATGAATGTCCAACACGTAACTAGCAACGACTAATTCTTCTATGAAAAGCATATTCCCACATTCCACCAGTTCGTGAAAATCTAATCTCTGCGTTACCGAACCTTTGCTGCCATTACACAGACCTACTGCTCTGGTCCCTAGTTTATCGTGAAACTACAACTGCGATAGGAACTGCAAGCTTGGAACTCTACTGCCGTGAGAGAATCGTTGAATTTCACAGAGCAGTTTAAGGGTGAATATCGATCCTGCTGTGTAGTGGTTTTACCCTTGGTGGTCGAGTTTGTGCTGGTGTACCACGATCATTATCTGTGCCCTGGAATCGTTGTCAAAACCTTGAAAATACCGTTTGTGGCAAGTTCATAGCAGCGGCCTGTGACCTTCCGAGGCGTTCAAGGATTGTGCCCTTCAAAATTAGGTACCAGTGGCATCTGATGTGTCCGCCGTCAGATACGGCACACAGCAATATACACAAAGGGCGTCACACAGAAGGGCAGATCTCCATCGTGGCGCCACACACACTGCCAGACGAAAGAAGTTAAGCACCCAGAAGACATGGCCGGATGTCAGTGTAGCTCCGTACACAACATACACTCTGTAGGAGGTATTTAGAGTTGCAGTTCACTGTGACAGGTAGAACGGCCGCCTGACTGCGTTAGTGTCGTTTGTGTTTAGTGTTGTTAGTAGGCCTGGTAGCGTGTTATCATCATTTTCTTTGGGCCTTTGTCCCACTTCAACGAGGGGTCGGCCTATTTACTATCGATTTGGCGATGTTAGTGTCAGAGGATGGCCAAATGCCCTTCCTGTCGCCACCCCGTACACCCCAGCAGTCTACGTCTAGTCGAAACTGTGAAATAGTGTGAACGTTTTTCTCAAATGTCTGCGAGTAGTGTAAGTGAGGCGGGTTGTGGGGAACAGCCCAATATTCACCTAGTGGGATGTGGAAAACCGCCTAAAAACCTCACCCAAGGACTGGTAGCGTGTATATGGGGTGTTAACTGTGTCATATGTTGAGTAATTACTGCGAAGGACGCGGAGTGCCGTGTACGCGTGTGAGACAGTGTTATCACAACCTGATAGAATTTGGCTGGGCGGTCGAATCCTGAAATATATATATATATATATATATATATATATATATATATATATATATATATATATATATATATATGGGGCATATGGATGTGGCAGTCACCCGACAGAGGACTGTATGGGAAGGTGAAGTGAGACATACTCGCTCTGAAAGTTCCGGTCGCCCATGTCTGACAATGACAAGGAAGGATCACTGTATTGTGCATCAAGCACATCGTAACCCCTTCACATGTTTGACTGCCATCTGAGAATAAGAAATGGACTAGCTGCTACATTCTGTATCATACCGCACCAGTTAGCGGAGACCAGCTGCAGCCGGACTAGGGATTTACCGTCTGATGTGCAGGTTCCCGTTAACACCGCAGCTCGAAAGGCAGCGTTTGGTTGGAACCATGACGAGGAATCATGAACAGAAGACGAATGGAGTCGCATAGTGTGTGCACTATTCCAGATGACCATCGACAGCGATCTGGAGAGAGATGTCATTCTTCCAGTGTTTCGGAGGGGCGCACAGGTGTTACTACTGCTGTCTTGGTGCGGGTGCTCATCGGGTATAACTTGGTCATGGCTTGTGAGATAGAGGGAATTCTGTCAGCACGCAGATACTTCACGATCATCCGACTTCCTCATGTGTTACCTGTCAAGTGGCAGTATCATACTACTATTTTTTTAACAGGACAATGTTCGTCGACGCATCGCACGTGTCTTTATCAATTGTCAGAGTGATAATGAGATACTTGCATGGCCAGTCTGTGGTAGGACATGTGTCGAACCAGGTTGGACTTCAGCTCCATCACAACGCCAGGTCCAGGATACTAAGGAACAGTTACAGCAGATGTAGGCCAGCTTGCCTCAGGGGAGGATTCAACGGCCTTATGACACGTATCCCAACCGAATCAGCGTTTGCAACCAGGCTAGAGGCTGTGCCCAACTTTATACTGATAAGTGGGCCCGTATTGCCAATTTCTTTGTCATGTTGACTCTGTTTTGTAATCACTTGTGAATTTTTATTTCGTTTCCTCCTCTCCTTCTGAGTGGTTCACTTTTTTGTCAGCCAGCCGGGGTGGCCGAGCGGTTGTAGGCGCTACAGTCTGGAACCGCGCGACCGCTACGGTAGCAGGTTCGAATCCTGCCTCGGGCATGGATGCGTGTGATGTCCTTAGGTTAGTTAGGTTTAAGTATTTCTAAGTTTTAGGGGACTGATGCCCTTAGAATTAAGTCCCATAGTGCTCAAAGCCATTTGAATCAACTTTTTTTTTTGTCAGGCAGTGTAGTTATGGTTAGGTGTCACATGGATGACGTACCTTACAGTGACGACATTATGCTTCTGCCATAAGTCGCATCTGTCCGCCATAGTTATGTTCTGAAACTGCAGAGGAAGCTCTTCAGGGGCTACATCCTACATTCATCTGACGTCAGACAAAGAGTTCGCAAATGGATAATTCATCAGTCCGCCGCGGATTTAAGCGGACGCACAGCTTCACTTGGCCTGTCATCAGTTGGCAGCATTCGTCGTCGGACAGCATTGTCGTACAGGCGCCGCATAGTGTCTCAGTAATCACCGAGTGTCGCCGTGTGCTGTATTAACTTAACAGTCAACGGCAGGAGAACCCGACCGGATCTGCTAATAGATTAGTTAGTCATTGTTCTCTCAATTACGTTTATACTAGTATTCAGATGTTTAACGCCTGTGTCAAGCTCTCATATAAGCGTCACACAAAAACTGAGTATTTGTGTATATAGATGCTTTTAAAGATGCTTGTTAAGTGTTACCCATTGTGTTGCCATTGTTGTTGTGGTTCGCTTTTGCCCTGTGATAAAACACTGCAAGCACGCCTCCTCCTGCAGCAACTCCTTTCTGTGGTGGTAAGATCGCTTCCTGCTACGTTTATGTTGGGCACCGTACTTATTTGGTGAATAACTACAAAATCGTTGTGACATTATACCTTAAATCTCACGTACACGTCGGAACGCCGAAGAAAACTGCCGCACCAAAAATTCTGAGAAAGATTCCAGTTGTTTTGCAGAAATCTAGTTTCATTCTATGAAAGGGTTTGTATGGCAGGCAGTCTAGGAATAATCATGCACTGCAGACTTACACGGCTGGGGATTCTGATATTGTTGATATTTGATTTATGGGCGTATGGCCGTGGTCCAGGGCTTATGCTCTTACCCACGTTTCGTCTGCTACATAAGAGGCATAACGATTCAGAAAGCTACACTAGTGGCCATTAAAATAGCTACACCACGAAGATGACGTGCTACAGACGCGAAATTTAACCGACAGGACTAAGACGCGCGAAATTTGGCACGGACATCAATGCGAGATGCCTTTAATAGGTTCCACAACGAAACATTGTCTCTAAATTTGGTAGAAAATCCGAAGAAATTCTGGTCGTATGTAAAGTACACAAGCGGCAAGACGCAGTCAATACCTTCGCTGCGCAGTGCCGATGGTACTGTTACCGACGACTTGACTGCTAAAGCGGAGTTATTGAACGCAGTTTTCCGAAATTCCTTCACCAAGGAAGAGGAATGAAATATTCCATATTTGAAACACGAACATCTGCTAGCATGAGTTTCTTAGAAGTAGATACCTTAAGGGTTGCGAAGCAACTCAAATCGCTTGATAGGGGCAAGTCTTCAGGTCCAGCCAGATTGTATACCGATTAGGTTCCTTTCAGATTACGCTGATACAATAGCTCCCTACTTAGCACTCATATACAACCGCTCGCTCAACGATAGATCTGTACCTACAGATTGGAAAATTGCGCAGGTCGTACCAGCGTTTAAGAAGGGTAGTAGGAGTAATCCATCGAACTACAGACCTATATCATTGACGTTGGTTTGCAGTAGGGTTTTGGAGCATATACTGTATTGAAACATTATGAATCACTTCGAAGGAAACGATCTATTGATACTTAATCAGCATGGTTTCAGAAAACATCGCTCTTGTGCAACGCAGCTAGCTCTTTATTCACATGAAGTAATGGCCGCTATCGACAGGGGATCTCAAGTTGATTCCGTATTTCTAGATTTCCGGAAAGCTTTTGACACCGTTCCTCACAAGCGACTTCTAATCAAGCTGCGGGCCTATGGGGTATCGTCTCAGTTGTGCGACTGGATTCGTGATTTCCTGTTGGGAAGGTCGCAGTTCGTAGTAATAGACGGCAAATCATCGAGTAAAACTGAAGTGATATCAGGTGTTCCCCAGGCAAGCGTCCTGGGACCTCTGCTGTTCCTGATCTATATAAACGACCTGGGTGACAATCTGAGCAGTTCTCTTAGGTTGTTCGCAGATGATGCTGTAATTTACCGTCTAGTAAGGTCATCTGAAGACCAGTGTCAGTTGCAAAGCGATTTAGAAAAGATTGCTGTATGGTGTGGCAGGTGGCAGTTGACGCTAAATAACGATCCACATGAGTTCCAAAAGAAATCCATTGGAATTCGATTACTCGATAAATAGTACAATTCTCAAGGCTGTCAATTCAACTAAGTACCTGGGTGTTAAAATTACGAACAAATTCAGTTGGAAAGACCACATATATAATATTGTGGGGAAGGCGAGCCAAAGGTTGCGTTTCATTGGCAGGAGACTTAGAAGATGCAACAAGTCCACTAAAGACAAATCTTACACTACACTCGTTCGTCCTCTGTTAGAATATTGCTGCGCGGTGTGGGATCCTTACCAGGTGGGATTGACGGAGGACATCGAAAGGGTCCAAAAAATGGCACCTCGTTTTGTATTATCACGTAATAGGGGAAAGAGTGTGGCAGATATGATACGCAAATTGGGATCGAAGTCATTACAGCAAAGACGTTTTTCGTCGCGGCGAGATCTTTTTACGAAATTTCAGTCACGAACTTTCTCTTCCGAATGCGAAAATATTTTGTTGAGCCCAACCTACATAGGTAGGAATGATCATCAAAATAAAATACGAGAAATCAGAGCTCGAACAGAAAGGTTTAGGTGTTCGTTTTTCCCGCGCGCTGTTAGGGAGTGGAATGGTACAGAGATAGTATGATTGTGGTTCGATGAACCCTCTGCCAACCACTTAAATGTGAACTGCAGAGTAGTCATATCGATGTAGATGTAGATAAGCAAATGATTAGCTTTTCAGAGCATTCACACAAGGTTGGCGCCGGTGGTGACACCTACAACTTGCTGACATGAGGAAAGTTTCCAGCCGATTTCTCATATACAAATAGCATTTGACCGGCGTTGCCTGGTGAAACGTTGTTGTGATGCCTCGTGTAAGAGAGGAGAAATGCGTACCATCACGTTTCCGACTTTGATAAAGGTCGGATTGTAACCTATCGCGATTGCGGTTTCTCGTATCGCGACATTGCTGCTCGCGTTGGTCGAGATCCAATGACTGTTAGCAGAATATGGAATCAGTGGGTTCAGGAGAGTAATACGGAACGCCGTGCTGGATCCCTATGGCCTCGTATCACTAGCAGACGAGATGACAGGCATCTTATCCGCATGGCTGTAACGGATCGTGGAGCGACGTCTCGATCCCTGAGTCAGCAGATGGGAACTTTTGCAAGACGAAAACCATCTGCGCGAACAGTTCGACGACGTTTGCAGCAGCATCGACTATCAGCTCGGAGACACGACATGACGCTGCATCACCGACAGGAGCGCCTGCGATGGTGTGCTCAACGACGAACCTGGGTGCACGAATGGCAAAACGTCGTTTTTTCGGATGAATCCAGGTTCTGTTTACAGCATCATGATGGTCGCATCCGTGTATGGCGACATCAGGGTGAACGCACATTGGAAGAGTGTATTCGTCATCGCCGTAATGGCGTATCATCGGGCGCGATGGTATGGGTTGCCATTGGTTACAGGTCTCGGTCACCTCTTGTTTGCATTGACAGTACTTTGAACAGTGAACGCTACATTTCAGATGTGTCACGACCCGTGGCTCTACCCTTCATTCGATCCCTGCAAAACCCTACATTTCAGCAGGATAATGCACGACCGCATGTTGCAGGTCCTGTACGGTCCTTTCTGGAAACAGAATATGTTCGATTACTGCCCTGGCCAGAGCATTCTCCAGATCTCTAACCAACTGAAGACATCTGGTCAATGGTGGGCGAGCTTGGTCATCACAATACGCCAGTCACTACTCTTGATGAACTGTGGTATCGTGTTGAAGCTGCATGGGCAGCTGTACCTGTACACGCCATCCAAGCTCTGTTTGACTCAATGCCAGGCCGTATCAAGGCCGTTATTACGGCCAGAAGTGGCTGTTCTGTGTACTGATTTGTCAGGATCTATGCACCCACATTACGTGAAAATGTAATCACATGTCAGTTCTAGTATAATATATTTGTCTAATGAATACCCGTTTATCATCTGCATTTCTTCTAGGTGTTGCCATTTTAATGGCCAGTAGTGTAATACAGATTCGAACAAGCTCTACAAGCCGAAGGCAACGGTCGGTTCGTGACGTTATGAGACCGCTACCTAACGCCGCGGATGCTTTGGAGCTTGTAGAGCGGAAGATTTGCGCTGTTTGTTTTAATTAGAACGGCGAAGCACAACTTGTCTAATTTCAGTCCTTCTCCTTTTCTGTTGAAATTGTGTTTGTGCTTTTGAACTTCTATGGCCTCTCTGTACCTTTATAGTAATTATTAGATCTTGTAAAAACTACAGTGTCAGAGAAACGAATTTTTTATTTTTCTGACACTAGTGCATGATCTGCTACTGATAATTTATCCGTCTTGGCCAGGCAACAATTTTTCTTGTGTTCTCTGAATCGGGTGCTGATGCTTATTTTTGCAGTTCCTAACTGCTGCACCTCACCACAAAACTGCCCAGCATACGACGGCGCGTCTCAGCGGTCTTTGACTGCAGTCTGATGACGTCACGAGCCGAACTTCGCGTGAATATATGTAAACAGTTTGACTCGCTGAGCATGTTTGAGACTGTAACACCTTCCTGAGCCGTTAAAGCCTTTGAAGAAGTCTCCAGCAGTGGAAGACGAAACGTTAGGCGGAACATCAGCAATCTAGGTAACCCCTACAGTTCTCTAAGAAATGACTTTCGTATTAATTATGGGTCGTTGAGTAGCACACAAGAAAACATTCTTACACAATGCAAATATAGCTCCAAGGACACCTTAAAAAATGGCTCTGAGCACTATGGGACTTAATATCTGAGGTCATCAGTCCCCTAGAACTTAGAACTACTTAAACCTAACTAACCTAAGGACATCACAAACATCCATGCCCGAGGCAGGATTCGGACCTGCGACCGTAGCAGCAGCGCGGTTTCGGACTGAAGCGCCTAGAACCGGTCGGCTACCGCGGCCGGTAAGAACACCTTATATATAATAGAATGGAAAATAGCGTCCAGCAAGCATTGTCAAAGTGTAGAATGACAAAGTTATGTTATGTTCTAAACGAATTTTCAAAGAAGCAGCTGCAGTACTTACACGGCACAGGTAAGAGGACCTCCAGTTTAGATGAGTTGTTGTGCTTTCACTGTCACTTATAACGCACTACCGTGAGTGCAAATAGTACGCGTTATCTTTACGATGCGACGTCCACGTGAGTTCAGCTTGCAACTAGCGCATGCGCAATCGGTGTTCCCCTCCTCTCGCAGCATGGAGTTGGTGGGGGAGAGTGGAGGGGATTCTCCCAGCTGGGGCGTCTGACACACTTTTCGTTGCCTCGTCACTCCGACGTCCTTGTGTTGAAGAAGACGAAGACCTCAACACTTTGCTTGTGGGTGTACAAAGATTATTTACGGCACTGAACGCAACAAAATAAACCCGCAAAGAAATCAAATGGAACAACTAATCCGAATACATATGGATGAACAACTGAGTATACAGATTGTATCTCTCAGACAGTTACAACCATTTTGAAAATACGTTAAATAAACCTTTATAATAGTTTTAGGAATAAGCCTTCTTCTCTCACAAAAAAAGGAAAAAAAAGTAGAAGCATCTAAAACTTATACCTTCGCCCAAAAAGGTCATTGTCACAAGACAGTGTTAATTCCTGCGCGTAAAATAGAAGTGTATCGCTGTTTAAAGTACTTGATGCTTATCATTCAACATAGAGCTGACACTTGGTCAATAAATGGTGCGCTATTACCGCGGCATCACTGGCGTCGCACTTTGGATGCTCTTTATGATATAGGAAACCGTCGCCAAAGGGCAGATCTCATACAAAGATGGCTAGATTCACATCTTATCCTGTGAGTGACTGTACAGAGGGAGGCGACAGTCAAGTAGTCAATCTGACTAACTGAATCTCTTTTTCTCTCACTTGCAGCCACTTCATTTTCCAATTATGCACGGAAATACTTCTCAACAACGACATCACTGATTGCAAGGGGATAGTACAATGAGTTACTGTGATTTCATTGCAAACTAGGTTAATTAATACATCTACCATCTAGTTTCCATGGGTTAAGAAGGCGCATTGGTACTCAGCACAGTACCTTTTTACTGCATTTTGTGAGGAGGAGGAAGAATGTGTCCTGGATATCCTGGGCAAATGAGCTGAATATTAAATGTTTACGAGTAATGTATGTTACATTCATTCTCTTGCCATTGTAATAAAAGTCTTGTTTAGACCAAACGCGTTTCGCTTTATTATTATCTTCTGTGGAATTTGCTTCCTGCTGCATTCCTAATGATCATCCACACATAGATGCTCGATTTTTAGAACAGTGCACTTTACTGACACTGGATGTATATAGACGTTCTCAAATCGTGTGGAAGCACATACACCTCTTGCGGTTTGTTTCGGGGTACAAAAATCAAATGCCTATGAGCACTATGGGACTTAACATCTGAGGTCATCAGTTCCTAGAACTTAGAACTACTTAAATCTAACTAACCTAAGGACATCACACACATCCATGACCGAGGCAGGATTCGAACCAGCGACCGTAGCAGTCGCGCGGTTCCTGACTGTAGCGCCTAGAACCGCTCGGCCACACCGCCGGCGCGTTTCGGGGTACATTACGTGCATAAGCCTCCACAAAACAGGAAAACGTATATATATATATATATATATATATATATATATATATATATATATATATATATATATATTCAGTGTCAGTACATCGCAAAATTATGGAAACCGAGCGCCTATGTTTGGGAGAACAATAGGAATGCAGTAGGGAACAAAAAATTCTGGCCATTGAAGATGCTTTGAAATAAAGCGAAACGCGTTTGTTCTGAAGAAGACTTTTATTGCTGCCGCAAAAGAAGGAATATACCCTACATTACTAGTATAAAAGCCAATGTGGGTATTACATTTTACGTGTCATTGATGACGAGGTCATTAGACGAGGAGCAGAAGCTCGAATTGGGGAAGAAAAAGAAAGAAAACAGGTCGAGAATTTTTCAAAGGAACCGTATTGGCATTTGCCTTAAGCAAGTTAGGAAAACCACGGAAAACATAAACCTGAACGGCCAACTGACGATTTGAACGCCAGTCGTTTCGAATGTGGGTCCAGTGTCAGCCCTGCCCAACATCACCCTGTGCAGTTTGAGGAACTTCAGAGCATCGTCAAGTTGCACCAGTTAGAGTGCCACGAGGATTGAGTAGAAAAAATACAATGAATTCCCTTGGTAATTTTTCACCGAGAAAACAGAGCAGTTGATTAAGTTCCTTTATTTGGAATCACCAGTGTCTATCACAGAATAGAGAAAGTCAGGTTTTATATACAGCAGGACATATTCTGGCAAATAACATTTATTGTATACACTTCATTGTATGCCAGCGACAAAATTTAGAGTGGGCTTGTGGATTACCCAGCATGGACATTTATTCTGTGGGAGAAGCTACAGTATATGACAGTAAGTTATAATCCACAACAATTTCCATGAATCGATGGCGATGAATAAATAGTTACTGCTGGAGGGTGCGTAACGACGGCGAAAGCAGGGTAATCGTGACTGACCCAATCTCAAAACATTTTTCAGGGTGTTAAAGGCAGCTCAGCAAACTACTCACAGTAAACGCTAGAATCTGTGGGACTAGTATGGACGAGACTAGTTCCATAATTTGCAGTTAAAGGTCTAATTCAATTTTTCATTCATCGTAATCGACATCTGTTTATGAAATAGATTTTTGTGCTGCCACACACAATTTTATTTTAATTATTTCTTACATGGCACGTTTCGGGAAGTCATTTCCATTTTAAAGTGTGTTTCTTTGTATAATATTGCATTTATACGTGATGTTTGTGTTCCTTTACTGTAATACATAAACAAGCGCAACAAAATGGAAATGATCCTAAGGAGTTAGTGGCCGGGAGTTCCTAGGCGGGAAGTTAGGCCGCCAAGTGTAGGTCTCATTGAGTGCGACGCCACATTGGGTGTCTTGTGTGTCGACAGTGGGAATGAAATGATGATGATGACAGCACAACATCCAGTCCCTGAGGGGAGAAAATCTCCCACCCCAGCCGGGAATCGAACACGGGCCCCGTTGTGTGGTATTCGAACGCACTGACCGTTCAGCTGACAACGCGCAATTTTGTAGTTAATAATGACTATGTATACAGGGTGGTTCAGGAGAAATATCACGTAACTTGTGAGATGACTTTACATTTGAAAATAAACCGAAAAGTCTTGTGAATATCTGTCCGATTTTCGATCGATACGGAACAGGGGCATTTTGAAGACTACACACATCCGTGAACGGATATCAAGACAGCTGTGAATATTACTTACCGAAATACTGTGTAGGAGCTGTGGTAGACGGAATAATGGTGGGATACATGACTGATTTATCCTGCAAGAGGCGTTCAAAAAGTTCCCAAACCATCTCAGCGCACTTGTCAATGCATCGGAGGGTGTGTTGTGGTGCACATCGAACATCACCCCGGCGGGCTTTAATGCGACCAACAGCGTTGGTGGTGTGAGCGACAAGTTCTTCACGCGTATCCGCCTTCGTAGTGCATACATCCCCCTTTAACCAGCCCCATAAACTGAACTCCAATGGGGTCAGATCGGGTGACCTGGCAGACCAGTTAATGGGTCCGCCACGGCCAGTCCACTGTTGAGGAAATGTGTTATTCAGATATTAGGATACTTGTCTTGTGCAGTAAATCGGTGATCCATCATGTTGCATGCCGTCGCTGCTCTAGTGTCCCTTCTTCCAAAACCACAGGTAGGTCTTCTATCAGGAAATGTGTGTATGCTGCGGCTCTTATGAGATTTGGCAGAAACACAGGCCCTATAACCAGGTCATCAATCTGACCACACCAGACGTTCACTGAGAACCTAACTCGGAATCTTGTTTCCCTAGTGTCATGTAGGTTCTCCGTCACCCATCTATGAGAATTGTGGGTGTTCACGATACCACTGAACGTAAATGTAGCCTCATCTGTAAATAAAATGTCCTGCACAACGTATCTGTGCACAGCCAACCATTTACAAAACTGTCGTCTGCTCACTGAGTCATCTGGATGCAGATGTTGCATGAGCTGCAAATGAATGAATACGAGCCCTAGTAATATACCATACGTCCCACTCCCATTTGTATAATATCGAGTTGACGGCTACTGCTCTGTATAGTGGTGGAGGGACTCTGATGAGCCATTGCAAAAACGTTGTCCCTTTCGTCAGCTGACTGGGCAGTTTCACCTTCTGATGTTACATGTATACTGGATAGTGATCGAGATTCACGTAACGTTTGAAGAACCCTAGGAAGTACGCCGTCTCAGGGAGTTCGTCGATCGGGGAAACGCCTCTGGTATTCTGCCACAGCCACATGGACGCTGCCGTTACTGTACCTGTACCGAACAACATGTATGCATATTCTCCATTGTTAAAAGTATGCTGCATTTTGGTATTCACGGACACGATGGACTTGTTCAATTAAACAACACTCAAGCACGACATGTACGTGGCTAATGGCTGCTCACTGATCAAAGCCACGATTGGACAATATGTACACTTGCAGTTATTGCCTCGGTGCAACGTCACAGTGCTGCCATCTGTTGGAGAATCGCCGCACCTCTTGTAGGCTGCATCAGTCACCTGTCTCATCATTATTCTGTCCACAGCGTCTATAGTCTACACAGCATTTCGGTAAGTAATATTCACACTTGCCCTCAAATCCCCATTGATGATGTGCGTAGTCTTCAACCTCTCCAGTTTCGTAACGATCGAAAATGGAACACTTCATCGGACTTTTTCGGTTTGTTTTCACATGTAGAGTCACCTCACAAATAATGTAACATTCCTCCTGAATCAACCTGTATGCAAGCGGCAGTCAAATGAAAACGTTACAGATGGAAAAAAAGTAAACTGTTTATTCTTTGAAAAGTAATCACCATAATTGTTAATACATTTACTCTAGTTTAACAAGACGGTCATGCACTCACGGCAAAATGTTTGAGGTTGCCTACGGAACCATGATTGCATCCAGGCATGTACGTCTTTGCCCGAAGCTTATCGGTACAATAATGGCTCATTAGGCAACCGCAAACATTTCTACATGAAAGCGCTGACCATCATGTCTGGCAGTGAGACAAATGTCTTAACAGTTATGCCTATTATTTTTGAAATACACTCCTGGAAATTGAAATAAGAACACCGTGAATTCATTGTCCCAGGAAGGGGAAACTTTATTGACACATTCCTGGGGTCAGATACATCACATGATCACACTGACAGAACCACAGGCACATAGACACAGGCAACATTGCATGCACAATGTCGGCACTAGTACAGTGTATATCCACCTTTCGCAGTGATGCAGACTGCTATTCTCCCATGGAGACGATCGTAGAGATGCTGGATGTAGTCCTGTGGAACGGCTTGCCATGCCATTTCCACCTGGCGCCTCAGTTGGACCAGCGTTCGTGCTGGACGTGCAGACCGCGTGAGACGACGCTTCATCCAGTCCCAAACATGCTCAATGGGGGACAGATCCGGAGATCTTGCTGGCCAGGGTAGTTGACTTACACCTTCTAGAGCACGTTGGGTGGCACGGGATACATGCGGACGTGCATTGTCCTGTTGGAACAGCAAGTTCCCTTGCCGGTCTAGGAATGGTAGAACGATGGGTTCGATGACGGTTTGGATGTACCGTGCTCTATTCAGTGTCCCCTCGACGATCACCAGAGGTGTACGGCCAGTGTAGGAGATCGCTCCCCTCACCATGATGCTGGGTGTTGGCGCTGTGTGCCTCGGTCGTATGCAGTCCTGATTGTGGCGCTCACCTGCACGGCGCCAAACACGCATACGACCATCATTGGCACCAAGGCAGAAGCGACTCTCATCGCTGAAGACGACACGTCTCCATTCGTCCCTCCATTCACGCCTGTCGCGACACCACTGGAGGCGGGCTGCACGATGTTGGGGCGTGAGCGGAAGACGGCCTAACGGTGTGCGGGACCGTAGCCCAGCTTCATGGAGACGGTTGCGAATGGTCCTCGCCGATACCCCAGGAGCAACAGTGTCCCTAATTTGCTGGGAAGTGGCGGTGCGGTCCCCTACGGCACTGCGTAGGATCCTACGGTCTTGGCGTGCATCCGTGCGTCGCTGCGGTCCGGTCCCAGGTCGACGGGCACGTGCACCTTCCGCCGACCACTGGCGACCACTGGCGACAACATCGATGTACTGTGGAGACCTCACGCCCCACGTGTTAAGCAATTCGGCGGTACGTCCACCCGGCCTCCCGCATGCCCACTATACGCCCTCGCTCAAAGTCCGTCAACTGCACATACGGTTCACGTCCACGCTGTCGCGGCATGCTACCAGTGTTAAAGACTGCGATGGAGTTCCTTATGCCACGGCAAACTGGCTGACACTGACGGCGGCGGTGCACAAATGCTGCGCAGCTAGCGCCATTCGACGGCCAACACCGCGGTTCCTGGTGTGTCCGCTGTGCCGTGCGTGTGATCATTGCTTGTACAGCCCTCTCGCAGTGTCCGGAGCAAGTATGGTGGGTCTGACACACCGGTGTCAATGTGTTCTTTTTTCCATTTCCAGGAGTGTATTTTACTTTCATATGTTTTAGTAGGCATGTCAAACTACATCTAGTACAAAAAGTGAAACAAGCAATCAAAAGCGCACATTTGGAAAAATACATACGTATACAGTTTATATTCGTAGATGATAAGTTTTGCTATAATTAGACATTATGGTAGTGGTAGATTCTTGATAGGAGTGCTAGCAGCAGGGGGTATGAGGGAAACTCTAGGTGGAGGGAGGAGAAGTATAGGGACATGATGAAACCTAATTAAGGAAATATAAATGAAAAGAAGATTGCGTGGCTAATGGAGATAGATGAAGAGAAAGAAGAGAAAGGAACAAGGTCGGAGAGACAAGTTTTGCTATTTAACAGAAGGGAGGATTGGCCTTATACATTAATTTTGTGGAAAACTTTATTGGGATGATAGCATGAAATGCTTCAACTTCTTCTTAAAAGAAGAAGGGGATTGAATTTTGCGCAAGGTAAGGGGCAGTTTGTTCCAGAGGCGGACAGCAGAAACTAAGAAGGAGTTCGCAAAAGTTTTTGGTTTGGTAAGTGGGCACTGATAGGCTACCAAATAACAGTGACCTGGTGTTTCGATTATGATGGCATGAAAGGTGTTCAATGTCTGAAGCAAGGTACTGGGGTGCTTGCGCGACGAGGAGTCGGTGAAGTAGACATAGTGTGTGGTAGTCACGCAATTTGTGCTGCCTTAGCCACCCTGGCTGGGAGTATGAAGCACTAACGTGATCATATCGGCGAATGATGCAAGTGTAACGCACACAGGCATTAATGGTTAGTTCTAATCATCTTTTGTTTTCACTACTCATGCCTTGTTGAATTACATAATAATAGTGGAGGTTCGGTAGAACGAGTGCTTGCACGACCTGGCGTTTCGCGTCCTGTGGAAATACGTTCCGAAACTTTTTGAGAGCATAGGGACAAGCGGACGTCTTCCGGCACACTGCCCTGCTTAGATGCTCATCCAAAGTTACACCAAAGTTCTTAACTCTTTTATGGTACGGTGTTGGAATACTGTCCAGCAGAATAGGGGGCAGCCGTTTGCGGAAATCTGATCTTATTAATTTATGATGGGCTATTAAGATTACTTGTGTCTTTTTCGCATTTAGGTTTTTCGCCCATGTCACCACTGAAGATAGATCATCATTCATCTGAGCGGTTGCGGTGTTTATATCTTCAGGTATGATTCTTAGGTAGGGCTGGAGGTTGTCGGCATGAAGATGATACTTGCAGGAGGACAGAACCGACGAAATATCATTGAGTTATAAGGAAAACAAAAGTGATCCTAAGGCTGATCCTTGTGGCACTCCTGTGGAGACATGTTTCCAGGAAGATTTTACATTTACACAGACAACATCTCACTGCAATATCTGAGAAATTAAGCTGTTGCATTTTTCTGAGCAATATGTCAAAGTTAATAGTGTCAAAAGGTTTGCTGAAGTCTAGTAGCGTCAATATTGTTGCCTTGTTGATTATCAGTTGTTGTGTTGAGAACTTATTTGAAAATAGAAGAATTACGGAAACCGCGTTTTGTGATTTCGTAGTGAGTCATTTAAATGCACAAGCTCTCTTATAGCCCTCACTCCTGTGCAATCGGACAAGAAGTTAGCGGTCAATTTTTACAGAGACTGGGGTCTAATACACACTGTACCACACAGCCACACTTACAGTAAGTGTTGGAAATGGTTTCCATGTGCTTCAACACACACTTGTACGTGTCGTGTCATGTTCCGTCTTATACATTCAAATTCGCTAGGCTGCATCCGAACAGTGTCAAAGGCAAGATCAATATGCTGCTCCAGTGTTTCCACATCTGGAATGGGCTCTGCATACACGATTCTTTTGAGATGAAACCATAGCCAGAAATCGCACATGTTGAGATCCGGTGAACGAGCAGGCCATACAATTGGACGCCCTCGTTCGATCCACTGGCCGGGCAAAACACGATTGAGATGCGTCCGGACGTTAACGGCGAAGTGAGCTGGAACACCATCATGTAGCAGCCACATAAACCTTCGAACTATCAATGACACTTCTTCCAGCATGGGAGGCAAAGTCACTCGCAAGAAACGCCGCTAATTCCGGTCTGTTACGCGACGTGGAAGGAAGACTGGTCTCAAAATACTGTCGCAAATTATTCCGGCCACACATACCGGTAGCACCGATGTTGATGATTCGCTGTCACCATATTATGGGGGCTCTGCATACTATCCAACAAAAGACTGTTACTGAAGTTGAAGATACCACTCCACGTAAAGGTAGCCTCATCTGCGAATAGGATAGATGACAAATCCAGGAACCGTGGTTGCCTGGTGAAGAAGCCAGTAAAAAAACTGCTCCCGATTTGGAAACTCTGTCGCTAATAAGTCATGCACACCCTGTAAGTGGTGAGGGCAGTAACAATTGTCATGGAGAATGTTCCACTCGGTCGACTGGCTTATCCTGTACTGGCGGGCCAAATACCTGATACCGACACGCTGGTAGCCGTACACAGTGTTAATTTCATTTTCCTCCACGTCTGGTGTCCAAACATTCTGGGTACGTTCTTCATTACCTCCTGCTACCCGAAACGGCTCTGTCTCAGACCAACGACGAAACACTGTTGGGAACACTGAATGCTGTGGTTGTTGTCGGTGGGGATAGGTCTCGTGATACAACCTTGCTTACGACTCAGACTGTGCCCAATAAGCTGCATGATGCGCAACTTCTCTCCCGACGTCCATGGCAAGGTCAATCTTTGCAACCACGACACCGTGCAGCGCGGTACAGAGGGGCCCAACAACATGCCGAATGGATCGCTCAGGGTTGGCAACACGTTCTCTTCACCGATGAGTGTCGCATATGCCTTCATCCAGACAATCGTCGGAGACGTGTTTGGAGGCAACACAGTCAGGCTGAACGCCTTAGACACACTGTCCAGCGCCGGCCGGGGTGGCCTGGCGGTTCTAGGCGCTACAATCTGGAACCGCGCGACCGCTACGGTTGCAGGTTCGAATCCTGCCTCCGGCATGGATGTGTGTGACGTCCTTAGGTTAGTTAGGTTTAAGTAGTTCTAAGTTCTAGGGGACTGATGACTTCAGAAGTTAAGTCCCATAGTGCTCAGAGCTATTTGACCACACTGTCCAGCGAGTGCAGCAAGGTGGAGATTCCCTGCTGTTTAGGGGTGGCATTATGTGGGGCCGACGTACGTCGCCGGTGGTCATGAAAGGCGACGTAACTGCTGTACGATACATGAATGCCATCCTCCGACAGATAGTGCAACCATATCGGCAACATATTGACGCAGCATTCGTGTTCATGAACGACAATTCGCACCCCCATCGTGCACATCTTGTGAATGACTTCCTTCAGGATAACGACATTGCTCGACTAGAGTGGCCAGCATGTTCTCCAGACATGAACCCTAGCGAACATGCCTGGGATAGATTGAAAAGGGCTATTTATGGACGACGTGACCCACCAACCACTCTGAGGGATCCCTGCCGAATCGCCGTTGAGGATTGGGGCAATCTGGACCAACAATGCCTTGATGAACTAGTGGATAGTATGTCACGACGAATACAGGTATGCATCAATGCAAGAGGACGTTCTACTGGGTATTAGAGGTACCGGCGTGTACAGCAATCTGGACCACCACCTCTGAAGGTTTCGCTGTATGGTGGTGCTACCTGCAATGTGTGGTTTTCATGAGCAATGAAAAGAGCGGAAATGATGTTTATGTTGATGTCTACTACAATTTTAGGTACAGGTTCCGAAACTCTCGGAACCGAGGTGATGGAAAACTTTTTTTGATGTGTGTATATTAATAGACAGTCAGATATGTCTGAATGGTAGGAAAACTGCCAATCTTATTGGCATCAAACCGAGAGGAATTTGAACAAACTAAAGAATGAGAACCTAACCGAAAAATAATTAATTTGATTTTGCATTTTGAGGAAGGGACAATGACCTTCTATACCACAGCACTTAGAGAAATGGGCTATTTCCTTTAATAAATATCAAGTGTTTAACTGGATGACGCTATCTGAAACCCCAGATTGGGCAATGATTGAAAACACTGTTATATCCCTGCGGATTTCAGATGACAATTGTATTCGGGAATATATGTACCTGAAGAGCTTGTTAGAAACCAAGCGTGACTCGGAAGAATGGAAGTCCAAATACTACGTGGGGGGAAGGTGGATTTACTTTGTTAAGGAAACCGAAAATCCTGACAGCAAATGCCAATTGCTAAAATAATACGAGTGTTTGTTTTTTATTCCTGCACACAACACCACTGTGGAAAGAGTATTTTCGTTGATATTAGCCAGTGCATTACCCACTAAATCAGTGGGTTGTCGTTCCCGGAACATATGTTTATCTGAAAAGTTATAAAAAACCTAACGTGGACAGTAACAACGTGAAAGATTAATTCAGAAGACGAATATAGCATTGGCAACCTTCACTGTAAAATTGAAACATATTGCAAGGTCTCTGTTGGATTTCTTTCATGTTCATTTAACTGTTATCATTTATCTGTCATTAATCTGTTGTCATTTACGGCATAAATTCCTCTTCTAAATTTACTGTGGTGTTTCTGACTGTCTGGGAGGAGACTGAGCAGTGGAGCATGTTACTTTTACACATAAACAAGAACGATATGTCACACTACTACACTTTAAAACACAGTTTATATGTAATTCATGTCACACAGTCTCATACGGAACCTACATCCGCTTTCTTTTATATACTGTATATGATAAGATATTATCATCCCCCTTCCCTTATGTGTGAGAGGATGAATGAGCAAATGTATTTCTAGTTGCATGCTTGACGGTAGCAGACAAGCCTGTCTGCTAGAGAACAGTAGGACCAACGCCGAAACAGGTAGCTACGCTTTCTAAAAGCTGAGAGGTTTCTATTCTTAGTACGCTCCTGTCCGTCCCTTGTCATGTTGGTATAGGAAGCTGCCCCTCTGGTCACTTCCGTTTGTATAGGTTAAGCACCCTCGGTAGGAGCCCAGAGCACTTTGTCCGCGGCGAGCGTCTGAAGTGGTAAGATCTCGGGCTAAGCGCGTGTCTGCTAAGTCCGTAGGACAATGGATTTCTTAAGTTCAGTCTAAATAAAAATTTAATCACCTTTATTTTAGGTTTAGCTCTAAAATATCTAATGTTATCTTAAATTGCAACGCAATGTAATTCGAGTGTGAAGCTCAGAATATCTTCCGGTGGTTGCTTTGTCACTACTTTGTGAGTAAAGTGGAACCACGTGTTGATCAGTAACTCTAAGATCATCAATCTTAAATGCGAATGTGCGTGAGATTATAACATCTCGTCTTGACAATATTTTTCAATATAGCAACTTTTCTTTATGTTCAGCCCACGTGGGGTGTACTTTGTGAGACCAGTACCACGTGCTTATACAATTGTTTGACCCGTCGGGTTAATAGCAAGACAATAGTAACCAGTTTGAGGTTTTTCTATTGTAAATTGCGTTTCGATGTAATTTATTTTAATTATCAAAATTATTGTGGAGTTACACTCTTTGTGTAAACCAAGTTGACCACGTGAAGCATGTGGTGTAAGCATCAAAGTAGCCCTCAGCTATTCTGTTCGGGAAGATTTCACAGAGAGTTAGTATGAATTTAGTATACCAGTGTGTGGTAATTTCATGACGGACAGGATTGCGCTACGAACGTAACTTCTTTGGGTGAAAATTGATTCTGTTGGTTGTGATTTATTTCCTCTTGCATATGTTTCAACATTATGCATGTGTTATTTTATCAATGCAGTTTTGTTATGTAGTCTCCCTGTCTTGTCTCCCTATTTGATGTGTTCCGTAAGATTACAAACTCACATTTATACAATCCTAAATAAGGCACCAATTTAGTTATAAATCGAGTTTGATATGCTGAAATTTAACAGAACAATGATCAATGTTAATATATATATAGACAATTTAAATAAAAAGAAATAAATCAGTTTATATTTGGACACACACACACACACACACACACACACACACATATATATATATATATATATATATATATATATATATATATATATATATATATATATATAACTGGTTATCGTAAGATGAGTACCAACAGATTATAATTAATGTTAGTCTGGTTGGGAATTTGGTAAGCTAGACTCGATACCTGGGGTAACAGTTGCTCAGTAATGCAAGGTTAACTTCCTCAGATAGCTCACAGCTTTTATGGTCTTGAATTCAGCACCGCTTTCAGAACAAATTAATGCAACAACATCACAGTATTTAACTTTTAATACGAACATGATAGGGCCTAAGCATTATTAGGATGTGGTTACTCGCAAAAAAATCAACCACGAAGTAAATTTTTCTGTGGCGTTATCATTTCGAAGCAAAATTTTTCCACTTATATTTTTGAGCAACCTTAATATTCATAAAGTAATGAGAAATATTAGGAGACATGGTCAAATTTATTTTACAACGAAGCGTGTACTCTACATTAAGCATCTGCCACCGATGTTCGATCACCACAGATCAATGCAGAAGAAGGCAAGAGGAAGTTTATAGCAGTTAAACAGCAGTCATAAACTTCATTATACGTGCTAAAGCAGAAGTAATATTGAAGGTAGCCACACAGGATATGAATGAGATGTTGGCTCCTGTAGAGAACAAGGCGTTGTAAGAGAAGGATGAGCAGGAAAAAGAAGAACAAGACCCACTTTTATGGTCTTGAATATCAGCACCGCTTTCACAACAAATTAATGCAACAACCTTATACATGGCGACCCTGTTCTGTGATTCCGCTAGACTCTGGAATCTCTGAAACGTTAGATTGCGAGCGTTGTATAATCTTAGTTTTTTCCCCTGCAGCGCTCAAACAACTTCTGCGTTGTTTCTGAGCAGACTTTCAAAAGTTTCACAGCGTTGTTGAGCGGCGTTGTGTTGTTTGTCTTGTTTTGTTTCCTATATTTGTGTGTTTTATATGTATGTGTTTTTTTCTCGCTTGTAGATTGCACTGACTACGATCAAAGATATAAATTTGTTTCGCGTGTGAAAAACTGCGTATTACGTTGGGTACCTTTCGTGTGACTGTTGTAATTTTTGAGGGATACATTTATTCTGATTAGTGTGTTGCATACCGTGTATAAATTGAATTAATGCAGACACGTAGCCAAGCTAAAAATAGGTGGTCCAACAACTTAAGCAACATGGGCCAAGGGGATAATTTGATTTGGAATATTAACGCGTCGGACAGTTCCGAAAACGCATTGGGGAATACTTTAGAGGAAGTGCAAAACAGGACGAATGGGCTCACATCAGAGGTAGAAACTAACCAAATTGATTTGGCAGAACTCATGAAAGCCTTATTGCAACAAAATAAAGAAAACGCAGAAAATCTGAAAAATCCATCCGCGAGCTAGGCGAACAAATAGACGAAAAACTAATCCAGCAGACAAATAAAGTCGACAAGTCGATGCAGAGAGTGTCTGATGATATCTGACAAAGAATAAACAATCTGGCAAGTGAAATAAAAAGTGATATTATGAAAGAATTAGGCCGTACATTTGAACAAATCGATGATCGCCTGCAAGCCTTAGAACAGGGCAAGGGGAGTCGCGATGCGTAATCGAAGGAGAGCGAAGAACAGCTACTTAGGAATTTCCAAGCGCTGAGAGAAGAATGCCAAAGAGAACACCAGCAGGTACTCTCGAGGGTCCAGGAGGCGGAAACGCATTGTCCCGCGTCGATTAGCAACACAGTAGTGGACAACAGTCAATCGATTCACGCACTTGAACAGCAAGTAGAACAATTGAAGCAGACAGGGGCGGAGGACAACAGGCAAATACATGATAAGATTGCGGCATTAGCGGACATCGTAGGCATGATGAAGGTGACGGAGAGCGATAACAATACTACAACGGTAGCGGTCGCAGAGACTGAAGAAGTGCGTTCGCTTCTTAGATTTCAGAAGGGACAGTTCGAAGTGAACAGGCGGCACAAAGCTGTAACAGGCGAATTACAAGAACGCGTGGCGCATCTGGAAAGCCGCATGGGGTGTGATTCCAAACTCGCCAATAGCACCAAAAATAGCCGTACGAACAGTGCAGAGAGGGACTCCGGCCACGAAGGAGATTTTGACGACAGGGAAGAATGTATTTTGAGGGAGACATGAGAAAAATAGAAACATTCAAGTGACTCGCCGGGAGGAAATGCGGGGATTTGATTTCAAACATTTCCTTACGGTGAGAAAGTTTGAGATATTACGAAATTCGCAAAAAGGAATACAACCACGAGCATGGATCGAGCAATTTCAGTTCTGTCTTCCCCCCGACTGGGCAAGTTCACATAAGATAGAATATATGTGTGGCTATTTGGAAGGCGAACCGGCGATTCGCATGAGGTCGGCAGCGCGTCACTTCAACTCCACTCGGGAGTTTCGACAAGCCTTTCTGTCCGCCTATTGGTCGGAAGCGGCAGAAGATAGGGTCAAGCATGGCATAATTATAATGCCAAATTTGAACCAGTCTGGTTTCGGCAGCCCAGCACGCCTATTTGACCACATGCTGCAGGCAAATCAATTCCTATACGACCCATACGGGCCTGCGGAACTAATTAGGATATGCATCACCAAATTACCGATGCACTTGCGCCACGTCATTCTATCGGGACGATGCAAAGAGGACCTGGAAACGTTTAATACACTTCTCTAAGAGTTGGAATACAATACAGGAGAATGCCCGCCTAATCAGGCACAAAGTTATTATGGGGCACAGCAGCGCGATCGCAGTCGTGGCCGTAGTACTAATCAACGGCGTGACTGGTCGTCGCGACTGGCCGTATAGAAACTGGGGTAACAGTCGCGAACACAGGTGGAACAACGGAAATTATCAAGGACGTGGACAGGATCGTGAACGCAACAGTTACGGCAACCAGAATCGATACTACGGTGAACACGGTGGGAATAGGATTGTAGGCGGAGCACGACATGATGTTGAAATTCGGCCGGCTAACCCAAGACATAACCCAACAAATGGAAATAAACAAAACCGGCAATGACAAATGATGAGCGCAGAAGGCACCCAATCGGAACAAATGGCTGACATGGCAAATGAGTAAATAGGGTGTATAGAGAGGAGAATGAATTGATTGGTTTACATTTGTGACATATACATTTTGAATAATATGTTGGTAAAAATAATGATAAAGATGTTTCTATGTGATTGATTGAAGTGATGTTTGTGGTTTTTTTTTCTTTCCTTGTGCAATTAGGATTAAGGTTAGTTCAAATGTGAAGATAAAAGGTTTCTTTGTGAACGAGTGAAATGCTGTTTATGGTTTTTTGTGTACATTGAAAAAAGTCGTTCCTGAGAGAAGCAAGATCTGTGTTGAATTAATGCAAAACTCAAGGGAATATCCGATCTCTGGGTATTATGGGTCTGGCAAACCCAGGTCCCCAGCTGTTAGAAGCCTTGTTTCCGATTTTCTGCTTTCAGTGCTACTATATATCTATTACTATTCTATATCTGTCAGTATAAATGAGGATCTCTTACTATAGTATGTGTGCTGTATGAATATTTTAAGATAGGCGAACTCTCAGAAAGGAATGAGTAAGTTTGGAATCTTGAAAACAGGATGCGATAATACGATTGGTTAACCAATGGCTTCCCAATATGCGCTAATATGTTAATATTGATGATATATCTTTTTTTTTTATAGCTGAGTACGTAAAGTGCTGTCTGTGGATTTCGTAAGTAGATTGATTCCCTTCAAGGTGAAAGAAGAGTTGTGGTTTGTGTAATTTACGTGGCCCTGAAATAGTATTATGGCAGTCAAATGACGAGCAGTTTTCCAGCAAATGGAGAATGGAACGGAAATATGGATCCTTTTTGTAGTCTTGACTGATGTTGAGCCAGAGCCTGAAAAATTATTCTTCATTAATACTTGTCCTAGAAAAGTGATGTTTATGTGTTTTGCTGATGATGTGAGCATTACAGCTTACTGTTTTCGCTGGTGCGGGATGCACTGCAGCCTATATGAGTTGAACTGAAGAAATGTCCCTCTTGAAGGTAGAGGAAGATTAAATAATTTTGATTATGGGACCGAAGGAAAGCTTGGTTTAAGACAATAAGAATGAAGCAAAACATTTGTCATTTAAACTACAGGAGGGTTCGCATCTTTTGTATCAGTTGTAAGTTCAATAGGATGTTAAGATGAAACTGTTTTACAGAATAGAGAAGACCACAATTTTGCCACTCATGAGAAATGAATCAAGAATAACCACCACAGGCGAAATAACTGATTTGGAAGCGAAAGGTAACTTAAAGAAGGAACGAAATTGGAGCAAAAGGGGTAAGAAAATATAGTATAACCTGTATGATGAAAATATTTCACCCTTCTCAATCTGTGTGATTAATTCTTGTGGTAACGTAATCTTAGATGAAATTCTCTTATTGTTTTATGTATGAACATATGAGTATGATAAATGTATAATTGTGAGTCTCTTATGAGGTGTGTCAACTGGTATAAATGTTTTGGGGTGTAAATAACCAATGTTCTTTTTATTGTGTATGTTTAAGGAAAGTTTCTCCATATTTATCATGTGACAAGACATATGCAGCGAGCGTCAGGAAGACGACGAATTAGAACTATGTTGTAGTGGTATAAACACTGTGTTGAAGTAGCATTGAAGTAGCTTGTTGGATTAACTAGTAGTGGATTGAAGTAAAATTTTGAGTAATTTATGTTTATGGGTAGTTAGTTTGTAGAATAGACAACAGGTGTGCATGTGTGTGTGTAAATAACATGTGTACTCTATGCTGCCCTGACCTATACTTGCACAAGGCATAATCCTATTCATTTTAGCGAATTTATAAGTAGCATTTGATTTATTAAAAAGCAAGTGAACCACATTAGTGATGTGGATTTAGATATTATATTGTCAGCTCATTTAATTTTTTTTATACTGTCAAGTCATTTCACTTTTATTTTTTTATATTGTCAAGTCATTTAACTTTTATTTTTATATTGTCGATTCATCTAACTTTTTTTATTTTAAAAAATTAAGTCTCACTTTTGTTCTTAAAAATTGTGAAAGACAATACTAAGTGGTATTATGTATGACATTTTGTAATCACATAACTATGATGAACAATTTCTGTGAATGCAGTTGAGAACGAGAAAGCGAACCGGCTAAACTCTTAAGAGACAGCGGGTCCAGCGAGGAGGAGGACTAGTTGTAAACAGGCGGGCTTCCCAGCACGACACAATGTCAACCGGTCCACTTCGGGAGCGCGGCCGACAACAAAAGAAGGGTACGGGACAAACACTTTCCCTTCCACCCGGAGCTAACGGCCGGCCGCACCAATGCAACCCTTCGTGGAGGCGATGACCTGAGATGGCCGAGCGGTCCACCGCACGGAAATCCATCAGCTGGCAACGCACCACATGCACGCGGCCGTGACGAGACGGCCGCGGTGAAACGACAGAAGACAGGGGATAAAGGGGCGTGGAGCCTTTTGACAGGTAGTGTCCAGAGAAACTTGCAGGTGTCAACGACGACTATCAACATTTCTTGGCGGAAGCCCATTGTCAAGCGACTGTAAATCATGGTTTGGTGTTCTCTGGTTGCTAAGGGTGGCACAAAGAAGAGCCACTAAGTGTCATCCTTGCCCAGGAATATCAAACCGGCGAGCCAATTAAGGATAACTCAAGAATTTAACAGCACAAGGGGCGTGGAGCCTTTTGACAGGTACTGTCCAGAGAAAATGGCAGACTTCAATGACGCCTATCAACATTTCCTGACGGATGCCCACTGTCAAGCGACAGTAAATCATGGTTCGATGTTCTCTGGTCGCTAAGGGTGGCACAAAGAAGAGCCATTAAGTGTCATCCTTGCCCAGGAATATCAAACCGGCGAGCCAATTAAGGATAACTCAAGAATTTAACAGCACAAGGGGCGTGGAGCCTTTTGACAGGTACTGTCCAGAGAAAATGGCAGACTTCAATGACGCCTATCAACATTTCCTGACGGATGCCCACTGTCAAGCGACAGTAAATCATGGTTCGATGTTCTCTGGTCGCTAAGGGTGGCACAAAGAAGAGCCATTAAGTGTCATCCTTGCCCAGGAATATCAACCTGGCGTGTCAAACGAGGATACCACACGAATTTGACAACACAAACATTGAACCAAATCGAGATGTACGTGACACGAGCCACCAAGAGAAACTTCATGAAAGGGCAGAGACGGCGGGGCCGGCCGGAGTGGCGATGCGGTTCTAGGCGCTACAGTCTGGAACCGCGCGACCGCTACGGTCGCAGGTTCGAATCCTACCTCGGGCATGGATGTATGTGATGTCCTTAGGTTAGTTAGGTTTAAGTAGTTCTAAGTTCTAGGGGACTGATGACCTAAGAAGTTAAGTCCCATAATGCTCAGAGCCATTAGAGCCGGCGGGATTGCAAGCAACAGATGGACAAAAATCCCTACTGACAGCTGTGGCGACGAACCCCCCCCCCCCTTTTTATATTGTGCCTCGGAACAGTTTAACTACTGAGTGTGCAAGTGAACAGTGATTATACGGTTCTCAGTCCAATGCATATACGTGTGTTCTTTCAGAGAAACTTTGATTGTATTTTTTGCAGGGGTTCGATTTATTGGTGTTTTTTTTATTAGACTGACTCTTGTATTTTGCAGGTGTTTTATTTATTGGTGTTTTTTTCTTTTAGACGTTGACTACTGTACTTTCAGAGCTGTTTTATTTCTCAATGTTTGTTTTTGGGTGTTGTATTAGATTTGTGATACTTTAAATTCTTACCTGTTGCATTGCTTCGTTTATCAGTCAGATCGCTACCCATGCTCACCGGACTGTGATCTATTAGCCTTTGCGTATTTATAGTGAGAAACTCCTTAAGGGTAACAGTCACATAATTAACTGTAGTTTCAGTATAATGACACAGTGATCATTGTTTCCTAACTAACTGAAATATAGTAGAGTGATTAAATTAGTGCCACAAAGTTATTTTAATTCTACAAATTATAAGTTTTATAATATATAGAATTTTTTTGCGATAACCACTTTGTAAAACAGTAAAACATGTTTTTTCTCTCTTTTTTTTGCTGTAGCAGATTGTGCATTGTAATTTTCTGCTTTATAATACTGATGTTATTTTCATGTTTTTTTTAAATTGCTGTGGCACCTTTGCTATTTTAATAAACTTTACTTGTTAATAAACAGTCATAAATTTTCCTGTGATCAGTTGGCTCTTGCAATGAGCAAATACAAGTGAACTCCATAAGGGAAACAACCAGAAATTGTTTTCATATTAATAACACAGGGACCATTGTTTTTACTTGCTGACCGAATTAAGTCTACAGTATCTTCTAAATAGGTGTCAAAGATTGTTTTTTTCTCTTTGAAATTGGTAGATTCTAAAGATGCGTTGAAATTATTGTGTTTTAGCAAGTAGCTGGTGACCTTTTGCCTTTTCTTTACATTTTTGGTTTAAGTTGGGTGTGAGAAGCCTGCTTGGGAACGTCCTAGCATGGCCAGAAAATTCCCTGCACAGTCTTTTCCCGGAGCGTTGGGGTTCTGAAAGGTCTCTGTTGGTTTCCTTTCATGTTAATTTCTTAAATCTGTTGTCATTTAAGGCATAAATTCCTCTTCTAAATTTACTGTGGTGTTTCTGACTATCTGGGAGGAGACTGAGCAGTGGAGCGTGTTACTTTTACACATAAACAAGAACGATCTGTCACACTACTACACTTTAAAACACAGTTTATATGTAATTCATGTCACACAGTCTCATACGGAACCTACATCCGCTTTCTTTTATATACTGTATATGATAAGATACTGTCATCCCCCTTCCCTTACGTGTGAGAGGATGAATGAGCAAATGTATTTCTAGTTGCATGCTTGACGGTAGCAGACAAGCCTGTCTGCTAGAGAACAGGAGGAACAATACAAAATTGTTAAGACTTTCGTGGCCACTTGTTGACAAACTGCTTATTTGCTTCTGTCTCGGGTTCTTCGGCCGACGTTCGTGTGATGATTTTGCTGACGTTTCGCCAGCACGAGTGGCTGGCATTGTCAAAGCTTCACCCTCCATTGCCGGAGGTGAACTGGAGCCGGGCTCGCGGCCGCAGACTATATGTACCTTGCGCGCCAACGTCCGAGGGCTTCTCCGCGGTCATTTCCGCGGTCATTTCCGGTGCGTTTCTCCTCTTGCTACCTGCTACGGTCGTTCTCTGCAGTACGGGAAGCCAGGAGCCATTTACCTTAAGGCTTTCTTCTTTCTTGTTGAAGCTGTTCCCGTGTTTGTGTATTTCTACAGCTTCTCTGTACAAGCGGGTGTGATAGTGCTTCTCTACAGCCAGAACTTCCGTGTCGGTGAATTTTATTACATGTACCTGGTCGGTCTCACTCAGTGCGTGTTCTGCCACGGCCGATTTTTCCACCTGTCCCAACCTGCAATGTCGCTTATGTTCTTTGATCCTGGTGTTGATTGATCTTCCAGTCATTCCGACATAAACTTTCCCGCATGTGCATGGTAAGCGGTATATTCCTGACATTGCAAGTGGGTCCCTTTTATCCTTTGCCGATCTAAGACATTCTTTGATCTTCCTTGTCGGTTTGAAAATTGTCTTTACACAAGCACGGCGTACAGAGAAGCTGTAGAAATACACAAACACGGGAACAGCTTCAACAAGAAAGAAGAAAGCCTTAAGGTAAACGGCTCCTGGCTTCCCGTACTGCAGAGAACGACCGTAGCAGGTAGCAAGAGGAGAAACGCACCGGAAATGACCGCGGAAATGACCGCGGAGAAGCCCTCGGACGTTGGCGCGCAAGGTACATATAGTCTGCGGCCGCGAGCCCGGCTCCAGTTCACCTCCGGCAATGGAGGGTGAAGCTTTGACAATGCCAGCCACTCGTGCTGGCGAAACGTCAGCAAAATCATCACACGAACGTCGGCCGAAGAACCCGAGACAGAAGCAAATAAGCAGTTTGTCAGAAGGAACAATGCCGAAACAGGTAGCTACGCTTTCTAAAAGCTGAGAGGTTTCTGTTCTTAGTATGGTCCTGTCCGTCCCTTGTCATGTTGGTATAGGAAGCTGCCTCTCTGGTCACTTCCGTTTTGTATCTGTTAAGCACCCTCGGTAGGTGCCCAGGTCAGTCTGTCCACGGCGAGCGTCTGAATTGGTAAGATCTCCGGCTTAGGGCGTGTCTGCTAAGTCCGTAGGACAATGGATTTCTTAAGTTCAGCCTAACTGAAAATTTAATCACCTTTATTTTAGGTTTAGCTCTAAAATATCTAATGTTATCTTAAATTACAACGCAGTGTAATTCGAGAGTGAAGCTCAGAATATCTTCCGGTGGTTGCTTTGTCACTACTTTGTGAGTAAAGTGGAACCACGTGTTGATCAGTAACTCTAAGATTATCAATCTTAAATGCGAATGTGCGTGAGATTATAACGTCTCGTCTTGACAATATTTTTCAATATAGCAACTTTTCTTTATGTTCAACCCACGTGGGGTGTACTTTGTGAGACCAGTACCACGTGCTTATACAATTGTTTGACCCATCGGGTTAATAGCAAGACAATAGTAACCAGTTAAAGGTTTTTCTTTTGTAAATTGCGTTTCGATGTAATTTATTTTAATTATCAAAATTATTGTGGAGTTACACTCTTTGTGTAAACCAAGTTGACCACGTGAAGCATGTGGTGTAAGCATCAAAGTAGCCCTCAGCTATTCTTTTCCGGAAGATTTCACAGAGAGTTAGTATGAATTTAGTATACCATTGTGAGGTAATTTCAAGACGGACAGGATTGCGCTAAGAACGTAACTTCTTTGGGTGAAAATTGATTCTGTTGGTTGTGATTTATTTCCTCTTGCATATGTTTCAACATTATGCGTGTGTTATTTTATGAATGCAGTTTTTTATTTATTTATTTATTTATTTAATCTGATCAGATTAGGGCCATCAGGCCCTCTCTTACATCGGACCAGTGTTCCACACATGCAGCATTTCACACATCAGAGTTACATCATGACCATAGTTTAAATGAGAATATTAGCTTACTCTAGTGACAATATGAATAAAGAGTAGTGACTAAGACCTAATAAAGTAAATGCGGCGGTTTTTTACAACAGGTGCTATACATACAGATTATGATAAAAGCAATAATGATAAAAGTAAAAAAATGTAATGATAAACTTGACTAAGACTTAATAAATTAAATGCTGGCAGTATTTTTACAGGAGATGCTATACATACAGATTATGATAAAAGCAATAATAAGCAATAATAATAACAGTAAAAAAATCAAATAATAATAACAAACATGAGAAGGATTGGCAATAGTAATGAAGGTTTGTGCAGATGTACATAATATCTTGGTGTGTAAAGTAGATGTTTACTAGTTTAGCGTGTTTTGGGGAATGGAGATTTAAGGAGGGGGAAAGACGGAAGTAATGAGGTGAAGTGCATTCATGTAAAGAGGAAGGCATTACTGTTGCTTAAGTAGATACGTCATTAACTGTTTTTTGAAGCTGGACATATTTTTAAGTTCTCTAACATAACGAGGGAGGTTATTCCAGAGTCGGGTTCCCGCTACTGTAAAGGACTTGGAGAAGATGACTGAGCGATGCAGTGGAACGGAGAGGATTTTATTGTAATGGGAACGTGTGTTTCTGTCATGTTGTTCCGACATGAGCGTTAGGGACGAGGAGAGATATGAGGGACAGTTTACATTTATAAGGCAGTAGATGAGACAGAGTGTATGGAAATCTCTGCGTTTGTCTGCACGCAGCCAGGACAATTTTGCATATGCTGGTGAAATGTGATCAAAAAGTCGAACGTCACAGATATATCGGACGCAGGCATTCATGACCAGTTCTAGTCGTCGGGAATTTTCCTGAGAGAGGCCTTGTAGGATAATATCGCTGTAGTCAATGATTGGGAGTATAAGCGTTTGTACTAATTTTTATGTTTTGTATGTAGTCTCCCTGTCTTGTCTCCCTATTTGATGTGTTCCGTTACACAATCCTAAATAAGGCACCAGTTTAGTTATAAATCAAGTTTGATATGCTGAAATTTTAACAGAACAATGATCAATGTTAAAATAAATGTCCAAATATAAACTGATTTATTTCTTTTTATTTAAATTATATATATATATATATATATATATATATATATATATATATATATATATATATATATATATCACTGGTTATCGTAAGATGAGTACTAACAAATTATAATTAATGTTAGTCTGGTTGGGAATTTGGTAAGCTAGACTGGATACCTGGGGAAAACAGTTGCGCAGTAATGCAAGGTTAACTTCCTCAGATAGCTCACAGCTTTTAACCCACTTTTATGGTCTTGAATTCAGCACCGCTTTCAGAACAAATTAATGCAACAACATTACAGTATTTAACTATTAATACGAACATGATAGGGCCTAAACATTATTAGGATGTGGTTACTCGCAAAAAAATCAACCACGAAGTAAATTTTTATTTATTTATTTATTTATTTACTTATTTAACCTGATCAGATTAGGGCCATCAGGCCCTCTCTTACATCGGACCAGTGTTCCACACATGCAGCATTTCACACATCAGATTTACATCATGACCATAGTTTAAATGAGAATATTAGCTTGCTCTAGTGACAATATGAATAAAGAGTAGTGACTAAGACCTAATAAAGTAAATGCGGCAGTATTTTTACAACAGGTGCTATACATACAGATTATGATAAAAGCAATAATAATAACAGTAAATAAAAAAATGTAATGATAAACATGACTAAGACTTAATAAATTAAATGCTGATGTTATCATTTCAAGCAAAATTTTTCCACTTATATTTTTGAGCAGCCTTAATATTCATAAAGTAATGAGAAATATTTTCATATTAGGAGACATGGTCAAATTTATTTTATAACGAAGCGTGTTCTCTACATTAAGCATCTGCCACCGATGTTCGATCACCACAGATTAATGCAGAAGAAGGCAAGAGGAAGTTTATAGCAGTTAAACAGCAGTGATAAACTTCATTATACGTGCTAAAGCAGAAGCAATATTGAAGGTAGCCACACAGGATATGAATGAGACGTTGGCTCTTGTAGAGAATAAGGCGTTGTAAGAGAAGGATGAGCAGGAAAAAGAAGAAAAGGAGAATAAAAATGGAAGTCTCTTAAAAATATGTGGGAGCAAGACAAAAAAAAGGGATAGTAGATCGATTACCAAGAAGAGGAACGGAAATGTGAGTGAAAAGACGACAAGAAATAAGTAAGATAATTCTTATTCATTGTTCCGTCTCAAGTGCACATTTTTTATATTAGTTACATGTTTCGATCACTCTGGATCATCTTCAGATCTAAGTAGTCGCTTCAGCAACCCGTCTTGTCTACTCAGAACCCCATATCACAGTACTTTGATCTAAAGGTGATCCAGAGTGATCGAAGCATGTAACCTCCTTAAAAAATGTACAACAGATACCGAACAATAAATGAGAATTATATTAATTATCTTCAGAATTGTTGAATCTCTCCGGACGATTTTGTCGACTATAGTGAAAATAGGAAATAAGTAGTACGGGAGACAAGAAAGCTAAAGAATTTTAGAGGCAGCTGATAGGAACGAATGGAAGAGTGACGAATTATGAAAGGCAGTAGAAAAACAGGAGAGAATTTTATGCAGTATCATTGGAGAATGTAGTAAGAAACTGGAAGTAGAGCAAAAATTTTAGTCGAAAGAAAGCGACGGAAAATACAACAAGTACATTTTAAGGTCGAAAAAGCCGATGTGAAGAAAGATATGGAAAACTAGAGACGCTCCATGACACTGCGGGGAGTAAATTAACCCATTGCTACACATGTGCTTGTTTTACACCGTTTTGAGCTCTTGAGTCGTTATTGTCCATTCCGGCTACGTGTGCTAACGTCCTTGCATACGAAGAGCTGTCACGTGCTTAGTTACTATTTCGCTTATGTTGAATATGTCTGGAGCCCTGGCGGTGACGGCTACTATCATACGAATTTTGTCACCGGCAAGACAAAATAAATACCGTAGGTATAAAATGATTCCGAGAGTTCATTACTGGCATAGAAGATGCATCTGAAATACCCATGGAGGTAGAATAAGGGTAGATGGCGTTACAGACTTACGCTGTACGTTGTTTTGAAGCCAGTGGGCAGGGCCTGCCACCATCTTGAATCCCACAAAATATTAGCAGACGAGTGTTTACAATTCATTCTTGTTCGTTATTTCTGTCGTGGCCTAGAACATAGAACTAATTAAACCTAACTAACCTAAGGACATCACACACATCCATGCCCGAGGCAGGATTCGAACCAGCGACCGTAGCGGACGCTCGGTTCCAGACTGTAGCGCCCAGAACCGCACGGCCACTCCGGCCGGCTATATAGTAAATGTTACACTGTTTTAGTAAACAACACAGCATAAGGAACGCAATTTCAAACGTTATTCTGGTCTTAAATGCGTATTCGATACAGTAATGATACAGTAATACGACACGGAAATATGACGCTTCTGGCCTCAGTACTGTAATTTCTTTTTGTTTCTACACTTCGAATAACCGAGAAGTATGTGCTATGAAAAGCGTGCTTTCGTAATCCATTTCTATTCACTTTAATTGTGTTTGTGTCGATAATTGATAAAGCCAGAACTCCAAAAGCAATGATTGATAGTTTAGAGGCACCGATTTGTATTCGTTGCATTTTCAAGTCAAATGCAAATTTTAAATGTTCAAGTTTCAAGAAACTTGCCTTATTTCCTTTGGTGTCCCATAGATGTATGCAGGGATGATATGAACAAGCCAGCTGTCATGTCAACAAAGTGAAAGATTCGTAAAATTACGAAGGAAAAGAACTGAATTTAAGATTGTCTGGCCCATTGTAGTTTACACATCTGCTTTGTTTGTAAATTGTACCTACCAAGTGACATTCAGTGTGGCAAATAACAGCAATTTACAGGGTAGCACAAGACAGTGATTAATGTAATGATCTAAACAGCCTGGACATATATAGGGAACTTTTGCTTTAACAAATATGTAATCCTTTAAGTACTTATAATTTAACCACTGTAACAGGTGCTCCACACATTTTACTGAAGATTTAATTAACTACATGTAGTTACATTACTTATATATTAAATTATCGCATTTTAAAACATTAGTCCCCATTTCCAGGATATTTCTTGCCAGGACTTTTCAGTTACTTGGGAATAACCAAACAATGAAAACCAAGTGTATTGCTCACCTCCAGAGATTGATAGGAAATCTAAAGTCAAATCACAGAAATAAAACCAAACTGTAAAACTTCACAGTGCGTCAGAATTTCAAGTATACATAAGACAAGAGCGCTTTAATAAGTCCACTTACGAATGAAATGTGATTTGTTTAAACTTTAGGCTACAATCGGAACGATTAGTAGACCAGTAAGCGACTCAAGCCGGCATTTTTTATCAAAACACTTCACAACTACACAGAAACAAACTACCAGAAGCGGCTGTTTTGGGGTAACTACCATGGCGGATCTTCACTTGGGTCGGCTTCAAGTTTACCTCCATGGAAATACCCGCGCCGCAACACCGCAGGCGCAGGCATAGATAAACTGAAGTACAGGGTGATAATTCGTTTTCTGTGTTTGAAAGGATCATGGTTGCGACAATCTCCACTAAGTTGATGAAAATGTACGGCAGCATTGCACCATCACATGACACAGTAATTAGGAGACGCAGACGCTTGCAAGTAGGTCAAACAACTCTGAATGACGGAGAACGAAGTGGACAGACCATCTCTTCGTGAAGGACCAGGAATCGGAAGTTACTCCATTAGAAAATTAAACAGAGGCCGCGTGCTGCCTTTCTGGTTTTTATTCTGAATCCACTGTCGTCCATCGGAAGATTATTAAATAATTATTGTTTCATTGACCATCATCACCCAGGGTTGTCTTGCACTCGCTTTGTTATTCTAAAAGGTTTTTGTTAATAAATTTCCACTATATATTACTATTTACAACTTTTATTCTTACTTTCACTTGACATTGTGTTATTTACATTAGTATGCCAGTAGGTTTGTACGTCTGGTATCCGACTCCATGATAGTTGCATGTCCGCCGGATGTAATGGACCCAGATGCCGTTAGAGGGCACAACCTTGGGAGGATCCATAGAGATAGTCCCACAGATTGTCGATTTGATGTAATTCCGGAGAGTCTGGTGGCCAGGGAAGTACAGTAAACACATCGTGGTGGAATTCGAACAACCCACGTACACTGCAAGCTGTGTGTCACGTTGCATTTTCCTCCTGGTAGACGCCATCGTGCCTAGACCATTCCGAAGATTATTACAGAGTATTTGCTTTCAAATGTTTCACGGCTTAGACACCATTGGCCGTTTGTCCGATGGTTCATAAAATGTGATTCATCTGAGAAAGGCCACCAGTCGCCATTTAATGGGCGTCCACTTGTGGTATTGGCATGCATGTTCCGGCCTTCGTCGTCGATCAACGGCCGCCAGCGAGGATGCATGAACCAGGCGCCTGATATGGGGGTCTATGCGCAGCAACGGTCGCTGACCTGTCGCTGAGGAGCCACTGCTGGTTCATCTGGGCGGCGAGTTGTACTTCTATTCGCTCGTACACATCTCCGGAACCGTCGTTCGTCCCAATCATCCATTCCCCGTGGGCACCACAAATAGTTCGGCGCCTATTTTGCATAGCGTCGTTTTGTCATGCACGGTGTACTCATCCACATGACTTTCCCGCTCAGTTTTGTCTAACAGCCCAGGACTGAGTTCGCGCCATTTTCAGTACCTTTCTAGTAACTCTCCCGCCATTGTTGCCTTTCAGTTACGAAAGATACATTGTTTATGAAACATTATTATAGTCTGGAGGTCATTGGTCATCCGCGCGAGCTCTGCTGCCACAATCTGAAACAGACTAATTCTGTATTACTTTATTGCTTGCCTAGATTCAGTCGATCTTTCATGTGCCTAAATATAGGCGTATTGAAACTGATTGCAGTTGCCTTCCGTGTTACCTAGTATTCTCTTCATATTTAGATTGTAGAAAAAAATGTCGAAGGCTGAAAAACCTCGGACAGAGTTTAGTAGAGATACTAATGTATGGTTGGAATAGTTCAATGAGATGAGTGATGAAGATGCTCACAGTGTTGACTGAGGATTGTGTTCGTGAAAGCGGTCATGATACAGGAACAGAACAAGAAGTGTCAAAATGATAAATATTAGTCACAGGAAGAAGTAAGTCGAGGATGCATTTTTAGGAAAAGGTGGAATAACTAAATGAAGGAAAAATAAATATCCTGCTAATATGAGAAACAGATCTTGTAATATTATTACGCATTTGCCTGGACCAAAAAATCAAGCTCGTCGAAGAAAGACAGCAATAGAAATTCTGAATTTGTTCTTGGATGAAAACATAATACGCGTTATGGCAACTTACACTGATATATACATCAATGAAGTTCGTGGTAACTTCTCTAGGGAAAGGGATGCTAAAGAAACAGATGCGATAGAGGCTAGAGCTTTCATTGGTTTGTTATGTCTGTGTGGATCTCTGAGATGTTCTAGGAAGAGATTATAGAAAATGTGGGATAATTCAAAGGGAAACGGACTTGAATCATGTTATTTATGCATGAGTGAAAACTGGTTCAGGTATCTGTTGAGATATCTGAGGTTTGGAAATATCCATGATAGAGGTGTTCGCAGAGAGATTAGCAGCTTGGCTGCTATCAGGGAGGTACTTGAATTATTCATGAACAGTTACTGCCAAAAATATTTTTCACCCGGTGAATATCTTACTGCTTTGAACAGCTTTCGCCATTTAGAGAAAACTGCCCATTCAAGCAATATATTCCCAGAAAACCTGCAAAGTATGGGTTAAAATTGTTTGCTTTGGTTGATGTAAAAACAGCTTACACTTTGAATTTAGAACTGTATGTCGGTAAGCAACCAGAGGGACCATATAATGCCAGTAATTCAAATCAAGATAATGTTCTTCGAATTGTCGAAGCAGTACAAGGTATAAACAGAACTATTACTGGTGACAACTAGTTTACCAGTTTGACTTTAGTCAAGAAACTTCAGGTGAAGGAACTGGAATACGTCGGAACAATAAAAACAAGGGAGAAGTGTCGAATGAACTTCAACCAAAAACAGCAAAGGAGCCAAAACTATCTACCTTTGGATTTCAACAGGATTGTACATTGGTCTCATACTGTCCAAAGCAAAATGGAACAGTGTTGGTGTTGTCAAGCACGAAATTTAACCTTATTAAATTACTGCACAAACTGTTTCAAACGTTAGAATGTATTATACTGTGTACGAATATTAAATGTGTTATATTTAGATTTAATAAAAAAATCATAAAATCAGTCATAAAGACCGTTTAAAGCATACAAACAGACCGCTTGCTTTGTGGATGACACCTGTCATCCGCGCGAGTGACCATGTCACGAATTTTCGCGCGAGTAACGGAGGGTTAACCACGGTAGCACTTTCCAAACTTTGTCGTTTTGGAAATTCTTCCAGTCTTGGCCCGAAAGTCAACGATCGTATCCCTTTTGACGTCAGATAAGTAGGTCCTTTTCCGCTTTACGACAACCACCGCACTGTTTTCCACGTCCTCCCAGCACGCTTTATATACCTTCCACTGCTAGTGTCGGCTATGAGTAGTGCACTCTGTGAGAGGCACCCACATGCCTTGCTCATACTGTGGCATCCAGCAGTCAGGCCTGCAAGATGAGTGGTCTGCCAAGCGAGTGGACTCATTCTTATTAATCGAGTAACATGAAATCTAGTACTCACAATTAAGTTACAAGTTATTCTCCTGTTTGAATATTACGCAACGGGTACGGAAACGCACATCTGACTATTAGTAATTTACACAACTCTGACTGTTCACTACGCACTGGCAATACCACATTTTCTTTCTTATTTAACGGCTTTTATCAACACCTGGCCATCGCACAGAATATGAATGGCGCACACATTATAAATTCTGGGTATCGTGACAACATACTATTCGAAGGAAAAGGCCACCAATATTTTTCTTTTCACTATCTTATTCATTCCGATAAATTATATAACCTAAACACATAAGTTCTATAACCTACAACAATAACACATGAGAAATTTCGTCCAGTGGGCATGGCTTTACATTGGTGCTTCTCTATCTTATGGTCTCGTAGTTATTTAACGCTACAGTGCACCTTCTGATTAGGATGGTGGATCTTTTTTCTATATCTCACACTTCGACACTCACACCCATCATTACGAAAATTTCCTCCAGACCGAGTGGTACAAAAAGGAACATGCATAACCCACTGCCTCTGAAACTATCTTGTTACTCTCCCATGCCAACCACACATACTTAAATTTCATGAAATACATTACACTGGCAACATACAATACAAAGAATAGTCACAACGTTGTAATCACATCACTTTCAGCTTTCCCACTTCAATTAGTATTTATCCCAGTTTCACACGACACTGCCCCACTTCGTAATTTTCTTTCCTACTGTGGACTCTGGAGGTTATATGCACGTCTTCTTGTGCAATGCAAGCCAAGTGGCGTTGCTGGATAGACGGCTGGCTCACCTTGCTTCTCTCTCACAGTATTATAGTTTGAATCAAGCGTCACACGGAAACATAACACGCAAACTAATATTATGAACATATTCATCACACACGCGAGTCCTCAACTGATACCATGGACGAGGACTTCTCTTTATTCTTTGTCTCATACACAGATTGAGACTCACACAGTACTCACCACATGGAAGTACTCATCTCTAATTTCAAGTCCTGCACACGCCATTTCTTAAATATTTCCAACTTACAGTACACACGCTACTAATTCAGCTTAACTTAAGCACTCGGAAGTATTTCAACTTATTGCTACACGTGGTTTCATTGTGACCGTCGGTCACTTCTGAAGATTACGATCCCCTTAATATTACCTGCCTGACATTTCATTCTCCCCACAAAAGTTCCTGAAATATAGAAATTATTATTCCAAACTACTCGTAAGTATTTCACATGCATACCATGTCTCCAGTCTTTTGTATTTACAGATCGCACCTAAGACAGGCCTTACCAACACTAGATCCAGCGGCAGAGTGCTGAAACATGGCCGTTCTTCAGGTCAGCTCGCTCCTCCGTCGAGGTGGGGGCGCACCATGTTACCGTATTGGTCAGCCACATTTCAGGCGCTGAAAGCTCAGGTAAATTTTATCTCTTTGGTTCCACCAAAGGTGGCCAAAGGATCGTCTCAAAGATGATCATATATTCACATTCACTATCTGCCATTAACAGACGACCATACATTCATTCATTTCACAGATCTCACCAAACTGGATGTAGGGATTTATTTTGTGGGAGTGCACATGTGATCAATTAAATAAGTAAATTGTCATTCTTTCCCACAATGGTATCCGGCTTCGCTGTATCAACTGAAATTGAGTTATTTTTACAAAAAATATGTTGTTCTGACAAGAATAATGAAGTATGTTGTACCTATTTTCAATGTCGGACGGTACTGTACGCTTTCATCTGACGTGGAACACTGGTGGTGGTTCACTAATGTGGTTGGACCATGTATTAATCAATTTTCTCTTTCTCCTGTTGATGAGCAAAACAAAACTATCGTGTTCTCCTCTTCTTCTTATAGTAAAACAGTTGTATAGTTCAAAGTCAAACCTGGTTCGCCACGCTTCTCTGCCCGCCATTGCCGGCATCCCGCCGGAGCTGTGGCTGCGCCTGGTGCCGCACCTTGGGAAGCAGCGTTCCTCAGCTCTTCCACCTGACAGGCAAGGAGATTAGTGGATCTCTCCTCGACTCTTTCTCGGCGCAAATTTCACAGGGCGTAAATTTCAGTACGCGCTATTTCAGAACACCGATAAACCCAGCACTCGTCCATGGTGATTAGACGGCTAAAAAAAGTCATCTGGGATCGCCTGAGACAGTTGAAACACTATCGCTGCTGCCTCGGTTAAGCGGGCTTTTTAAATCGGCGTGAGCAGTCCCGGAACCCAGCCCGAGGCGACCTTTAGTATGTTCAAGATGTCGTCCAAGACGCTGAAAATTGATCCGTAACCGATTTTCAGTTTTTCCACTCGATTGTAATACAACGGTCTTTGAGCATCGCTGACACCATATCTCTTGTGATTTATGGATTGAAAACAGGAAGTCTGTAAATGAGTCCAATATCACGTTTCGCACTTTATTTACAAATGTCCTCCTTGATTGAATGTGTTATGGAACAAATATTATCGGTGTCGTCTTACTGTCGTCATCAGATCTCTCCCAAATCATCATCATTTAAGACCGATTATGCCTTTCAGCGTTCATTCTGGAGCATAGCCCCCATCATAAAATTCCTCCATGATCCCCTATTCAGTGCTAACATTGGTGCCTCTTCTGATGTTAAACCTATTACTTCAAAATCATCCTTAACCGAATCCAAGTACCTTCTCCTTGGTCTGCCCCGGCTCCTCCTACCCTCTATTGCTGAACCCATGAGTCTCTTGGGTAACCTTGCTTCTTTCACGCATGTAACATTACCCCACCATCTAAGCCTGTTCTCCCTGACTGCTACATCTATAGAGATCATTCCCAGTTTTTCTTTGATTTCCTCATTGTGGACACACTCCTGCGATTGTTACCATCTACTAGTACCTGCAATCATCCTAGCTACTTTCATATCCGTAACCTCAACCTTGTTGTTAAGGTAACCTGAATCCACCCAGCTTTCGCTCCCATACAACAAAGTTGGTCGAAAGATTGAACGGTGCACAGATAACTTAGTCTTGGTACTGACTTCCTTCTTGCATGCAGAGAGTAGATCGTAATAGTAGCTGAGCGCTCACTGCATTAGCTTTGCTACACCTCGCTTCCAGTTCTTTCACTATGTTACCATCCTGTGAGAATATGCATCCTAAGTACTTGAAACCGTCCGCCTGTTCTAGCTTTGTTCCTCCTATTTGGCACTCAATCCGTTTATATTTCTTTCCCACTGACATTACTTTCGTTTTGGAGATGCTAATCTTCATACCATAGTCCTTACATTTCTGATCTAGCTCTGAAATATTACTTTGCAAACTTTCAATCGAATCTGCCATCACAACTAAGTCATCCGCATATTCAAGACTGCTTATTTTGTGTTCACATATCTTAATCTCACCCCGCCAGTCTATTGTTTTCAACGTATGAACCATAAATAATATGAACAACAGTGGAGACAGGTTACAGCCATGTCTTACCCCTGAAACTACTCTGAACCATGAACTCAATTTGCCGTCAACTCCAACTGCTGCCTGACTATCCATGTAAAGACCTTTAAGTGCTTACAAAAGTTTGCCTCCTATTCCACAATCTCGTAGAACAGACAATAACTTCCTCCTAGGAACCCCAAACAGAAAATAAAAAAATATGGAGAAAATGGTAATGTCTCAACAGGGTGATCCATTATTAAATCCCTACTGTTATTTTACTGCTGTTCTATCACAAACTTTGTACCATCAATCTCTCTACCTATTATATTATGCTCTATTCTATGCTGTTATGTAACTGTTACGCATTTGTTGTTTGTTGCAGCTCTAACCACGAACTAAGTGAAGATGGCGCTGAGGCTACCCTTTTCTGACCGTGCTCGGATTGCAGCCAGGATGAAGTACGGCATTCGCCTGTAATGGTGCAACAGTGGTGGAGACGGCAGAGGGGAAGACACGTGATTCTGGACGTGAAAACAATAAAGAGACTACATGCGAATTTGTTGCGTACGGATTTAGTTACTCACCAAAGTTTTTCTAGGCCCCCAAAGAGGGTCGTCAGTGAAGAGGCTAAAACCAGCGCTGCTGCGGTGTTTGCTCAAAATCCCACGAAGTCCCTGCTACAATATCAGAAGGAAACGGGTTTATCACATGTTTCGGTCCAACGGACGATGAAGAGATCGATTGGAAACCATTGAAAGCCCACACTGTCCAAGCATTGTCACCGGAAGACTGTGATTTTCGAATGGAGTTTGCTGAATCCACATTACAATGGTCGAAAGAAGAACTAGATACCATAAGTGACATTTTGTGGTCAGTCGAAGCCGTTTTCCACATGGGTGGGTTCATAAATCGCCATAACTGCCATTACTGGGCTTCTAGTAACGACAGTCATGGAGTTACCCTTGAAATATTGCAGTCACGTCCTTCGTTGACTTGTGATGTGGTATTCATGATACTCCTATCGGTCCTTACTTTCTTCGTGAAATAATGAATGTGCAGAGTTATGTGCATATATATGTGCATATGCAATGAACTTCTGTTCATCCCACCGTTTTAACCTGGAACGGTCTCTTTACGCACAATGGGGCACTTGCTCATTTTGTGTTGATTTCGCGAGAATGGCTTGAAAATATTTTTCCAGTCCGCGTTATTGGACGACGTGGAAATTTTGAGTGGCCACTGAAAAGTCCTGACTTGACCTCACTGCATTTTTTCCTATGGCTGTGTTTGAAAGAGAAAGCATATGCTAGAAAACCGCGTCACTTGGACGCTTTAGACGCAGTTATTACGAAAGAAAGTGCTCGGGTACCAAACGGTACATTGCAGCTGTCAGTCAGGATCGTTGCAACAAGACTGCGACAGTTTATTACTAACGCTGGTGGCTATATGGAAATATGTAATGAAAAGGAACATAGCAGATAATAGAACTGAAAGCAACCATGTAACATTGTTAATGAGTAAATACTAGTAAAATAAAAATAGGGGTATAATAGTGTATCACCTGTATACAGAAAACCTAGGAATCCATAAAAAGAGGACATGGTTAGCAGCATATATACCTGTCATATGTAGCATTAAAAGCATTCAAATACAAATCTCGGCGCCGAATAATCTGTACCCATGGGTACATAAAAATGCTGGTAATGGTCTGGGGGCGTCCTGTACTTATACAAACATAATTTAAAAAAAGGGGAAGGTACTAGTGCTGCAATATATGAATGACCAGTATTATAAACTCTGTAGCTTAAAATAGAAAACACATGGTACGTAATTCAAATGATTTTCTGTGGAAGACCGTGTGTCTAACAGTGAAACACAAAAGGTATAAATAAAATCCTTACTTACAATCTTAATATCACACATTAAAGGTAAAAGACTATTAATAGTGCTATACCCGCGAGTTGCCGGTTATCAGTCAACACGTGAGAACCTACGAGGGAAATGAAATACCTGAAGCCTGCAGAAGAGAAATCAATCAGTAGCCGAGGTAAAGACAGCTGACTTACGAAAGACAGTACGCAGACAAGGAAAAGACCAAAGCAACCTATGTAATAACGAATTGCAAAGCGGAATCCTTCACCACAGCGGTGTCAACGAGACGTACTCCGATTCGCGATCAGAGAGAAAAAAATCAAGTGCCAAGTGACGTTATTATAGAATAGTCCACCATACAGCGATGATGGAATATATGGGCGGGGGTGGGCTTGGGTAGCTCAGTTGGTAGAGCACTTGCCCGCGGAAGGCAAAGGTCCCGAGTTCGAGTCTCGGTTCGGCACACAGTTTTAATCTGCCAGGAAGTTTCATATCAGCGTAGACTCCGCTGCAGAGTGATAATCTCATTCTGGAGATAGTAGTTGAGCTCGATAGTGGGAAATGCAGAAGGAAAGAGGAAAGGGATGGACGTGGAAAAGGAGAGAGGAACCCTGATATAGAACGGGGAAGGTGGGAAAGAGGTTAAGTTGATAGGAAGGATAAATATCGGGGAGGATCTCACTGTCTGGGAGAGGGAGCTGGTTGAAGTTGGGGCTGGATATGGAGTCTGGGTAGGTGCAGAGATGGAGGAATATGTTTGAGAAGACGTCACAGCATACTAGAGTTGATCAGAGAGGAGACAGTAGGATGATTGAAATCTAGTTTGTGGACAGTATAGGAGATGCAGAGGTGTTCGATGTGGGTGAGGCGGGAAGGGAATTTGATGAGATTGTAGAGGATCCAAGTGGGGGGAAGGTAATCGGACGCGGAAAGCGAGACGGAATGCATGGTGTTCGAAGATTTCGAGGGACTTATACAACTTTGGCGGAGAGGAAATCCATGCATTATTTGCATAGCAGAAGATGTTTCGAATCAGGGTTTTGTGGGTATGGAGAATAGTGAATGAATGTAATCCCCAAGTTCGGCTGTTAGTAGTTTGTCTACTGGGGGCCTTCTGTTGGATGGGTAGTAGGTGAGGTTTCCACATTAGTTGCCGGTCGAGGGTTAGCCCGAGATATTTTAGTGTGTTACTGACTATTCGTTGGAATTCGATTACTCGATAAATAGTACAATTCTCAAGGCTGTCAATTCAACTAAGTACCTGGGTGTTAAAATTACGAACAACTTCAGTTGGAAGGACCACATAGATAATATTGTCGGGAAGGCGAGCCAAAGGTTGCGTTTCATTGGCAGGACACTTAGAAGATGCAACAAGTCCACTAAAGAGACAGCTTACACTACACTCGTTCGTCCTCTGTTAGAATATTGCTGCGCGGTGTGGGATCCTTACCAGGTGGGATTGACGGAGGACATCGAGAGGGTGCAAAGAAGGGCAGCACGTTTTGTATTATCGCGTTATAGAGGAGAGAGTGTGGCAGATATGATACACGAGTTGGGATGGAAGTCATTACAGCATAGACGTTTTTCGTCGCGGCGAGAGCTTTTTACGAAATTTCAGTCACCAACTTTCTCTTCCGAATGCGAAAATATTTTGTTGAGCCCAACCTACATAGGTAGGAATGATCATCAAAATAAAATAAGAGAAATCAGAGCTCGAACAGAAAGGTTTAGGTGTTCGTTTTTCCCGCTCGCTGTTCGGGAGTGGAATAGTAGAGAGATAGTATGATTGTGGTTCGATGAACCCTCTGCCAAGCACTTAAATGTGAATTGCAGAGTAGTCATGTAGATGTAGATGTAGATGTAGACGGCCGTATCGAATAGAAAAACCCACTTCTCACAGAGAGCACACTTATATTTACATAACATCAGTTACTGCAGAAATTCATTTCATAGAAAATTAATCTCATACAAAAGTTCCACAACCGTTTAGAAAACACTAAGGCAAAAAAAATTGAATTTTTTAAAAGATATTTATGAATCACTTAACAGTTTCACGAAGTAACAGCGCATAACAGAAACAAACTCATTTTAAAAATAATTATATACGTTACAACACATTCACATCTCAGTCTTTAGAATGGCAGTCTGCAAGAAATTACACACTGAGTTATTTCTTAGCTGACTCTTTTGAAGAATCCACATTACATTTCTTTTTTTTTTACATTTCTTTTTTTACGTGAGGTTTTATGTCAAAACATTATCGTAAACTTTAATTACAGAAATCTTGAGAAAAAACACACACGTTATTGTATATTTAGGATGACTAGCTGCCCTCTCGTACTCATCCCATAAATATGCCAGACACTGCAAGTTGTTCGTTAGTTTAAGCCCAAAAATTATATGAATTTTGTGGGCCATGATCCACGCTTTTGCGTGCCGATTTGCGTTGATAAAAGGTTTGCATTTGGGTATCAAACGTTCAAATGTGTGTGAATTGCTAAGGGACCAAACTGCTAAGGTCATCGGTCCCTAGAGTTTTACGCTACTTGAACTAACTTATTCTAAGAAAAACACGCGCACCCATGCCCGAGGGAGCACTCGAACCTCCGGCAGGAGGGGTCGCGCAGTCCGTGACGTGGCGCCTCAAACCGCTCGACCACTCTGCGCGGCTACATTTGGATATCATGGCATTATAAACCTATATAGTGAGTGTATGGCACATCGCCAACGCTCTACCTACTGACTCTCAGTTCCATAACGTGACACCTCAACCAACTAGGCTACGCTCTGAGTGCAGGAACCTCCTATTTTATCTTAGTCTTCTAAAGGTTATAATCGCCGAAATGTTACTACACGGCGTTTAACTATAACAAATCCTAACAAGAACGACATGTTTTCATGAAACTTCAATGGGTCGTTGCCTTAAAACGGCTTACTCTCGTAACAAGTGATTATAAAGCGAAAGTAACTAAATACGAAACTTCTTTAACCAGCAATACAACGTTTCCTGTCATTTGGTTACAAAAAATCCTACCAATAACGAGTCGGTCTCGGGACATTCTATGTGCTCCTACTTATAAACAGCATTTAACAGGGTTTAACGTATAACATAAAAAGCACCGATAATGGCCTTCTAGTGAACACGTCAAATAAAGTAGAGTGTCTTTCTTTCTGCTCGTGACGTAGAGAAAGTTCTTCCTTCCTATTGGTTCTACGCGGCATGTTTCCGAAATATCGCAGAACTGTTATGTGTTTCCCGTAAAGAAATGACTCTCCAACGTGAAGTAGCAGGAAGTGACGTCACAACCATCGTAGAGCGCCACGTCAACGTTAGCTAATTCGTCCCGTGTGCCTACGGCTGTAACCTACGGCCACGGGCTCTGCAATCAGCATGGCTCCACATTCCCGTCCGTACCTTCCCGAACGTCACTCATTCTCTTCCTGCATGTCTTGCAGTGCTTCGCGTTGTAAGAAGTGGTTATTCAGGCTTTTGACGGCTGAGCACATAAATGTGACTGATTTTGGCGGCACGTGACGGTGAAGGCTGTTTGATTAACCAGCACCTTTTAAATGACGAAAAAAATTCAGACTTTATTTTGGAGTATTTTGCACACATTTCGTAACTTACAGGAAAAAATAATCGTGCAGCCTGTTCAAGAAACGCATCAGTGCAACTGTAAAACTCTCAGAAGGCTTTCTTCTTTAAACCACAAATTTTTGGGTAAAATTGTTAAAATAGCGAGTTAAATGGTCAGTTCGGCTCAACAGCACAGAGGCGGGACGGAGTGTTGCGGCCTGAGGGGTGCATTCTGCAGTGGGTCTCCAGTTCCAGGGGCTGTAGCACATCTTTAAGTGGGAAGCAGTTTTTCGTCGAGTCTCCATTAAACACGCCGGCTGAGCATATTTTGAACGGTTCACTAGAACTGAGCTGTAATGTGGTGTCTTCCCCAGTGCTGTTTTCACGTCGTGCAATTCCGCCTGTGCGCCCCTGCCCCAGTGTATTTGCCTAGAGCGTCGTTTTCGTGCCTACCATTTGAATTTCTCTACTTGCTTGTGACTGCTCATAGGGAACTGTTTACTGAGAAATTACCAGTAGCCATTACGTGGCTCGCTTATGGGAAATGTTCTGTTTGTGACTTATTTAGTATACGTACCAGTTCTCTTTTCTTGAATTATTATTGGGAGAGAGGGACTCCTTTACTTAACCCGGAGGGAACATGAGTTTTCATATTGCCGCTGCTTGATTACGTGTATTTTGTGTATGTTTTAGAGGCAGCTAATCTGAGTAGCTCCGGCCGTCTATTGTTAGGTGTACCGATTCGCGGTGACGTCAGAGCTTGTGTTGTTTAGGCTCGTCCGCTTTGAGGAATTTCTCTGGGAATTTAATGTCTCATTTTACGACGTCTACTGTGCTCAAACTCTGATGCCTTATTTAAAGTATTTACTATTCTCGAGATCTGATGCCTTATTTAAAGTATTTACTGTTCTCATGTGATGATGATTACTCACAACGCGTCATAAATAAATTATTTAGTGCTCAAGGCATTTCGAAGGAATTGCTAAATGCCAAGTCTGGCTGGTGGTATGTCTACCTTACAAGTGGGTGAAGTTCATCAGTCAAGTGGAAGAAAATATTTACTGTTCTCAAGATCTGATCCCCTATTTAAAGTATTTATTATTAATTCCTGATTGATTGTTTTGCGTCTTCCCGTGATTCACTAGTTTATTGTTGAGGCTTCGGTGCTCTTGAAATTGACTGTTGAGTTTAAATTTAACCAGCTGCTCCTATCATCTGACTCCTATCTTAATCAAAATACACTACTGGCCATTAAAACTGCTACACCAAGAAGAAATGCAGATGATAAACGGGTTTTCATTGGACAAATATATTATATTAGAACTGACGTGTGATTACATTTTCACGCAATTTGGGTGCATAGATCCTGAGAAATCAGGACCCAGAACAACCACCTCTGGCCGTAATAACGGCCTTGACACGCCTGGGCATTGAGTCAAACAGAGCTTGGATGGCGTGTACACGTACAGCTGCCCATGCAGCTTCAACACGATACCACAGTTCATGAAGAGTAGTGAAAAGCGTATTGTACGAGCCAGTTGCTCGGCCACCATTGACCACACGTTTTCAATTGGTGAGAGATCTGGAGAATGTGCTGACCAGGGCAGCAATCGAACGTTTTCTGTATCCAGAAATGCCCATGCAGGACCTGCAACATGCGGTCGTGCTTTATCCTGCTGAAATGAAGGATTTCGCACTGATCGACTGAAGGGTAGACCCACGGGTCTACACATCTGAAATGTAACGTCGACTGTTTAAAGTGCCGTCAATGCGAACAAGAGGTGACCGAGACGTGTAACCAATGGTACCACATACCATCACGCCGGGTGATACGTCATTATGGCGATGACGAATACATGCTTCCAATGTGCGTTCACCACGCTGTTGCCAAACACGGATATGACCATCATGATGCTGTAAACAGAACCTGGATTCATCCAAAAAATGACGTTTTGCCATTCGTGCACGCAGGTTCGTCGTTGAGAACACCATCGCAGGCGCTGCTGTCTGTGATGCAGCGTCAAGGGTAACTGCAGCCATGATCTCAGAGCTGATAGTCCATGCTGCTGCAAACGTCGTCGAACTGTTCGTGCAGATGCTTGTTGTGTTGCAAACGTCCCCATCTGTTGACTCAGGGATCGAGACGTGGCTGCACGATTCGTTACAGCCATGCGAATAAGGTGCCTGTCATCTCGACTGCTAGTGATACGAGGCCGTTGGGATCCAGCACGGCGTTTCGTATTACCCTCCTGAACCCACCGATTCCATATTCTGCTAACAGTCATTGGATCTCGACCAACGCGAGCAGCAATGTCGCGATCCGATAAACCGCAATCGCGATAGGCTACAATCCGAGCCAAGTAGTTAAGGATTTCCCTGAAATATCACCACTGCAGGGCTTTATATGTTAGTACTGTGGGAGCCCTCGACTGAGGGCTTTCAACCCAGCGAAAACACAACTCTGAGAATGTACAGTCAGTGGATTTCAGAAAACTGCGAGATATGACAGATTGGCACATCCCCAACGAAAACCTAGCGTGTATGGTCTCTCTATTATAGCTAGAGGATGCGACACGTCTTGCCAATCGGAGGACAATGTTGTAGAAGGAAGATCTGCATGGGAGTGAGTGACTATTGACCCTCAGCATATAGAAATACAGCGTATTGTGAGTACGTCGACAGGACACTTTATTCTATTATTACGGGATTGCATGTTCATCACTAGAAGCAGTTACTTTCATAAAATAGGAGTAATGTGTATGGAGTTATTTAAATGGAACGGCCACATAAAATTTATCTTGGGTAAGGCAGATGACAGTCAGCTTCATTGGAAGAAGCCTCAGTAAATGTAGTCCATCAACAGAGGAAATAGCTTACAAAGCACTCGTTCGATCAATTCTTGAACACTGCTTGTCAGTGTGGTATCCGTACCGGTTAGGATTGAGAAAGTATACAGAGAAGATCAAAAGAAGAACAGCAGGTTTCGTTACAGATTCATTTAGGCAGTCCGCACACGGGTGGATTCGCACTCGTGGACGTGACTCGTTCTCGATACCACTCTGTCTCCATCCGACTGGACGGCCCACCAAAGTGAATGGGCGGTCGCCAACTGGTCGGCTAGCAATCGTCTCGTTTTCAGAACCAATGATATTGACATATTGGTCCATTTGTTGCGCTGTTTTCTGACGACTTTCTCTCTTTCTGAAAGCTACGAAGTACAACACACATTTTATGGAGTTATTGATCGTATTATGATCCCAGCAGAGTATCAAATACGAAGTACTTAGAATGTTTAGTCAACTAATTTTCTACCCCCGCTTCAGTAGTAATTGAAGATACGTATTATATTGTCAAGAGTCAATTTTGCGTACGGTCTTAGTAAATATCAGCATAACGGGAAAGTTTCATCTCCTACAAAATAATACAGAAAAACGCAGTATCTGAGGAAAGCATAGACGGAGGTGGTACGTTAAGTAGTGAGGTAGACAGCAAAATTTTAATTGCTGAGGTTCTGAAAATAGTTTCATCACTGTTTCTAGCAGAATATCCAGTTTCACTCATTGTTAAAATACCATTGGCATAACAGCATCTAGTAGTACTACAGACAGGTATGATTTATAATTAAAATAAAGCGAACCAGTATTAGGAATTTTCTCTAACCGAACTTGTTTCCCATCTGACGCCCCTATTCAGTCTGGAAGGTTCTATAGCGACTGAAAGCACTCAGCAATTCTTTTCCCATGATTTTGGGTAAGGGACCTTATGTAGGCGTCCTTCAACTCATTTATATGATCTGCGATGTTTCAAATACTATTCGCTCAACTGCAGTCTCTCCTAGACAAAAGCAGAATACCGGCGAACGAGTGTGACAAAGCCTTTGATGAATACTTTTCGGAAAAGTCGGCAAAGATTTCTAACACCTTCATTGAAAAGAATAAGAGAGAGGCCAGTACACACAATTTTGTGGTCAGCCGCGTCCCAGACTTCATACAGATGAGCGACGTTCAGTTAAGGTGTTATAAAAGAAAGGCATTGATCCTCACAGACGAGGTTACTGGGACCTCTCGTCAGCAATGAGCGAAGCAATGTCCACAATTCATGGAATGTTTCATGTGCTTTTACATTCTTTTACTTGTAGCAGTGGTTCGAAACCTCTCTTAGACCATTACTTCCGAGTACACTCAGATATACGGTAGTACCCTGCCCCTAAGACTTTTCTTGGAACACTTTTATTTTTGAAATGATGAAAGATGAATGAACTTTAGCTTGTGTGTGTGTGTGTGTGTGTGTGTGTGTGTGTGTGTGTGTGTGTGTGTGTGCGCGCACTCGATGTATGTTAGAATGGATGACGGGGTTCGTAGTGCACCGCAAGTGTTACCTACGTCTCCTCCTCAGATAAAAGCTAACTATCCACAGTGAGGGTTGACACTTGTTACAAAGTAAATTTCCCCTGCATTATTCCTCTCCATTACGCCACTTCCTTGATATGCACATTGCAACCCCATTTAAAATCATACAAGTTCAGATGTGTGCACTATACTTACTCTTCGTAAATCACTTGATTGCTGCACTCCTTACTTCTGAACTGGCAGGCTGTTAATGCTTTGTATGTAATCACACTAATAATAATAATAAAACTGTGTACAGCACCGTAGGGACCTTTAAGCCCTTTAGTAATTATTGATGTGTCGTGCTGTTAATTCATTCATTTGTCTGTTTTGAAGCGAGTAATTAAGCAACTTCTCGACTACTGTAGGTACTCTCTACAACTTGCAGAAGACATTTTCTTCAGATATCTATCATTTGTTATGTATAATGTCTCATTTTTATCATCAGCGACTAATGGCACGAAAGCACAACATATGTGTGTAGTGGGGGGACCGTGTGAGGAACCTGTATCGTCCACCGCATTTAATGCTACTAATTGAGAAAAGTAATTATTGTTAACTTATATAATCAGTATTAGTATTTTACAAAATTGTAAAAATAGTAATGGTCTTCTGAAAATAATTTAGTTTCGTAACTGAAACAGAATTGAATCGTTTAGTTTTTATCCCTCAGAAAATTTCATTCTACCCCTCAGGGGGTAATTACCCCCTGTTGGGAACCACTGCTTTATAGTGTAATAATTACCTTCACAAGAATTTAATATTGTTATAACATGTACATAAATAAACATAATCCTTTTCTAGTTTTTGTATGTGTGTTACAAATGCTTATTAAAAGAATTACCTGAATGCCGCAAATATTCGTTCTTCTGCACTCACACATTCCCTCATAAGTGTATTCATGTGCTGATTAGCTGGGGCTACAATTTTCACTAGGCTGATGTAAGATTGCTTTGACATTCCGTAGAATGCTAAAAATTTTGTATCACGCTCTTGTCTCTTGCCTTGCTCTAGCACCAACAAAGAAAAGATGATGACAATTCCGTTATGTCTACGGATGCACCCATAACACTTCTGTGTCTTTCTTTTCTTCCCCCGATAAGAGGACATCATGGCATCTCCCTCATCACTAGAACTGTTCATTATACGGTTGGATATTAAAGGAAATAACCAATGACGTTTTGTAGCTCTCTGCTGGAAGTAGCAAGCTGACTGAAGGAAAATCGGGTCCACAACGACTGCCAATCGACCCGTGTGCAGACGGGCTTAATCTCCAAACCCCAGGAGCAGTCACTGTGAGAGACATTCTGCATCACAGTGTGGTTTACAGTTGAAGTGCGTAGGGCGAACGTTCCTACAAGAGGCAACACATATGTCGCTTCTTTGTACGTGTATCTCACGGAAAGACCCAAAGATAAAATTAGAGAGATTGGAGCTGACACGGAGGCTTACCGCTAATCGTTCTTCCTGCAAACCATTTGCAACTGTAACAGGAAAGAGGAGAAGAGCCAGTGGTACACAAAATACCTGTCGCTACACACAGCAAGATGGATGGGAGATGTAGATGCAGGTGTAGATGTAACCGATGCGAGTAGTTACCGCGCAGCCTTCATCTGTTGACATGTCCCAGTCACGTATGGGCTGTCACTCACTGGTATTGAGGTATCAGGGGCACTTAGACAAAAGAAAAAAATGTACTGAAGAAGTAAAAGATACCCCAGAAATTTTACGACAGAATCGATAAAACTTTACACTAGAATTCTTAAAGGTATCTTTACTGCACAAGGAATTGATTTGATACAATCACAATACAGAATATGATTTTTATGTATATTGAGATCACCCGCAAACAGAAGGGAATGAGACAATTTTCTTCCCAAAAGTGCATTAAGAAAGTGCAGACTTCGCAGTTTCAGAAGGAAGGCGTCCCATAAATTTATCAGGCAGATAATTACGACCTTAAAGAAGCGTGTCAAAAAACGCAGACGTGAGATGCCACACGCAACATCGCCTAGGTGAAATTATCAAGAACACTACTCGAGCAATGAAGCTGCTTAAGCACAGAAGATGAACTCTATCTTTCGTAACTTAACAATTACAATTCGTTGCCTTTGCAAGTCTAACATAGCAACTGTAAGAACATTCTCACACCATATGGCAGAGCGTTATGTTTACAGTGAAGTGACATAAGTCATTGAATACCTTCCAATATCGTGTCGGAACTCCTTTCGCCGGGCGTATTGCAGTAATTCGACGTGGTATGGACTCAGTAAGTCGTTGGAAGTCTTCTGCAGAAATATTGAGTCACGCTGTCTCTATAGCCGTCCACAATTGCAAAAATATTGGCGGTGCACGATTCTCTTTGGGAACATGAAGTCCTTGAATGGATGCTAGTGGTCCCTAAATGACAGAACATGACCGTTTCAGGTCAATGACAGGTTCAGTCCGACCAGAGGACCAAGCCATTCCATGTAGACGCAGCCCATTCCACGGAGCCACCACCAGCTTGCACAGTGCCTTGTTGACAAATTGGGTCCATGGTTCAAATGGCTCGGAGCATTGTAGAACTTAACTGCTGAGGTCATCAGTCCCCTAGAACGTAGACCTACTTAAACCTAACTAACCTAAGGACATCACACACATCCATCCCCTAGGCAGGATTCGAACCTGCGAGCGTAGCGCTTCCAGACTGTAGTTGGGTCCATGGCTCAATGGGGTCTGCGCGACAGCCCAGTCCCACCGGCACGTGTCAGGAAGTGAAATCGGGACTCAGCTAACGAGGCCTCAGTTTTCCAGTCGTCTAGGGTCGAACCTATAGGGCCACGACACCAGGAGGGGCGCTGCAGACGATGCCGCGTTGTTGGCAATGACACTCGTGGCGATCGTCTGTTTGCCATAGCCCATTAACGCCGAATTTCACTGCACTTTGCTAAGGTACACACGTTCGTCGTGCGTCCCATATTGATCTTTGTGGTTGTTTCACGCAAGTTTGATTGTCTGTTAGCACTGACAAGTGTACGCAAACGCCGCTGGTCTCAGTCGTTAACTGAAGGCAGTCGGCCACTGCGTCGGCTGTGATGACACGTAATGCCCCAAATGTGGTATTCTCGCTATACTCTTGAGACTGTGGATCTTGGAATATTGAATTCCCTAACTGTTTCGGAAATGAAATGTTCCATGCGTCCAGTTCCACCTATCATTCCGCGTTCACAGTCTTGTTAATTCCCGTTGTGCGGCGAAATCACGTCGGAAACCTTCTCACATGAATCACCTGCGAACGAATGACGGCTACGCCAATGCACTGCCCTCTTGTACATTGTGTATGAGATACTACCACCATCTGTATATGTGCGTATCACTAGCTCATAAATTTTGTCACCTCAGTTATCTGTAAAACTTTTGATATGGGGTTAGTAGTTCGGTAGACTAGTTTATTCCAATTCTGTGTGTCTGTTGTTCAGTTTTATCTGTTATTCAGTTTTGTAACCAGAGATTGTGTAGTTGCATTTGATGTTTCCGCCGTGCCAGTTGCCTATTGGGCTGCGATATACATGCGTAAAGAAGAACAGGATTTGCAACCCTGGTACCCCTCATGACACAGCCATAGACAGAACCTAAACTGTATCAGTACGCTCCACGCGCGGGGTCTTGGAGTCTCCCGGTCCGTGGGTGCGCTGTGCAGCCAAAATGGACGCTGCCGGCTCCAGCGTAACTGTTGAACACGATGACTGCCGCAGGCTCAGTGATGAAGGTTTCTCCAGCAGGCCAAGCCAGGACACGACCTCAGGCGTGAGGCTCTGCTATGACCGCCAGTGGCCTCACGGCAGTCAAAGCATGGGGCACGCAACTCCAAATTGTTTATGGCAGAGCAACAGTTTTCCTCACATGGGCAGAAGAGAAGGAACTTCCGGCAAGGGATGGAGCAGTGGGAGAATGGTGGGAAGGAGGAAGCTGGGGTATGAGGGAAATGGATAGGAGTCACCTTGAGGAGTTGACGAAGAGAAGTGGAAGGGGGATAGGGTGATCTTGAAACACTCGATACACTGACATAGAAAGACCCATAACTGGCTTAGATAAACTAATGCCAACGTTGGCGAATCGTCCCCAATGATTCTGAACAGTCACTCTATCGCTGGCATTCACACCACAAGTTCAAATGCTGGGCCCATGGTGCTTGCAAGTTCAGTTGTTGAAAGTGTTGGATCTGAGTTACGTGGCCAACGTTTTGGGTAAGTAATACAAATGTAATAAATCATTAACAGGATCGTCCGATACAATACCTGCTATAAAGTACTGATATGACTTAAAGTATCAGTTGATAATTACGTAACAAAAGCTATCAGTGTCAAGATGAAAGTACTCGATACCAAGAAGTATCGGTACTTTTTCGCTGTTCCTACCCATAGCGTGTTCTGTGCAAGTAAAATAATGCCATGAAAACATAGTTTTTGTCCTCAGAATAGCAGACATTCTGGACCGAAACTTGAAACCTGGAAGCGAAATTAAAATTTACAAAAATTTGTCTGATTCAAAAAAGTTATCATCTCTGTGCTCTAAGTTGGGATTAACGGAAGATTTTGACAAGGTTTTGGCTAAATACTGTGAATGTTTTAAATACATTTACTTTAAATATTCCAATGGTGTGAAAAGGAAAGTGAAAGCTACTAATTTTTTTGATCCAGACATTTGAAAATGAAGAATTTGTAACAAAAATGGAAATGGTAATGAAAAGTAATAGATAATTGTGAAAGAAACTTCCCGGCAGATTAATACAGTCTGCCGGACCGAGACTCGAACTGGGGACCTTTGCCTTTCGCTCGCAAGTACTCTACCAACTGAGCTATCCAAGAACGACGCACATCACCTCCTCACAGCTTTCCTTCTGCCAGTACCTCGTCTCCTACCTTCCAAACTCGGTCCGGCACACAGTTTTAATCTGAAAGGAAGTTTCATATCAACGCACTCTCCACTAGAGAGGGAAAATCTCATTCTGAAAATTTTGAAAGAAGTTGTACAATAATTTTTTTTAAAATTCGTGTGGATCCAAACTGTAAGTACACACTGAGGAACATACTGACTGAAAAAAGGAGCGACTGTTCAGTGAGACGAAAGCACATTTTCTCCATTTGCATTTGTACTTCTTTCCTAATAACCATGGTGGTGTCAGCGAGGAGAAGGGAGAGATGTTGCATCAAGATATGAAGGAAGTAGAATGCAGGAACCACGAAAGTTGGATCGTCGTCGTGATTGCTATTACTGGATTAGCGCACATTGTTTATCCTACCAAATATGCTGCATCAGTGAACTCTGCAGCCTAAGCGCGTTAGCTCAGATGGAATTCTCGCTTCGCGCGTCGGGCGACTAGGTTGTGCTCTTAGTTCCGCCTCTACGCATTATTGTGGCCAAGATAGATACGAAGCCCACACCTACTACAGTAGTACAGGTTTATATGCCAACTAGCTCTGCAGATGATGAAGAAATTGAAGAAATGTACGATGAAATAAAAGAAATTATTCAGATAGTGAAGGGAGACGAAAATTTAATAGTAATGGGTGACTGGAATTCGAGTGTAGGAAAAGGGAGAGAAGGAAACATAGTAGGTGAATATGGATTGGGGCTAAGAAAAGAAAGAGGAAGCCGCCTAGTAGAATTTTACACAGAGCACAACTTAATCATAGCTAACACTTGGTTTAAGAATCATGAAAGAAGGTTGTATACGTGGAAGAACCCTGGAGATACTAAAAGGTATCAGATAGATTATATAATGGTAAGACAGAGATTTAGGAACCAGGTTTTAAGTTGTAAGACATTTCCAGGGGCAGATGTGGACTCTGACCACAATCTATTGGTTATGACCTGTAGATTAAAACTGAAGAAACTGCAAAAATGTGGGAAATTAAGGAGATGGGACCTGGATAAACTGAAAGAACCAGAGGTTGTACAGAGTTTCAGAGAGAGCATAAGGGAACAATTGACAGGAATAGGGGAAAGAAATACAGTAGAAGAAGAATGGGTAGCTCTGAGGGATGTAGTAGTGAAGGCAGCAGAGGATAAAGTAGGTACAAAGACGAGGGCTGCTAGAAATCCTTGGGTAACAGAAGAAATATTGAATTTAATTGATGAAAGGAGAAAATATAAAAATGCAGTAAATGAAGCAGGCAAAAAGGAATACAAACGTCTCAAAAATGAGATCGACAGGAAGTGCAAAATGGCTAAACAGGGATGGCTAGAGGACAAATGTAAGGATGTAGAAGCTTATCTCACTAGGGGTAAGATAGATACTGCCTACAGGAAAATTAAAGAGACCTTTGGAGAGAAGAGAACCACGTGTATGAATATCAAGAGCTCAGATGGCAGCCCAGTTCTAAGCAAAGAAGGGAAGGCAGAAAGGTGGAAGGAGTATATAGAAGGTTTATACAAGGGCGATGTACTTGAGGACAATATTATGGAAATAGAAGAGGATGTAGATGAAGACGAAATGGGAGATACGATACTGCGTGAAGAGTTTGACAGAGCACTGAAAGACCTGAGTCGAAACAAGGCCCCCGGAGTAGACAACATTCCATTAGAACTACTGACGGCCTTGGGAGAGCCAGTCATGACAAAACTCTACCAGCTGGTGAGCAAGATGTATGAGACTGGCGAAATACCCTCAGACTTCAAGAAGAATATAATAATTCCAATCCCAAAGAAAGCAGGTGCTGACAGATGTGAAAATTACCGAACTATCAGTTTAATAAGCCACGGCTGCAAAATACTAACGCGAATTCTTTACAGACGAATGGAAAAACTGGTAGATGCAGACCTCGGGGAGGATCAGTTTGGATTCCGTCGAAATGTTGGAACACGTGAGGCAATACTGACCTTACGACTTATCTTAGAAGAAAGATTAAGAAAAGGCAAACCTACGTTTCTAGCATTTGTAGACTTAGAGAAAGCTTTTGACAATGTTGACTGGAATACTCTTTTTCAAATTCTAAAGGTGGCAGGGGTAAAATACAGGGAGCGAAAGGCTATTTATAATTTGTAGAGAAACCAGATGGCAGTAATACGAGTCGAGGGGCATGAAAGGGAAGCAGTGGTTGGGAAAGGAGTGAGACAGGGTTGTAGCCTCTCCCCGATGTTATTCAATCTGTATATTGAGCCAGCAGTAAAGGAAACAAAAGAAAAATTTGGAGTAGGTATTAAAATTCATGGAGACGAAGTAAAAACTTTGAGGTTCGCCGATGACATTGTAATTCTGTCAGAGACGGCAAAGGACTTGGAAGAGCAGTTGAACGGAATGGACAGTGTCTTGAAAGGAGGATATAAGATGAACATTAACAAAAGCAAAACGAGGATAATGGAATGTAGTCAAATTAAATCGGGTGATGCTGAGGGAATTAGATTAGGAAATGAGACACTTAAAGTAGTAAAGGAGTTTTGCTATTTAGGAAGTAAAATAACTGATGATGGTCGAAGTAGAGAGGATATAAAATGTAGACTGGCAATGGCAAGGAAAGCGTTTCTGAAGAAGAGAAATTTGTTAACATCGAATATAGATTTATGTATCAGGAAGTCGTTTTTGAAAGTATTTGTTTGGAGTGTAGCCATGTATGGAAGTGAAACATGGACGATAACTAGTTTGGACAAGAAGAGAATAGAAGCTTTCGAAATGTGGTGCTACAGAAGAATACTGAAGATAAGGTGGATAGATCACGTAACTAATGAGGAGGTATTGAATAGGATTGGGGAGAAGAGAAGTTTGTGGCACAACTTGACTAGAAGAAGGGATCGGTTGGTAGGACATGTTTTGAGGCATCAAGGGATCACAAATTTAGCATTGGAGGGCAGCGTGGAGGGTAAAAATCGTAGAGGGAGACCGAGAGATGAGTACACTAAGCAGATTCAGAAGGATGTAGGTTGCAGTAGGTACTGGGAGATGAAGCAGCTTGCATAGGATAGAGTAGCATGGAGAGCTGCATGAAACCAGTCTCAGGACTGAAGACAACAACAACAACACAACTCCTTGGATGATCAATATCGCGTATTTGCAAGATACCTCCCTTGGTATCGTTCTGGAGGACATTTGGACTCGTTGTTCTCGTACTATGGACCGGTACCCGTCTATCGTGGCATGGTGGACACTGTATGCAAAACCACACATCCGTAGGGCTCTCATGCGTTTTGGGGCTGCGAAGGTGGCAGAAGATCGACGAACGCAAGAATTTTACTATTCTGTCTTACGTCAACTGTACGATAGTGCTACGCATGCTCCCCTACGGGTTACTGACATACAGCGCATCAAAGCCAAATTGCTGCAGCTCAAACGCATTCAAATGGAGGGCCTGCGGACGAGGTCTCAACCACGTTCCCTTCTACAAGGGGAACTTACGTCACTCTACCATCTAGTCCGGTTACGGTCGCGCCGGAAACGTGGGTGCCTTGCCTCCCTCACAACCGCTGACGGCCGCGTGTTCACCTCTCACCGTGACATTTCTGACTTCGTTTACACCTATTTTACTGATCTGTACGATACTCATGTCCCGGCGGAAACCTCTCTTGACGACTTTACCTCCTTGCTGCCTCGCGTCGTCACTCCTCAATTAAACGACGCCTTTCTGCGTCCCTTTCAGAAGGATGACATATATGATGTTGTTGCAGGATCGCAGTCCCGCAAGTCGCCTGGATTAGATGGTATTCCTAAGGAGTTCTATGTTCAATTTTGGCCGCTCATTGGTGACACCTTAACGTCAATGGTAAATGAAGTGATGCGGGGAGTCTCACTTCCTGCTCCTTTTCAGGAAGGCAGAATGGTCCTCCTCCCGAAATCCACAGGTCGACCTGCAATTGATTCCCTCCGTCCTATTACTCTCCTTAACTTTGATTATAAACTTGTCGCTCGAGCAATTAATATCCGTCTCTCTAAGCTGCTCGATACCATTATTGCCGCCCACCAAAGCTGTGTGCCTGGACGCACGATACTGACTTCCGTTCTCGAATGTCGCGATGTAATCTCGGTGGCGGCTGCCGCTAATATCCCAGGGGCTTTGCTTTTTCTTGATTTCCAAAAAGCGTTCGATCGCGTCAGCCATGATTTTTTTTATCGAGAGTGCTCACCGCTGTCGGCTTTAATAATGATGCTCGACAAGTCTTAACTAATCTTTTTACCGGTATCAGTGTCTCGGTGATTGTGAACGGTCACCCTACCCCCCGGATATCGATCAGACGGGGGTTACCCCAGGGAAGCCCCTTATCCATGTCACTTTTTGTTCTATCCTTAGAGACCTTACTTCGCCATCTCACCATGCAATTACGTGGCTGGAATATATTGGGGGAAATTTTTGCAGTCCGTGCATACGCCGATGACGTCATGGTTTTAGTACGACATGCCGAGGACATACCGCGGCTTAAGGATACCTTGGATTCATTTTGTGGTCTTGCTGGTGCTCGCATTAATGATCGCAAATGCACGTTCCTGCCGTTGAGAGGCTTTGATCATGTCGTCATTCCTTGGGCGACGGTTGTCGATCGCCATGGGGATCATAGTGGATCGTAATCCGATCAAAATGGCGGCACTAAATCGGCGTGAGGTTACGAGTCGTGTTCACGGGGCGATCCTTGAACATGACCGCCGTTCCCTTAGCCTCCTTCACAAGGCACGGGTTTTAGAGACCTATGTCTTCAGTAAAATATACTACGTTGCGCAGGTCTTCCCGCTTCCCGCGATGATGGCCCGCAGGCTGAAACAGCTGTCTAGTCGATTTCTGTGGCGCCGCCATGTCTTCCGTGTCCGGTATGAAGTTGTGGCCAGGCCTCGGAAGCTTGGAGGATTGGGTCTTTCAGATATCAAAGTGAAGACATCCATCTTATTTGCCCGCCGCAATGTTTTAACCTGTACGCAGGCTCCGCATTCAGTCACCTCTCGTTTACTTTCCCGCCTCCGGCCGGCCAGTCTGACCCCTCCTGTTGATGTTGGACGGATTAATCCTAAATTGCGGCACATTCGTGAATACTTTGTACTTGTCGGTATTCTGGGTGCTGATATACTTTCTATGACGCATATTACTACCAACATGCTACAAATCCGTTGGGGTACAGCATGTTTCCCTTCTTCTGTTGAACTTGCTTCCCCGTCAACGTCATGGAAAACGGTCTGGTCTCATCTTAGTCTTCCCATTTTGCCGATGGAGATTGTTTCAACGTGGTATAAGGTCATTTACCGTCTGATACCTACTGGTGATCGTCTTTTTCGTATTGGCCTTCGTCCGACTGATCAGTGTGAGGAATGTCATCAAACTGACACCTTACTTCACAGGCTAGTTGCCTGCGGACGGGATCATTGGCTCTGGGTCCGCCGTCAATTAGCTTTTCTTACTAGAGGGCCTGAAACCGCATTCCCAGACGACATCTTCTTACATCCGGACATCTCTTATTTTCCTCAGACGAAAACGAACACGATTGTCTGGCTCTTGGGTTACTATGTCCACTACGTCATTGAAGGCGGTAATGACCCAGATCCCCGCGTTTTTCACCATTATTTGTCAACTGCGCATTGGAAATGGCAGCGGTTACCACAATACCGAACGCTTTTTGCGAATATGCTTTTTCTTGTGTTTAACCGTCAAGGTGTTGGTTAACTTCCCCTGTGATTCCTGTTTAACGGGTTGGTCTTCCCCTTCAGAAGTAATGTTTTATTTGTGTTTCAACTAATTTGTTGATTTTCTTTTTGCAGCTAATATTAAATGATGATTTGACTATGGTTGTCTGAATTCCGTGAAATATACCAAGTCAATCTGATAATAAAAAAATAAAAAAAGATGGTAGAGCACTTGTCCGCGAAAGGCAAAGGTCCCGAGTTCGAGTCTCGGTCCAGCAATAAAAAAAAAAAAAAAGCGCTAACGCATCCATGTCAGATGGCACTCGACTCGAAAATAAGCAGGTTCGAATCCTAACGTGGAATGAAATTTTTACTGCAAGTATTTCGCCGCCGAAGGGAGGAGACATGTTAGCGTAAAGTTCCTGTTACCAGTCGTTGCATCAGTAGCTTGGATTAAATTCCGAATTTCTACGCAGTGTCTCGTGATGTGGGGGCGTAAGACACCATCTGGAACACCTTTGAGCTGAGATATAAAGATCCAGGTCTGTGAAGTCATAGAGGGAATTATGTCGTTGCTTCATGAATTAAATGAGAAGGCGGGGCACGATCGACCACAACACCTGCAATTCGGTCACTCGTTCCTGCATGTTTGCAAGTAAATTAGGGCTTACCTGCAAGACTGCCAGTCACCTTGATCGTTGGGCACCGGAGATCGCAATCTACAGCAGCTGTTTGAATGACGTCGTGTTTCTGAGTTATTTAGGGACAGAAGGCGGGGCTACAGACCAGTTACAGAGGAGCTGCAACTGAGTTAAAATGAGCAGTATATTTCTCTTACAAAACATGGGGTGGGGGGGGGGGGGGATAGGCAGTCTTCGCAGTGTGTGATAATCCATGAATCCACATTTCAGAAATACTATTGCCACAAGCAAGCTTTACACGGAAAAAGAATACATAAATGAAAGAAGAAAAGAACGATGAGAGTATGTTCCAACCTTGGCAGAAAAATCTCGAGGTACTGAAAAAGAACCAATCGGAAGGAAATAGCTAATGAGTCACGAGGGAAACGAGGGAAACGAAGGTGCCGGAACGTGCATGCCGTGCTTGCTTACCACAGATCCACTGACGTATAGTCGGTGCACTGCTGAATGCGTGGAGATGCCGCGATCATAACGTGCATCTTTTTAAGATGTGACTGATTTCCTGTACACGCCTGATCTCAAAGTAATGCAGTTCAGAACATGTTGCTACTAAGATGGCGGCTCACTTGCACGCCAGTCTTCCTGATGTACGGATTTACACACCTCTCACTTATACAAGCAGCCCCAACTATAACTCGCTCACAGAACACTAATATATTGCCGTAAATCTCTTATTACCATCATTGTCATTGTCTCCTTGTGACTCTTTGTCACTGTCTCCTCCCTCGCCTCCTTCGTTATGTCCTACTAGTGCTGCCTCTTCTCACAGTCTCTTCTTATTATCACTACTTCTCTCTTCCTCTATCTCTCATTATCACTGGCTCTCACCCACTTCCACTTTCTCCTTCCCTTTATTCCTCTTCCACTGGCACTGTCTCCTTCACTTTTTTCCTAACACTGTTCTCTCACTGCCTACCACATTCCACAGCCACTGTGTCCCTCTCTTTCTCTCACACTGCCTTCGCTCTTTGTATACTACCACAGCTACTGTCTACTACCTTTCATTATTTATTACTTCTTCGTTTCTTTCTCGCTGCTACTGCCCCTTTCTGTCGCGGCATAAAAAAGCGCGAATATATTCGCACGCCAATATTTTTGCTGAAATTTTAAATGTTCTGAAGAGGGTAGAATGAGGCAGCTGGTAACCCACTTTTCAGTCAAAGTCTTTTAATAAACAGGAGCATATTCGGCTTTTTTATTCTCTGATAGAATTTTTTTCGTTGGTTTTCTGTTCTCTGTCGCAGCAGGGCAAGTCTCTCATGTGAAAAGTATTTCGTGGTTCAGTAATATTTGGACAGTTTACTTACGTGAAACTGAAATAACGCAAAAGTAATTTTACATCTCGGACCGGCACAAAAATTTTGCATGTTCTTCAGCGTTACAACGTGGAGTTTCCAGAACACTTCTAATGATAACGGAGAAACTTTAAATCATATTTCTCAGTGCTACGCAACTTCATAAACTACGTTTTGGTCTCACATAGCATTTTATGTGCACAAGTAGGGTAACTTTGAACCTCTGTATCTCGAAAATGGATAAAAATATTTAGAAAATTTTCAAGATGTTGGAGATCGGAATCTTAGGGATATATCGTAAAAATCACATATATTTTCTGTGCATTTGGGGTTTGATCCGTTGCTGAGGGCGAAAGAATGGAGAAAAACGCTTGAGGGCTTTCTTAGGAACCGTCCACGAATGTACGCAAATAGCTCATTCGTTCATGCATTCGCTGGTATACCCGTCTGTGTAATTAAGTCGTGGATTTATCAAGGATATACTCTTCATCATACAATCTAATTTTTACGTGCATATTTTATGGTTACGAATAGGGTAACTTTGAGCCTCTGTATCTGGGAAAGAGTAATGATATCAAGAAAACTTTCAAGGTTGTTTGAGGCCAGGCTACCAGAAATACGTCGCCAAAATTTCAGGCGTCTGCTATGAATAGCCATCTCGGAATCCTCTATTGGTGTTTAGTCCGCTAGTGACTGCGAAGATATAATAAAAAGTCCTTTTTGTGGTTTTTCCGAGGAACCGACCATGAACTAATCGCCCCTCCATAAGTTCATCAAGCTCATCGTAGGCTATATCAAACGCAAAAACAAGCAACCGATTATCTTGATTTGCCTAATCAGGAGGAAGTTTGTAAGGTCCAAAAACATTTGCCCTATCTCTCTATCACCAATAAAATCAGTCAGCGGTATGAACACAGGAAAAAGCCGTTTAAAATGCCCATCGTTTTGGAACATACGCACTGAAAAGAATGCTGTCGCATACATACCGATTAAGTGAGCTCAGCAGCAAAGGAGACCGCGTACAAGACTTGCATACTATTCTTGATTGCTGTCCACCATCTGCGATTGAACAAGAAGATCGAAAGAATTCAGTGCCCTATTGATAGATTTATATCCCGATTTCATTTGGCACAACGAGGATTAGGACATGTTAATAAAGGTTCCATGAGAATCTTTGGAAGAAAGAGGTCGTACTATTCGCTATGATGATAAATATTTGAGACGTAATAGTAGTACACATTTTGCGACTAACTACATAGTACGTTTTGCGGAAGCACAATAACAACAAAACCAGTGAGATTAGGTGGTGTACAGTGCCCTGTAGACAATCATTTGTCCATGCTCGATTCGACAATGGAACGGAAAACATCCGCTGTACTATACCGAGGCATGTAGGATATTTCTGAAAATTGATTATGCATCTCGTTGTAACATGAACTATTTCTACATTGCTTGGAATCGAATGACACGAAACAGATTGTGTAAGACCCTGAGCTGGTGACACTTCAAAATCACGCATTGTTGCCAAAATCATTTGCTTTAATATCTCATACTACGGCGGAAAAAAATTTCTTTGTCTACAATTTCGAAATTTCTACTAGGTGATTTCATAATAATCACACGATTTACACGTTTGTGAAATGAAGATTAAATGGCTTCGCACATCCCTGTAAAGATAACGTTGGGAAAAGGGAGCTTCTACAATGTGTGAAACGCGGAAAGAACGATTAGGGATAGAAACGGGACTGTTAAGTTGGAACATTTTATACCAGATAAGATAGCGGAATGAAACAGAAACTACCGCGTTTGGAAACAACATGCTGAGCATTTCAAAAGCCGTGTCTAATGAGATTTGACAGGGAATATATAGAGGGAGTAGGAGACCTTTGGCGATATTCAAGTGTGACTTCATTCCAAAGGTCATCTTTCAAACGTATGATTATTATTTCCTCTCATTTTTGCTAATACGTTTCGGGGACTTTCTGTCATAACTGGTATTTATTTATGAATTTTTCTTCGATGAGGCCTGCCCGAGTTGTTTCATTGTTTTCACATAATATCGCTTTAAAACATGTTAGAAATAGTAATATGTGTTACGTAAATCCCAGATGATCCTTACGGTGAATAATGTTTCAATAAATATCCAGAAACAATAATTGGTTTCTATGACCTACCTGGTGATATTTTATCCACGCCAAAGCAGCGCGAACAAAACACCTGTTCATAAGAGAGATAGGGGCACGTAGATGCAGCTTTAAGACAGTTAGTTACTCATACCGATTACGTCCCCCCCATGAACCATGGACCTTGCCGTTGGTGGGGAGGCTTGCGTGCCTCAGCGATACAGATGGCCGTACCGTAGGTGCAACCACAACGGAGGGGTATCTGTTGAGAGGCCAGACAAACGTGTGGTTCCTGAAGAGGGGCAGCAGACTTTTCAGTAGTTGCAGGGGCAACAGTCTGGATGATTGACTGATCTGGCCTTGCAACATTAACCAAAACGGCCTTGCTGTGCTGGTACTGCGAACGGCTGAAAGCAAGGGGAAACTACAGCCGTAATTTTTCCCGAGGACATGCAGCTTTACTGTATGATTAAATGATGATGGCATCCTCTTGGGTAAAATATTCCGGAGGTAAAATAGTCCCCCATTCGGATCTCCGGGCGGGGACTACTCAAGAGGATGTCGTTATCAGGAGAAAGAAAACTGGCGTTCTTCGGATCGGAGCGTGGAATGTCAGATCCCTTAATCGGGCAGGTAGGTTAGAAAATTTAAAAAGGGAAATGGATAGGTTAAAGTTAGATAAAGTGGGAATTAGTGAAGTTCGGTGGCAGGAGGAACAAGACTTCTGGTCAGGTGACTACAGGGTTATAAACACAAAATCAAATAGGGGTAATGCAGGAGTAGGTTTAATAATGAATAGGAAAATAGGAATGCGGGTAAGCTACTACAAACAGCATAGTGAACGCAATATTGTGGCCAAGATAGATACGAAGCCCACACCTACTACAGTAGTACAAGTTTATATGCCAACTAGCTCTGCAGATGATGAAGAAATTGAAGAAATGTACGATGAAATAAAAGAAATTATTCAGATAGTGGAGGGAGACGAAAATTTAATAGTAATGGCTGACTGGAATTCGAGTGTAGGAAAAGGGAGAGAAGGAAACATAGTAGGTGAATATGGATTGGGGCTAAGAAATGAAAGAGGAAGCCGCCTAGTAGAATTTTGCACAGAGCACAACTTAATCATAGCTAACACTTGGTTTAAGAATCATGAAAGAAGGTTGTATACGTGGAAGAACCCTGGAGATACTAAAAGGTATCAGATAGATTATATAATGGTAAGACAGAGATTTAGGAACCAGGTTTTAAGTTGTAAGACATTTCCAGGGGCAGATGTGGACTCTGACCACAATCTATTGGTTATGACCTGTAGATTAAAACTGAAGAAACTGCAAAAATGTGGGAAATTAAGGAGATGGGACCTGGATAAACTGAAAGAACCAGAGGTTGTACAGAGTTTCAGAGAGAGCATAAGGGAACAATTGACAGGAATAGGGGAAAGAAATACAGTAAAAGAAGAATGGGTAGCTCTGAGGGATGTAGTAGTGAAGGCAGCAGAGGATAAAGTAGGTACAAAGACGAGGGCTGCTAGAAATCCTTGGGTAACAGAAGAAATATTGAATTTAATTGATGAAAGGAGAAAATATAAAAATGCAGTAAATGAAGCAGGCAAAAAGGAATACAAACGTCTCAAAAATGAGATCGACAGGAAGTGCAAAATGGCTAAACAGGGATGGCTAGAGGACAAATGTAAGGATGTAGAAGCTTATCTCACTAGGGGTAAGATAGATACTGCCTACAGGAAAATTAAAGAGACCTTTGGAGAGAAGAGAACCACGTGTATGAATATCAAGAGCTCAGATGGCAGCCCAGTTCTAAGCAAAGAAGGGAAGGCAGAAAGGTGGAAGGAGTATATAGAAGGTTTATACAAGGGCGATGTACTTGAGGACAATATTATGGAAATAGAAGAGGATGTAGATGAAGACGAAATGGGAGATACGATACTGCGTGAAGAGTTTGACAGAGCACTGAAAGACCTGAGTCGAAACAAGGCCCCCGGAGTAGACAACATTCCATTAGAACTACTGACGGCCTTGGGAGAGCCAGTCATGACAAAACTCTACCAGCTGGTGAGCAAGATGTATGAGACTTCAAGAAGAATATAATAATTCCAATCCCAAAGAAAGCAGGTGCTGACAGATGTGAAAATTACCGAACTATCAGTTTAATAAGCCACGGCTGCAAAATACTAACGCGAATTCTTTACAGACGAATGGAAAAACTGGTAGATGCAGACCTCGGGGAGGATCAGTTTGGATTCCGTAGAAATGTTGGAACACGTGAGGCAATACTGACCTTACGACTTATCTTAGAAGAAAGATTAAGAAAAGGCAAACCTACGTTTCTAGCATTTGTAGACTTAGAGAAAGCTTTTGACAATGTTGACTGGAATACTCTTTTTCAAATTCTAAAGGTGGCAGGGGTAAAATACAGGGAGCGAAAGGCTATTTATAATTTGTAGAGAAACCAGATGGCAGTAATACGAGTCGAGGGGCATGAAAGGGAAGCAGTGGTTGGGAAAGGAGTGAGACAGGGTTGTAGCCTCTCCCCGATGTTATTCAATCTGTATATTGAGCCAGCAGTAAAGGAAACAAAAGAAAAATTTGGAGTAGGTATTAAAATTCATGGAGACGAAGTAAAAACTTTGAGGTTCGCCGATGACATTGTAATTCTGTCAGAGACGGCAAAGGACTTGGAAGAGCAGTTGAACGGAATGGACAGTGTCTTGAAAGGAGGATATAAGATGAACATTAACAAAAGCAAAACGAGGATAATGGAATGTAGTCAAATTAAATCGGGTGATGCTGAGGGAATTAGATTAGGAAATGAGACACTTAAAGTAGTAAAGGAGTTTTGCTATTTAGGAAGTAAAATAACTGATGATGGTCGAAGTAGAGAGGATATAAAATGTAGACTGGCAATGGCAAGGAAAGCGTTTCTGAAGAAGAGAAATTTGTTAACATCGAATATAGATTTATGTATCAGGAAGTCGTTTCTGAAAGTATTTGTTTGGAGTGTAGCCATGTATGGAAGTGAAACATGGACGATAACTAGTTTGGACAAGAAGAGAATAGAAGCTTTCGAAATGTGGTGCTACAGAAGAATACTGAAGATAAGGTGGATAGATCACGTAACTAATGAGGAGGTATTGAATAGGATTGGGGAGAAGAGAAGTTTGTGGCACAACTTGACTAGAAGAAGGGATCGGTTGGTAGGACATGTTTTGAGGCATCAAGGGATCACAAATTTAGCATTGGAGGGCAGCGTGGAGGGTAAAAATCGTAGAGGGAGACCGAGAGATGAGTACACTAAGCAGATTCAGAAGGATGTAGGTTGCAGTAGGTACTGGGAGATGAAGAAGCTTGCACAGGATAGAGTAGCATGGAGAGCTGCATCAAACCAGTCTCAGGACTGAAGACAACAACAACAACAACCGATTACGTCTGCAAAGAGCCATCAGCTACTCTTTCTCTGATGTTTGAGAAGATACACTACTGGAAAAAAATTATTACACCTGGAGAGACGACGTCGGCTTTGATCCGATGACGGCATCTTGGGGAAAAGTAGACGTACTAATAATGGTTTCAACGTCGTCGGTCCAGATAGCGTAGTGGCATAACTACCAGAGCGCCATCTGTGTCTACGCTTTAATAGGGAGTGCTCACAACCAGAGGGCTCAGGGCGGTGCAAATGTGTGAAGCGAGCAGGCAGCCATGCCACAGAGACGCTCTCGTGCTTCCTACACCTGCGCCGGCGAAATATTGCACTTGACAGTTCGCATTACGTAAAGTGAGATAAGCCATACTGCAATAGCGATGTTGGAACAGAAGCTTCTACATACATAGCAGACGATATAATTTTCTATTCTATCTAGTAAATGGAAGTTATTGAGCAATAATGGTACATATAAGAATTCGGTTTTGCTTTGCTATCACAACGAAACAATCGGATAAGACTGTGGATAATATCATAACAGACTGCATGCCTTTCGGTAACGGAGCAAAGAAATAAAGAAAATAACCACTTGATGATGATAGGATATCTTAAAAGCAACATGGTGTCTAGTTTAAAAAAATACACTCCTGGAAATTGAAATAAGAACACCGTGAATTCATTGTCCCAGGAAGGGGAAACTTTATTGACACATTCCTGGGTTCAGATACATCACATGATCACACTGACAGAACCACAGGCACATAGACACAGGCGACAGAGCATTCACAATGTCGGCACTAGTACAGTGTATATCCACCTTTCGCAGCAATGTAGGCTGCTATTCTCCCATGGAGACGATCGTAGAGATGCTGGATGTAGTCCTGTGGAACGGCTTGCCATGCCATTTCCACCTGGCGCCTCAGTTGGACCAGCGTTCGTGCTGGACGTGCAGACCGCGTGAGACGACGCTTCATCCAGTCCCAAACATGCTCAATGGGGGACAGATCCGGAGATCTTGCTGGCCAGGGTAGTTGACTTACACCTTCTAGAGCACGTTGGGTGGCACGGGATACATGCGGACGTGCATTGTCCTGTTGGAACAGCAAGTTCCCTTGCCGGTCTAGGAATGGTAGAACGATGGGTTCGATGACGGTTTGGATGTACCGTGCACTATTCAGTGTCCCCTCGAAGATCACCAGAGGTGTACGGCCAGTGTAGGAGATCGCTCCCCACACCATGATGCCGGGTGTTGGCCCTGTGTGCCTCGGTCGTATGCAGTCCTGAATGTGGCGCTCACCTGCACGGCGCCAAACACGCATACGACCATCATTGGCACCAAGGCAGAAGCGACTCTCATCGCTGAAGACGACACGTCTCCATTCGTCCCTCCATTCACGCCTGTCGCGACACCACTGGAGGCGGGCTGCACGATGTTGGGGCGTGAGCGGAAGACGGCCTAAGGGTGTGCGGGACCGTAGCCCAGATTCATGGAGACGGTTGCGAATGGTCCTCGCCGATACCCCAGGAGCAACAGTGTCCCTAATTTGCTGGGAAGTGGCGGTGCGGTCCCCTACGGCACTGCGTAGGATCCTACGGTCTTGGCGTGCATCCGTGCGTCGCTGCGGTCCGGTCCCAGGTCGACGGGCACGTGCACCTTCCGCCGACCACTGGCGACAACATCGATGTCCTGTGAAGACCTCACGCCGCACGTGTTGAGCAATTCGGCGGTACGTCCACCCGGCCTCCCGCATGCCCACTATACGCCCTCGCTCAAAGTCCGTCAACTGCACATACGGTTCACGTCCACGCTGTCGCGGCATGCTACCAGTGTTAAAGACTGCGATGCAGCTCCGTATGCCACGGCAAACTGGCTGACACTGACGGCGGCGGTGCACAAATGCTGCGCAGCTAGCGCCATTCGACGGCCAACACCGCGGTTCCTGGTGTGTCCGCTGTGCCGTGCGTGTAATCATTGCTTGTACAGCCCTCTCGCAGTGTCCGGAGCAAGTATGGTGGGTCTGACACACCGGTGTCAATGTGTTCTTTTTTCCATTTCCAGGAGTGTAGATAATAGCCGTGATTGTAACTTCTCGCCCAAAGTTTTATAATGACAATGATGCAATAAATAACTGATATTTGTAGGTTTCCGCTCGCGATTTTACGGTGACAACGGTGGAGTTCCACTCAGCTCCCCACCGGCGTTGTATTCAGATATAGCGCTAAAATCGTCTTCATGATCGTCATCGCAAACACAATCGAATGAATGTCTTTGCTCACAATGTTGTGAAAAATATGTTTCGAGGCATAACAATATGCGCCTTTCCTAACAGAACTACGCGTTCGACTGGCACTTTGTAACGGAAATACGTACTTTTCAGCACAAGTTTCAGTGACGGTTTCCCACTCCTGCAAAGTTCACTTTCTTGTAACGACACAAGTAACTTTGCTAGCGTAGGATACTCTTTCCTGCTGTAGCAAGCATAAATCTGGTAGAGAATTGCACCAGTCTTGGAAGGAACTATGTAGGTGACAGGTTGAGGCTGCTTTTTCTTTTTACTAGGAGTCGCTAAACATGTACTATCTGATCCAGAAGGCTCGGAATCGTTATGGCTCACGTCTACATCTTTCAACTTTTGCAATAACACTCCCTTGCTTACCACTACTCTTGCACTAATTCCCAGAGGTTCTGATGTTTGTTGCACAACTTTGTCGGCAGGAACTAATGGCTGTTCACGAATATTTCCGTATTCTTTCTCCTGGTCTTAAAACTCACGAAATGTTTGTAGTACACTACTGCCCATTAAAATTGCTACACCAAGAAGAAATGCAGATGATAAACGGGTATTCATAGGACAAGTATATGTTATTATATTTTCACGCAGTTTGGGTGCATAGATCTTGAGAAATCAGTGTCCAGAACAACCACCTCTGGCTGTAATAACGGCCTTGATACGGCCTGGCATTGAGTCAGAGCTTGGATGGCGTGTACAAGTTCAGCTGCCCATGCAGATTCAACACGATACCACAGTTCATCAAGGGCAGTGACTGGCGTATTGTGACGAGCCAGTTGCTCGGCCACCATTGACCACACGTTTTTTCAGTTGGTGACAGATCTGGAGAATGTGCTGGCTAGGGCAGCAGTCGAACATTTTCTGTATCCAGAAGGGCCTGTACAGGACTTGCAAATGTGGTCGTGCATTATCCTGCTGAAATGTAGGGTTTCGCAGGGATCGAATGAGGGGTAGAGCCACGGGTCATATCTGAAATGTAACGTCCACTTTTCGAAGTGCCGTCAATGCGAACAAGACGTGACCGAGACGTGGCACCCCATACCGTCACGCCGGGTGATACGCCAGAATACACGCTTCCAATGTGCATTCACAGCGATGTCGCCAAACACCGATGCCACCATCATGATGCTGTAAACAGAACCTGGATTCATCCGAAAAAGTTACTTTTGCCATTCGTGCACCCAGGCTCGTTGTTGAGTACACCATCGCAGGCGCTCCTATCTGTGATGCAGCGTCAAGGGTAACCGCAGCCATGGTCTCCGAGCTGATAGTCCATGCTGCTGCAAACGTCGTCAAACTGTTCGTGCAGATGGTTGTTGTCTTGCAATCGTCCCCATCTGTTGACTCAGAGATCAAGACATGGCTTCACGATCCGTTACAGCCATGCGAGTAAGATGCCTGTCATTTCGACTGCTAGTGATACGAGGCCGTTGGGATCCAGCACGGCGTTCCGTATCACCCTCCTGAACTCACCGATGCCATATTCTGCTAACATTCATTGGATCTCGACCAACGCGAGCAGCAATGTCGCTATACGATAAATCGCAATCGCGATAGGCTACAATCCGACCTTTATCAAAGTCGGAAACGAGATGGTACGCATTTCTCCTCCTTACACGAGACATCACAACAACTTTTCACCAGGCAACGGCGGTCATCTGCTGTTTGTATAAGAGAAATCGGTTGGAAACTTTCCTCATGTCAGCACCTTGTAGGTGTCGCCACCGGCGCCACCCTTGTGTGAATGCTTTGAAGAGCTAATCATTTGCGTATCACAGCATCGTCTTCCTGTCGGTTAAATTTCGCGTCTGTAGCACGTCATTTTCATGGTGTAGCAATTTTAATGGGCAGTAGTGTAACTTCAGTGATTCGCTGTCTAGCGGCACACTTTGGTGCAAAGGATTGTTACTAGGCGAGTAGCAGAATTTTCGAGTAGAAGAATATTCTAAACCACAGCGAAACAAAACACAGTACTGCTCAAGCACACGGTAGAAACCAAACACGACGCACATTGTTTATGTTCACAGCCGGAAACGCGGGAACTTTGTCGTCACGACCAGAAGCGATTAACACGCTGGCATCGATTCACGCCCCACGCCTAGCGCCTCGCCTTCTGGTTCTTCACACGTTAACCTGTTACGCTGCCACTCTGAAACGCCTGCGTTATGTGCAAAGTTTTAGCGGCCTGGGTATACAGCCAACTGAGGGGGTATGAAATGTGCCAAATTGTAGCCTTCCGAGTGCGGGATGGTCCTTTCGGAGAGTAATCACACAAGTTGGACGTACTGCGTTAGCTGTGCAACGATGCTGTTGTCAATGGTCACATGGACATTCTCACACTCATAGAAGGACGTCCACGCAGCACAGACGCCCGCCACTATTGTCGTGTTGTAAGGGCAGTAGTGGCAGATCGTTCAGCTAACACAGCACACGCAATAGAGCTTGCAAGACCAGTGTCAACACGAACTGTTGCGAACCGATTATTAGCAGTGGGAATATGGTCACGCACACCTCTAGTCCGTTTTCCGCTCACACCACACCATCGAATTGCACGGCACGACTGGTGACATCGGAGGATCACTCGGGAGACGAAATGGCGCACCGTGGTCTTCAGTTATGAAAGCTTGCTCGCAAGTGATGGTCGTTTATGCGTACGATGTAGACCTGTTGAGCGCTGACTCGTAAAGTGTTCAAAATGGTTCAAATGGCTCTGAGCACTATGGGACTTAACATCTGTGGTCATCAGTCCCCTAGAACTTAGAACTACTTAAACCTAACTAACCTAAGGACATCACACAAAAACCAGTCATCATGAGGCAGAGAAAATCCCTAAACCCGCCGGGAATCGAACCCGGGAACCCGGGCGCGGGAAGCGAGAACGTTACCGCACGACCACGAGCTGCGGAGGTAAAGTATTCAACTTTGGTGTTACTGGAAGTGACGCTCGGTACATGCAGAACGTTCTTAGACCCATTACTTTGCCATTCTCGGAGCCAAAAAAGATGATGTGTCATTCCAACAGGATAATGCTCGCCAATACACTGCACGTGAATCTCAAAGTGCTCTGCAAGACGTACAGCAAACTCCATGTCCAGCATGAGGGTTGGTCTTACCTCCAATCGAGCACGTGCAGAATATGACAGGCGAGACGTGACTCTTACAACTCGCCATCCAACTTTTACAGAACTACTTGAACAAATCGAGCAGGCGTAGCATCAAGTATCCCAGGGCGGTATTCGCCATCTATACGACAGACTGGATGCCAGAGTCAGAGCCTGCATTGCTGTCCATGTGCCGTATACCAATATGGGTGTCTCAGCATGGGACGATACATGTTACCTCACGACCAGTTGTGCTATTGATCTGTATATGTAATCATTTAATGTACTCCAATGCACTGGCCTTTAAAATTGCTACACCAAGTAGAAAAGCAGATGATAAACGGGTATTCATTGGACAAATATATTATACTAGAATTGACATGTGATTACATTTTCACGCGATTTGGAATAATGGCCTTGATACGCCTGGGCATTGAGTCAAACAGAGCTTGGATGGCGTGTACAGGTACAGCTGCCCATGCAGATTCAACACGATACCACAGTTCATCAAGAGTAGTGACAGGCGTATTGTGACAAGCCAGTTGCTCGGCCACCATTCACCAGCTGTTATCAATTGGTGAGAAATCTGGAGAATGTGCTGGCCAGGGCACGTACAGGACCTGCAACATGCAGTCGTGCATTATGCTGCTGAAATGTAGGGTTTCGCAGGGTCGAATGAAGACTAGCGCCATGGGTTGTAACACATCTGAAATGTAACGTCCACTGTTCAAAGTGCCGTCAACGCGAACAAGAGGTGACCGAGAGGCGTAACCAATGGCACCCGATATCATCACGCCGGGTGATACGCCAGTATGGCGATGACGAATACATGCTTCCAATATGCGATCACCGCGATGTCGCCAAACAAACGTTCCGTATCACCCTCCTGAACTCACCGATGCCATATTCTGCTAACAGTCATTGGATCTCGACCAACGCGAGCAGCAATGTCGCGATACGATAAATCGCAATCGCGATAGGCTACAATCCGACCTTTATCAAAGTCGGAAACGAGATGGTACGCATTTCTCCTCCTTACACGAGACATCACAACAACTTTTCACCAGGCAACGGCGTTATCTGCTGTTTGTATAAGAGAAATCGGTTGGAAACTTTCCTCATGTCAGCACGTTGTAGGTGTCGCCACCGGCGCCACCCTTGTGTGAATGCTTTGAAGATCCAATCATTTGCGTATCACAGCATCTTCTTCCTGTCGGTTAAATTTCGCGTCTGTAGCACGTCATCGTCGTGATGTAGCAATTTTAATGACCGGTAGTGTAAATCTTGAGTGAAACTTCTGAAAGGATGTAATAATTTTTCCTGGTAGTGAATTTACATTTTCATAACGTGTGGATGTACCAGCCTATACAAAGAATATTGTATCTATGTTACTGGTTGTTGGAATACGTCACTGTGGATTAAACTTCCTAGAGAAGTACAGCATCAGCCACTTTTTATACAGCTTTGTTTATACTAAGAAGTGTTTTGATTTTTCGCCGATATTCAGTTGGCGAACAGGTTCGCATTCATTATTTAATCGGCTATATTTAGAACCCTGCAGCTGAAACATAATAATGCTACCCTTGAAACGTCCCCTTAGAAAAATTATACAAGACTGTGCTTAAATTGACACACAAAAATTTTTAGCGCAACGCAATCTGACTTTCAAAAATCCCTACAGAAGAATGGCCCTGACTAACATTTACCTATACCTTTCACAAATCACTTACCTCACCAAAAATCTTTTTTAGTCGAACTACTGCAATACAGCGAGCACCACTACTGCTAGCTAAATAAAAGATTCAAACTACAGAAGGCACTAACTACTGACAGGCATAGTTAGCGAATGAAAGATTTTAATAGAGAACAAACAATGTATTTACCTTAATAGTCATAATATATATAGCAGTTCATGACATCCAGTCTTACAAATTTCAAAACTCCGCCATCTCTCTACCCACGTCCACCACTGCTGGCGGCTCACCTCCAACTGCGCAATGCTACGCGCTGTTAGCATCCAGCTGCCTCTGCCCAAAACTACAATGGCAGACAACAATGCAAACCAGCCACAGACTGCGCACAGCACGGTCAGTGATTTTTCATACGGAGCTCTACGTGGCGTTACTGATAAAAAAACCTAAACAGCCTACTTACACCATTAGCTGCTACCGACATGTACGTCGCAGTAACGTTATAGTTATGCAATTGTTATTTTACACAGGTAAGGTGCAGTCGACATAAACTTAATGATGTTGAAGGTAAGTTACAACTGTATTACAGCAGTTAAAGACATGTGACAACCATGAAGGCTTCTAGAAAAAATAGAATTATTAAAAGTGGCTGTGTACTGTGTTTCTTCAGCTATAGCAAAGAAAGATTGCTTTAAACCTATTTGATGCGATTCCCATAGGAAGTGTCGTTTTGGTTCATATTACAAACAAAATATTGGAAATGGAAACAAAGTATTATTTAAGAAGTTATTCAGTATACCAAGCCGATGAAATAGCCTCAGTTAAGTCTGGTGCTATACTCTGTTGTATACTGTGTTGGCAGTAGTGTAAGCAACAAAACAGGATGTGAGGTGTCGGCCTCATTCTGGCATTTTACACACAGTTTCTTTTTTTAAAAAAATCAACAGAGTCCCATTCAATATTGCATTTTCAATATTGCATTCCACTTTTAATGAGATTATGAAACATAGCGGTTATGAGATATGATGGGTGCCGTAATTAGTCTTATCCTGATGACAGTCTTCTTTAATCTCACTTTAGTGCTGTACTTTTTTCACCTGACATTTATGTACGTGGCAGCTGTTCCTGGGGCTATATGTGGGGGCCTCTAAACTCGTATTTCTCACAGGTCCAGTCCTTTCAGCAGGGGATCTCCGGGCGACACCACAGACAAAGAAATCCAGACATGCAACCTCCTGGATCAAGGACCTGTTGGCGCGGACAGCGGTGCGTGATGCTCGGGGGGGGGGGGGGGGGGGGAGGGGGGTTACAGCTGTTTTGTCAGACGACGCGGGGTGGCGGTGGGATGCGAAACTGCCCGGGCAGCGGGCAGCAGGTAACTGCACACGACGCCGTGGCAGTGGAAATCCCCTCCACCACTTCCCCTCAAATGCCCGCACAGGGTAACATCCAGTTGTTCTGAGACATTTAGTCGCTGCGGAAGGTTACGTTATCGCTACCGAGTATTTTCTGGAAGTGGTTTTGGGAGGCTGTGGTGCGTCATGGCAGGAAGAAAGTGTCCATATAAGGGGCGCGGATCCAACCGGAAAGACACGACAATGAAATTCTTTTCTTTCCCTGTGAAAGGTGAGAAAAGATGCCTTTAAACATATTGTATTACTTTAGCTGTTGTTGCGTTGAGAATGAGTATCTGTCTTGTGCTAAAACTCATTGGCAGATTAAAACTGTGTGCATACCGAAGCTTTACACTGCTAGGATGTTTCGCATCAGGTGTAGAGTCAGAATGCATTCTGTCTTGCACTACTCCAACAGATACACAACATACGGAACCCTTATAGTCTCACTTTATCGTCCGGCCGTGTGTCTACCTGCCCGTCTGTCCGTCCCTTAAAGCACGTTTTTCTTGAGAATGGGCAGAGACAATTAGTGGAAATTTATGTCACTTAATACGGTATAAAGTCCCTTCGCAATGAAAAAAAAAATTGAGCTTCTGCGCCAACGCAAACAAAAGGAACGGCAATTTATATAAAAGAAATTTTTATGTCAGAGGTCACTCTTCAAAACGTATAGGGTACTTCCCGTTGTCCTACAATCATAAAATTTGGTATGAAGCAAGGTTTCATAGTACAAGCACAAGAAAAAGTCCGAAAATTGTGAAATTATAATTATATCGCACGAAAAAATATTTGTTTTGTCATTTCTTGTCTGTCTGCCAGTCTCCAGACTCTTTTTTCTAAAGATCGCGATAAGATATCGAGTCGAAATTTATTTACCGTGGTGCAAAATATTTGAACATCTAAGTCGACGCACTCAAAAGATACGGCTATTTATGTCACAAACTCTATTACTCACTCTTGAAAATCTATAACATACTTCCAGTTGACCTAGAAGCGTGAACTCTGAAAACAAGCAAGCAATGTTCCACACTACAAGTTAAGGAACAAATAGAAGTAAAATAAAGGAATAAGAAGGCCATAACTACATCGTATCTGCATAACGGCTCAAATTTTGGGGTGAGGTCGATTGCTGGGATTGCCCGCATCTCGTAGTCGTGCGGTGGCGTTCTCGCTTCCCACGCCCGGGTTCTCGGGTTCGATTCCCGGCGGGGACAGGGATTTTCTCTGCCTCGTAATGGCTGGGTGTTGTGTGCTGTCCTTAGGTTAGTTAGGTTTAAGTAGTTCTAAGTTCTAGGGGACTGATAACCATGGATGTTAAGTCCCATAGTGCTCAGAGTCATTTATTTGATTGCTGGGATTGTTGTTGTTTTTTTTTTTTTCACATGAAAATATGAGGTCGATATGAGGAAGTTCCCTTGTAAGTGGGATCAAAAAAAGTCGTTTTCACTGATGAAGAGTCTGTGTGTAAAATAGTGTAAGCCCTAAAGTTCTCAACACAGAAAATTTACATGTTAAATGAGTTTTCTACGCTGTGTGCAGATTAATGTCTTCACATCAGCGTTGAAAGTAATTGTATGTCGAGTTGCGGCTCTACATTTTTCGAAGTAATCTACTTGGATTACTCCAAGGGAATCCCAAAAAACAGTGTCCATTACCTTATAAGGTGACAAAATGATGGTCTTTGCCTTCTTCCAAGCTCTTTCACCAGCATTTGTCCATTGTTAGCCGGCCGGAGTGGCCGTGCGGCTCTGGGCGCTACAGTCTGGAACCGAGCGACCGCTACGGTCGCAGGTTCGAATCCTGCCTCGGGCATGGATGTGTGTGATGTCCTTAGGTTAGTTAGGTTTAATTAGTTCTAAGTTCTAGGCGACTGACGACCTCAGAAGTTAAGACGCATAGTGCTCAGAGCCATTTCTCCATTGTTTTGACTGCCGTTTTACTCTGGTGTATAACGATGGATCCAGGTTTCACTGTCAGTCACAAATCGCTGCAAAGAAACTTACGGATCGTGATTAAACATCGCCAGGCATTGTGTTGAAGTGTTGCGCTGGATACGCTATTTGTAGACTGTGAGCAATCGTGGCACCACAGCTCCTTCGTAGTCAAATCTTAGTGCAGAATATTATGCTGTCGCTTAGTTGAGATGCCGACAGTCTCATAAATCTCACGATTTTTTATTTGGTTGTCTTGCTTTACCATATCCTGGTTTTCCTTTGTGATTACCTCGCTTGGACAGTAACTGCACGCTCCGTCCTCGGTGCTTGGCGGCCAAGTTTAAATTCATTATTACAAAAGTAAAGAGTCTTCAGTGATGGCACAGAGTTCACGTAAACTTAATCCAACGCAGTTCTGATTTGTGCGGCAATCCAACCTTCAAATCAACATGTTTAATACCAGCACGAAACTTTCGTCTATTAATGTCTCAGTTTCATTTAGTTGGCCAGATGCGATTTCGTCTTACTAGTTCACCCTTATATTACAGGTGTCAAGAGTGGATTCTGCGCAGTGCAAACTATTCATTGTTTGACTTGGAGCGGAGTAAGCTGCGTAATAAATTCCTATGTGCTCTTCACTTCACTAACAATTCCTTTATGAATGAGTTGAAAACAGAACTAGTATTCAACGCTGTGCCAAATCCAGAACGAGCGTGCAGAAGCAGAAAACTAAGACTACAGTAGGCAACACAGCGATTACGAAGCGCACCAAGATGGAAGCTGTTCGCCTCCTGCTCGTGAGCCGGTCCATAGTTCGCCCGATACGTCGGTGCCAGCAGATTTAACACCAAGAAAACGAAAGCTGACACAAAGAACTAATGAGCAAAAGTTAAAATTGGTGAAGCAGAGGAAAAAAAACAGTGGAGAATGGGAAGAAGCCTGGTCTAAAAGCTGTGGCAACAGAGGCTGTTAAGCTTATGTCTCCAAAATGTGGAACATTGTTTGGTATTTAGCTTCTACACAAGTAAGTAACGTCCTCCGATGACGTCAAATACATTAACTAGCGTCAACTTTCTTAATAACTGACTTAAACGGTCGCATTTATTGTTTTCAGGCCTTTCACTCGTTGGACACAAGCGGAGAAGCGGCTGTCGTTGAGTTTATTTTAAGAAAGTCCTGCCGCATATGACCACTCAAGAAAGAAGTCGGGATGAAACTTTTTACTGTCGGTTTAAAGGTTCGTTGCATTGTTTGTGACTAAGGGTCCAATAACCGTTCATTAGTGCGCCGGCCGCGGAGGTCTCGCGGTTCTAGGCGCTGCCGGCACGGTAGCTCATCGTGTTCGGTCAGAGAGCCAGCAGGCCTCTGTAATAAAAAAACTAAAAACTGAGTGGAAGGATCAACCGCCGAACATGAACAGGATGTCTTGCGACGTCCGCAACGACCAAACACAACGATCAAAATAAATAAATAAATAAATAAATAAATAAATAAATAAAAATGCGCTCAGTCCGGAATTGCGCGACTGCTACGGTCACAGGTTCGAATCCTGCCTCGGGCATGGATGTCTGTGATGTCCTTAGCTTAGTTAGGTTTAAATAGTTCTAAGTTCTAGGGGACTCATGACCACAGACGTTAAGTCCCATTGTGCTCAGAGCCGTTTTTTTCGTTCATTAGTGCGTGATCTCGGTGTTACAACAGAAAAACCTTTCTGTTGTGTACATAGCTCCGCGTAGTCAGCGCTTACACAACATTCTTACTAGAGCGCGCCCCGCTATGCACAACAGTGCAGGCGCAGCGCTCGTCCGTCTCCGCATTACGAGATGGCGCTGTCTTAGAGACGGACCAAATTCTGCTTCCGCCGATCCGTGTATTAATATGTAACGCAGCCAATGAGATTGCTGCTAACGTAGAACCTTTTCTCCTCAAGGATCACACTCGCGCAGTGATACCTGAATGCGTGAGGTATTATAACGAGTGTACAGACCTCCGATTAGTCAGTGTGCATTTGTCTGCACCAGTCTGTACAAGTCTGCATCAGTCTGCAATAGTCTGCATTAGTCTATAGTCAAGTTTCAGTCTGCGCCTAATAAGATTATCACATTCCTGTACATAGCCATGAAGAGAAATGTATAGACACTTTGTCAAGTATCAGAGATATGTGAGAATAAGATCAACGTACCAAGACCAAAGGAACTTCAGATTGTCAATTGTAAACAGCATCCAGAGTCAAGTTACGTAATGTCTAAGTTTTTTATTATTTTAATAAATGTGTGTGAAAATTAATCAAGTTCTGTTTAAAGTTGGTCACTGTCAATCTGCTACTCTAAGCGTGCATGTGGCATTTCTATCGTCTGACCTAACGGCAAAAGATAAACACGCCACGATAAGACCACGAGACATATTGCTGACACTCGCCTACTTCGCTAGAGCGACAAGTCAAATAATCTGATGGTGTGTGTACCGAAGGTCTTACAGTACGCACACCACACTTTCTTTCATTATCGCATCAACGTTTTATACGTTATGTACGTTGTGTGTTATCTCCTGAAAAGCATTCGAAACCGTTTTCTGGAGAGAGATATCAAAACTGATTCGAATGATATTGTGTCTTGGCAAGGCATTGTCAAAATGTATCAACTAGTTAGGAAGGGCGGCAAGGCAAGAATGTGCTGCTCTCTCAGTCACAAACACATCAGTCCGAATAATTTTGAAAAAAATGAGTGTTCGACTTGAAACACAAGTGTTAAGTCATTCCGTCTCGGCCGCTATTCTATCAGCGTATTCCACGTCGGAGCTTCAAAGCAAAACAACACTGAACACAGCTTCCTTTGTGGCAAGACTGAACAATTTGTTCCACGCAATGAATATCAAGACCCTCTGTGATTCGAAACCATTCGCCTGTGCTCTGAGCACTCAAAAAAGTTGGTTAGAGGATTATCTACAGGACTCCCTGGATTGGTTAAAAACATGGACGGTCGTCAACCCTCTCCAGAAAAACTGTGAGATTCCTCCATGATTTACGGGCCTTCAGCACACAATTCGTGCTTTGTAAACGCTGTGGAATGACATGAAAAGCGATGGCTATGAGTTCTTCTTAACATCGCGGGTGAACCAAGATCACATAGAAAATGCATTTTCAGTAATCTGCCAACGATCAGGTTTCAACAGGAATCCCAGGTGCCAGGAATTCCACAGAAACTTGCTGTCATAGCATCACTGATGAACCCTGTTGATTCGGCGAAGTGTGTGCCCGACGAGGACTATTCTGTGTTGCAAGGCAACCATTGTGTGACCTCTTCTGCAATTAACGTTAGCATGAATGGAGACTGCGAAAAACATGTTGCGAAAGAAGCTGCACATGAAGCACCTGAGCTTGTGCACGGTGCTGAATTAGAGTTATGGAGTCAGCCAGCGTCTGTAGAGGCTACCTGGCACATAAATGCGTCAAAAAATTTGATTGTGACGTTTGTGTGTCGGAACTGCTTGAAGGCAACAAGACTCTGGAAAGTGCGGATGAAGTCTATATACAGAGTGATACAAAAAGGTACGGCCAAACTTTCTGGAAACATTCCTCACACATAAATAAAGAAAGCTGTTATGTGGACATGTGTCCATGTTAGAGCTCATTTTAGTTTCGTGGACCTACGCTCAATGGAGCACGTTATCATGATTTCATACGGAATACTCTACCTGTGCTGCTAGAACATGTGCCTTTACAAGTACGACACAACATGTGGTTCATGCACGATGGAGCTCCTGCACATTTCAGTCGAAGTGTTCGTACGCTTCTCAACAACAGATTCGGTGACCGATTGATTGATGGGGGCATTTGAAAGCTCCTATCTACGCAACCCCGGTACCAAATGTAGAGACTCTTCTTGCTCGTATTGTGGACGGCTGTGATACAATACGCCATTCTCCAGGGCTGCATCAGCGCATCAAGGATTGCATGCGACGGAGGGTGGATGCATGTATCCTCGCTAACGGACGACATTTTGAACATTTCCTGTAACAAAGTTCTTGAAGTCACGCTGATACGTTCTGTTGCTGTGTGTTTCCATTCCATGATTAATGTGATCTGAAGAGAAGTAATAAAATGAGCTCCAACATGGAAAGTAAGGGTTTCCAGACACATGTCCACATAACGTATATTCTTTCTTTGTGTGTGAGGAATGTTTCCTGAAAGTTTGGCCGTACCTTTTTGTAACACCCTGTATTTTATAAAGCATATGGAACGTCCGCGGAAGACTTGGGCGAATTAAAAGCCCCTTCAGAAAATCTGACTGCCGTAGTTAGATCTAATTTAAAAGTGTTCGACGACGTGTTCAAAAATGCCCATTACTAGTTTGGCGTAAACTGCAGTCTTGTGAATTCAATGATCAATGATGAAGGACACTGAACGTTTGTATCCTCAATGACTTCAGCTTGACCCATACTCAATGCATCGAAAATATATCTTAGATATGCTCTGTAAATTACGGCTGCGGAAGGAGCTACTTTGGATTTCAGCAAAAGACTCAAAAGCATCCAAACTTATCGGGGTGCATAAATAAATTCAGATCATAACTTTGTTATTGCAGAGCTAAAGTTTAATTTTACCTTACTATGTATTATATTTTACTGTGTTTATTTTCTATCTGCGGTTTGCTTACTTATTAACCGCTGTGTCTTTTAATTTCCTTTATTTCATGAGAACAATTATATTTAATACCATATCTATTACATGATTTTGTTTAGATCAGGTGGTTTTTTTTGGGGAAGCTCCGACTTTTCCTCACATTATGTTTTGGGCGCAAAAGGATTTTATATCTATGGATAATATATTATAAATCGAGGTCAGTTTCTACGTGACTCGACGAAATAGATCTTCCTCTTAATCACAATGTAACGTTTTTCTGATTTGCACGTCCATGTACCCATCCCTCCACAAGTAACTTACTATATTCAAATTTTCTTATTCTTCGAACAATCCGCCCTCAAAGGAAAAAAAAGCGATGTTTCTTTATAACAGCTCCTGCTACCTCTTATACGGTTTTTCTTTTAGTGGTCACTGTTGCTTCGTAGAGAAAGTTTTACTAAACCATTCTGGCATTTTAGTCATAGTCGGTAAAAACTGGTCTTTCATCTCTATCTTTACTGTGTAAAAACGAGTAGTTAATTTAAATGGAAGATTTCTCTAATATTACCGTTTGGCCGTTGTATTGCAGAAACGATTTTACCTCGTTATGTCTTCCGTAATATGGGGGATAAACGCACTATAAGGAAGAAGCAAATCAAGCTGCTATCAGCGTATTACTGTTGGCACAGTACAACAAAATTGGTATTCCATTCAGCAATATTAATGTTTTCTTTATTCTAGTAGGTTGTAATTATTTCACAAACGATCGATCAAAACTGCACACTGTCTCTGTTAGAGGCTAGAACAACATAAAAGCGATCATTAGCCAATGTACAAGACTCGGAATACGAATTAATTAAATGCGCTGACCCCTAACTCAGTCAATAGCAAGGAAAACACACTCTTCGTAACAAACAAACAGAACCTAAAATCATTCTATGAATCGGCATGAGCTGAATAAAGGAGCGATTACTTGTGTAATCGTATTCAAGCGGATTATTGATCGTTATGTGACTGGTCGACGTTTTTATTCATTTTCCTATGTCCTATGAAATGAGGATAAAGTAGATATCATTAATTGCAGCGCATGTTCCACTACTGGGGCCTGGAAGCAGTCTGTGTACTGCTGGTCACGAAAGAGGCGCAAAAGGATCTCCACTACATCACTGGATGTATTTCTTCTAGATCCGACTCCTTAGAGCAATCACTTGGACATCATAGTGACAAGATAATAGTAGTAGCAAAAGATCCTATAAGCTCCGGGGCAACTGAGAAACTATCTCGTCCTACCTTAATCGTCTCTTCAAACGCAGCTCTCTGTCTAAAGAAGCAAATGTGAATAAAAACCTGACAAAACTTTTAATCGAAAGCTTCAAACTATTTCTCAAGAAGTCTTCGCAATTTACACTAAGATCATTACTGTACCTTCATCCGGATAAGGCACCTCAACACATCGGCAAAGACAATGAGGGCTAAACAGCTGCAGAAAGGAGCACACACATGGAGAGCTTCGGCAGTTCATTCCAGATCGGATTAAGGTATTTAATTTGTTGTTAAATTGTTGAGGTACGGCGATTAATACTGAAGCTTCAGAATCATCAAACGCAGGAATGACAAGTAAATGGAATTATAGCGTTTCCTTTCTACTTAATATCTGCACGAACAAAATGTTATACACTGTTGCTGAAAATACTGCGTTTAGAATCTGAAAGCTCTTATGATTGTTGCGTTTCTTGTACTATTAAAAATGCGTAAAACTTAATAACGACTGAAGTATGCCAAGTTATATCTCATTTCATAGAAAATGTTGAATAACAGAATGTGCCGGTATATGTCAAGATGATCCATAATTCGTAGTTATACATCTGTCATTACTAGAAAGACAATATGAGAGTTTCATTGCCGTAGGAAGTAGTAACGTCCTGTGTATGTAAGCTTCAATCGAACTCATAATTCATTACATCGCCTTTCAGTTTCTTAAATTAATGGTGGCTTAAGTTGAATACTGCCATGCGCGAACGTGAAAAATCGCCTCTTCTCGACAGTGACGTCACGCGGGAGCGCTCGCTGCCGAACGCTTTGGCCCAATCTTCTATTTATTAACCTTGTTGCTGCCTTTACAGATACAGCTACGCTCAGTCGGTCTCTCCCCTCTGTCACCCCACAACGCTGCCCTCAGACGTCAGTGATGCCGAATGACATCTTCTGTCGTCTAACCCCCGGGACAGTGGTTCAGTGGTTGAGGGGGGGGGGGGGGGGCTTCCTCTCTGTATATGTTACAATGTGGCGACACAAAGAATCTGGCGCTCACCTGACCAAGGCTAAGCCGCTTGTAGCGGAAACAAAAGTGGACCTGTGGCCCAGTTTCGGCAAAACCAGGTCCGCACAATAGTGTACCTGAGCACGTGGACAGGGCGAAGCGAGCCATCCCGTTAGCCACAGAGAAAGTGGAGTGGGTGACTGCTGACCTGAAGGGGGGCAAACACTACTGGAAGGCAGCGGGACATAACTCGCTAGTCAAAAAATACTATCTCGAGAATACTACCTGGAAAACAGAGCCTTCACTGGGAGTGTAGACCCCTAATTTTTTCCGTTACTGTTCTAAACATTCATGGTGGTGTCTGTTTGTCTTATATCGTGTCTCCTTACCACTTTCGCTCAACGACGCTCTGAGCGTGTTTTTTAGGGAATTGACTAGTTTGAACCTGGGACCTGTTGCTGGTAAGGAGACGCCAGACTACACATGACTTATAGAATTCAGAAGAGTTCAGTGAGACTAGCGATGATATAACCAAATGCTAAATGATTTCAGCGTCTCGTAGTGCGGAGATGGACGAGCGCTGCACCTGTGCTGACTAGCGGAACTATGTACACAACAGGTAGTTCGCAAAACACTAGTTTCTTTCTGTGTCAGTATTTCGAGACATGGGGGAATACTGTTGTACCACACAGTTCTGTATTCATATTTTTGACTTACAACAATGTGATGCACTACTATTACATTTTGCAGTCGTTATAACGTGCCCACCTGTCAAAGTCCTGAGTAACCACCATTTGCAGAACGGATCGCTGCGAGACGTGCAGGAAGAGTGACAGTGAGGTTCTGGAAGCTACCGATGGAGATGTGGAGCCTTGCTGACTCCAGCGCTGTGGCCAGCAGCAGATGGTTTCTCGGTTGAGGATTCACGGCGCTAACAGCCCGATCGAGCTGGTCTCACAGATTATCGACTTGGTTTCAAATCTGTGGTTTGGTGACTACAGGAAGTTACCAATTGTTTCTTTCACAATTTACGACGCACATTAGATATCCCGCTGAGACCTCTACAGCAGTACCAGCAGAGCTTGGGGGGGGGGGGGGGGGACGAGTTACGAAATGACGTGTAATTCACGATACTGCCGCTAGGAGACTAGTAAGCAGCAATGGCTGACAATGGAAAACTGACGACACAGCAACGATCGGCAATTGTGTTACTTCATGAAACGAAAAGCCTTGTTGTGACTCAGAGGCGTCTTCAACAACAGTTTAACACACGATGGGTCCCTTGCAAGAAGACCATCCACAGGTTGTACGATAAATTTGTACAGGAAGGAACAGTATTGGAAGCGAAGCCGGAGAGTATTGAAGCGGTACGAGTTGCTGTTCAGAGAAGTCCCGGGAAATCGTGCAGAAAGGCAGCAGTGCAACTGGGAATATCCAGACGATCCGTTCAAAGCATTCTTAAAAGTGACCTCCATATGTACCGATACGAGATGACCTGCCCACAGAAGCTCACTGAAGAACACAAGCAGCAGAGACCACTGTTAGTCAGTGGGCGGAGGACAGGGAAGAAACTCTCAACAAGGTTTGGTTTTCAGACCAGGCGCATTTTCATTTAGACGGTGTGGTTAACAAACAAAATGTACGCTTTTGGGCCACTGAAAACCCACAAGAGCTTCATGAACGACAACATTATGCTCTGAGGATTACAGCGTGGGCAGCAATTTCCAGTCACGGACCATTTTTCTTTGAAGAAACTGAACAGTGAGCGTTATTTCAACATGCTTCGCAATAGCTTCATTCCACAGCTTCTTACTACTGCCTTTCCCTTCAACACACAGTGGTTCATGCAAGATGGAGCAAGGCTACATACTGCATAACGCTCACTCTTCTGACGATTGTTGCAAGGCGTTTGCTTTTTAACGTTTCACGCCGTACACGTCAACGGCCATCTCTCACCTGCAAAGGCTACCTGTCACCACTGGATGGACGTCCTGTTCCCTTACTGGCGTGCGAAGTCCAGGCTTCGTCGCCACAGCTGCATGAACCAGGCACGTGTTGCAGAGTGCCCTACCCAGCAACGTGAGGACACGCTGTTGATAGACCCTTGCTTCATCTGGGCGATCAGTTGCTCAACAGTTCCATGTTTATTAACCAGTACACATATCCGCAGCTGTCGTTCACCTCTGTCATCTGTGCGGCCTATGACCAGTTTAACCGCCCCGGCGCCGGTTTTGGATACCGCCATTTTACCATGCAAGGATTGCTTTGACCGCGGCGACTCGCGAACAGGTTGCAAAGTTAGCTTTTCTGAAATGCTTCCACCCTTGGCCTGAAAGGTCACCTGCCGTTTGTGAGTGGTTTCTGCGTGTTCATGTCGAATATAGGCGGTGGTCATATTAATGTGGCCCACAGGGGGAAGGCCTCAGACACGGCCAACGGATACGGCTCAAATTTGGCAGGTCTTGTGTACAACCTAAAACCAAGGAATCTAAGTTATTTTGGGTCAACACCCCCGAGTTTTTGAGAAAATCACCCATAAAGGTTGTGAAGAGCAATCGACTCAAAATTGGAGGGATCGATAGATGATTGTAAATAGAGCATTTTTCATCATCGGGTATGGGGTCCGCAAACGCAAACTTTTCCAGAAATCGAGGAAAGAAACTTATATAGTGGTTGCTTGGTTGTTTGGAGGAAGAGAGCAGACAGCGAGGTCATCGGTCTCATAGGATTAGGGAAGGATGGGTAGGGAAGTCGCCCGTGCCCTTTCAAAGGAACCATCCCGGCATTTGCCTGGGGCGATGAAATCACGAAAACTTATATAACTGCCGCTTCTGTACCCACATGGTAAACGCTATTCGGCGATAGCTCTGATAGCGCACCGGCCAAGGTAACTGGCTGGGACTCGAAGAACCCGGGTTCGAATCTCGAAAGATATGACACAGCAAACAATAACTAGTTACTAGAGCACAAAAAGACGAGCTAATTACTACAAACTACATACAGTACCCGTCATATGGTACTTACGAAAGGACACTGTATTCATTCACAAAACGTATTTCATTCGGCGCATTAACGATGGAAAAATCACTACATGTATCCGCGAGGTTCGCGGCAGCCTCATGACGGAAAACAACTCTTTTCGATTGACTTCTATGAGGCTCGTGCTGGATACCTTCACTCTTCCAAGTTCACAACTATGATATGACGAAGAGGCAACCGGGGCAACATAACTCTCCCAGCGTGAATTCTCTCCCGTGCCTCGCTGTAAACAAGCGTCGCGCGGTTGGCTGTGATCCCTCGTGAGGAAGTCGCAGCACTCTTACTCGGAGTTGTTTTTATGTGACAAGGCTTAAAAGTTTAGTACTTTACTAACTCACGACGTTTGGGAAATTAGTTTGCCTACCTTAATATTATCATTCCTTATTGATTTTCTTACCTTAGTAACCCTCCTATCCCTATCAATTGAAATATGGAAAAATACAGATGAAAAGAATAACATCCGCTAGGTTTCTTTGAGATACGAACCCGGATTCTCCGACTCCCAGCCAGATACCTTAGCCATTGCACTATCGGCGCTGCCGGCGCAAAGCGTTTTGCATGTCGGTACAGAAATGGCAGTTGTAAAAGTTTCTTACCCCCATTTCTGGAAAAGTATGTGTTTTCGGACCACATACCTGATGATGAAAAATCCTCTACTTACAATTATCTATCGCTACCGCTAATTTTGAATTTATTGCTCGTCATAACCTTTAGGGGCGATTTGCTCAAAAACGAGGGGGTGTTGGCCCAAAGTATCTTAGATTACTTCGTTTTAGGTTGTACACGAGCGACCTGCCAAATGTGAGCCGAATCCGTTGGCCGTGTCTGACGCCTTCCCCTTGTCAGTAGTGAGATGAAAACGAATTTATGACTGACGTGGTAGCGGTCAGCCGCCAGCCAACTGTAGTTCTCTCTTGAACGCCATGGGCTCGCTTTTTTGCCTATTTCGTAAGAACAACCCCCCACACCCCGCTATTCTCCTCTCTCCCCCCCCCCCCTCACACACACACACACTCCTCCCCCCTCTGCATTCAACGGTGCCGCCTCCTCAGTTTACCATGCCGTGAGTGCAGACCGTCAAACACAAAGTTATTTTATTCGAAGTATGGCCACGGCACAGGGCATCGAGAGAGGCTGGACTAAGAAGACAGTGGACGTGCCCAGTCACTCAGCAACGCTGGTCATTGCACATGTTGCTGCTGGCATCAGACTTGTACTGATATCTTCCGACTGACCTTTCGCATTTGTGAAGTTGATGTTCCATGGCAAGACTGATACTGCTTCGCCATTCACATTCAACATTCGCAAAAATCTTCTACCATCAGCTGATTACGAACACAGTCTCTACCCCAGAGTTAGGATGGATTTACGCGGGGTGTTCCAACTACCTCTGAGATTGTAATTTGATGTGGAATTGGATTGGATCAAAGGTTGTATCGTTCCAGTGCCTCTGTTCTCTTACACTACCAAAAAACACTTTAATTATATATTCTAAGAAATATAACACTCACTAACATTTTTTAAAGGCCCATGGTATCTTTTGCACTGGAACGGCAGGTCTGTGTGAGAGAGAATCGGTGATACAACTCTTTGTAGATCTAACACAGTGAATTGTGATTTTCCGTACTGTTATTGTGGCCATCCGAATGGTGCACGGTCTGGGAGTTTAATCTCCATGGAAACTGGCGCCATTGTGCCCAGTGGTACGTTAGGTCTACGTCACTGTCGACGAAGAATGGAGACTGGAATAAACTTTCGGGCTGTCACCATTCAAATGGCCTCAATAAGAGCTCGAAAATTTTAATTACCAGCTCGACAAAATAAAAGTACGAAATATTTTGTTCGTTTGCAGTCCTGGTGCGCACAGAAATCTCCGTCCACCGCACTGCAGCCCGCCTCTAGAGGAGCCGCAACAAAATGGTGCAACCTATTGCTAATGTGAAGTACCGAGCGATCATTGTTTCGTGCAGCAGCTGAGATATTTCAGTTCTGTCAGGCGAATCCAGAAGACTTCTCTAGCCTTCTGAATTTGTCTGACGCAACTGCAACACGATTGGTGTAACCCCGCACAAATAGCTGTGTCACGGGATTTTAGTGTATGGCGCAGAACTATAAGTATGTTCCGATACTTTAATATGAGTTACAAACTTCATGAATTCATAAACGGCGCATATTATTCGTTAAGGTGACCTGTAAAAAGAAAAAAAAAATCAATTTCGATAACATCTGCGGAAGCAAACGATAATTCTGCTTTCCGGTAACTCGAACGATAGGAAAAAAAGAGGGAACAGTACCTGCTTTACTTTTCCTATTTCATTAAGACAAACATTTACATCTACATCATACGCCGCAACCCATCGGATTGTGTGTGGTCAAGGATGTCTGGTAACACTACCACTAATTGATCCCCCCTACCCTGTTCCACTCGCCAAGCGAAGCGTTGGAAGAATAATTGTCGGTAAGCTTCTGTATTGGCTCTAATTCTTGGAATTTCTCGTCGTAGCCATTACTTGAGATGTGTGTGGGAGAAAGTAATATGTTTTACGACTCTCCCCAGTAGGAGTTCTCTCGAATTTCAATAGAAAATCTGTCCGTGATTCAGAACGCCTCTCTTCTAACGTCTGCCAATGAAGTTTGTTGGCCGTCAGGTGTGGCCGAGCGGTTCTAGGCGCTTCAGTCTGGAACCGCGCGGCCGCTACGGTCGCAGGTTCGAATCCTGCCTCGGGCATGGATGTGTGTGAGGTCCTAAGGTTAGTTAGGTTTAAGTAGTTCTAAGTTGTAGGGTACTGATGACCTCAGATGTTAAGACCCATAGTGCTCAGAGCCATTTGAACCATTTGATTTGGAGTTTGTTGAGCATCGCGGTAACGTTCTCTCGCCGACTAAACGATCCCCTGGCGTAACACACGGATCGTCTTTGGATTCTAGGGGTCCTACCTGGTAAATATCGTATACTGATGAATAATATTCAGGAATCGGTCGAACAAGTGCCTTCGTGGGTAAGTTACATTTCCATAAAATTCTTCCTATGAACCTCAGGTGGCATCTACTTTTCCTACTATACTGAACCTCCAAAGAAATTGGTATAGGTATACGTATTCAAATACAGAGATGCTTAAACAGGCAAAAGGCCTATATAAGACAGCAAGTGTCTGGCAAAGGTGTTAGACAGGTTACTGCTGCAACAATGGTAAGTTATCAGGTTTTTAGTGAGTTTGAACGTAGTGTTATATCGGGTCACGAGAGATGGGACACAGCATCTCCGAGGTAGCGTTGAAGTGGTAATTTTTCCGTATGTCCATCTCACGACTGTACCGTCAACATCAGGAGTCCGCTAAAACATCAAATCTTGCTGCGGCTGGAAAAAGATCCTGCAAGAACGGGACCAACGACGACTGAAGAGAATCGTTCAACGTGACAGAAGTGCAAACATTCCGCAAACTGCTGCAGCTTCAAAGCTGGGTCATCAACAACTGTCAGCGCACAAACCATTCAACGAAACTACATCGACATGGGGATTCAGAGACGAAGGCCCACTCGTGTACCCTTGATTACAGCACAACAGGAAGCTTTATGCCTTATCCAGGCCCATCAACACCGACATTGGATTATTGATGACAGAAAACATGTTGCCTGTTCGGACGCATCTGGTTTATAATTGTATCGAGTGGATGGGCATGTACGGGTATGGAGACAACCTCACGCATCCATGGACCCTGCATGTCAGCAGGGGATTGCAACAGCAGGTGGAGGCTCGTACGTAAGCATCCTGTCTGATCATCTGCCAACATTCATGTCCAATGTGCGTTCCAACGCACTAGGGCAATTCCAGCTGGACAATGTGACACCCCACTCGTTCAGAATTGCTACAGAGTGGCTCTTCTGAGTTTAAACACTTCAGTTGGCCAGCAAACTCCCCAGATGAATTGCTACATAGTGGTCCTTCGGAATTTAAACACTTCCACTGGCCAGCAAACTCCCTAGATTTGATCATTTTTGAGCATATCTGGGATGCCTTAGAACATGCTGTTCAGAAGAGATCTCCACCCCTTTGTTCTCTTACGGATTTATGGACAGCCCTGGAGGATTCATGGTGTCAGTTCCCTCCAACACTATTTCAGACATTATTCAACCCCATGCCACGTCGTGCTGCAGCACTTCTGCTTGCTCGAGGGGGCCCTACACGATAGTAGGCAGGTGTACCAGTTTCTTTACCTCTTCAGTGTGTTTTTTTTATGTGGCCATTGCACTTCAGGTCGCTCTGAATAGTTAGTCCTAGATACTTTACGGTAGATACTGAATTCAATAAGAAATCTGGTCTGGTAGTCGATAAGCTCTTATTTTATTCACTGAACGGCAGTGCAGGACGCTGTCAAGGAACACGGCATCAGCGTGAGCGTCTTTGTCTACAGTGCAATGAATCTCATACAGGAGCAGAGCGAGTTGAGTTCCGCAAGATCTCTGTTTACGGAATCAGTGATGAAGAAAAGTACTGAAACTTCCTGGCAGATTAAAACTGTGTGCCCGACCGAGACTCGAACTCAGGACCTTGGCCTTTCGCGGGCAAGTGCTCTACCAACTGAGCTACCGAAGCACGACTCACGCCCAGTACTCACAGCTTTACTTCTGCCAGTATCCGTCTCCTACCTACCAAGAAAAGTACTGACGTCCAGCTCACTTGGCCAATTTCAGTGTACATCCGGCCTAAGTAAGTACTGTTCCCAAAATTTCATTTGAGATGAAAGATTTTTATTCGTACGTTGAGATTTTTCTTTTCTGTGTAAATGGATTTGATAAGATTCAACTCTGAGGGTAGATTTGGTGGTTAGAGGAATCCTGATTACTTTTCTCAGATCATGGCAGAATATTAAGGTGGACACGGAGGTGGTTTATCCACACAACACATGTGGCACCCGCTTAGGGGCTGCGTAACGTCAGGAGCCCAGCGCCCACTCTCCGGTTTTTCGAGTGAAAATTAGCAGTTTTGAATTGAAAGTAGTAGCACTGTTACGATTATCTACACGTGATGGTGCAGAATTTTACAAGCACTGAAAATAATTCTTCAATGACATAAAATTGTATGTATTATCGGACGTTTGAACGCAATATCGTAGTTCTGTTTTAGTAAATCACATTTTGCGTATTGAAAATTGGCTTGAAAATACTTAGATGTTCTGTACCTCTGTGATATGGAATTACTGCAGTCTTGACTACAATCAATCCTGTTGGGAGAATATCCACAACCTAGTGTTGTAAGTAGGCTGTTTAGTTTTTTTTAATTGGTAACGCCGCCGCCACGTAGCGCTCTGTATAAAAATCACTGGCTGTGCCGTGTGCAGTCTGTGGCTGGTTTGCATTGTTGTCTGCCATTGTAGTGTTGGGCAGCGGCAGCTGGATGCTAACAGCGCGTAGCGTTGTGCAGTTGGAGGTTAGCCGCCAGCAGTGGTGGACGTGGGGAGAGAGATGGCGGAGTTTTGTAATTTGTAAGACTGGATGTCATGAACTATCATATATTTTTTGACTATTAAGGTAAATACACTGTTTGTTCTCTATTAAAATCTTTCATTTGCTAACTATACCTATCAGTAGTTAGTGCCTTCCGTAGTTAGAATCTTTTATTTAGCTGGCAGTAGTGGTGCTCGCTGTATTGCAGTAGTTCGAGTAACGAAGATTTTTTCTGAGGTAAGTGATTTGTGAAAGGTATAGATTAATGCTAGTCAGGGCCATTCTTTCGTAGGGATTTTTGGAAGTCAGATTGCGTTGCGCTAAAGATATTGTGTGTCAGTTTAAGCACAGTCTAGTAAAAATTTTTCTAAGGGGACGTTTCAGTGTCGTAATGGACATAGAAATAACCGCTTCAGTTATAAGGCTTTTCTTTTTAAATTCACGACCGATTTCGGGCTATCAAATGCCCGTCATCAGCTGCAATTACTGAAAACAAGCAAGAGAAGTGCGGTAAAAAAATCTTTACATACGCTTGTATGCATAAAATAAAACGACTGGGGACTATCAGCCGGCCGCGGTAGCCGTGCGGTTCTAGGCGCGCAGTGCGGAACCGCGCGACTGCTACAGTCGCAGGTTCGAATCCTGTTTCGGGCATGGATGTTTGTGATGTTCTTAGGTTAGTTAGGTTTAAGTAGTTCTAAGTTCTAGGGGACTGATGACCTCAGATGTTCAGTCCCGTAGTGCTCAGAGCCATTTGCACCATTTTTGACTAAGGACTATCATTCATAAAATTCTAACCGTGGTCAGGCTAGGTATGTCACTAAATGGCATATGTTTATCGCTTATGGCAACAATGTTATGGTTCAATTAGTTTTTTTCTGCACCTTTTTAGGAATTACTTCCAACAGAATTATGCACACTTTTAACTGTTTCATTAAATTCTGATTACGGCATACTAATTGAACGCTGCTAAATGTATAGCCACTAAATAGCATGCTTGTGCCATTCACTTACGGCGAGAACTCTATTGTTCATTTAGGTTTTATTCTGCACAGATCACTTTAAGCTAACTGTTTTTTCTGTAGTGGTTTTTGGCACCCATTTGTTTTGTTTACTCATCTCAATGCATTCAATAATACTTAAAACATTTTCTTATTATTCTTTTCTACACAACGTTTGCATCGTTTACGTCACTTTATAATATTTTCCCTCGTATTCTACATTCCCAATCACTGTTTGATCTTTATAAACGACAGTTCAGGTTCGTTTTATGTTATGCATACAAGCATATGTAAAGATTATTTTTGTTTTACAGCACTTACCTTATTTGTGTCAGTGTGCAAATTGACAAAACGTCTGAACTGTCTTCTCAAGCCCAGGGTGTTAAACGGACATTCTAAATAAATATGGACTTGGCCCTGTAAGGCAGTTAATGTCATGTGCGGATCGTAACAAAAATCATTAGAAATGCTGCTGTCACATAACTAGAATGCATGAATCAATAAAGGTGAAAGTTTGGGGTCCATTCTAGAACAATAAAACAGCTACTCCCTTTTGTATTCTATGTATAATTTATCAACTGTGCTTTCAGGGATCAAGTGATACTCATCAGTCATGTTCAATTACTTTTGACACTCAATAACAAAATATTGAACTATTGGACATATTGAATTGACTATTATTAAAATCGTTATCTCTACACATAAAATTTGTTGTCACAGGAAAGCATGATCAAAAATCTTCATTAACTCATTTACATCTATGTTGTTGTAGCTGGTCAATGCACTGAGTTGGCGTAGAACAAATTTAATTTTTGTACAAATGAAAAAACTCATGTACTCAATGTGAGGGCAGGTTAGTATCCAAGCTTTTGATACTCAGTGGTCAAAGCGTACGCAAGATGAAGTGAGCAAAATCTAGACTCAACATTTGCTGTGGTCTAATGCATGATGGTACTTTACCAAGCGGTATCTGCAACGGCGTTGTCTCCGTGCTGGATCTGAAACGTAATTCCCTACTCTGGCCTTCACTGAAATCACTGTTTCTACTTTCCTGTATTCTGTGGAACGTTAATCTTTCCTTAGCCGAAATAATGGCTATTGGGTTGGAGGGACTTGCACAATTTCATTGCCCGCAAAAATTCCCGGAGGAATAATTATCTACCTCTTTGCCATCTGTCGCCAAGATATGTGAAGCGTATCGTCCTTGCTTCGCAGAAACCAAAACTCTCAATGCTCCCTCTTATTTCCTCACACTTTGAAACGTCCCCTTAGAAAAATTTTACACGACTGTGCTTAAACTGACACACAATAGTTTTTAGCGCAACGCAATCTGACTTCCAAAAATCCCTACAAGAGAATGGGCCTGACTAACATTAACCTATACGTTTCACAAATCACTTACCTTACAAAAATCTTCGTTACTCAAGCTACTGCAATACAGCGAGCACCACTACTGCCAGCTAAATAAAAGATTCAAACTACTGAAGGCACTAACTACTGATAGGCATAGTTAGCAAATGAAAGATTTTAATAGAGAACAAACAATGTATTTACCTCACTAGTCATAATATATATAGCAGTTCATGACACCAATTCTTACAAATTTCAAAACTCCGCCATCTCTCTCCCCACGTCCACCACTGCTGGCGGCTCACCTCCAACTGCGCAACGCTATGCGCTGTTAGCATCCAGCTGCCGCTGCTCAACACTACAATGGCAGACAACAATGCAAACTAAACACAGACTGCACACGGCACAGCCAGTGATTTTCATACAGAGCGCTACATGGCGTTACCAATAAGAAAACCTAAACAGCCTACTTACATAGCCCCCATGCTCCCCACAAAAAATTTTACAAATTGTTTTAGGTACTGGCCGATAATGATTTGATAAAATTTTTCAATATTACAATAACAAAGATATCAAATGCCCACACTTATTGATAGAATGTTGGTCAAAAGCTAAAATTTTCTCAGAGTCCACAAAGACAGTCCTGATTGTTCATCACAGTAAAATTGCAGTGTTTTTCTCAAAGTCTGAGCAATAAAAGAAATTGCACTTGGAAGTAGTGGATTTCTAAGCAGTCTTGAAGAAGTAGTGTTGTCCTTCCAATGGAAAGACAGTGCTGACTCTTGACATGCAGACAGGTAATGGGCCACAACAGAGCAAACCCACAGCAGAGTCAGTCGAAGTTGAAGACTATTGGTAGGTAGGTCATCACAGAGCAGACCCACTGTAGTCCTGGTAGAGATTAGGGTATTGGTGGGCCACCAGAGGTACAGACCCACTGCAGTCCTTGAAGAAATAATGATATCGGTCGGTCATCAAAGGTGTAGACCCACTGTAGTCCTTGTAGAGATGGTCAGCAGCCATCTGTTTGACTGTGCAGGTGCACAATCACTATTGAAGAGTCTTGCGAATAATATAGCAAGTCCATAACCACCACTTGTGCACTCAAATTTTTTTTGAAATGTCCTTAGAACCAGCAATGCTGTTATCCAGTCCCTTGCTGAATTATTAACACACGTGCAAACACTATCAGTCCCTACTTCTCACATATTGTCCATATACTATGACCAACAGAAACATGTGCAGTGGAATGTAATTTACAAGTTACTTAATTTGATGACCTGGTGTCAATTACAATTTTATAACATGAAAATACAATAACAAAGGTACAAAATACATCTTTAAATAACATAACAATACAGAGAACATTTGGAGTAGTACAGGCTTTACAAAAGAATCGAAATAACAAATTCATAGGTGTTGCAAAAATTATGACATAAGTACATACATAAAAGATCAGAATAATTATTGAAACATCAACTTCACACATGAGCATTAGTACAAAACAGAATAAATAATGTGTCAACATCTTTACAAAGTAAATAACATGCTATTAATGCAAATTATATTTGAGGATAACAGTATTCCTCATCATACTGAATGTAGCTTAGTATTAGAAAAATTCTGCAACATAAGTCTTATCAGATAAACATATAAAGACAGGAAGAACATAAATACACAAGGGTACACAAACACATAGTGGGATAACACAAGGAAAGGACAGGGTTTGTTTTACTGCAGTATTTTGCAAACAAAACTTTCTTTACTTCTCGGAGATCTCCCTTCGTTCTTTATTATTTCCAAAAAGTCCTATCTATACCTGATTTCTGTACTTTTTTCGTATAACTTCTCAATGCATTTCTTCCAATCCATCGCAAAACATTCTCTTATATAGGCTACCCCCTCTTAAGCTAACTTAAATCTACTGAGCTCAGATGCTTAACTAAGGGATGAGGCACTGCAGCAGCACAAAACAATTTACACAAACAGCAATGTTAAAAAATGGAAATTGGCAAAAAAAGGCAGCAATATTACAACTAATATAAGGCAATGCGCAGCAAACAAGAAAAATAAATCAGTAATAAAATTGGCTTAATCTAGTAATACAAAGTGACATTCAGTAGCACTATGCCTGGCACATAGCAGCAGCAGCAAATGCTATAAATTATACCTAAACATGACAAAGCTCAAGCAGAAAAAATATTACACTAAAGACAACAATGCAGATAAGGGAAATGAATATTCACATCTTAATTTCTATATAATTAAAATGGTGCACCACTACTTATCCAATGAAATAAATTACCAAGTACTCGAAAAAAAAATTATATATACAGTTACTGTTATTAGTCGCTTCTTATTGCTCTTTCCATTCCAAGAGTTCCTTTTTCGCAGAATGTGGATCATAAAATAATTATTTAATAGATCTGTCGACAGAAAGTGTTCACATTAGCAAATGCATTTAATTTTATAAAACCAAAGCTGCAACACAGCTGGAAAACAGATATCAAATGAAATAAGCAACTATGGACAAAGCATAAAAATATCATTCAATAGTCATGTGACATTTTATAAGTTAGTAGAATTCTCTCAACTTTCGTAGAAAGACGTTTGTTATAATCAGGTGTCAGTTGTAAGTATCTTTCTCAGTAATGAGCGTGTCGTATTTGCGGTGCTTTCTACAAAAGAATGTCAATAGAAAGGATAATGGCCTTTTTTTTTTACCTATGCCTCTGAAAGGCACACACTAATGGCTTTCTTTTGTCAGGTGGTTGTCGCGCAGCTGGGTGCCCACGACGCATTACGTGCAGGTGGTCACTTAACTGTCTTACCGAAATATTACGACATCAGTTTTCCGCTACAGTGGCAGTCTCATGTAAAAAATTTCACAGGTCAAGAATTTGCGTTACACATCTGTAGAAACAAAATTCTATTAATATAACAGTGTCCAAAAATTTTTGGCGGCCTTGTGATACATTCACGCGTATACACACATTTCATAACTCTTAAAGTACGATTCTTGGTTTCCAACATCCTTTTTCACAAACCAGAGTCCCTAACCACTACTCATTCCTTACCTTATTACACATATGTATATTCGTTGACACTTCTTCAATATGTCATCATAACAGATACGTAGCATAACCAAATAACTCATATAGCATCAGCTTAAGCATACTTCAGCAGCATAATTCACATCGTCGTCGTAATAATAACATCATAACACCACAGTCAAATTCTCAAAATCTCCGTAGCTTCCTCCAATAATTTCAAAACCTAAAAAAATTCTCTGCTCATGTCAAAAGTGTCATCTACCTCAAACGTACTTTAAAAATCATGATACCATACCAAATATGTCATTCAAAGCTCTCATAGTATCACAATGGTTCCGAAAAAATGTGAACAGTTCACAAAGTACAGAGAAAATACAATTTCGTAAGTGTGAAGTTATCCAACGGTGTAATTACGTAAACATCTGTCACGGATGAAGTAAAATAAATGTTTGTCTCTCTCAGTTAAATGATCAGATAGCTGTGTAATTAATGTGTTAGAGAAATATGGTACCAATGTGTAAAGTTGTATAAGCAAATACCATATTAGCTAGGGCTCCTTGTGCTTGCCAAACACATGATACACAAAGTAAGCGTGTACCCCCCTGAGGATAATGTAATTATATCCTCAGGTGTTACAGATTACAGCAATGGAATGAAATGTATCACGGAAAAATTTCTTTGTAATTCAAATATGTTGAAAAATAAATAGTTTAATGCGTGTCCTGTAGCGCTAAATGTGCGTCTTGCTGTAAGACAATCTCTGTGGAAGTGTCGTAGTTGTTGTCCTCCGAAAGCTAAGTTCTGCAGAAGTCAATGTACTTACCTCATGATAAACGAAATTGAAATGCTTTGCGTATAGATATCTTAGTTATTACGCTTATTGCCGTGATGAAGTAAGTACTGTACTGTACGTATTGTTGTGCTACAGAAAAGGCTGTCTCATTGTAGCTATACCACAAACGTTACTACTAAAACATGTTTTACTTTCCAGGAAAATTCCGAAAAACTGTGCAGATATAAAACAGATAAACTGCAAAAGCAACATTGTAAATTGTCACTCATTAGTAGCGTCGTGATAAAATCGTGTAGCTGTCACATAAACTAACCACTGTATCATCTGGTATCTCACAGAAAGTACTTAAATCCAGAATGTATTTTCAAGTAAACCAAAATGTTGCATTAAAATCTCATTAGCAGTACTGGTAACTGTTCTAGGTATGTCAGCCTTACAGTCATTACGTAATCGTGCAACTAACAAGCAAGAATGTACACGCACAATAACACTGTAATGTCTGTTCACTATAACAATGCATTCATAATTTCTGTTAAAATAAGTTCTCTTGGTTCTTGACTGGGTATTTAATTTCAAACGTTGTTGCATGTTAACAGTTTCTCAGAGTGACAAATTGTACTAGCAGCGTGAAGTGAAAAATTTTATGGCAAAGACTAAGTTAAAAAGCAGATTATCTCTCAATAAACGGTTTTACATGTGAAATATGGTGAAATCCTTTACTCTTCATAGTACTTAGACTTTCAACTTGAACGCAATTATCATGCGGTATACGTCGGTAAGGAACACTGGAATTTTGCTCAAGGTTAGCGTCTATGTTATTTTTCTCAGAGCCAGCCGGCGCACGTGGCTGCCTGCGGTGGGCCAGCCGGTGGGAGTCATTGTCTGTTTCTTTGTTGGAGCGCGTCGGTATTGGGATTAGGAGACCTAACTTCTACAAATTCACCTTGCCGAGAGGGCCCTGTTCTGTTTGAATCCCGCCAGTTCTGATCCAATTCAGGTCTGTCGTTACGATCATATCGTCTGTCGTCATGTCGGTAATTTCTGTAATTAATTTCTTGTCGGTCACGTGGTGGAGAATTTCTCCCTGAATCGTAACTGCGCGCTGGACCGTTGCGTCTGAAGTTATTCCGTCTCCCTTGATAATAATTATTTTGGTTCCCGTATTGTCTGTTTCTCTGATTGTGTCTGTGATATTCATTACTACGGAAATGCGGTCTTTCTCTGTAACTATTACTCTGCCAGTGGTTGTCATATGGGTGGTGTATTGTTTTCGTCACGATTTGTGTTGTGAGAATAGCCTTGTCGTGTCCAGTTATTATTTCTTTCATCGCGGAATTGCGACGGATGTGACCTGTAATTGTTGTGTTCCTGTTTTCGCGTTCCGCGATTGTCAGTGTCAATTTCTAATTCTTGTAAGAGTCCCTGAAAAGCTTCAATGTCGTCTTTGCAGCGGCCTGCCAAAATAATATGCCGTAAATGTTCAGGCAATTTGATTAAGCAAATGCGGATGAGTTCTGACGGGCTGTATGGGTTTGACAGGTACTGATTCTTGTGCAACATGTCTTCAAAATATTTCACAAGACTGGAAAATTCAGATTGTTCGAAATGTTTCATCATCATGATGCCATGTTTTACTCGGTCTTGTGTGGCTTGGGACCAATATGCTGAGAGGAAGGCATGGTAAAATTCTCCTTCACTGTGGCAATCGTGAATGACCGATCGCATTCTTACAGCTGGTTCATCCTCCAAGTAGCCACACATAAATTCTAATCTGTGCTCTAGTGACCAGTTGGGAGAAAAACAATGAGAGAATTGATGGAGCCACGCTTGTGGATGAATGTCGTTGCCAGAATTCTTAAATGTTTTGAATTTACGTGTAGTAATGAACAGCTTATAGTCAAAATCATCGTCTAAGCGGGTAGCATATCGGTCATTGTTACGTCGTGTCGGCGGTTCCATCTCAGAATTCGGTGTACCTTGCCAATTTCTTTCATAATTTCCGAAGTGCCCTGTGTTATTATTTTGTGGCTGTTCCGTATTTCTATGTCCCTCTTCCCGTATTGGAGCGCGAGTGTCCTCTGAAATACGTAATTGTTGTATTACCTGTGTCAGCTGATCTTGTACTTCCCGGATTTCTCTTTGGTGTTGAGTACTAATTTGATTCAGACTTTGTTTGAATTTCCTAATTTGTTCGCACTCTTCTGTGTCATTAAAGACTACCGGTTTTGTGTCATTCAAATTATCATCTACCTTCGTAGATAAATTAGTGAACTGATCCGAAAGTTCGGCTACTTTCTCCGATAGTGAACACATTTCCTCAGTGTGTTTTTCTGAACCAAGTTTCAGAGTGTCCATTTGTGTTGAAATCGAATCTACTGTGTCCTTTAAGTTTTCCTGAGTTCTTGCAAGTTGCGTAACAGAATCGGTGGATGCAACTGAGTCCATTTTAGCTTGCAAGGTGTCGTGATTTTCACGAACAACAGTTTGCAATTCTTTTATGGCTGCTTCGTGATTCTGTAATGAGTTTTCATGCCGCGAAAAAATAGGTTGAAAATGCTCACAAATTTGTGTTTTTACGTCATTACAGATTTTTTGACATTTCGATTCAATGTTATGTAACTCAGTAGTTAAATCTTCACGTGTTTGTTCAAGTGTGGTGTCTAACTTCCGAAGATTATGTTCCATTGTGTCCAACTTTAGAAGCTTTTGCTGTGTTTGTCTCTGATTTTGTTCCATTGTGTCTAACTTCTGAAGCTTTTGTCCCATTTCTTGCATTATTTGTAATAACAATGCACTGGTGTCTGAAACACGTTCCTCAGTGCCATTCGGCAATGCATTTGAACCGGCAATATTCGCAGTTTGAAAAACAGAAAATGTGTCTTGACTTATTTGAGAAAACGGTGAGGACGCAATGTACAGTATTTCCTAGATTGTGTCCTGTCCTTTCGGATTCCTGAGGCGAGCTGTTGCCAACCGATCGATCGATAATGCTTCCCTGTTCACTAATTGTTTCACTGCCTACACCATTGTTTGCAGCCCGCTCCATTTCCCTATGTACAATTACCAAATTACTACTTTGAACATTAGTTAATTCATTACACGGTGGCGCTAACACACTGCTTTCGTCTTCACTGTCATTTCTCAGTTTACTTTAGAGCCTAGTATTACGTTCTTCACACGCCATTATTGTCATAATATTTCACACGACAACACAGAAAAGCACAATTTGAAGAACAAAAATAAGAGAACACATTAACATAGCACTGAAAATAATATCTAGTTAATTGCAAGCGAAGCTGCGAAATACTTGGTGCAACTCTACATGCATGCCACAAATATTTTACTGTACAACAATGAAAGACTGCAACTACAAAGGAAATTCTCTCTATGATTACGCGCTATCAATAAACAAAGGCTACACTAACTACACAAACTACAAGAAAAAAAATCAGAAGATTCCAGTGAGGTATCCTTGGCTAAGAGTCGACATATGAAACGTCCCCTTAGAAAAAATTTACACGACTGTGCTTAAACTGACACACAATAGTTTTTAGCGCAACGCAATCTGACTTCCAGAAATCCCTACAAGAGAATGGCCCTGACTAACATTAACCTATACGTTTCACAAATCACTTACCTCACAAAAATCTTCGTTACTCAAGCTACTGCAATACAGCGAGCGCCACTACTGCCAGCTAAATAAAAGATTCAAACTACTGAAGGCACTAACTACTGATAGGCATAGTTAGCAAATGAAAGATTTTAATAGAGAACAAACAATGTATTTACCTCACTAGTCATAATATATATAGCAGTTCATGACACCAATTCTTACAAATTTCAAAACTCCGCCATCTCTCTCCCCACGTCCACCACTGCTGGCTGCTCACTTCCAACTGCGCAACGCTACGCGCTGTTAGCATCCAGCTGCCGCTGCTCAACACTACAATGGCAGACAACAATGCAAACTAAACACAGACTGCACACAGCACAGCCAGTGATTTTCATACAGAGCGCTACGTGGCGTTACCAATAAGAAAACCTAAACAGCCTACTTACAACTTGTGCAGTCGTCCATGAGATATCTAGCCCTTTTAGGTCTCAAAATGCTTTTACTTAATGGGGAGCTCCACACCATGTCACGTCTGCATCGCCCCGTATGGCTTCAGCTGATCACCGTCTCGATAGATGTGAATTTCTTTTTCTTCCTGGGTCGCAGCGTAGCCCTGTTAATGCTGTGCAGCCACTTACCCTCAGTCCCAGCCGTATTTACGTTAAAAGGATTTTAAGTGTTGTTCTAGCCTTATCCCTTTCTGCAATGAAGTTCGCCATTGTCTTGTTAAATGGGGTTTTCCGATATTAACCACCTGTTCGGTTCGTCTCCAAAATGCATTTCACTTTGACTTGTTTATTCATGCCCCTGTCCATATATTTTGGTAGATATTGTTTTTTTTTTAGTTTTCTGTACATGAGATTAAGTGCAACTGCCTTTTGTTGATGTAATTATTATTTTCTGAGGGTCTCATACTGTATCCTACTGTCGTTATGAGTCAAGCTCATGTAACGTCCGTAAAATCCGGACGCCTTACATTTGTTTTCAGCAATTGCGCTTGACAATGGGAATTTGTTAGCCTGGAACCGGTCCTGAGACAAAAAAAAAAAAGCCTTACTGAAGTGATGATTTCTATATCTGGACCACAATATTGCCGATAGAGATTATTCACATACAGTTTTAATTTAACTCGTCCAAAAATAGTTTGTTGGCTTTTCCGATAACGCCACGAGTTTCCCCAAGGTCCTTCTAAATAGGAGCATATCAGGGAGCACAGCCTTTGTTTGCTGGATATGAGCTTGGCGAAGCAGGTATTGTGCGCTGGGGACCGGGTGGCTGCGGCCGCCCTTTTAGTCACACGGAGTAAGATCCACTGCAGTCTTACTTGCCGGCTCATGTGACTGCTCCCTTGAGGGCTCTTTCGTCTGCTAGACGGTTGCCATGGAGGGAGTTGCGCGCGTTTCCCGTGATAGGTCCGAAACCATTTTTCTTGTGAGAACTAGTTTGTCTCCCTGCGTGCAACCTGCGCTGGCCAGCCAGGAGTCCTGACGTCACAGCCTACAGGGTAGGAGCTCTGAGACAACGCCAGTTAACTCTCGAAATCAAACAGAACATCACGCGCCCTCCGGCCGACCTGCTATCTTTCTCAAACGATTGTCAAGAAATAATTTCGTAAGAAAAAAATGATTTTCACACATCTTATAGCTTTATTCGCCAGCTTCATGAAGAACTGCCTATCATTTCGTGGATGATCATATTGATGTGATATTTTAGGATGAAGTAAAGTACTGCAAAAATTTCGGAAAGTTTGCAGTGAAAAATACAGGTCGCTATGAAGTTGAGTTCGGCGCATGTTGTGTCATACGTTGTTGTGTATGAAATGTAACTGACATACTTTGTGAAACTTCCTGGAAGATTAAAACTGTGTGCCGGACCGAGACTGAAACTCGGGACCTTTGCCTTTCGCGGGCAAGTGCTCTACCAACTGAGCTACCCAAGCACGACTCACGCTCCTTCACAGCCATACTTCTGCCAATACCTCGTCTCCTACCTCCCAAACTTTACAGAAGGTCTCCTGCGAACCAGGAGCTTCTATAAAGTTTGGGACGTAGGAGACGAGATACTGGCAGAAGTAAAGATGTGAGGACGGAGGGTGAGTTCCAGTCTCGGCCCGGCACGGAGTTTTAATCTGCCAGAAAGTTTCATGTCAGCGCACACTCCGCTGCAGAGTGAAAATCTCATTCTGGATACTGAATATTTCTTTAAACTTTGAAGGAGATTGCTATCTATCAACAATCTTGAGAAAACTAATCGGATATAAAACGCTTCATCCTACATCTACCTCTACGTGATTACACTGCCATTCACAATAGTGCCTGGCAGAGGGTTCAATGAACCACCCTCAAGCTGTCTCTCTACCGGTTCCACTCACGAACGGCGCGCGGGAAAAACGAGCACTTAAAATTTTCTGTGCGAGCCCTGATTTCTCTTATCTTATCTACCTGTCGCACCCCCTAAGTGTGCTGCCAATGAATCGCAGTCTTTGGTTTGCTCTACCCACAATATTATCTATGTGATCGTTCCAATTTAGGTTATTTGTATTTGCAGTCTCTAAGTAATTACTTGAATTTACAGCCTTCAGAATTGTGTGACTTATGGTGTAATCGAAATTTAGTTGATTCCCTTTAGTACTCATGTGAATAAGTTCACACTTTTACTTATTCAGGGTCAATTGCCACTTTTCGTACCATACAGATATCTTATCTAAATCATTTTGCAAGTCGTTTTAATCATCTGATGACTTTACAAGACAGTAAATGACAACATCATCTCCAAACAGTCTAAGACGGCTACTCAGTTTGTCTCCTATGTCGTTAATATAGATCAGGAACAATAGAGGACCTGTAACATTTCCTTGCGGAACGCCGGATATTATTTCTGTTTTAATCGATGACTTTCCATCTATTACTACGAACTGTGACTTTTCTGACAGGAAATCACGTATCCAGTCGCACAACTGAGGCGATTCTCCTTAAGCATGCAGTTTGGTTAGAAGACACTTGTGAGGAACGGTGTCGAAAGCCTTCTGGAAATCTAACAATATGAAATCAATTTGATATCCCCTGTCGATAGCAATTATTACTTCGTGAGTATAAAGAGCTAGTTGTGTTTCACAAGAACGATATTTTCTGAATCCGTGCTACGTGTCAATAAATCGTTTTGTTCGAGGTACCTCATAATGTTCGAATACAGTATATGCTCCAAAACCCTACTGGAAGTAGATGTTAGTGATATAGGCCTGTAATTCAGCGAATTACTCCTACTTCCCTTTTTGAGTATTGGTGTAACTGGAGCATTTTTCCAGTCTTTAGGTACGGATCTTTCTGTGAGCGAGTGGTTGTATATAATTGCTAAATATGGCGCTGAACTCACACACTTGCTAAAAAGCCAGAATGAAACGTTCACAAAACTCCTCTATCTCGTAAATGTTTTCAGATATCGAAACAAGGTTTTGGAAAAAGGTAGTACACAGAGAGGAGATTATTTAGCCATATTATTAATACGTGAAACTCTCATATCTACTGCATGTCCAAGTGGCTACAGACTTCCTCCAGTGAAATGATGTAACACTTATAGTGCGTTTAAAATTAGTTACAACTTTTGACTTTCGGTTCAGCGGAGGGGGTCTTGATGCCGTCACTCATGTAACACCAATGCCGAGCCCGCTTTCTCTCCCACGCCGCCAGCGGTTCGGTTCGTGAAGCACCTGTGTTGCCATACCGTGGATAAACATTATCACGTGGTGTCACGCAATGCATGCATCTACGTTCGTCGTCCCTCGTTTGAGAGTGGTATTTTCTGGCGCCGAAGTGTTCTAAAGTGGTCAGGTGTTGTGAACGAGTATTTCTGTGTTGGCGTTGCGTTGATAATAACAGTCCAGCATGTCTGAACACAAGATTCGCAGTAGAAGAGGTCATCCAAGAACACGTTTACCGGCTGCGAAGGTAATGCTCTGCTACAAAGTATTTCTCCGAATTCGACAATAGTAATGGAAAATGCGCGTACGAAACTGTTGTGATAGATGAAGATGCAACAGTGCTATGGAGGAAAGCAGATATTTTATTCTGAGGAGAAAGGAATGGCCTACAGGATAAAGTTGAATGTGGTATGTATAAGGCAGAGTTAATCGAACTTGTAGAGCTGTAAAAGCCAAATACACCACGTTACCAGGTCGACGAACTGTCTAACGCTAAAAGGCATAGTTTAATGAGGCTTTCTCAGTATCATGCTCGTTTAAATCCGAAATAGAATAAATTGTCCTAGATGAGAAGTAACGTGGCAAAAAACAAAAAGAAATTTAAGGACAGTGACGTTGAAATGCTGACGAAAGAAGCCATTGTAAATGTTACACCACAGGACTGGTCTCGAGTTGTCAGCCATACCAAGAAGGTAGTTGAGGAGACGTGGATCCATAAGGGGCTGTGATGAGTTTTGAGTAGTACATAACTTCTCTTATGCCATTTTAAAATCTGCTTCTTTTATCTTAGTGATCGTTAAAATCTGCTTCTTTTATCTTAGTGATCGTTCCTCCCAATGTAGGTCGGTGTCAACAAATTATTTTCGCATTCGGAGGAGAAAGTTGGTGATTGGAATTTCGTGAGCAGATTCCGTCGCAACAAAAGACGCCTTTCTTTTAATGATGTCCAGCCCAAATCCTGTATCATTTCTGTGACACTCTCTCCCATCTTTCACGACAATACAAAACGTACTGCCTTTCTTTGAACTTTCACAATGTACTCCGTCAGTTCTATCTGGTAAGGATCCCACACCGCGCAGCAGTATTCTAAAAGAGGACGGACAAGCGTAGTGTAGGGGTCTCCTTAGTAGGTCTGTTACATTTTTTAAGTGTCCTGCCAATAAGACGCAGTCTTTGGTTAGCCTTCCCCACAACATTATCTATGTGTTCCTTCCAATTTAAGTTGTTCTTAATTGTAATACCTAGGTATTTAGTTGAATTTACGGCTTTTAGATTAGACTGATTTATCGAGTAACCGAAGTTTGACGATTCCTTTTTGCCCTCATGTGGATGACATCACACTTTTCGTTATTTATGGTCAACTGCCACTCTTCGCACCATTCAGATATCTTTTCTAAATCGTTTTGCACTCTTTATCTTCTGATGACTTTATTAGTCGATAAACGACAGCGTCATAAATCAGTCTAATCTAAAAGCCGTAAATTCAACTAAATATCTACGTATTACAATTACGAACAACTTAAATTGGAAGGAACACAGAAAATGTTGTGGGGAAGGCTGACCAAAGACTGCATTTTATTGGCAGGACACTTAGAAAATGTAGCATACCTACTAAGGAGACTGCCTACACTACGCTTGTCCGTCCTCTTTTAGAATACTGCTGCGAGTAGTGGGATCCCTACCAGATAGGACTGACCGAGTACATCGAAAGAGTTCATAGAAACGCAGCACGTTTTGCATTAACGCGAAATATGGGAGAGTATGTCACACAAATGATATAGGATTTGGGCTGGAAATCATTAAAAGAAAGGCGTCTTTCGTTGCGACGGAATCTTCTCACGAAATTCCAATCACCAACCTTCTCCTCCGAATGCGAAAATATTTTGTTGACACTGATCTACATAGGAAGGAACGATCAACACGATAAAATAAGGGAAATAGGGGCTCGTAGAGAAAGATATAGGAGTTCATTCTTTCCACGCGCTATACGAGATTGGAATAATAGAGAATTGTGAAGGTGGTTTGATGAACCCTCTACCAGGCACTTGAATGTGATTTGCAGAATATCCATGTAGATGTAGATGTAAATCTGCAAACAACCGAAGATGGCTGCTTCTCTTGTCTGCCAAATCGTTTATATAGGTAAGGAACAGCAAAGAGCCTATAACACTACCTTGGGGAACACCAGAAATCACTTTTTTTTTTTTTACATATGAAGATAGTAACTGTTCTCGAAAGAACAGATACCACTGATGATCGTGCAGCTTCTCTACAATAAATGATAATTAACTGAAACCCTACTCTGCCGACAGGTGTTGTAGATATTCCTCGATGGAGACAGCTGAAAATGTGTGCCCCGACCGGGACTCGAACCTGGGATCTCCTGCTTATATGCCGGACGCTCTATCCATCTGAGCCATCTGAGGTATATCAACAACACGTCTCGGCAGCTGGAGTTTCGAGTAATTATCATTTATTCTAGAGAAGCTGCACGGTCGTCAATGGTATCTTTTCTTTCGAGAACAGTTACTCTCTTCATATACATAGTTAAAGGCTACCCAGCCGTTGACCTTCGTCTGTGCGAATACGCACTGATTGCCCGAACTCTTACGGGAATCGTCAACTTAGTGTGCGTGAGTAATGAGTGGATGGGCAAATATCTATTAGGTGCATCACGTATGTATTTTGTGGACAGTTGGAAATGTGGGTCTCACGGGAAACGTGGAAGGAATAACTCCCTGCGCTATTTATCTGTATCCTCGGTGGCTCAGATGGATAGAGCGTCTGCAATGTAAGTAGGAGATCCCGGGTTCGAGTCCCGGTCGGGACGCACATGTTCAGCTATCCCCATTGAGGTATATCAACAACACGTGTCGGCAGCTGAGGGTTTCAATAAATTATCACTTACTTCTGTTTTACTCGTTGACTTTCCGTCAGTTACTACGAACTGTGACCTCTGACAGGAAATCACAAATCCAGTCACATAACTGAGACTATATTCCGTAAGCACGTAATTTCACTACGAGCCGCTTGTGTATTACAGTGTCAAAAGCCTTCCGGAAATCTAGAAATACGGAATCGATCTGAAATCCCTTGTCAATAGCACTCAACACTTTATGTGAATAAAGAGCTAGTTGTGTTTCACAAGAACGATGTTTTCTAAACCCATGTTGACTGTGTGTCAATAGACTGTTTTCTTTGAGGTAATTCATAATGTTCGAGCACAGTATACGTTCCAAAATCCTGCTGCATATCGACGTTAACGATATGGGCCTCTAATTTAGTGGATTACTTCTACTACCTTCCTTGAATATTGACCTGTGCAACTTTCCAGTATTTGGGTACGGATCTCTCGTCTAGCGAACGGTAGTATATGATTGTTAAGAACGGAGCTAATGCATCAGAATACTCCGAAAGGAACCCAATTGGTGTACAGTCTGTACCAGAAGACTTGCTTTTATTAAGTGATTTAAGTTGCTTCACTACTCCAATGATATTTACTTCTACATTGTATGTATGTTGTATGTTAACTGGGGACCTAGAAACGACGGAGAGGCTCCGTCCCCGCCGCAGCCGCAGTGGTCCACATCCCCACGCCGACTACAGCAGTCCACTTCACCCCTCCGCCGCCCCTCTCCGAACCCAGGGTTATTGTGCGATTCGGTCCCTCGGTGGATTCCCCCCCCCCCCCCCCCCCCCACACACACACAAGAAAACGTCTCACACCAGACGAGTGTAACCTCTATGTTTGCGTGTTAGAGTAATAATGGTGTGCGCGTACGTGGAGAACTTGTTTGCGCAGCAATCGCCGACATAGTGTAGCTGAGGCGGGCTAAGGGGAACCAGCCCGCATTCGCCGAGGGCGATAGAAAACCGCCTAAAAACCATCCACAGACTGGCCGGCCCACCGGACCTCGACACAAGTTCGCCTGGCGGATTCGTGCTGGGGACCAGGCGCTCTTTCCCGCTATGGAAAGCCGTGCGTTAGACCGCACGGCTAACTGGGCGGGCTACTTCTACGTTACTCATGTTGGCAGCTGTTCACGATTTTAATTCTGGTATATTTACTTCGTCTTCTTTTGTGATGGCATTTCGGAAGGCTGTGTTTAGTAAATGCTTTGGCAGCACTGTCTTCGATAGTATCTCCATTGATATCGCGCAGCGAAAGCAATGATTGAAACTTCCTGGCGGATTAAAACTGTGTGCCGGACCGAAACTCGAACTCGGGACCTTTGCCTTTCCCGAGCAAGTACTCTACCATCTGAGCTATCCAAGCACGACTCACGCCCCGTCCTCACAGCTTCACTTCTGCCAGTACCTCGTCTTCTACTTTCCAAACTTGACAAAAGCTCTCCTGTGAACCTTGCCGGCTAAAGGCAAAGGTCCCGAGTTCGAGTCACGGTCCAATGCATAGTTTTAATCTGCCAGGAAATTTCATATCAGCGCACACTCTGCTGCAGAGTGAAAATCTCCTTCTGGAAGGCAATGATTGTTTCTTGCAGGTTACATACTTCACATACGACCAGAATCACTTTGGATATTCGTCCAGTTTTCGAGACAAAGTTTCGTTGTGGAAGCATCTCGCATTGTAGACCGTTCTAAATTTCGAGCTTATGTAAAAGATCGTCAGTTTGGGTGATTTTGCGTCCGTTTAGAATCTGGCATGTTTGTTTCGTTGTTTCTGCAACAGTGTTCTAACTCGTTTTGTGTACCAAGGAGGATCAGCTCCGTCGTTTGTTAATTTATTTGGTATAAATCTCTCAATTTCTGCCGATACTATTTCTCTGAATTTAAGCCACATCTGGTCAACATTTATTTATTAATTTGGAATGAGTGGAGAGTGTCTCTCAGGAACGCGTCAAGTGAATTTTAACTGCTTTTTTGAATAGGTATATTTATCACTTGTTTTTCGAGGATTTGGGGATTACAATATTCAGTCTCGCTACGAAAACCCTGTGTTCACTAATCCCTGAATCGGCTTTGATGCTCGTTATTAACTCAGGATTATTTGTTGCTAAGAGTTCAACTGTGTTTTCATAACCATTTACTATTCGTTTGGGCTCGTGAACTAACTGCTCGAATAAATTTTCAGAGAATGCGTTTAGCACGATTTCGGATGATATTTTATGCGTACCTCCGGAATTAAACATGTATTTTCGCCAACATATTTAGGGTAAATTAAAATTACCAACTATTATCGTATGAGTTGGGTACCTCTTTGAAATCAAACTCAAGTTTTCTTAGAACCTTTCAGCAACTGTATGATCTGAATTGGGAGATCGGTAAAAGGATCCAATTATTATTTTATTCCGGTTGTCAACAATGACCTCTGTCCATACTAACTCACAGGAAGTGTCTACTTCAATTTCGCGACAAGTTAAACTACTACTAACAGCAACAAAAACGCCAACGCCACCCGTGTTTAGCCTATCCTTTTGGAACACCGTTAGGTTCTTCGCAAAAATTTCGGCTGAGCTTATGTCTGGCTTTAGCCAGCTTTCAGTGCCTTTGACTATTAGAGCATCAGTGCTTTCTATTAGTGCTTGGAGCTCTGGTACTTTACCAACACAACTACGACAATTTACAACTGTCATATACCAGTGGTTCCTGTATCTACGTTCTTCCTGTGCTCAGCCTGCACCCTTTGTGACCGAAGCCCCTCTTGCGTTTTTCCGAGACCCTCTAACCTAAAAATCTGCCCAGTCCACGCCACACAGCCCCTGCCGCCAGTGTAGCCGCCTCCTGAGTATAGTGGACACCCGATCCATTCAGCGGAACCCGAAACCCAACCACCCTTTGGATCAAGTCCTGGAATCTGCAGCCTACACGGTCGCAGAACCATCTGAGTCTCTGATTGAGACCCTCCACTCGGCTCTGTACCAGAGGTCCACAATCGGTCCTGTCGACTATGCTGCAAATGGTCAGTTCCGCTTTCATTTGCGAACAAGACTGGCAGCCCTTACCACTTATGTTAGCTGCTCAAAACCAGAGAGAATCTCTTCTGATCCAAAGTGACACACATCATTGGTCCTGACATGAGCAACCACCTGCAGTTGGTTGCACCCTGTGCTCTTCATGGCATCTTGGGAAACCCTTTCCACATCTGGAATTACTCCACCGGGTATGCACACGGAGTGCACATTGGTTTTCTTTCCCTTCATATCAGCCAAGTCCCTAAGAGGCCACATAACACGCCTAATGTTGGAGCTCCCAACTACCAATAATCCAACGCTCTGTGATTGCACAGATCTTGCAGGCTAATGATTTCCTCTGAGACAGGACAGGTGACAACATCTGGTTCGGCGACAGTTCAGCCACTGACAGCACCTGGAATCTCTTTGTCAGACAAACCGGGTAGGCTTTACGTGCGGCCACCTGGGAAGCCCTTCTCCGCCTGCTTCGCCCCGCGGCGACCTCCCACTCGACCACAGGTGAGGGATCAACCTCAGTGCGAGCAGTAACCGGTTTGGTGACTGGTGGGGACCGATCGGAGGACTTGGACGTGCTGGACGTCCGTTGGATCCCCACAGCCGGCCCACAACAGTGGTGCCCATCCGCTGCAACCTCAAGCTGTGCCGGCCGAGGTGGCCGAGCGGTTCTAGGCGCTACAGTCTGTAACCGCGCGACCGATACTGTCACAGATTCGAATCGGCTATGGATGTGTGTGATGTCCTTAGGTTAGTTAGGTTTAAGTAGTTCTAAGTTCTAGGGGACCGATGACCTCAGCAGCTAAGTCCCATACTGCTCAGAGCCATTTTTGAACCTCAAGCTGTGTAATCAAAGCCATCACAGCCTGATGCTGAGAGCGAAGTGTCACCAGCTCGGCTTACATCCGGACACAACAATCGCAGTCCCTGTCCATACTAAAGACCGCGGAAAACTAAACTGTACAGATAAACGGATTATCGACTCGCGCTACGGAAATCTACTGTAGACCCTGACGAAAACGCACGAACTGTGTCTAGTAATACGCAGATATTCAAAAACCTAACTACCGAAGCACTCAGGTGAAACTAAATAATTCGCAAACGAAAACGCGAGAACAATGGCTATTAGATATTAAATTTAGATGAAGAAACTCAAGAAACTAAACTATTAGAGCACACAGATGATATAATAAAATTTGCTCCTGTTAATAACTCGTGTCACATAAGGGGTTACTTCCCTGTTGTTGCTTGTGTCTCGGTCAGATACTACACTTCGTTGTTGTTAGTTCCTGTAACGTCCTGTCTTCAGGATATTGCACGGATACTACAGCAATTAACACACTTTAGACGAGATGAACAAATGACTCTTTCATGAGCGCCTTACCACATATGTCGTACGCGGCTTCTCCTCTATATGCTTGAGTGTGCCCAAAGTGCTGCCATGTGAAACATCACATTGAGTTTGGTATGCTGGACCTCAAGTTTAAGCGAATGAAGCTAGCGTTGATATGCTGAGGAAGCGTTGTGCTACTGAACGTATGAACAAAAGAATAAAGGAATCTGATTTCATCAGGCCGCTCCCTACACTTTTCATTACGTTTTCACATCGATCACACCTTCTTGACCCCGCGTATATTTCAGTTCTTGTTCAGGAATATCTATAATATTCCCGCATGGCACAACACCTCTGCCAGAATTCAAGGCGTTGTGTAGGTGTGTTTCAATGACATATTCCCAGAAGCATTTAGCTGCTTACAGGTTTGTAGCATGCGAGCAACTGGGCGTTTCAAATTAAAGCGTCTTATTCCTTAATCGCTTTAGAGATTTTGAGGTGCCAGCAGTGCCTTCTAAAACCTTTTAAATCTAGAAAGGTGAAAGTGTCTCAAAGCCGCACTCTTTTCTTCTAACTATTAAATGCAAGTTCTGTGTAACACCAGAGTTCAGTTTCTATGAACTGAAGTATTTGGAAGAGTTCCTGTATCAGGGCAGCATGCTCGAATCGTCTTGTTGGGGTGGGTGTTGATACTCACCACGATACACCCGTTCCATTGGTAGGTGATTTGGTAAAGCTCGATGGTTCCATCTCGGTCCCACACATACAGAACCGCTCTTACTGGAGTAAGCCTTATACAACTGAGGTGCCGTGGGCACCTCAAAGGTTGGCCACTAACGACTGCTTCGATAGTAACGCGTCCCATCGGTGGACAGCACACATGCCTTATTTTACTCGTGAAGTGGCTAGGTTGAGGTTGAGGGTTGATACCATTCTTGCGATCCAGGCAGTTAAAGGAAGGAAGTTAGATTAGGATTTAACGTCTCATCGACCCAGAGGTCATTAGAGACGTGGCACAAGGTCGGAACTTTTTAAGGGTGAGGAAGGAAATAGTCCATGCCTTTTCAAAGACAATTTAGGGAAATCAAGGAAGACCTAAATTTGGATGGGCCGAAGTGGATTTGAGCCATCGACCTCTTACACGTGAGTTCAGTATGCTAATCAATGAGCCACCTCGCTTGGTCCAGGCAGATAAGTCAAGATCCCCTTCCCTGTGACACACAAAGTTCCTCCACTATGCCGCACGGTGGTCGCTGCAGCACGGCCATTGCATAGGGTTAAGTCCATCTCACATGGAGTAAGGTTCTCTGCAAGTTTGCTAGATGGCGTGCATAACTACCAGCAAGCAGAGAGCCTATATAGGGAGAGAGTGGCCAATCGGCCCATGGCCGCCAGGTTTTTATCAGATTGCGCGCGGGACGTGCAATTAGGTAGAGACGCCAGCAGAAAGCTAACCACTTCACGAGTAAAATAAGGCATGTGTTTGATGCATGAGACCAAAGCAGATCTTCTACGTTAACATTCGGTATATAATTAAAACAAACGCCATTCGCCTATGTTTATATAGCCCTAATAAATTTGTGAGCAAATGGAAGCATCGTGAAGCAGTGTGTTTGCATACCGAATTTCAACATCTGTATTTTATGATGCTATATAAACATTGACAACTGATTAATAAGAAAAATAAATTTCATTTAATGTGTCTCAGAGTACATGATGCTATTTTAGATTTTTCCTTGTGGATATTCATCGTTTAAATTGGTAAACTCTTATCTCTTCCGTCCCCACATAATGCATTTTAAGTGTGCGTCGATCTTATAACATTTTCTTATGCTGGGAAAACACGTCATTCTGTGCACACTTTTAGGAACTCTGTACCACAGAAAATCAGAAAAATATCAATACTTAGGTACTCTACTGAAACAGCAGAAAGAAATTCAAAACAGGTAACTGAATATCCACACGATAATTATAATTTACCGGAATGTGAATAGCCAAGACTACAGAGCCAAGTGCGAGTCGCCAGTCGGAAGTACATAGACTTGGGGTTCCATATACATGCTAAAACACATCGTGTAGCATGAATTGTCACTCAAGAACAATTAAAAGTCTAAAAAATAACGTTTAAGAAAAACCTTGTTTGAGGAGAATTCGAACTCACGACCTTCGGATTACAACGTTAAAACTCTACCCCCATGCTACTAGGCCACAGCAATGATAGTGTGGTGTTCCTTTACTTTTTCTCTCATGGAGGGGATGTATCAGTAAAAAGGTTATTCTGTAATTATTTTTTAAATTTTGTTTTGTAGGCATTACAAGCATATAGAAAGAAATTGATTGTTCGATACACAAAGAAACCAAACGAGCTTTCTAACAGCGATAACCAGTGAGTTGATAGATCCGACCAACAGTGACTGTAAAGTAATTAATGTAAACAGAACCGACAGAGAACATACAAAAGTCCAATACCTACCGTATTACAACCTGTACATAATTGTACAATGGTATTGGCGTTCGAAGAGTTGAAGAGAACCAATAGTACAGAATCACACACAGTGTCTATTCATACTCGTACCAAGTCAGCGTCAGTTTTGTAAAAACATGGCGTCCTCGGCTCTCAGCCAGTCAGCGATGCTATCACCATTGGCCACTCTCTCCCTCTATACAGGCTCTACCAGCTAGCAGGTGGGGGTGACGTGTGCCTCGCTTGTTGAACATCTCCCACAGCGCGGAAGCTAGCTGGCTGGCTTCACTACTTGAACGGCACGGCACGTCGAGAGTCGGCCTCATTAATGGTTTCTTTCGCCAAAATACAACCGAGCTATAAATATTTATCTTACTAATGTTCTAATGCAGATGAAATTGCGACAGAATTACAAAAAAGCAACTGTAGCAAAGAGAAAAAACGTGGTTCAAATGGCTCTGAGCACTATGGGTCTTAACATCTGAGGTCATCAGTACCCTAGAACTTAGAACTACTTAAACCTAACTAACCTAAGGACATGACACACATCCACGCCCGAGGAAGGATGCGAGCCTGCGACCGTAGCAGTCGCGCGGTTCCGGACTGCAGTGCCTAGAGTAGCAAAGAGAGGTCAGTAGTTTATGAAA